>NC_136071.1:383058575-383658575 GCF_964261635.1 Lissotriton helveticus
TTTTCAAGATGGCGTGCCCCACGCTTCCGGTCCCTTCCACGGGTCTCAGCTCTGCAGGGACTGTGGATCGGGCTGTAAGAAGGCAGGCAAGCTTGATCTCGTCGATCTCTGTCACTCGAGTTCCGGTGGGAACAGCAACAAAGTAGATGTTGAGGTGCTTGATGGTGCCTGTTTGCACAGGGTGGTCACTCCTTGACCACAAGGGAGATTCTTCAGTCTTCTACGTTGAGTAGGATGTCGAAGGGTCCAGAGTTTCATTTCTTATGTTTCGTCAGGATAATCTGAAGTGCATTGGCACTGCTCCCATTCTTATACCAATCTAGGGGGCTGGATTACCTGCAAGGTCCCCTCCTATGGGTGGGACCCAGGAAGGGGGTGGGTACACCCCTTTCCTTTGATCCAGGCCACGCTGAGACAGGGGCTGGAGTGCCCCAGAACCGGTTTGGCCGGATTATGCAAGGGGCAGCCTTGTGCGCCCCAAGCAGTGTCTGGTTTCTTTCAAACCTCCCTGCTACAATCCACTATCTCCTGTCTGGGGGGGTGTGACACCTCCCTGCGACAGGAAACCCTTTGTCCAGGCCCCCTTGGCTGAGTTTTGGTCAGCTGCAGGGGGTCAGACCTGTGTCTGTGGCAGAAGCATCCATTTTGTGGATCTGAGGCTCTTTTAAAAATTAACCGCATTTCAGCAAAGTAACATGTCTTCTCCCTCTAGGGGGGTGGAATGCTATCCCCGTCAACAGGACTGGCAAGGGGATAGTATTCCACATTGTATGACACCTTACACAACATGTTTTGATAAAGCCAAACCAAAGTTGCTATATAACCGCGAGGATTATAATGCACTTAATAGTATATGGTATGGCATTATCCCGGAACAGCTTAGGGAGTTGTTCCCGACAGCTGCAGACAGGCTCAGCTCATGCTAGAGCTCCATCTCACATTAAACCACGCACTCTGCCTCCAGGATTGATAAGGCCTTCCATAGGAGTGGCTCACAGGTTTATATGTGTCCAGATAGGTTTAGATATAGGCATACTATATCTAAGCAAGGGGTGATTACACCACCTTGACTCAGCTGAGTTATCAGCCAGTTGTGTCAATTTTAGATAGCCATCCAGGGGTGGCAAAAGATATGCTGCAGCCCCTGGTAGGCCTTGGATGCACCTATGCCCTGGGCACCTATAGTGCTCTGTACAGGGGCTGATAAGGTGACCCAAGCCAATCTAGTTATGCACCTAGGGTACATGGAATCCATTTTACAGAGAGAGCAGATGGCCTGGGGCCCTGATTAGCAGGGAACCAGGCCAACTAAGTCGAAAACCAGCTAAACACAAGGCAAAAAAATCTGGGATAACCATAGTCAGGTAGCCACCTTCCTACACAGATATTGACAGACTGCATGTCACTGGATTATGCAGGGAAAATCGAGTGGCTCATGTATGTGAAGAACTTCCTCATTGATCTAGGGTTTGGTAAATATTACTCTGCTCCGGAATTAATTGGTGAAATATCCAGAAAAGATTTTTAAAAAAGGGCTTTGAGCCATGTAGAAGAGTTACGGATTTGCACCGAGGTAAGGAAACCCTCGGTCCAACACTCCATGGCGGTTATGACCACACTAGAGATTGAGCCGTATCTGACATATGTCCAGTCACAATTTGAGCGTTTTTTACTGACAAGATTCAGATAGAATATTTTTAATGGATTGGTGGCATTCCCAACGAAAAATAGTTGGGATGATTGTTTAACAGCGTGCCCATGCGATGATATATCAGAACAAACTACCATGCACACCATTCTGTTTTGTAAATTTTATTCTGTACACCGTAAACTTTGGCTGATTCCACTGCTAAGAAAAATGGGTCTTAGAACTTGCCGTCCCGCTATGCTGCGTCTGCAATTTGTAGAATCAGAAATGGTTTGCAAATGTATTGCGACCTTTTTAAAATGTATTTTTAAGCATATAGTAAATCTTTGACAAAGCCCCGTTGCACATACTAGGAAAACTGAGATAAACCTAAAAATGCTTGCTATGTTTAAATCTTTTTACAGTTTTAATCTTAATGAGTGAAAACTCACCCATTTTATCATGTAAAAGTAATAATTGGCGGTTGTGTATGATAAGATATGTTTGTTGAAACTCTTTTATGGTTTTTTATGTACTTTGAGAACCGAATAAAGATTTACTTACTTACTTACACTAGAGGTGTAAACCACTACAAGAGCACCGGCGTTCAAGAGTTACCTCACCCACAGTAAGCGGGTGCACAGGTGCAAAAGCGTGTCGGTTTTCGTAGTGTAGATCTATGGAGCCTGGAGATGAAGATGCTGCAGGCGACCAGAAGAGAAGGGTCCGGTGTGATCCAAGGGTGGATCGAAGTTGTAGAGAACCTGAAAGCAGAGGGGACAGAGTCTGGGTCACTAGCCAGTGACCAGGAAGGAACCAGGAAGGAACCAGGCGATGTCGGGCGCAATCAGGTGGTTGTTTTGAAGCTTGTCTCCACTGCCACGTAGACTCTGGGGCACTGAGGAAGTCCAGGAGTGGATCACGAGCTGTCCCACAAAGGCTCTCGCTGTCGGCGGTGTCGGCTTCCGGATCGGAGTTAACAAGCCTTGGCAACGGCAACCCACGCAGGATTCAAAGATCGCTTCTTACTCAGACCAGCAAGGTCAGAGCGGGTGCTCCTTTTCAGAGGAGCGAAGGCCAGTCTGGAGCAACCAGACTAGCAGAGCAAATTCAAAGGTTCTTCGGTACTGGGGCCACTAGCCAACGGGCAAGCGACCGGACCAACGCGTCAAGCAGGAAAATGCAAAAAGGCCCCGCGCAGCACTCGGTGAGTGTGGAGGGGTGAGCTTCGGTGCAAAAGCTGCTCGGGGCTGGGGCTTCTCAAACCCCAATGCACAGCTTCGAGGGAACCTTGGGAGATGCACGGTCAGCACTTTGTTGTTTTTCCAAGATGGCTGGCCCCACGCTTCAGGTCGCGTCCACGGGTCTCAGCTTTGCAGGGACTGTGGATCAGGCTGTTGGAAGGCAGGAACGCTGGGTCTTGTTGATCTCTGTTGCTCGAGTTCTGGCAGGAACTGCAACAAAGCAACCAGTGATGCGCTGGATGGTGACTGTTTGCACGGGGTGGTCACTCCTTGACCACAAGGGAGATTCTTCAGTCTTCTACATCGAGAAGGAAGTCGAAGGGTCCAGAGTTTCGTTTCATAAGTTTCAGTCAGGATAATCTGATGTGCATTGGCAATGCTCCCACCTTTATTCCAAATCTGGGGGCTGGATTACCTGCTAGGTCCCTCCTATGGGTGGGACCCAGGAAGGGGGTGGGTACACCCCTTTCCCTATGTCCAGTTTCGCGCCAGGACTGGGGCTGGAGTGCCCCAGAACCGGTTTGACTGGATTTTGCATGGGACACCTTGTGTGCCCCAGGGAGTGTCTAGTTTCTTTCAACCCTCACTGCTCCAATCCACTATCTCCTGTCTGGGGTGGTGTAGCACCTCCCTGTGACAGGACACTCTTTCTTCCAGGCCTCCCCTGCCAAGTTTCGGTCAGCAGCAGGAGGTCAGACTTGTGTCGGGGCAGCAGCATCCATTTTGTGATGCTGAGGCTCTGGTTAGGATTAACCGCGTTTTAAGTAATGTAACATATCTTCTCCCTCTAGAATGATGGAATGCTACCCCCGTCGTCAGAACTGGCGAGGGGTAATGCACTTAAGAGTAAATGGTATGGCAATATCCTGGAACAGCAGTAAGGAAATGGTTCCGACCTCTGCAGACCGGCTCAGCTCATGCTAGAGCACCATCTCACATAAAACCAAGCACTCTGCCTCCATGATTGTTAAGGCCTGCCATAGGAGTGACTGATAGGTATATATGTGTCCAGATATAGGTTTAGATATAGGTATACTATATCTAAGCAAGGGGTGATTACACCACCTTGCCCCAGCTGAGTGATCAGCCAGTTGTGTTGATTTAAGTACCAGCCAGGGGTGGCAAAAGATATGCTGCAGCCCCTGGTAGGCCTTGGAGGCACCTATGCCCTGAGCACCTATAGCGCATGGTACTGGGGCTGACAAGGTGACCAGTACCAAATTGGTGATGTATTTATAGTACATGTCGTCCATTTAAAGAGAGAGTAGATAGCCTGGGACCCTGATTAGCAGGATCCCAGGCCAACTAAGTCGAAAACCAGCTAAACACTGTACAAAAAATCTGGGATAACCATAGTCAGGCATCCACCCTCCTACATAACCCCCCCCCCAAACAAAAGGAGATAAGGCTATCCTTGGCCAGGTAACCCTATATTACGTGAGTGGCCATATAAGGTGGAACCTGCACTGGCATGATTACCCCCTGTGTCATGGTCCACCAAGTAATCCCTCACCCTAAGGGTATCAGAGCGTCTCCGCCATGGAGAATTACTACCTGTGGTGTGTTTGTGGCAAAGTAAAAGGCTGGTGTTGAGATGGAGTACTGAAGTGAGGCTCCACTAATGTAGGGCTCAGCTTCCTCCAATCATCTTCCACCATGTGTTCCTTTCTTTCCTTGACTGAGTTGCACTGTGCTCTCAGGGTCAACCTCTGGCTGCCTACAGCTGGAGGCTGGGTCCCTTTGGTTGGCTTACTGGAGGGACAGGTCAGGTTTGGGGCCTTGCGGTCCCAGGTTTGGCTGTGCCCAACAGTGTCCATTTGGGGGAGGTCCCTAACTAGTGGTAAGGGGGATCCCTCAGGAATTTTTAAAGTGTTCACCTTGCTAGGGCTGCTAGCTTTGGTGCCCCTAATCTGCTGATGGGGGCGCTTTATTTGACAGGTGGCCCTTTGGGGCTCACTGATCTCCTTGACCTCTGTAGCCCTGGGCTGACTGAGGCAGGGTAGAGAGGGGCAGGTTACCTGCTCCAGACTGGGTCCCACCTTGGAATGGTCCACTGACATCAGGGGCTCTGCCAGGCTAGGCCTGACTACCTCTGGGGCAGTTTCTTCACAAGGGGTAAGATCAGTTCCCTGAGGAGGCTGATCCTTTCCTAAAGTCTGGTGGGAGGGAGATTTATCTTCCTCCTCAATGCTCTCTGTTTGTGTGGAGTGATCCATAGTTTCAGGCTTCACAACACAGGAATCAGTTTGAGTTTGGGCTGTGGCCATCACAGCCCCACCAACCTTTTCAGGAAGGGCCTCAGTTTGGGTATGGGCTGTTACCATCACAGCCCTACTAATCTGTCTAGGAAGGGAGTCTGCTGAAGATGGGGCTGAGACTTGCACAGCCCTACCAACCTTGTCAGGAAGGACATCATGGATTGGGGCTGTGGCCATCACAGCCCTACTAACCTTTCTATGGAGATTTACCATTTTAGAATGGGTTTCTTGTTCCACCTCAGCCCAGGCTGAGATTTCTAAATCATTCCCAAGTAGACAATCTACAGGCAAGTTTGGGGACACTGCCACTCTCTTTAGGCCAGTGACACCTCCCCAGCTGAGATTTACCACTGCCATGGGATGATTTTTCTGCACTCCATCAATGTTTGTCACCTGGTATGTGGCACCAGATAAAAGTTGCCTTGAGGGGACTAGATTCTCAGTCACCTTAGTGATGCTTGCCCCTGTGTCTCTATAGGCCTCAACTTTCTGACCATTGATGTGGGGCTCCTGTCTGTACTTGCTCAAAGTGTTTAGGCAAGCAGTGAAGTTGGCAAACCCCATGCCATTTTCACAGACAAGAGTAGCTGTAGTGGGGGACCTGGTTAGGCCAGAGTCCACCTGAGTTCCAAAAGTAAATCCAGCCAAATTCTTGGTGGTGCTCCCACCACCTGGGGGATTACTGCTAACAGTAACAGGAGGTGTTGGAGCTCTACTTGGAGGAATATTCTCTTTATTGCTATTCTTTGGACAACAGCTGTCTGTTTTCCAGTGGCCAGTCTGTTTACAGACATTGCAGTAAGGTTTCGTCTGGGTAGAGGAAGTGTTTTGGGACCCACCCCCATCCTTGGAGTTTTGGGGCCCTGTGGGAGACTTGTCTTTAGATTTATACCCACCCTTCTCTTGAGCCTTGGAATATCCTTCTTTTGGTCATTACCCTGATTCTTAGGCCTAATCCGGGTTCTGACCCATTTGTCTGCCCTCTTACCCAATTCTTGGGGAGAGGCCAGATCTGAGTCCACCAGGTGCTGGTGCAAAAGCTGGTTTTGACAATTACTGAGGATCTGCTCCCTCATAATCAAATTATACAATCCTGTATAGTCATGTACTTTGCGACCAAGTAGCCAACCTTCCAGAGCCTTAGTAGCACAATCTACAAAATCAGTCCAGTCCTGAGTCTGAGCTTTTTGGGTATCTCTGAACAACTACCTGTATTGCTCAGTGGTTAGGCCAAACACATCAATAAGAGCACTCTTCAGGACAGTGTAGTTTTTAGCATCCTCAGGTCTAACAGTGAGGAGCTTATCTCTCCCTTTCTCAGAAAAGGAGTACCATAAGATTGCTGCCCACTGTTCTTGAGGAACCTGATGTACCATGCAGGCTCTCTCCAGAGCAGTCATCCATTTGTGTATGTCAATCCCCTTCCTTGTAGGGGGGCACAATCTTTGTCAGGTTTCTATTATCATAGGACCTGTCTTTCTCTCTAGGAATAATGCTGCCACCAGTGGGTGTCTCCCCACACAGTTTTTGTTCCCTTGCTAAAGCAAGTTTAGCTTGGGCCAGGGCTACCCCCTCTCTCTATCTGGATTTTGACAGCTCTCATCCTGGCCGTATGCTCTTTTCTCTGGGGGGAGGTCATTCCCCTTTGAGATTCCCTTGAGGCACTAGCAAGTTGAGATTCCCTGGAAGGAGATCTCTCCCTTCTATTGCCTGGAAGGATTCTGTTATTTACTCTGGGGAGGTGCTGGCCCTCTCCCTTTCCATGTAGGTCCAAGTTGACTTGGCTAAGCCTCCCAACTGGTACCTGGTTATCCCCTTGATCATGATCTGACTCTTCACCTTCTGATTCAGGGTCCACCTCCTCCTCTTCTACCTCTGGAGTGGTGTTCTCAGTATCTGGGGGATTCACTCCATCTCCTGACCCTGAGGGAACTGGACTAGTTTTCTCAAGATCATCCTTCTGTAGGATGGCTATCAGGATGGGAATGGTAGCCCTTTCTCAGCCTCCTTGCAGTGCACAAGGCACTCGAGTCCCTATGGCTGAGTTTGTCATAGATGGAGGGTGCCTTGGCAAGGTCACCTTCCACAGGCAGAGCAATGGGCTGCTCACCTGTGCCAGACATGACTCTGGTGAGGTGTAAGTGATGCACTTACCTGCACTAAGTGTTTTCCTACTGTTCCTTGCTAGTGAGTTGTAGGCAGGGTATGCTAAGCCCTTTGATCTACAACTACTAAGTTCAGTAGAACTTAAATATGTAAGCTTTGTTTATATGTATCTAAGGTACTTAATGTGATCTTTCAATTTGATAAAAAGATTGCAATGGTAAAACAACAGCAAGCTCAAATCCGCACCACTGCACACCAATGTGAGAAGTTGGCCTGATGTATGATGTCCACAATTCTGTGGGCACCTTGTATCAGTCCAAACAATCCCTTATGGTGGTGGTTGTAAGTCAACCTTAAAAGACAAGCTATCCTAGTGGTAGCATGGACTAAGCAGCCTTCAGGCTTAACTCAAGAGGGCATGTGAAGCCAGCTGTTTTACCATATGCAATCCTGTAATATCAAATGAAAGGACGCCACACAAGTTATATATTATAAAAATATATGTATTTATTCTCAGAATAATCCCCTGTACTCTTTATGAGTATAGAAGCACAAGCGTTTAAACAAAAGCACAATATAACATATGAAAGTTGCACGTTTATGGATGAGGCCGGTGGCCACTCAAACCATATATCAAAAAAGTGGTATAAGTATCACTAATCGATCAGTGGTAAGGCCTAGGGCCTTGTGAATCGCTGGGACTACACTGGACTAACAGCAGTTAGGACGGGAGTAGCCCGTGGGATTCGGGTGCAGCGCTAAAAGCACAAGCATGCGCCAATGCAAAGTCAATGGTGCGTAAAAGTTATCGAGTTACAGTTTTAGCAGTCTTCCGACTGGACTAGAAGGACAAAACATTAGACTTAGACACTAGAGGTGTAAACCTCTACAGGACCACCAGCGTTCAAGAGTTACCTCACCCACAGGAAGCGGGTGCACAGGTTCAAAAGCGCGTCGGGATTCGTCGTGTAGATCTATGGAGCCTGGAGATGAAGATGCTGCAGGCGACCAGAAGAGAAGTGTCCGGTGTGATCCAAGGGTGGATCAAAGATGTAGAGAACCTGAAAGCAGAGGGGACAGAGTCTGGGTCACTAGCCAGTGACCAGGAAGGAACCAGGAAGGAACCAGGCGATGTCGGGCGCAATCAGGTGGTTGTCGTGAAGCTTGTCTCCGCTGCCACGTGGACTCTGGGGCACCGAGGATGTCCAGGAGTGGATCACGAGCTGTCCCACGAAGGCTCTCGCTGTCGGCCATGTTGGCTTCCGGATCGGAGTTAACAAGCTTTGGCAAGGGCAACCCACGCAGGATTCGAAGATCGCTTCTTACTTGGACCAGCAAGGTCAGAGCGGGTGTTCCTTTTCAGGGGAACAAGGGCCAGTCTGGAGCAACCAGACTAGCAGAGCAAATTCAAAGGTCCGTCGGTACTGGGGCCACTAGCCAACGGGCAAGCGAACGGACCAACGCGCCAAGCAGGAAAATGCAAAAGGGCCCCATGCAGCACTCGGTGAGTGTGGAGGGGTGAGCTTTGGTGCAAAAGCTGCTCGGGCTGGGGCTTCTCAAACCCCAATGCACAGCTTCGAGGGAGCCTCAGGAGATGCACGGTCAGCTCTTTGTTGTTTTTCCAAGATGGCTGGCCCCACGCTTCAGGTCCCTCCACGGGTCTCAGCTTTGCAGGGACTGTGGATCGGGCTGTTGGAAGGCAGGAACTCTGGGTCTTGTCGATCTCTGTCGCTCAAAGCAACCGGTGATGCGCTGGATGGTGCCTGTTTGCACAGGGTGGTCACTCCTTGACCACAAGGGAGATTCTTCAGTCTTCTACGTCGAGTAGGAAATCGAAGGGTCCAGAGTTTTGTTTCATAAGTTTCAGTCAGGATAATCTGATGTGCATTGGCACTGCTCCCACCTTTATTCCAAATCTGGGGGCTGGATTACCTGCTGTGTCCCTCCTATGGGTGGGACCCAGGAAGGGGGGGTTACACCCCTTTCCCTTTGTCCAGTTTCGCGCCAGGACTGGGGCTGGAGTGCCCCAGAACCGGTTTGACTGGATTTTGCATGGGACACCTTGTGTGCCCCAGGCAGTGTCTAGTTTCTTTCAACCCTCCCTGCTCCAATCCACTATCTCCTGTCTGGGGTGGTGTAGCACCTCCCTGTGACAGGAAACCCTTTGTCCAGGCCTCCCCTGCCAAGTTTGGGTCAGCAGCAGGAGGTCAGACTTGTGTCGGGCAGCAGCATCCATTGTGTGATGCTGAGGCTCCGGTTAGGATTAACCGTGTTTTAAGTAATGTAACATGTCTTCTCCCTCTGGAAGGGTGGAATGCTACCCCCGTCGCCAGAACTGGCGAGGGGGTAGTATTCCAAAGTGTATGACACCAAACATGACATGTTTTGATACAGCCAAACCAAAGTTAGCAATAACCGCGAGGATTATAATGCACTTAAGAGTATATGTAAATGTAAATGTAAATGTGGGTGTACTTGTAAAGCGCACTGCGACTCCAAGGAGTATCCTGGTGCTGAAGACCACTGGGGAACCCGTCCTGGTTTTCCCTGTGAGATGGTCCCTTTCTGGGTATCTCCAAGGTGAAACCAGGCATCCCCGGCGTCTGTGGGGGGGCCGTTGTAGAGATGAGGCAAGATTAATGCCCAGAGTTGCCGAGTGTGTTCCCTGGTTAGAGTAGGCACCGAGGTGAGAATTATCGAGTCCGTTTTGACCCTGGTCCACGACCCTGCCGCGTCGGGAATTGAACCCTGGTCCCAGGCCGTTCTCTGCTTACGGGTCTGCCGCCTCTAACCAGTGAGCCACACCACTCCACTCCCATATGGTATGGCAATATCCTGGAACAGCAGTAAGAAAATGGTTCCGACCTCTGCAGACAGGCTCAGATCATGCTAGAGCACCATCTCACATAAAACCAAGCACTCTGCCTCCAGGATTGTTAAGGCCTGCCATAGGAGTGACTGATAGGTATATATGTGTCCAGATATAGGTTTAGATATAGGTATACTATATCTAAGCAAGGGGTGATTACACCACCTTGCCCAAGCTGAGTGATCAGCCAGTTGTGTCGATTTAAGTACCAGCCAGGGGTGGCAAAAGATATGCTGCAGCCCCTGGTAGGCCTTGGAGGCACCTATGCCCTGAGCACCTATAGTGCATGGTACAGGGGGTGACAAGGTGTCCAGTACCAAATTGGTGATGTACCTATAGTACATGTAGTCCATTTAAAGAGAGAGCAGATAGCCTGGGACCCTGATTAGCAGGATCCCAGGCCAACTAAGTCGAAAACCAGCTAAACACCAGGCAAAAAATCTGGGGTAACCATAGTCAGGTACCCACCCTCCTACAGATCAGGAACCTAAAATGTTAGATGTGGTCAGATTAAAAATAGATATGGATGAATCAATCATTGGAATGATTGGAACTGAAAGGCTAAAAACCTACCAAGATGATGAACTAATGTTTATGTGCAAAAGCATTACATGGAGGACTAAAAATCTGCATGATCGATTAGAAGAAATAGCAAATGAACTTGGAATAGAATTTGCAAAAATTAAAATGCTGCAAAAGCCTTACAGAGTAGATTTTACTGAAAAGGATATAGACAATTTGAATACTGCAGGAAGGTTAACTCAGATAAAAGAATTGATTGCATTGCTGAGAAAGTGGGAAGATGTGGAACGATGGAGAAGCAAACGGGTAAAGAAAAGGGAAGAAAGCAGTGATAAGACATCATTAGCATTTCCAGTTAAAGAAAAATAACCTGTATTGAATGAATTCCCTATGAGAGAAATTCCAGGAGGAGGTTATGTGCATGTTTCATGGACTAGGCAGGATATATTGTCATTTACAAATGATTTCCCCAGATTACGAGAAAAACCCGTAGAATGGTACAGACAAGTAGATCGATTTGTGAAAGTCTCAAAAGTATTGTGGGAAGATTTGGATGGATTGTTTGACATAGTAGTACCAGCGGGTTTGTGGTCTGAATATAAAATAACTGTGGACTGGCCAAAAATAGAGTATCCGAGGGATACTAAAACCGGTGCTCCAGGACCTGAGGTAATGCGCAAATATGATCATGTATTAACGTTTTTGAAGAATAAAATTCCTCCAAGAGAAACAGATTGGGTAAAGATTGACAGGACATTGCAGGAATCTAAAGAATCAGTGCATTCATATTATGAAGACTGCTCTTAGTGTTTAAACAGTATAGTTGGTATGAAGAACTGAGCGAAAAAGATATTAGCCATTTTGTATATCGATTTGTCTTCAGTCTAAGACCCGAGATAGGTGATATGATAAAGCAGAACCTGATGTGCTGGCAGTCCTGCTCAGTGGACAAAGTTTTGAGGTATGCAAAATATTGTAGTGATGAGCTTGACGGTAAACAAAGAAAGCTTAAAGAAAAAGCTATGTGAGCATAAGTGAAAGTGGCAGAACAACAAGTTACTCATTTAGGGAACCAAAGTAATGATGGAGGTGTGAGAAAGTGGACCAAAGTAAGGTACAGTGTGAATAGAGACCACCAACCCCAGAGGTATTACAGAGGTTAAAGTCAGGGCTGACCTTACTCTCAAAAGTGGTAGCTTGGTCGATCAGTAAGGCAGTACCAGAGGACAGTGTAAAGCATCTGTTGTACACACTCAGTCAGCAAAAGGTTTCACACACTCAAGGACTGAACTCCAGGCCAATTGTTTTTATATCAAAAGATATATTTGTTTTATTTTTGAACCAACAGGTATCAAAATATACTTTTCTCAATTATGAGTGATCTCAGGCAAGTACTTTGCAGAAAGGTAACAACTTTGTAAACACAATAGGTACAGGGGTTGCCGCAGGCAACACATTTCTAAACACAATTCAACATTGATCTCAATGGGTTTTTCTAAAAAAAATGCAGACAATTACTTTGTTGATTTCTTTTGTAATTCAGGACTGGATCCTAGATTCAGTCCTGGGGTGTAAGCCGAAAATAGTTTAGTAAAAACGTTTTGGTTATTGCAATGCTTTTTAAGGAATATAAAGGTATTTTAAAAGTTCACACTTTTAGAGAAAATCTAGCAATGTTATCCAATGGGAGAAAATTCAGGTTACAGGTAAAGTACGTTCTCGTTACTTTTGTAATCCAGTAGTGGGCTCCTAAGTCCAGCACTGGGATCTCAACTTAAGACAGGTAAGTAATTACGTTTCAGTAGTTGGTACGATTTTTAAGGAATATTTCAAGCTTTCAAAAATAGACAGAAGAAATTACATAGAAAAGCAGACAATGGATTCCTACGGAGAAAATTCAGGTTACTAGTAAACCCGGTGAGGATTACTTTTGCGGTTCAGTACTGGGCTACAAGGTACAGTACTGGCTTCTCTCCTGATCACAGGTGAGTACTTCGGTATTCGGCTGATTTTATAGGAATATTTTAGAGTTTCAAAACTTCACACTTTTTCGAGTCAAACCAGTCAATGTTATCCTATGGCAGGAAAGTGAGTTATCGCTTTCCAGGTGAATACTCGACCAGTGAAGTTAAGGTTCTGGGTGTAGACTCAGGGCCCCCCCAGGGTCAGGTAGGTACAGTTGGTACACCCTCAGCGGCACAGGGGCAGCCAGGTGCAGAGGTAGTTTGGCACATTGTTATCCAATGAGAGGCAGGGGGCCTTTGGTTGGTGGCTGCTGGCTAGCAGGCAACGCGGCTGTGGGAGCTGGGCTCCTGGTCGCTTGCTCAGGGCAAATGGAGAAGTAGGATAGGACACTGGGTGCACGGACAGAGGCACTCGGGCGGCTGGGTGCAGGGGGCTTTTGAGCCGTTGGGCGCTCAATGTTATTCAATGGGAAAGGTAAAAAGAGAACAAAGGCTACAGACTCGGGGACGGTGATACTTCAGGTGCGACCACCACTTCGAGAGGTAAGTTGGGATCTTGGAGAAGAAGTAGGTACCCCAAAGGAAGGCACAGGGGGCCGCAGGGCGCCGGGTGCAGGGGTGTCTTTGGGCGTCGGGAAATCTTACCCTCAGCTGGTCGTGGTTGGAGGGGTCCCTGGTTCTGAGGCTGCAGGCATTGTCTGGTTCATTGAGGAGGGTCTTTGGGAACTGGACTTTGGGTCACAGTTGTAGGGGGGACGTCCTTGTGGTCTTGGATCACTCGGGCCCGGGCGGGCTCGGCGGGCTCGACGGGTGCAGAGTGGGTCGGTCTTGTGCTTCCTGGCTGGCACCAGAGGTATGGTTGTTGAAGCAGAGCCTCTGCTCATGGGAGTCCCAATCTTCAAGACGGTCAAGGCAGGCTGGTCCTCCTGGGGTCCCAACGTTGCTGTCCGCAGGAGCCGCCGGGATTAAGCAGGAGCAGGTTCCAGGATCGACAGGCCGATAGGGCTCGGGCTAAGTCAGTGGGTGTCATCCTGTTGTTAGCAGCTGCAAGGTGGGTCTTCTTCTTCTTGATCTTCTTTCTTCTTTTCTTATTGGGATCTGAGGAAGGAAGGTTCAGGGAGCCCCTAAATACTGAATTTAGGGGCGTTACAGGTAGGGCAAGGGCAGGGACCAATAGGTCCCTGTCCTGGGGTGGGTATACCCCCTAGTCTGCTCCTCTCCTGTGGGAGTGGGTCAGGAGCATAGCTGTGATTGGGAAGGGCTCCCCATCTTCAAGATGGCCGGTGCCCGGGGTCGTGCTTCACCTCACCTCTCCCACCTGAGGGGTGGGGTTGGCACAGGCTGGCACACCACCCTTCCTGACGTAGGGTTTCCCGCCAGTCTTCCCGCCAGAGTGGGGGTCAGAACCGGTGGGGCCAGTTGCTGGGTACAGCAAATGGTCTGGAGAAGCTCACAGAGGTGGCAGGCCTTTGAAGCTTCCCCCTGCCCATCCTGGAATGTGAGAAGTTGGCCTGGTATATGATGTCCACAGTTCTGTGGGCACCTTGTATCAGTCCAAACAATCCCTTATGGTGATGGTTGTAAGTCAACATTATAGACAAGCTATCCTAGGGGTAGCATGGACTAAGCAGCCTTAAAGGCTTAACTCAAGAGGGCATGTGAAGCCAGCTGTTTTACCATATGCAATCCTGTAATATCAAATGAAAGGACACCACACAAGTTATAAATTATAAAAATATATGTATTTATTCTCAGGATAATCCCCACTACTCTTTATGAGCAATGAAGCACAAGCGTTTAAACAAAAGCACAATATAACATATATAAGTTGCCCGTTTTTGGATGAGGCCGGTGGCCTCTCAAACCATATATCAAAAAAGTGGTATAACAATCACTAATCGATCGGGGGTAAGGCCTAGGGCCTTGGGAATCGCTGGGACTATTATTATTATTATTATTTATTAATCTTGTAGAGCGCGAACAGCTACCCGTAAGGGTTTCCCGGCGCTGATTGACAGTATAGCATAGTAATCCAGAGGGAGTTATTTCGCAAAAACCAGGACTTAAGGCATTGCGGCTTATCGGAGAGATTTATTGAGCAAAAAGCCAGGTCTTAACGGCTTTGCGGAAGCGAAGATGGCAATGCTCTACTCGTAGGTCCAAGGGACTAACAGCAGTTAGGACGGGAGTAGCCCGCGGGATTCGGGTGCAGTGCAGAAAGCACACGTCAATGGTGCATAAAAGTTACAAAGTTATTGCAAAAGGAGTCTTCCGACTGGACTAGGACTACCAAACTTTAGAGTTAGGAACTAGAGGTGTGTACCAGTGTACGAACACCGGCGCTAGTAAGTTACCTCACCCAGAGGAAGCGGGTGCATAGGTGCCAAAGTGTGTCGGGTTTCGTCACGCAGTTCGATGGTGCCTGAAGATGAAGATGCTGCAGGCGTCCAGAAGAGAAGTGTCCGGTGTGATCCAAGGGTGGATCGAAGTTGAGGAGTACCGGAAAGCAGAGGGGACAGAGTCTGGGTCACTGGGCAGTGACCAGGAAGGAACCAGGAAGGAACCAGGCAATGTTGGGCGCAATCAGGTTGATGTTGTGTAGCTTCTCTCCGCTGCCACGTGGTCTCTGGGGCATCGAGGATGTCCTGGAGTGAATCACAAGCTGTCCCACAAAGGCTCTCGCTGTCGGCAGTGTCGGCTTCATGATCGAAGTCAACAAGCCTTGGCAAAGGCAACCCACGCAGGATTCGAAGATGGCTTAACACTCGGACCAGCAAGGTCAGAGCGGGTGCTCCTTTTCAGGGGAGCGAGGGCCAGTCTGGAGCAAACCAGATCAGCTGTGTAAATTAAAGGGTTTGTCGGTTCTGGGGCCACTAGCCAACAGGCAAGTGACCGGACCAACGTGTCAAGCAGGAAAATGTAAAAAGGCCCCACACAGCACTCATCGAGTGTGGAGGGGTGAGCTTCGGTGCAAAAGCTGGTCGGGGCTTGAGCTTCTCAAACTCCAATGCACAGCATCGAGGAAGCCTCGGGTGCTGCACGGTCAGCGCTTTGTGGTTTATTCAAGATGGCCGCTCCCACGATTCAGGTCTCCTCCACGGGTCCCAGCTCTGCATGGACTGTGGATCGGGCTGTTGGAAGTCAGGATAGCTGGCTCTTGTCAGTCTCTGTTGCTCGAGTTCCGGCGGGAACTGCAACAAAGCAAACGTCGAGGTGCTGGATGGTGCCTGTTTGCACAGGGTGGTCACTCCTTGACCACAAGGGAGATTCTTCAGTCTTCCACGTCGAGTGGGATGTCGAAGGGTCCAGAGTTTCATTTCATAAGTTTCAGTCAGGATAATCTGATGTGCATTAGCACTGCTCCCACCTATATTCCAAATCTGGGGGCTGGATTACCTGCTAGGTCCCTCCTATGGGTGGGACCCAGGAAGGGGGTGGTTACACCCCTTTCCTTTGTCCAGCTTCCCGCCAGGACTGGGGCTGGAAAGCCCCAGAACCGGTTTGGCTGGCATTTGCCCGGGGACACCTTGTGCGCCCCAGGCAGTGTCTAGTTTCTTTCAACCCTCCCTGCTACAATCCACTATCTCCTGTCTGGGGTGGTGTAACACCTCCCTGTGACAGGAGATCCTTTGATTATGCCTCCTCTGTCGAGTTTCGGTCAGCAGCAGGAGGGCAGACTCGTGTCTGTGGCAGCAGCATCCATTTTGTGATGCTGGGGCTCTGGTTAGGATTAACCGCATTTGTAGTAAGTAACATGTCTTCCCCTCCTGGAGGGGTGGGACGCTGCCCCCACCGTCAGAATCGTCTAGGGGGTAGCATTCCACGTTGTATGACACCAAACACAACATGTTTTGATAAAGCCAAACCGGAGTTGCAATAACCGTAAGGATTATAATGCACTTAAGAGTATATGGTATGGCAGTATCACTGGAACAGCTATAGGGAAATGGTCCCGCAAGCTGCAGACAGGCTCAGCTCATGCCAGAGCACTATCTCACATAAAACCAAGCACTCTGCCTCCAGGATTGTTAAGGCCTGCTATAGGAGTGGCTGATAGGTATATATGTGTCCAGATATAGGTTTAGACATAGGTATACTATATCTAAGCAAGGGGTGATTATACCACCTTGCCCCAGCTGAGTGATCAGCCAGTTGTGTCAATTTAAGAACCAGACAGGGGTGGCAAATGCTATGCTTCAGCCCCTGGTAGGCCTTGGATGCCCCTATGCCCTGGGCACCTATAGTGCACTGTACAGGGGCTGACAAGGAGTCCAGTACCAATTTGGTTATGCACCTAGGGTGCATGGAGTCCATTTTAAGAGAGAGCAGATAGCCTGGGGCCCTGGTTAGCAGGATCCCAGGCCAACTAAGTCGAAAACCAGCTAAACACTAGGCAAAAAGTCTGGGGTAACCATAGTCAGGCATCCACCCTCCTACATAAACCCCCCCCAAACGAAAGGAGATAAGGCTGTCCTTGACCAGGTAAGCCTATATTACCTGAGTGGCCATATAAGGAGGAACCTGCACTGGCATGGTTACCCCCTGTGTTATGATCCACCAAGTAATCCCTCACCCTAGGGGTGTTTGAGGGTCTCCACCATGGGGAATTACTACCTGTGGTGTGTTTTGGCAAAGTAAAAGGCTGGTGTTAAGATGGAGTACTGAAGTGAGGTTCCACTAATGTAGGGCTCAGCTTCCTCCAATCATCTTCCACCATTTGGACCTGTCGGCGGCCTTTGACACCGTCCCCCATGAGGCGCTCCTCGCCAGGCTTTATGACATCGGCATTAGGGGGACGGTGTTCAAATGGTTTACATCTTTTCTTGAAGGCCGCCGCCAGACGATCTGGGTCTCCCAGAGCTCCGCCGAGATGCCGCCATTGGGAGTCGGGGTTCCACAGGGTTCGGTGTTGAGCCCGTCATTGTTTAACATCTTCATGTCCCCTTTGGCGGCGGCGGTGGAGGCCTGTGGGGCCCAGATCGTGTCCTACGCCGACGACACGCAACTCCTCTTCACTTGCGGTAAAGACAAGACATTTGATGGAGAGAGTATTCGGGGCTGTCTGGGAATGGTCTTCGACTGGTTCCAGCGGAATAGTTTAAAGGCCAACTCTAGCAAGTCGGAGGTCTTATTCTTTGGTTGTGCCACTGACCCTGATTGGCGGCAATGGTGGCCCTCTGATATGTGTCCTCCTGCACAGTCATCACAGGTTGCCAAAAACCTTGGTATCAAGCTGGATAACAGGCTCTCACTCAGAGCTCATGTCCTGGGGTTGGCCGGCACCTGTTTCGGTATTCTGAAGATGCTTCGCAAGTTCTTACCACTGCTGTCTGTGGAGCATAAACAGATTACTGTGCAAGCGCTCATTGGATCCAGGTTGGATTATGCCAACGCCCTTTTCCTTGGCCTTCCGGATTATTTGGTCCAGCGCCTGCAGGTGGCACAAAACTCTGCTGCCCGTGCCATTTTTGGCCTGCACAGGCGAGCACGAGCTTCTGGGTTGCTGCACACGCTTCACTGGCTGCCTATCCGGAAGCGGATCATGTTTAAATCCCTGACGCTGATGCACAAAGCATTGTTTGGTGTCGGTGCTGGATACCTGCGGCGAAGATTGGCCTTCTATCGCCCAGCCCGCTCACTGCGGTCCGAATCTCTCTTTAATGCTGTGGTTCCGCGTGTGAGGAAGGCCCGCACTGGGGGGCGCTCTTTCAGCTTCAAGGCCCCCCAGCTGTGGAACTCGCTTCCGCTGGCGCTTCGCAGCACCTCCAATCTGCTTCAGTTCAGGAAGAGCCTGAAGACTTGGCTTTTTAATCTCTAGGTTTTTTCTGGTGGTTTTTTTTTTTCTTTTCTTTTTTGTATCTGTTATTTCTTGTTGTGTTATTCTACATCGAGCTGCCTGTGGAAAGCGCCGGGACACTCTTCTAGAGTAGCCGTGCGCTATATAAACTTAATATAACATAACATAACATAACATAACATGTGTGCCTTGACTGAGTTGCACTGTGCTCTCAGGGTCAACCTCTGGCTACCTAAAGCTGGAGGCTGGGTCCCTTTGGTTGGCTTAATGGAGGGACAGGTCAGGGTTGGGGCCTTGGGGTCCCAGGTTTGGCTGTGCCCAACAGTTTCCATTTGGGGGAGGTCCCTAACTAGTGGTAAGGGGGATCCCTCAGAAGTTTTTTAAGTTTTCACCGTGCTAGGGCTGCTAGCTTTGGTGCCCCTAATCTGCTGATGGGGTTGCTTTATTTGACAGGGGGCCCTTTGGGGCTCCTTGACCTCCTTAACCTCTGTACCCCTGGGCTGACCCAGGCAGGGTAGAGAGGGGCAGATTACCTGCTCCAGACTGGGTCCCACCTTGGAAGGGTCCACTGACATCAGGGGATCTGCCAGGCTAGGCCTGACTACCCCTGGGGCAGTTCCTTCACAAGGGGTAAGATCAGTTCCCTGAGGAGGCTGATCCTTTCCTAATGTCTGGTAAGAGGGAGATTTCTCTTCCTCCTCAATGCTCTCTGTTTGTGTGGAGTGATCCATAGTTTCAGGCTTCACAACACAGGAATCAGTTTGAGTTTGGGCTATGGCCATCACAGCCCCACCAACCTTTTCAGGAAGGGACTCAGTTTGGGTATGGGCTGCTACCATAATAGCTCTGCTAATCTTTTCAGTAAGGGATCCTGGTGAAGATGGGGATGAGTCTTGCACAGCCCTACCAACCTTTTCAGGAAGGACATCTTGGATTTGGGCTGTAGCCATCACAGCCCCACTAACCTTTCCAAGGAGATTTACCATTTTAGAATGGGTTTCTTGTTCCACCTCAGCCCAGGCTGAGATTTCTAAATCATTCCCCAGTAGACAATCTACAGGCAAGTTTGATGACACTACCACTCTCTTTGGGCCAGTGACACCTCCCCAGCTAAGCTTTAATACTGCCATGGGGTGATTTCTCTGCTCTCCATCAATGTTTGTCAACTGATATGTGGCACCAGGTAAAAGTTGCCTTGAGGGGACTAGATTCTCAGTCACCATAGTGATGCTTGCCCCTGTGTCTCTGTAGGCCTCAACATTTTGACCATTGATGATGGGCTCCTGTCTATACTTGCTCAAAGTATTTGGGCAATCAGTGAAGTTGGCAAACCCCATGCCATTCTCACAAACAAGAGTATCTAAATGAGGGGACATGGTTAGGCCAGAGTCCACCTGGGTTCCAAAAGTAAACCCACCCAGATTCCTGGGGGTGCTCCCACCACCTGGGGGATTACTACTAGTAGTAACAGGAGGTGTTGGAGCTGTACTTGGAGGAATATTTTCTTTATTACTGTTCTTTGGACAACAGATGTCTGTTTTCCAGTGGCCACGCTTTTTACAAGCATGGCAATAAGGTTTCTTCTGGTCAGAGGAGTTGTTTTGGGACCCACCCCCATCCTTGGAGTTTTGGGGCCCTGTGGGAGACTTGTCTTTAGATGTATCCCCACCCTTCTCTTGAGCCTTGGAAGTATCCTTCTTCTGGTCATTACCCTGATTCTTAGGCCTAATCCTGGTTCTGACCCATTTGTCTGCCCTCTTACCCAATTCTTGTGGAGATGTCAGATCTGAGTCCACCAGGTGCTGGTGTAAAAGCTGGTTCTGACAATTACTTAGGATCTGCTCCCTCATAATCAAATTATACAATCCTGTATAGTCATGTACTTTGCTGCCATGTAGCCAACCTTCCAGAGCCTTAGTAGCACAATTTACAAAATCAGTCCAGTCCTGAGTCTGAGCTTTGTGGGTGTCTCTGAACAACAACCTGTATTGTTCAGTGGTTAATCCAAACCCATCAATAAGAGCACTCTTCAGGACAGTGTAATTTTTGGCATACTCATCTCTAACAGTGAGGAGCTTATCTCTCCCTTTCTCAGAAAAGGAGAGCCACAAGATTGCTGCCCACTGATCTGAAGGGACCTGCTGTACCACGCAGGCCCTCTCCAGAGCAGTTATCCATTTGTGGATGTCATCCCCATCTCTGTAGGGGGGGGCACAATCTTACTCAGGTTTCTAGTATCATAGGACCTGTCTTTATCTTTTGGGATATTGCTGCCACCAGTGGGTATCTCCCCACTCAATTTCTGCTCTCTTGCCAAGACAAGTCTAGCTTGGGCCAGGGCTACTTCCTCCCTCTCTATTTGGAGTTTAACAGCTCTCATCCTGGCCTCATGCTCCAATTTCTGGGCAGGAGTCATGCCCCTTTGGGATTCCGACTGGACTATGACTACCAAACATTAGAGTTAGGCACTAGAGGTGTGTACCAGTGTAAGAACACCGGCGCTAGTAAGTTACCTCACCCACAGGAAGCGGGTGCATAGGTGCCAAAGTGTGTCGGGTTTCGTCACGCAGTTCGATGGTGCCTGAAGATGAAGATGCTGCAGGCGTCCAGAAGAGAAGTGTCCGGTGTGATCCAAGGGTGGATCGAAGTTGAAGAGTACCTGAAAGCAGAGGAGACAGAGTCTGGGTCACTAGGCAGTGACCAGGAAGGACCCAGGAAGGAACCAGGCAATGTTGGGCGCAATCAGGTCGATGTTGTGTTGCTTCTCTCCACTGCCACGTGGTCTCTGGGGCACCGAGGATGTCCTGGAGTAAATCACGAGCTGTCCCAAGAAGTCTCTCGCTGTCGGCGGTGTCGGCTACACGATCAGAGTCAACAAGCCTTGGCAAAGGCAACCTACGCAGGATTCGAAGATGGCTTAAGACTTGGACCGGCAAGGTCAGAGCGGGTGCTCCTTTTCAGGGGAGTGAGGGCCAGTCTGGAGCAACCATACCAGCTGTGTAAATTAAAGGGTTTGTCGGTTCTGGGGCCACTAGCCAACGGGCAAGTGACCAGACCAACGCGTCAAGCAGGAAAATGCAAAAGGGCCCCACGCAGCACTCGTCAAGTGTGGAGGGGTGAGCTTCAGTGCAAAAGCTGTTTGGGGCTGGAGCTTCTCAAACTCCAATGCACAGCATCGAGGAAGCCTCGGGTGCTGCACGGTCAGTGCTTCATGGTTTATTTAAGATGGCCGCTCCCACGCTTCAGGTCGCCTCCACGGGTCCCAGCTCTGCATGGACTGTGGATCGGGCTGTTGGAAGTCAGGATAGCTGGCTCTTGTCAGTCTCTGTCTCTCGAGTTCCGGTGGGAACTGCAACAAAGCAAATGTTGAGGTGCTGGATGGTGCCTGTTTGCACAGGGTGGTCACTCCTTGACCACAAGGGAGATTCTTCAGTCTTCCACGTCGAATGGGATGTCGAAGGGTCCAGAGTTTCATTTCATAAGTTTCAGTCAGGATAATCTGATGTGCATTGGCACTGCTCCCACCTATATTCCAAATCTGGGGGCTGGATTACCTGCTAGGTCCCTCCTATGGGTGGGACCCAGGAAGGGGGTGGTTACACCCCTTTCCTTTGTCCAGCTTCCCGCCAGGACTGGAGCTGGAAAGCCCCAAAACCGGTTTGGCTGGCATTTGCCCGGGGACACCTTGTGCGCCCCAGGCAGTGTCTAGTTTCTTTCAACCCTCCCTGCTACAATCCACTATCTCCTGTCTGGGGTGGTGTAACACCTCCCTGTGACAGGAGATCCTTTGATCATGCCTCCTCTGTCGAGTTTCGGTCAGCAGCAGGAGGGCAGACTCGTGTCTGAGGCAGCAGCATCCATTTTGTGATGCTGGGGCTCTGGTTAGGATTAACCGCATTTGTAGTAAGTAACATGTCTTCCCCTCCTGGAGGGGTGGGCCGCTGCCCCCACCGTCAGAATCGTCAAGGGGTAGCATTCCACGTTGTATGACACCAAACACGACATGTTTTGATAAAGCCAAACCGGAGTTGCAATAACCGTAAGGATTATAATGCACTTAAGAGTATATGGTATGGCAGTATCACTGGAACAGCTATAGGGATATGGTCCCGCAAGCTGCAGACAGGCTCAGCTCATGCCAGAGCACTATCTCACATAAAACCAAGCACTCTGCCTCCAGGATTGTTAAGGCCTGCTACAGGAGTGGCTGATAGGTATATATGTGTCCAGATATAGGTTTAAATAAACACAAAGGAAGGTCCCAGGGGAATCTTTAAAGACCCTGACTGCTAAACCCCCTGACTATAAATGACACCAACGAAAATTAGCAGTGAGTCAGGAATGACTTCGTTAGTAGTTATTTGTTACACTACTATTTGCACTGTTTTTACTGATTTAGGAGTGTGAGGGTGTATATTAAAGTTGTTTTCCCCTATCACTACCTAATTTTAGAGCTTTTTCTCTTTTCTTTTTCACTTAAACACTTTTCAGCACTGCTATCCAGTTCTTCACTAGATACACCTTGTTCACATCTGTGGTAATTTGTCTGGGACACCCTTGACTTGGTTATCAATATCTGCCATGTCTGTTGCGGTTTCCCAACCTTGAAAGGAACAAGAGATCCCAGATGATGAAGGGCGGTCTCGATGGTGGACTGATGGGAACTCGTTCGAATTGATAGCTTTTCCCATTTCTTGTCTATTGGGTACATAATTTGATTGGTCATTCCTGACTCACTGCTAATTTTCGTTGGTGTCAGATATAGGTTTATACATAGGTATACTATATCTAAGCAAGGGGTGATTACACCACCTTGCCCCAGCTGAGTGATCAGCCAGTTGTGTCAATTTAAGAACCAGCCAGGGGTGGCAAAAGCTATGCTTCAGCCCCTGGTAGGCCTTGGATGCCCCTATGCCCTGGCACCTATAGTGCACTGTACAGGGGTGCATGGAGTCCATTTTAAGAGAGAGCAGATAGCCTGGGGCCCTGGTTAGCAGGATCCCAGGCCAACTAAGTCGAAAACCAGCTAAACACTAGGCAAAAAGTCTGGGGTAACCATAGTCAGGCATCCACCCTCCTACACAGGTCCAGGAGAGTGGGGGCTCTCCACCCAGGGGTCCAGCAACATGTCTGCTGTGGGGCAGCCTAGGCAGCCTCTCAGTCCAGACGTGGATTGTAGGTTAGATTTCAGGGGGCATTTCTAAGAGGCCCTCTGGTGCATTCTTTACATTAAATCCCACACTGGCATCAGTGTGGGTTTAATGTGCTGAGACGTTTGACACCAAACTTCTCAGTCTTCAGTGAGGCCATCATGGTGCTGTGGAGTTCGTAATGTCGATGTCCCAGCACCATATACTCTTAATGTTAGCACTGCACTTACAGTGCCCAGGAATGGCCCTGGGTACTGTAGGGGCACAGGGCTCATGCACCTGTGCCCACACCACTGGCATAGGGCACCCAGATAGAGGGGTGACTGAGGTATGCCAGGGCAGTGGGTCTTGTGGGCATGGCACACAGGGATGTGTGCCATGTCGACTCTTTGTTTAGTTCTGTACTTAGACACTCAGCCTGCAAAGGCAGTGTATGGATGTCAGGGTGGCACAATAAGTGCTGCAGCCCTTAGGAGTCTTCTCTGATGACCATGCCCTAGGTACCTAGGGTACCAGTTACTAGGGGCTGAAAGGTGGCCAGAGATGCCAATTGGGGGTTAGTTTCAACTAACCCTGGGCGTAGTGGGAGGAGTGGGGCTCCGCGGAGCTACGTGAAGTGGGCGCACAACTACGCCCACCCACGCACTCCGCGTAGCCCCACTCCGCGCCGCCCGCCTCCCTCCCGCCCTCACTAAATACATAAATAAATGTATAAAAAGCTTTTTAAAACACTTACCTTGTCTGCCGCGTCCCCGGGGCTCCCTCTCGCCGTCCCGCCGTTCGCGCCGCCACCGTATCGGATCCTAATGCGCATGCGCGGGCGGCCGCGCATGCGCATTCCTCACGAGAAATGCGCATGCGCGGCCGCCCGCGCATGCGCATTAGGATCCGAAATGGCGGCGCGCATCGCGGGACGGCGAGAGGGAGCCCCGGGGACGCGGCAGACAAGGTAAGTGTTTTAAAAAGCTTTTTATACATTTATTTATGTATTTAGGGAGGGCGGGAGGGAGGCGAGTGGCGGCCGGCTACGCTCCGTCTGCGGAGCGCGCGTAGTGCCGCCTGGCTACGCCGGCTACGCAAAATGCGTAGGAGGCGGCACTCCGTGCACTCCGTGCACGAAGCGTAGCTGGCCGCCCAGGCTTAGTTTCAACACAGTTTTAGGGAAGGAACACAGGCCCTGGCTACCTGATTGGCAGGAGCCCAGGGCACACTCAGTCAAAGCACATCAGCAGTTCAGCAAAAAGTGGGGGCATACCAATGCAAGAAAGATGGCACTTTTTCACAGGAGGTCATGCCAAAATGAAAAGTAACTCAAATAAAGGAAAGGGAGTAGCAAATTTAGAAGAGGCAAAGAAAAAGTGGCCATGTCACAACTGCGGCAAGTTAGGGCATTGGAAGAACAAGTGTAAGTTACCTCCAAAGGTTAACCCCGAAAATACATAATTGAATCCACAGGTGCAGCATGAGGTAATTCAACAATCATCGCCACAGCAACAGGTAGTTAACCAGCAGAGTCAGGTGCCACAACCACCACTCCCTCACAGTGTACATCTGCAGAAATACAGTGCAGAGACAGGATTCTACAGAAGAGAACAGGTAACAAGACCACCCCGTGTGAATGCGATTCCACAGTATTGGCTGAGGTCAGATGGAAATTAATCAGATGAAAGTTGTTGACGGTGCCTAAAAGAGGAAGAGGAGTGCGTGCTTGGTGGAACTCTAGAGGTAGATCAATCTGGTCCTTTTGTGAATGGAAAGGTGAAGGGTGTAAATGTTACCTTCCTATTGGACACAGGTGCTACCCGTTCTACCGTTAGATCAGTAGAAGTTCAGAACCTTCCTCTCTCTGGTGAGTTTATCCAAGTAGTAGGAGTAGCGAATAGGCAGATTAAAACACCCCTTACTGAACCAGTTGTAGTTGAAATTGGCAATTTTAGGGAAATGCATAGATTTGTGGTCTGTGACAGTAGTCCTGTTAACCTACGTGGAAGGGACATACTGTGCAAGATGAACTGTGCCATTTATTGTTCACCAGATGGCATTGAATTCCAAACTGCAGCTGAAGATAGATTGTATAAAATGACCATGTCGATGATAGATTCAGAGTAAAATGGAATGTTTCCTATGATTGACAAAGAAAAGATACCTGGTGAAATGAAGGAAACAGTCAGAGAAGAGGTGTGGGATTTTACAGGAGAAGAGATTGGATTGAGGAGAGGTGTGAGTCCTGTGAAGATTTCTGTAAAAGAAGGAGTATATGATCTAAATACACCCCAGTATAAATTGACAACAGAAATAATTGAAGGAATAACCCCTGTTATTGATAAAATGATTGAGCAAGGAATTTTGAGAGGAATAATGAGTAGTCCATGTAATTCACCCATAATGGGACTGAAAAAAGCCAAAAGGAACGTTCAGAATAATGCAGGATTTGTGAAAGGTAAACAAAATCGTTGTCCCATGTTGTCCCCCTGTATCAAACCCAGCTGTAATCTTGTACCAAATTCCACATGATGCAGAATGGTATACAGTCATTGACTTATGTAATGTGTTCTTTACAGTTCCTTTACACCCTGAGAAGCCAACCGATATTTGCATTCCGGTTTGGAGATCGAATTTTGGCATGGTGCCGAATTCCTCAGGGGTACACTGAGAGTCCTTCTATTTTTAATCAGTTACTAAAAAGGTCACTAGAGAGTCTAGACATGCTAGGAAAATCTGTACTGGTTCAATACATTGATGACCTACTGGTTGCATCAAGAACCAAAGATGCATGTGTTTCAGATACAATCGCTTTGCTGTATCATTTGGCAGAAGGAGGACATAACGTATCTCCATCAAATTTACAATTCTGTCAGAAGGAGGTGCAGTACTTAGGTTACAAGAATTCTAAGGGAACAAGACAAGTTACCATCGAAAGAATCAGAATAATTCAAGGAATGAAGCCCACCAAAACACAGAAACAAGTGAGAATGTTCCTAGGAATGGTAGGGTACTGTCAACAATGGATCCATGGATTTTCAGTGATTGCAAAGCCTTTACAAAGACTGACTAGAGCAGATGTGAGAGACCCTATAGTGTTGAACAAAACGGAAATGGAAGCCTTTGAACAATTAAAGACCAGTTTATGTGAAGCACCAGCACTAGGTATGCCTGATTATGAGAAAGAATTTGAACTGTATTGCAGTGAACGAGAGGGATGTGCATTATCAGCTTTGATTCAGAGACATGGAAAAATTAGAAAGCCCATTGCATATTTATCAGCAGTGTTGGATCCAGTTGCTAAGGCATTGCCAGGATGTCTGAAAGCAGTGGCTGATACGAGTGTGAGTTTGGAGCAGAGTAAACGTATAGTAATGGGATACCCAGGGAAGGTATATGTACCACACTGAGTGGAAGTTCTCCTTACTAGGACCAAGACTCAGTTCCTGACAAACAACAGGATGACTAAATATGAGAAGGTAATCCTGGGTGCAGATAATGTGACCGTGACAAGATGTATAAATGTGAATCCTTCTACATTGTTGCCTGACACTTTGGATGTAGAAGTGAAAGATGAAGTTGATCACAAGTGTCTGGATGTACTTGAGTATTGTACCAAGCCGAGACCTGACATTAAGGATGAACCACTACCTGAATCTGACTATGTGATGTTTGTGGATGGTTCATGTTTGAGAACTGATGAAGGTGTTCTGAGCACTGCATATGCTGTATGTACAGTGGCAGATGTTTTAGAAGCATCTTGTTTGAAAGGAATTCGTTCTGCTCAGGTGGCGGAGCTGATTGCTTTATTTCGAGCATGTGAACTGGGAAAGAAAATTCGAGTAACCATAGTGACTGACAGTCAATATGGCTTTGGGGTTGTCCATGACTATGGCCAACTGTGGTCCCAAAGAGGTTCTGCAGGATCCCCCATTAGAAATGCTGAATTTGTGAAGATGTTGATTGATGCAATTCAGTTGCCTGAGAAAATTGCTGTTGTAAAGTGTGCAGCTCACAAGAAAGGAGAGGACTACATTACTGGAGGCAATCGTTTTGTTGACTCCATTGCTAAATATTGTGCTAAAAAGTATGCATCTATAAATCGGGACAGGGAAATAGAACATGTTTCAAGTCCTTTAATGCTAACAACAGTGGTTGAAACTTGTAAGGAATTAAAACTAATGCAGGAAGCAGCGAGTGAGGAAGAAAAAGACATCTGGTTGAAGGGAGGTTGTAGACAAAGAGAGGAGGATGAAATTTGGGTTTACAAAGATGAAAGACCAGTAATGCCCGATAGCATGATCTCTAACGTGGCTCGAATGTATCATGGTCAAGCACACATAGGTAGGGACGCCATGATTAGAATGTTTAGACAAACCTGGTACAACCCCAAGTTTAGGATGATTGCTGAGAGCCTTTGTCAGCGATGGTTGGTGTGCCAACAGCTAAACCCAAGAAGAAAAACAGTTGTGAGTTTGGGAACCATAGGACGGGATGGAGGTCCTTTTACTAGAATGCAATTAGACTTCATAGAGTTGCCACCCTGCAACTGACTTCGATATGTACTTGCAATCATTTGTTTGTTCTTACGGTGGGTGAAGGCCTTCCCTACCAGGCGGAATGATGGAGTGACTGTTGCAAAACTCTTTTTAAAAGAAATCATTCCACTTTTCGGTTTCCCAGTAACCATTGAGTCAGATCGTGGTACACATTTCCAGAATGAACTTGTTCAAATGATTTGTGAAGCACTGGACATTCATAAAAGATTACATTGTGCTTACAGACCAGAGGCTTCTGGGGTAGTTGAACAAGTAAACGGAACAATAAAGAACCGAATAGCAAAAATGTGTCTGGCCACTGGATTGAAATGGCCTGATGCTTTGCCACTTGTTTAGATTACCCTGAGGAGTTCACCTGATAGAAAGACAGGATCAAGTCCTCGTGAAATACTAATGGGAAGAGTAATGAGACAAGCATTTATTCCAGTTGATAAACTGTTGGTTATAAATGGTGATATCATACTGAATTACTGGAAGAACCTGTCTGATGTGGTGACTTCTGTATTCCATCAGGTGGGAATTGATGCTAGCAGTAAAGAAAAACATCCAGCTCATGATCTAGTCCCTGGAGATTGGGTTTAGATAAAAGTGCACAGGAGTAGAAACTGTCTAGTTCCTCGCTGGGAGAAGCAGAGGCAAGTTATTCTGGTTAGCATCACTGCAGTCAAGTGTGCTAGAGTAAAGAGATGGGTGCAAGTCAGCCACGCGATTCACATGCCTGAACCCGAAAATCTGCAAACAGAACAAGCAGAAAGCACTACTGACTCTGATTCTGAAGGAGAACCAGATCAAAACCCAGATACTGAAGCTCAACCTGTTCGTCGACATCTGGAAATATCAGATACTAGTTCAGCATCTGAAGGAGAGAGTGAAGTACCAGATTCTGAAGATCGACCTGAAAGTCGAGATCTGGAAATGCATAGTACCAGTTTGGACAGTGATCAAAGCAAAGAAAAAACTGGCAGCCAAATAAGTTCTGAAGGACAGTTTGAAAACTCTGGAAGCCGGAGTAAATCTTGAAACTGGTTAGAAGGAAAAGACTCACGATGAGGATGAGCTTCCAAGTACCAGCTATGGAGGAGTTCCTAACAGATTAACGGAACTGACAAAAGAAAGCTCAGATTCAGTGAATGAAACGGACATTATAAAGTTCAAAATAAGAGGGAGTGACGAGAAATTTGAAACTGAGTCTGATGACAGTGATGATGAGACACAATCAAGGAGGAGCTCAAGAAAAAGAGCTTGGAGATTGGAACGTGGTATTGTAGAACCTGAAACTAGGAGACCACGTAAAGGAGACAATTGGCCAAAAGGAAATGATGGACTAAAAATTAAACTGATTAACAAAGCCAAATCAAAAGTACAAGTCACCTGAATGGACCTATGTTGTACTGCCTCCAATAGAGGAAATCAACAGCAGCCAAGAAAATCTGAATTGCCAAAGTGAGTAAAAGAGAAATAAAGAGACAAAGGATTGCATAAACTGGGAAACAAAAGAGAAAGATAAAAGAAAAGAGACAAGATCAAACTTGAATTTGACCTTAAAGACATTACCTCGAGTGTAAAAAGAGTTGAAAGGACACTATAAAGGTGAAAAAGACTGTGAATAAATTGGTGTGGTAAAAAAATGGCTACTAATGATGTACAAAAATCGAAGTGTGCTATTTTTAGAAAATGGTGTAGAATGTGGTTAATATGTACAGGAATTTTTAATGGTAGTATGGTTAATGTTCGCAATTGTGATTCCTTTTAGACCTCAATTTAAGAATACAAAGGTAAACAAAAGTGCAAAAGAGAAGGCTTACGCGTCGAAGAGTGATGTGAAACATGTATATACTCCTGATTTGCATAAAGATAATTCTATAAGTGATTTTTCGAAAAATACTTTTTCCAAACTATTGTCTCAATATGTGAAAACGATGGACGCAAGCGGCTGCTACGTCTGTATGACGTTGCCTGCATTTGTATCAGAGGGCGTGACTTATCATCACATCCCTTTGACATATGGAGTTACTTGTAGTGTGTTATCTAGTTTCTTTTAAAAAACAGGTAAATTGTAGTATTATTATTCTAATTCTGATGACACCTTTGCAACTTTGAAAGTCCTACCTGAATTGAACAAAATTAAACCTGGCAAAGTATATGGTGAATATTTTTTAGAAGCACAAGAACTGACTTTTGATTATGCGTTCAAACATAATTTGACTTGTAAAATGCGCAATGAAGAGAAAGCCTTTTTGGATATGGTAGAGGAAAGGAGAGTCCAAAACAAAAGAAAAACAACTGCAAAGAAAGCCAAATCAACAATGTGGACCTTTGAGGATGTAAATATTGAGGGAAATCATGTGAATGTGGCAATAAGTATAGATACACCACAAATAGGGAAATTATGTATTCGGAGAGATAAAACATTGTATGATAATTATTTTGTGGGTGCAAGTCAATGTGAAGATACCTATATTATAAAAGGGGGATGGGGATTTAAAAGTGGTGATGATCCTGTTTTTCCTGGAATTTATTTCGGTAACAAGGCTTACTATAGATTACTGGACCATTGGTATGGATCATGTTATGTAGGTTTGGTCTTTCCTAAAATATTTCATGTAATAGAGGAACTAATGGGATTCATGAAATTGGTAAACCATTAACCCGTAGGAGAAGGGAAAGTATATTAGAAATAATAGGTGATGTTTTTGGAGCATTGATACCAGCAGTGGGCATATCTTTTAATAGAAACAAAATTCGAAAGTTGTCAATGATAGTTGATCGTTTATCAACAGATACTGCAGGAGGATTTTTAATGGTAAATACTGAAATGGTTGCTATGAGAGCTATGGTGATGCAAAATCGACTTGCTCTTGATATAATATTGGCAAAAGAAGGAGGAGTTTGTGGAATTTGGAAGTTACAACACTGTTGTACCTATATTCCAGACAAAAGTCAAAATATTCAAAGGTATATTACAAATATAACAGAATTGAATAAAGGAGTTGCTCCACTGGAGGTTGATGGTGTTCTTGAGAAACTTGGTAAGAGTTTTTCAGCTGTAAAGAAATGTTTTTTTGAAATAGGTAGGTCAATAACAGGGAAGGTATTAATTCTACTGACTGTAATGATAGTAATGGTATTAATCCTAAGATTAGAGTGTAAACTTAGAAAAAGTAGAAACATTAAAAAGTCTATAAAAAGGAAAGTTGAGGAAAGTAAAGAAAGAGAACGTGAGAAAGGGGAAATAGAGTTGGAAGAGTTTAAAGAAAGACTATACCATGATAGAAAGAAAATGGAAGATACAAGAGTTTAGGTCGTACTAGCTGAAATAACATGAAACATGTTTTTGAAAAAATTCTACAAACATTTTTAAGTGTTATTTGGTGATAAGATCACCAAAGGGGGGAATTGATGGAGCGAGGCTGTGACAAAAATGTTTGTATACCCCTCGCGAAGTTAGTTTCTCATAACTATAATATGTATTAATCAAATGGATTTTAGAACTAACCTACAGAGAAAAAAAAAAGAACACACACAGAAAAGTATTCGTGGGATACTAATTTGCTTGGTTGCAAATCGTAATAAAATAATCATGTGAATTCATCATGCTAATATAGTGCAATAACGCTTCAAATTTAACAAAGCTATGCATGTATGCTTATTATAAGTATTTATTGTGGCAAAAACGAAGGATAATGGTAAGAAAACAACGCCTCTTTGTGGCTTAAGGCTAGGTAACCACTAACAGGGTAAACTTAGAATGGTGGAAGGAAAACAGAAGGGCTTCACTTCGAAATCTAATGTTAAATTGTGTTTGTTTCTATAATAGTTCCCGTTATGGCCCATGCGGCCTAACAAAACATGGAGGGTTTGCGAGACTCCGAGAAAGCGTAATTCTACGCATGAGCGATTGTTCTCGAGAGATGTATGAGCAGCCTGTCCCTGGGCTACTGATGTCAAGGTCAGCGTGGCATGAACAGCAGAATGGTGCTAAAAGAGAATGCTCGAGTTGTGAGCCTGGGAAAATTTACCGAAGTGTCGATGTAAGGACAGAATGAAAATGTTGCAAACATGAACAATTATGACAGTGTTAGAATTATGGAAGTGACTTTGCAAAATTCGGACAATGAGGAGATGAGGTGATCTTCACCACCCCTCGAATGGACCAATGAGGAATGAGTGTGGACCCTAAAGTTTCAAATTTTAGTTAGATAGTTAGGGAAAAAGAGTATAAAAGAGGCCATTTGGAAGAGAGAAAAAGCTTACTTTTGAATTATTTTAGCACCACGACACTCTGTCGGACTGATCAATTTCTGGGTGCAAAGACTTTGAAATTTTTCCTGACTTCAACTTTTGATGGGGTCGGAGTCTTGATGGGAGGTGAACATCGAGGAAGATAGAGAGGCTGTGTTTTGGGAACTTTGTTGTTTAATCCTGTTGTTTCTTCTATGACCAAGAAGATGGGTAATATGTCTTTGAATGTTCTCATTTCTGAACTATTTTGCTAATAAATGTAAACTAGTTGTACTTATTTTATCCTTTACTTGAAGTGATCAGAGAAATGTTTAAACTAATTTTTCAGAATAAAGATTCAAATTTTAAGCAAAAGGTCATGCTAGAAGACTTAAAGAGAAAATAAAAATTAAATAAATGGAGAATTAAGCGGATCTTGTTGTCCATAAACTAATTCTACTAGCTGATCCATTGACCAAAACAGAGGGGTGCCATAAACGCTGTTTATGAGATTAAAATACCATGGTGATATCAATAAAATGCATATGTATATAATGTATAGAATTTAACTTTTAGATGAAGTAGGGTACTCCAATATCCACCCGCTCGCCCTCTGGCTTCACTGATCTTGGGAGCAGTGTGATTTGTCTGAATGAGTTACCCGATGTGCTATGGGCCCCACCGACGAGTGAAGTGTGATAGCTCCTGGGGATTTTGGTGATGGTTTAGAGGGTTGTTTGAGAGCAGCGCTGGACCAGTGAACAGTGAGTCTTGAAAACATCAATGAATACAGACGATGGCTAATCATAGTGGGACTCCACTCTTGGAGTACCTCAGTAGTAGAATCTACAGGCACAAACGCCTTTGTCATAAACTACCCTACTAACCTATCTAAGAATGCAGCAAAAAAATTCAAACACAACCTAATTAGAAAACACCCAGACACGCTGATTTCTGACCCCTACTTCAACCTAAACAAAGGCATAATTATTAATGGCGCATCGTCATTACGAAGATGCTCAACGTAAAAACACAAACAACATACCACATGGCACAACATTTTTGATCATCCCATCACCAAAACTAAGAGCAGATTTATGTATAACGATCTACAAGAACAGCATTGTACTTATACAAGCAGCTAACAATGATCTAGAAAAATTCGACAACCTATTTTTCAACGCTAAAAGAGGGGGTAGATAAACCTAATCCTGCTAATCAACAATGGACCATACAAGAAACCACTCTACTCACCTCCAACATGACCACCACAGATGTCCCAATAATCAGAGACCATCTAGTTCCACAAAATACAATGACATCAGGAGGCACAACGCTAACAAGAGGCTCTTTAGACGGAAATTAGTATAAGACAGAGGAAACGCTACACCATATGCCAACACAACCCTGACGCCACCACAGCGAGTAGAATCATCGCTTCCATCTGCTTCAGCATCACAAAGTTCAACAAGGACTTCACAAAATTCATATCCTCAGAACGTAAGACCAAAACACCAGGTCTCAGGAAACGCACCCCACGCAACAAATAGTGGAGGCACTACCTCCTGAGCCAGTGAAAATAATAGGAAAAATGAAGAATCCAAGGCTCTAAAAAATCAGGACACAAGCAAAACCAAAAACAGGCAGACGCATACTCCCAAAATATCTTCACATCATCGGAATGAAATTGAAGATCTTCAAACAAAAGTGGATACGCTTTCACTAGACATTTCAAACGCATTACAAGCTTTAGAAACAATACTGGAAATCACAATAAGCACCCACGCCAAAGTCAAAACACGTCAAAAAAGTAGTGCATAGCTCTTAAGAAAAGAGTAGAGAGACAGTCATACCAGTATCAAATAGACTTAACAGACCAGACACAAATATTAAATACCTATCAGACAATTAAACCTTAACCATATTACGATCTTATGAGACGGAAACTAGCAGCAAAGAGGAGGTAATTAAGTCAGTCCCGATCGATGCCAATAGAAAACCCTGGCCCAAGAATAGGAAACCCAACCTCAACAACCTAAAACAAGTCCAGCTTACCACCAATATTCTAGAAATGTACTCTATTAGTGCAGAGAAACCTCTACTATGCCTTCTGCTCAACTGTCGGTCCGCAGCAAAACAGGCATCGGACATCGCGTCCCTCATCGTTAATCAAGAAATAGACATAACAATCCTTACAGAAACATGGCTTACGGAATCTTCTTCCCCATACATGGATCTTCTGGTACCCCCTCACTACAACATTGTGAGATTAGACAGACAAAAAAGACAGGAGGCGGTATAGCTTGCAGGAGGCGGTATAGCTTGCATACACCGGTCAAAAGATCAAACAAATTCAGTCAGACTCTCTAGAATCATGTGAATACCTAAGCCTTAATGTAAGAACAGCAGGCAATCAAAGATGCAACCTGCATGCGCTTTACCACCCACCAGGCAATCATGCTACTTTCATAGAACAATTAATGGAGATCATCACGGCTAATTCCAACAGTAACACTAATAACATATTCCTGGGTGATTTCAGTTTACACTGGTATGACAATAACGACAAATGGATCAACGCATTTAAAGACTTCCTAACAGATTTAAACCTCACTCAAACCTGCACACAACCAACCCACCTGAAAGGGGCTACATTGGATTGGGTAATTTCTAGGAGTAAAGATGTTTCAATTCAATCAATTTTTCCTTGTGATTGGTCAGATCACCATGCCATAACATTCCTGATACCCACAATAAAAGAGAGCAAAACCACATAGCCTGTCAAATTGAAAAAATGGACCTGGGACATCAAAGATCCTAATATAGATCTACTAGTAGCAAGATGCGAGAAGGAACTAAACCCGCCTAACAACTTGCTGAAAGCTAATGAACTCACTGAGCACTACACTAAATCAATAACGAATATAGTCAACTCCACCATGCCACTAAAACTAAAAAGAATATCTGAAAAGGATAAAAACTCATGATTTAATGAGACACTGAATGAAGATAGGTGTAAACTAAGACTTGCGGAAAGAAAATGGAGACAGCACCCATCATCCCCTCAGCTTAAAACACTCAGAAAGATCAGGTACGACTACAACAAGAAAGTACTCAACTCCAAGAAAGAATTCTTTAGAACGGAACTAGACAGCGCCAAAAACAGAACACAGAAACTATTCGAGATATTAAAGCAACAGTCAAATAAGCAGGCCAAATCTGCACAAGAAACTACTAAAACTCAACTGAGTTGTGAAGAATTCTCTGTATTTTTCACTGACAAGGCCAACAAGCTAGAAAAAAAGATCAGGTTGGCAGCAGACAATCTTTGTAGTCAACAACCTAAGCAAAACAAGGATACCTCGACAATCGATCATGATAGATTGAAAAACAATGCACAATGGGCATCCTTCAAGCTATATGACCAGAATACCATTGACAAAACCCATTCAGAGATTAAACCTAACAACCACTACAATGACCCCCTCCCCTCTAAATGCTTAAAAAGGATCAATCACAGTGTCGTCCCAGTATGGAAAAAAATAATAAATGCCTCACTTTCTCAAGGGATCCTTCCAGATTGCCTAAAAACAGGTCAAGTCCTCCCTATCATAAAAAAAACCTACAGTGGACACGGCAGAGCCAAATAACTTCCGCCCAGTAACTAATATTCCTATACTTGCCAAACTAATCGAGAAATGTGTACAAAATCAACTGAGCAACCACATCACCCATTTCAACCTGCTGGATGATTGCCAATCCGGATTCAGACCAGGCCACAGCACGGAATCAGCAATCTTACACATCGTGGATGACGTGCTGCAGGCCTTAGACCACAATCAAACATGCCAACTAGTACTTCTTGACCTGTCGTCTGCCTTTGACACGGTAAATCACGAAACATTACTAGCCAGGCTTCAAGACAGGATGGGACTATCTGGAATTGTTCTGAAATGGTTTCAATCCTTCCTTCAAAACAGAACGCAAAGATTCCTAGTCAACCAGACGCTCTCCCCTTCATGCCCTAATTCAATTGGAGTCCCTCAAGGATCAACACTATCCCCTTCACTATTCAACTTATAAGTTGAACCCTTCACAGAAATTCTCCGAGACGCATGCATATCTTATCACATGTACGCTGATGACACTCTGATATACGTAAAGATAACATCACTGGAAGACATAATGAAAATGAATGAGGCCTTAAAAATGTAATTAAACTGGCTAACTAGTAATCATCTGAAACTTAACGCACAAAAAACGGAATTCCCATTAATATCACCACCGAAGAACCCCACAGAAGTGAAAGAATGGTCCAAACTGATCACAGCACTAAACTGCACTCCAACACTAGCTGAATCCGCAAAATCATTGGGAATCACGATAGATAAGAACCTAGCCATGAAAACACACATCAAATCAATGACAAAAATTGCCCGGTTTCATCTGAACTATATTAGAAAAATGAAACCTCTCATCGCCACGGCAGACCTCAAACTAGCAGTCCAATCCTTAGTTATCTCTAGGATTGAATATGGATGTACAACTCTAGAAGGTCTCTCAAAAATTTCAACAGTCCCATTAAAAGCTTGTCTAAATGCGGCTGCAAGAATCATTACGGGATCCAGAAAATACGACCATATATCTCCTCACCTGAAAGCATTAAACTGGTTAGCGAACAAAGCCAGAATTCAATTTAAACTAGCAAGTACTACACACAAGGCGCTACACTACAAAACTCCAAAGTACCTAGCCCAGAAAATAGAGCTTTCAGGGGGAAGCAGACCAGCTAGGAGCGCCAGAGAACTGCTGCTGAAACCACCCATCTTTCGGAAGGAAAAAACATATGACAGCGCATTCTCCGGAGCAGCCCCCAGAATCTGGAACTCACTCCCTCCAAACATTAGAAAAATTCCAAACATTCAAGAAGGAAGTGAAGAGCTACCTAATGGGCAAGTTCCTTCCATAAGGCTAGACGATTCCTTAGCATTAAGACTAATACCAAACGCCGAGAACGAACCTGTCCTGTCGTGGATCCCACTGAAAGCACATCAGATCCATGTGCACAGAAACAATGCTAATTGTACTAAAACGGATAGAAATGACATTTACAGGAATATTATATATAGTAATATTGCATTGTTGAAATGGATAAGTGAATCATGTCATGTACAGGAATTGTATATACAGTAATGCTACTACTATTACTGAATCTGATAAGAAAATCATGTACAGGAACTATATATAGCTATTCGCATTGTATCACAAATGTTCGAAATGTAACTGTTAAGTGCTCTGATACCCAAGCGTCTAGTCCGCGCCATATAAAACTCTATAAATAAATGAAAAATAAATAAATAAAAAATAAAGTTTCATAAGCAATTGGATCAATACATATGTAAACTCTGAGTCCATACATTAGATATTATTTTTTATAACAAGTCAACCATATTCAGCAACAGTGAATAATAAATCAAAACAAAAGAGACGTCAAATAATTGAGGATATATGTATTCAGCGTCTAGTGTGCTATCTGGGTGTGGTCACGGCTAGGCTAGCATGCCAGTGTGGCGTGTGGGCTGCTGCTTCCATTTTCCATGCGGTTGCATGGTCATTAAGGCGTCGCACTGCAGGAGCTACTACCGTATAATGTCTTTAAGGAATGAGAGGTTGTTGCCTAGCCTAACAGCTGCAGTGGTGGTGACACACAGAGGCAGCGCATCGCTAGTATCCAGAAAGTGTGTCAGGTGTTAGGTCCCGCCTGTTGCGCAGGAGGTGTGGCAGTAGATTGTATGAGAGTTCTGAGCATATAATCCTGGTCTGTGCAATGGGATACTTGCGCATCCCTACCGCTTCTTCCCTGTGTAGGGTGGTACTCTCTGCCTGTGCCCAATCGCCAAAGGACTTCGCCCAGTGTGATACCTCTGGATGGTCCCTGTGCTTCCATGTTATGAGGCCCAGGTTCCGAAACCTGGAGCTCACCTTGTTGGTCTTAGTCCTCCTATAAAACCCCAGGATGCAGACTTCCCATTTAGTAGGTACCTCAGTGTTAGTGCAGTTGGTAAGTGTTTCTGAGATCACGCGCCAATAATGTAAAAGCAAGGGACAAGACCACAACATATGTAATAGGCCAGCGCCTAGGAGAGGGCCCCTTGGGCATTCAGAAGTATTGATGTTAAAGTATTTATTGATCTTGTCTGGTGAAAGGTACGCCCTGTGTAATATGTAGGTTTGTATGAGTCGAAATCTCGAATTTCGCTGTATGTGCGTGGCACTAGCTAAAATGTGTTCCCGCTCTTTATCAGTTCAGGGACAACCTTTGTATTCAATCCAATATGTGCGAAGTCTCTGCAGAGGCTTCAATACATGAACGAGCAGGGCCTGTACCAGCCAGTGTATCACATGCGATCCCTCCCCCAGCACATGCAGGTACTGCAATAACTGATGTGTTGGCGGCTCGTTGGTCATGTCGCCCCATGCTAGCATAAATGTTTGTGTAATGGCTGCGTGTATAAGGAACTTGCCTGCTGGTAATCAGGTATCTGCTGTTAGTGTCGCAAAAGGCAGTAAAGTGCCGTCCGCGTACAGGTCTCCCAGAGTCCCCACTTCCGCTTCAACCCAGGGTGCTAATGCCATGTCCTTTATGGGGTCTCTGCCTCTGGGCGTCCCGAGAAGTGGTAGTACCGGGGTATATGGAATTGTGTCTTTTGTGAGGTGAAGGCTTCTCCTAAGACACCTATCCGTCAGCTCAACATGTATTTGTGTCGGGCGAGGAAGCTTCACCAGCGGGCAGAACAATCCACATATCTGAGCTGTCGTCTTGGTCGCCTCGTCCGCCAGATTCCTGCCGCTTAGCCACTTTGCGACCTACTGTAATTGTGCAGCTAAATAATACAGTTCCAGATGAGGAACTGTGAAGCCTCCACTTTCTGGGGGTGCATATAGTTTCTGCAGTGCTATCCTGGGCTGGCCCACATTCCAAACCAGGCCACGTATCAATCCCTCCAATTCTCTAAAGACCCTCACAGGGACATACACCAGAAGATTGGCGAAATAATACAGTAACTTAGGCAGTACTATCATTTTGGTCAAGGTGACACAGCCCATCACATTGAGCGGTAAGGCCCTCCAGAACTGCATCTGTGCTCCTATTGAGGAGATGGCGCAAACCAGATTACCCTCCAGTATATCTGTTGGGGACCTGTAAATATATATTCCTAGGTACTTAAACGTGGTTGGATACCAGTCAAGTGCAATTCCATTGATGATTATATATCGGTCGCAACTACATCTTTGCGGAAAGAGTAAGCGCCTGACTTAGCCCAGTTTACCCTGAGTCCCGATATCGCCTTGAATCTACAGAACAGTGCCGATATCTCCGGCGGCACAGCATGAAGGTCACGTACGTATGATAACAGGTCATCTGCATATAGGGACACTGTAAGCAGACCATCGTTCAAGGGGATGCCCCAGTCCGCGCCCCCTTCACGGAGGAGAGCTGCCAGTGGCTCCATAACTAAGGAGAAGAGTAACGTTGACAAGGGGCAACCCTGTCTGGTTCCTCGTCTCACCCTGATTTTGTCAGAAAGGAGCTTGCCCGTACGAGCCCAAACTGTGTGACGCTGATACAGCAACTGCACCATTTGAAGATAGTATGTATAAACAAGATGAATCCACTTTCTAGAACGGAGAGGTTTCCCTAAGATGGTTGGGATCACCAAAGTTGTTAAAATACCCCTCACACACCAAAAGGCCCCTTGGGGTCATGCTTCATCATCGGGGTCTTCGCACCCCTCTACGGGGTGCGCGTGCTGTGAACTACGATTACGCGGGAGCACTTATAAACGACTATGTGTGGTGTGTGTGAGGGTTTTCGTTTTATGTGCGTGAGTGGTGAGGTTATCGGCGAGTGATGTTAAAAAGTGCCTGGCTCGTGGGGTGAACACAAAAAACTTTAATGGGCCCCCGGGCTGGCGCTGTTAAAAGGGTGAAAGAAAAGGAGGTACAATATGCAGGACAATGTGCATCACCTCCTGTGTGTGTGTCATCATGTTTCGGAGTCGGAACTCCTTCTTCAGGACTGGGGTACACAAATCCCCACCTTACTCACGTTTCTCTACTTTAAAAAAAGTGTTATTTACAAAAAGTGAGATATAGTGCAGGTTATGCAATGTACCTACAGAATTTTCGTTTCGTCGCTTAATAGCTGACCTGAAAAGGAAGGGGACAAAACATTTTTTTGTGGTGGTCCACTCCTTAGCATCCAGAGGCACAGTGACCTGTGGGTATAATAAAAAATGTGCGGCTCAGATCTCTAGACAAAATTGTCATACTATGTGTGAAATCGTGCCTGCTGTGAAAAAGATAGAGACAAGACATACAAACACTCAACATAAAGCACACACTCTAAAACCTAGCACATCATTAGAAGTTAGGCTGGTTGCTCAGCAAGTCGCCATCTTGTGTAGTCAAGGGATCAAGAATAATTAGTTAATGGAGTGAGAGGTACCCAAGAGATGAAAGAAACATACTGTTTTTGTATTGAATCCACTGCCTCATGAGCCTTAGAAAACGTAGGGGTTACTCGTGCTGGTTCGCTACCTATAAATAATGCATAGTCAATGGTTTCTCCAGTACTTACATTATCGTAGAGTCGGTAGTTCAAGCTTGTTAGTAAGTATACTCACGAGGACTGCCAGAGAATGCCTCCTGACTGCCCCATACGCGGCTCCGTTGAGAGTGCGTGGTATGCGGGTCAGGTCTCGTTATTTATACTGCTTGTGGCTGCCAATTAAGTGCGTAATTGGCAATTTGGTGATCGGATATCGCCTTACTTGGGTATTCCGGTGTTCTTAGCCGTGTAGCGGCTCAGGCGTCAGGAGCGGAAACAGCGCATGCGTCCTGTGTAGATGTATCCTCGCGTATGGGCATTACCAAGCTCCAACCACGCCTGCGCGATTCTAGGACTACTTATCTTTTGTATGGAAAACATTGAGTATCTTGCCTCGGAATCCTGGGAGGATTCAAACAAGTTTCATACGTGCAATAAGCGCCCACTTGCTCATCACTACTTGTTGAAGCGGTTATCTATGTGCATGCTGGGGGTTGTACGTGCAATATATACCCAGTAGTTCATCACTGCTATTTATGCGTGCGCAGCGGGTTGTACCCACTGGCATGGGACGTAGTTAGTATATGTTAGTCAATATGATCAGCGTCATGTAGTGAGTAAATTATCATGATGTCATCTCTCCTGTTGGGGATTCTTAGCTGATCATGTCACTTTTTGCAGGGGTGGTTTCATACTGGTTAGGACCCGGACAGCTAATAATCGTAGTTTTACAGGGTCACCAGGAGAGCGGGGGTCGCACATCACCTAGCTCATATTTACGCCGCAAGATAGAGCCACTCCAGCGAATCAAAGGCCTTCTCCAGGTCTAATACTAGACAGCCAGATCTGGGCCAGTTTTCCATTGCATACTGTTGGATTCTAAATAGCCTTCGAATATTGAGGGAGGGGCTTCTAGCGGGCACAAATCCGTTCTGGTCAGCATGTACCAGAGTCTGCACAAATGGGGCAATGCGTTTGGCCAGGACTGAGGCGAGTATTTTATAGTCTGTGTTCAACAGGGCCAGTGGACGGTAAGAGCCTAGAAGTTCAGGGTTCCTACCCGGCTTCAAAAGAGAGACCAGTGTTGTCTCGTTTTGTGTGGGGGTGAGTGTAGAATTCTCCAGTGCCACCTCATATACTCACAGCAGTTCTGGTACTAGAACCTCTGAGTATGCCTTGTAAAATTCAGCCGGTAGTCCATCAGGACCCGGCGTCATGCCATTTGACAGAGAGTAGATACCATCCCTTATGTCCTCCAGTAATAGAGGAGCACCCACTTCCCCTTGTTGGTAGTCTGTTAGCTGTGGCAGCGTTAGTGTGGAGAGGAAGTCCTGTATTTCTGTGACCGTGGCTATCAAATAAGATTTGTATATTGTAGAGTAATGTTCCACTAAAGCATGATGTATATCGCTTTGGGTATGCATTGTGACACCCTGTGTATTATGTATCCCGGGCACTCTGATGGCTGGGAGAGGGAGGCCATGTGTCCCCCCTTCCCTTATACTATATTTTTGGCCCCGGGGAGGGCTCCCTGGGAACTCTGATAGTTTGGGAAAGGGGCCGTACATTCTCCGTCCCTATGTAGATTCTTGGCCCAGGTGTGGCCCCCTGGGGCTTTTAATGGCTTGGGGAGGGGAGGCTGCACATTCCCCCTCCCCATATACTTTCGTTTCTGCCCTGGATGGGCTCCCCAGGGCTTATAAAGTCTGGAGGGGGGGCCTCATGCCCTGCTCCCGTTAATAAAACAATGTGGCCCCAAAGGCCATTTTTTCTTCTTTTTTTCAATTTTGCATGAGTCCAGCGTGGTCACAGACACTTTGGATAATTTTTTTGTTTTTTGCACCTTGGGGAAGGAGCCATCTAGGTCCACCCCATGGGGCCTAGAGGGTCAAGGTATCCCTACCCTGCCGACTTATATTTGTTTTTAGAAACATGTTCAGGATACAGGATTAATTCTCCAAGTCCTGTACTTGCTGCCAGCAACAATGTTCTCATGTTGCTGGCAGCCAACCAGATTTCTTGCTCCCAGGGGAGTCTGACTCACACAGGAGTGAAATGGCCCAAAGAAAATAAAGCTCCCTGGGCCAATCAGACTCTTTTAGGACCTACCCATCCAGATGTACATTTATTTCTCCACTTTAATGTCTCAAAAACTACTGAACGGATGTACAACAAATCACAAAAAGCACAATTTGTGGACCAAGATCTAGCTTCCTGTCATGTCATATTGGTGTAATTCAGTTCAATAGTTTTTTCTTCAGCTTTGTCTGAAGAAGTCTATAGAAAATGTATGGAGATTTTGCGTTTTGGGAAGCCACTTTTTTTCGAATCCCTGCTTGATGGATCACTCCAAAACTTTACATGCACAAACTAGTCAAAAAGTAGCACCTTTTTGGAACGTTTTGTGGAGATTCCTCAAATGGTATCAAAGTTTTTAGCAATGGAATTTATATTTTCCTATGTTCAAAGTTCAAAGTTCAAAATAAGCTTTATTCGATATTTGGAAAAAATATCATATAAGCATAAGCATACATTATTATAGAAAATTTAAAAAAGCATTATAATGACAAACATGAAACGATTTCAGTTAAAAGAAGTTATCCAATACTCAGAAGGCGGTTAAAAAATCACTGATAAGGGTACTATTTAGAGAGGACATTTAAAAACAACAAATTAAAAACAACAATAATTGTTATGTCCCATATCGGTCTAAAGTTTCCCAAGACCTTTGTGTTCTTGATGTCTGGGTGGGTGGAAAGCTCGGATAAAAGTCATGTAAATCCCAGATGCGAATTTGGCCATCCCCCTGTTTATACTTGCAGGAACGTAAGTAAGGGGTTGTTTTCCTTTGCTTGAACCTAATTAGGACCAAGTCCCCTGGAATGTCTTTTGGCAGATTGCCCAACCACCCCACCCTCCTAACGCTTAAGATCCCCCCATCTAGGTCAGGTGGCAGAGGTCTATTAGTCTGTAACCAATGCATGGCCTTGTGTAGTAAGTCTTGGTGTGTTTCAACTTTTCCGTGGGTTAGAGGTGGAATCCCGGTGACAACAGTCACATAGGGGGCGGCTACGGGAGGTAGATTTATTCTTGGCATTCTGATAGGTTCATTTTTCACCTCAATGTGGTTTGTTTGGGCCAGCGATAAAGTTTGAGAATGCGCATTCCTGCGGGGGTTCAGATTTGGTTTTTCCTGGACAAGGAGGGGGATCGGAGGGTTTGATGATGCTGATTCCGTTCCTGGTGGGATATGTGTTTTGACTATCAGTTCAATGTTAGATATCCTATCCCCCAAATCGTTAATTTTTTCCACCAATGGAGAGATTAGGGAGATTAATAGATGCTCGAGCTGGGCCAATAAAGTTGGTTTGGGAGGTGATGGGGAATTTTCCTTATTTCCAGGCTCCATATCCCCCGACACAGAGGTAACATTTAAATAGTGCTGAGAGCGACTGGCGCCTAGTTTAGGAGTTTTGGGTGGGTTTCCGTTGTTAATGGCATCATCTGTCTTTCTTTTGGTGTTCTGCCCACCCGGTAGTGCTATAAGTGGGGATTGAAGTTTATTAACGGACAGAGGTGACATCTGCAGGGTGTCATGAGCGAGATGTGGGTTGTTGTCTGAGCTTATAGGGGATAGAAGGTCGGGTGTATATTGAGTTCCACACATAGCATTAAGCTCGTCCCAGATAGACATGGTCTAAAGCTAAATAGCAAACAGTGGGCTGTATAGAGATGATAAGGGGAAGCACAGTACCTCTTTGCTGTAACAGGATGATAAGGGTGGTGGCCCGTCCCGGCCTCTTTGTGCCTCTGAGGGCCACAGAGGGCCCGCCCTTTGCCCGGGCTTAGCCCGGCGCCGCCCCGCGCGCTCCCGCGACGCGGATACAGCCGGTGGCTTTTCAACGCGCCTCCGGGCGCTCCTCCTTCTGTTTCCTGGACCTGGGGCACCTGGGAAACGTAGTCTCCCTCCGCACTGCAGCCGAGTTGGTAGTTGCGGCGGCAGGAGGGAGACAGGACAGCAGCAGGACCTCCGTGGTCTCCTAGCAGGGAAACGGTAAGCTCTCCCCACAACAGCTCGGCCCCCACACCACCGAGACAGCCGGTGGCTTTTCAACGCGCCTCCGGGCGCTCCTCCTTCTGTTTCCTGGACCTGGGGCACCTGGGAAACGTAGTCTCCCTCCGCACTGCAGCCGAGTTGGTAGTTGCGGCGGCAGGAGGGAGACAGGACAGCAGCAGGACCTCCGTGGTCTCCTAGCAGGGAAACGGTAAGCTCTCCCCACAACAGCTCGGCCCCCACACCACCGAGACAGCCGGTGGCTTTTCAACGCGCCTCCGGGCGCTCCTCCTTCTGTTTCCTGGACCTGGGGCACCTGGGAAACGTAGTCTCCCTCCGCACTGCAGCCGAGTTGGTAGTTGCGGCGGCAGGAGGGAGACAGGACAGCAGCAGGACCTCCGTGGTCTCCTAGCAGGGAAACGGTAAGCTCTCCCCACAACAGCTCGGCCCCCACACCACCGAGACAGCCGGTGGCTTTTCAACGCGCCTCCGGGCGCTCCTCCTTCTGTTTCCTGGACCTGGGGCACCTGGGAAACGTAGTCTCCCTCCGCACTGCAGCCGAGTTGGTAGTTGCGGCGGCAGGAGGGAGACAGGACAGCAGCAGGACCTCCGTGGTCTCCTAGCAGGGAAACGGTAAGCTCTCCCCACAACAGCTCGGCCCCCACACCACCGAGACAGCCGGTGGCTTTTCAACGCGCCTCCGGGCGCTCCTCCTTCTGTTTCCTGGACCTGGGGCACCTGGGAAACGTAGTCTCCCTCCGCACTGCAGCCGAGTTGGTAGTTGCGGCGGCAGGAGGGAGACAGGACAGCAGCAGGACCTCCGTGGTCTCCTAGCAGGGAAACGGTAAGCTCTCCCCACAACAGCTCGGCCCCCACACCACCGAGACAGCCGGTGGCTTTTCAACGCGCCTCCGGGCGCTCCTCCTTCTGTTTCCTGGACCTGGGGCACCTGGGAAACGTAGTCTCCCTCCGCACTGCAGCCGAGTTGGTAGTTGCGGCGGCAGGAGGGAGACAGGACAGCAGCAGGACCTCCGTGGTCTCCTAGCAGGGAAACGGTAAGCTCTCCCCACAACAGCTCGGCCCCTCCATTTTCCTATGGAACATCTGACCTAACTATAACTCCCTAGTTGTGACTACCACTAGGTAATATACATATATATATTACCTCCTAGCGGCTGTCAGTGGGTAGTTATAGTTAGAACCTAGTTTCCATAGGAAAAGTGTTTTTAGGCTTGCTTACAACTCTGGTGCTGTTTGACAAATCTTCACAAAATTTCCCCCAAAAAGGGACCAGTCACAGACCTACTCAGACACTGATGCACACACTCACAGACCCACTCAGACACTCATGCACCCGTTCACAGACCCACTCGGGTACTCACGCACCTAGTCATAGACCCACTGAGACACACACTTATCCACTCACAGAACCACTGAGACACTCATGCACCCTCTCACAGATATACGCATCCCTTCACAGACCAACTCACGCACTTATACACCCAGTCACTGACCCAATCAAGCATTCACTCACAGATGGACTCAAACACACATAGACACTCACAGACCTACTTTGATACTCATACAGCCACCCACAGACCCACTCAGACACTCACATCAACTCACAGACCCACTCAGACAATTACACATCAACTCACAGACCCACTCAGACAATTACACACCCACTCACAGACCCACTTAGATACTTTCATGCCCAAACACTCACATACCCACATAACCACTCACAGTTCCATACAACCACTCACACATCCACATACACACCCATACATTCACCCACCCGCTCACACACCTGCACAACCACTCACACACCGATACAACCACTCATACACCCTCTCACATACCCATACAACCACTCAGTCTCTCACACACCCACAAAACCACTCATACACCCACTCACATACCCATACAGCTACTTACACATCCACTCACAGTCCCAAACAGCCACTCATCAACCTATACAGCCACTTACACATTCACTGTCAAAGGTTACAGGTTACAGTTAGGAAATTCAGTTAAAAAAAAACAATGATTTATCCAGTGAGTGTGTTTTGTAACTTCAAGATACATACTAAGCTACTACATAAGTTAAATTACTATTATTTCACAGACCCATAGGAAAAATAAAGGTTGCAGGGACGTTATCGGCTCAGATTTCACACACAACCCCATAGAAATTCAGCAGTTATAGTTGCCTGAGCTAACTATAATGTGCGCCCTGGCAATGCACTGCTTATGGCCTCACATATTACATCACACATGACCTGGTCAGTGGCACTGATGAACTCTCAAATGACATCACGGATTACATCATCCAGTTAGCGTGAGTGTTTTTTTAAAATGTTATGAGTGTTAAACATATATACTAAGCTACTAGATGGCTTAAGTGTGTGAATGATTATATAGGTGAGTGAGTGGCTCTTTTGAGAGGCTGTAAGGGGTGAGTGAGTGGTTGTGTCAGTTCCTGTATGGGTGAATAAGTGGGCATGTGAGTAGCTCTATGGGTGAGTGAGTGGCTGTGTGAGTAGGTGTACGGTGAGTGACTGTAAGTGGCTTTATGGGTGAGTGGGTGTTCGAATAGTTGTATAGATATTTTAGTTGATGTGTGGGTGGTTGTTTGGGTATGTCAGTGGTTCTGTGGATGATGTCATCAGTGATGTAACTTGAGATGTCATCAGTGATGCCACTGACTATGTCATCTGTGAACTAATATGTGAAGTCTAAGCACTGCATTGTGGGGGGGTGAGTTTTAGTTAGGCCAGGTAACTATAACTGCTGAATTTCTATGCTTCTGTGCTGTAATATCTGAGCCTAAGTATACCCTCCCTGTAACATTTGTTTTTTTTCAGTGAATTTCTAAGGTTTTTTTTAGTTCTGTTTCCTGACTATAACGTTCCTGTAATCTTTGGTTTTTTAAGTGAATTTATATATTTTTTTTAACTAGTAGTCATGTTTGTAGACTGGTGGAGAAAGGGGGTATGGTCTCCGACCAGCTCTCAGGAACCCTGCTGTGTGGGATTTACTGGAGGTAACAGGAGGGCTTTTAGGCGCCCAGGGACTTTCATTGGCCAATGGGAATTCGTCCCCAACCAGAAGTAAACCAGGAGGTGCGTTTTTCAGAGTGATGGTGAACCGCCAGGGCCATCTATGGTTCCAGGATAGGGCGCTGTGGCCCCCCTCCTTTGTAATTTGTAGGGCAGCCTCCGGGAGTTGGTGGACCCCGGGCAGAGGCTGTTCTTTCTTTAGGGAGCAGGGGCTGCCTCCTCTGTGCTTTCAGCCTCTAATTTACTTGTAGGTGCTGTAGTACCTATAAAAAAAGATGCTGATAGACTGCCTGCTGTGTATCTATTTACGGGATCGTCACTCTGAGTGTGGGTCAGGCAGCAGTCACAGGTCGGTGTCAGGCAGGCAAATTCCATTTACTAGTGCATTTGCGCCATCCTCTTGAGCTACAGTTTGCTGGGCTGATGATCCCTCAGCCCTGGGGCCTGTGAGGTCATCAGCTTAGTAAATCCCTGGCTTTCAGTGGCGAAGGGCCTCCCCAGATGATGTCGCTCCTACAGTCAGCCTTGGGCATTTCAGGCTTCATCCCTGAAGTTTTGAGGCTGCATGTCAATCAGGGAAGTCACACCCCCATCCTCTCCCATCACGTGTGGCGTGGAATCACTAACCCCACCCAGCAGTTTGCACTGTTCATGCCTCAAAGAGCAGTGTTTTTCTCCTGGGCTGGGTCCATCACTGTTAAACTAATTAAATGATATAAAACTAACTGATAACAATCTCTGCCCTGACATTTTCTGCATTGTGTTCTCCTGTGCACAATCATAAATACGAATATAGGATGTCCTATCAAGCACCAGATTCAGTAAGTACTTTGAGTTAGAACAATATACAAGCTACACAAAGACAAAACAGCTTCACTAACATTTTTAAAGAACTAAATTCCCTGCAACATTTAGGGGCTCATTACATTGGTGGACAAATAGCCACCGCTGGCCCGGCAGTGGCGATCGTTCCACCATCGTCATGAGATTCCCCCCGCCACATTATGATGGCGGTGGGTATTGCGGCAGACAGAAAGTCCGTCTGCCGCTTTTCCGAAGATAGCAATCGTCAAGATTGCCTGGCGGAGCAGTCAGCATGCTCACAATGGATGCGGAGCCTAGCAGGCACAATTATGATACCGGTGGAAGCCAGCCTTTCCATGGCGGTTGAACAGCCATTGAAAGGCTGGCGGAGAATGTCTTCAGGGTCCCCTTGCAGGCCCCCCTTGTGTTGGGGGAGGTGTGGGTGCACTGAGTACCCCCATACATTTCACTGCACCAAGAGGCAGGCACGGTGTAGTGCCTGCCACGTAGTGCAGTAACATGCTTTTTTTGATATCCACATATGAGTAAAACCAGAACGCACCACTGCATATTAACAACACAACCCGAACAATAAAAGATAAACGAATTCACCTCACACCGAGAGATTCTATAAGCAGACACCCTCAAAGAATAAACAAATAAAGCAAGCAGTAATAGAGCATCCTGGATACCTTTTAAAGAGGCAATATCGCGCTGTTCCTTTTCTTTCTTTCTCTAGAGATACAAACTACCACACAAAAGAAGACTGATTTAAAGGAAATAGACGAACATGAAAGAAAAATACTGATAATATCTGGTAGGTTAAAAAAAGTCGGTACGTAAAAGATGATTTAAAACTATTTGCACACGCAAAAAGCCTTGTATATAAAACTAAAAATAGCCACCCTTTTAATATTTCCCGCAGAAATTGAAAATTGTCCTACTATAAACAGATCGTGCCATGAGGAAGACCTTACATAAAACAACAGGTCCAGAACTTATAATGTCGAAACGCGTTGGCATCGTTATTAGAAGATCAGAGTACAATAAACATAAGGGACAATGTTTAAATAAATGAGTGGAGCTTGAGTACCCTAGCCCACGCGGATAATGTTTATGAATAAACTCTGACCTCTAACAGGACCGAATAAATAGGAATTGCCAAGAAAGAACAACTTAATTCTGGCAAATAAGTAGGACGCTAACCCGAGAAATTCATATACAATTGGGTCGTGTTTTTAAGAGTAATATCATGACTATCAGAATTCATTTTGATTACAATATGGGGTCGATTCCGATCCAGTAAAAAGCGTTCCGAATTGCCGTTTGGATCGGTTTTCCCGTACGAATCGTACCCTGCAACGTCCCCCGTATGTACGACGAAGTACGATTCGTACCAGGAGCTTCACTCTGTACGAATCGAAGAGGGACCGTACGTATCAAATCCCCGTACGAATCTCCCTCGGAACCCGCTGTACGCAAAATATGTACGGTTCGCGGCTGCTTTTTCCGAATCGGCAAGTACGATTCGTGTTGGGTACGCACCGTACGACCCTTTTTCTACGGGAGCTGAAAACAGCCGTAAAAGCAGAGTTCACCCCGAAACAGGTACGGAACGCCCCCCCCCCCCGGGTACGGTGCGTACACCCCATGTTCACAGGGGTACGCACCGTACCCCACAATCTTGGGGTATATGCACCGTACCCCATGTACCCTGGTTGTATGGTGCGTACCCCATGTCCGCTGGGTGTACCCCCCATGATCGCAGGGGTACGGTGCATACCCCTGCGATCATGGGGGGGTACGCACCGTATGGTGTGGATGTGAATGTGCGCTTTTCCGTTCGAATTGCCCTTACCTGACGTGGACCGTACGAATCGCGTCCTGATACCACGGTCCGGATCGTACTCGTCGAGTCGTACGGTGTGTGTACGAGTCATACGGAGACGGCTCCGGATGCGAATCGTACGGATGAGAATTTTATCAGATTGGAATCGGCCCCTATATGTATACATTTGTAAATATTTGCCATTTGTTGTCTAGCAACTGATATGCTCTGTATATATGTTGTGCAAAAATTGTGATATGAAATGTTTTTGAGATTTATGTGTATTGAATGTAAGGATACCTAATCTATGAATTGTTTAAAGAGAAAAAAATCTATGAGAATTGCAGAGTCAATAAAAGGGACTCTTGTGTTTTTGAAATAATAGTGTATGATCTATGGTGTCAGAGGTAAAACTACTGTTAAACCTTATTTGACATCGCGGTGGTGCTGCTGTCAGCAGCCACCGCCACAATGTTAAAGGTGCGGGGTCCGACCGCAGTGGTGGCAGTTCCATCATAATTGTATATGCAGGACTGCCGTAGGCATGGCGGTCGGACCCAATCAGCGCTACACCCGCCATTATAATGAGCCCCTTAGTTAGAGTGTGTATTAAATGTGTGTAGCGATTTTGGTCGGGTGTACTTTACTGATCTCTGTAGCAAACCTTCAACCCTCTGAACGGGCTTCTGGTATGTGTAGAGTCTCCCTACAGTTCCACCTCCTGGGTATGCTCACATGTGCAGCCATAAGGTGATGCTTGAAGGGACACTGCTGAGTATGTGAGAAATATTTCAGACACACAGTGTTGTTACTGAAAATAAACAACTCATCTTACTAAAAATAAGCATTATATAGTCAGATCCACTAAATATAAAATGCTTTTTTTAATCTGTGAAATGCTTTCTACTTGAAAGAGGCTTTGAAATCAACGTACATAGATGTACCGAAGACCAACATCTGCCCTGGACATTTCATGAAAAATGAGATTGTGTCTTTCTAAAAATAAAAAAACCTTCACTGTAATGTAAGAATGTAGCTAATTTGCCCAAAAAGGAAACTCAAATCTAGACTTGCAGATATACGCACAGAGTTATATACACCAAAATGTGGAGACGTAGAAACACCAATTTATGCTGAAACAGATACACAGCCTCAAAAACACATTGACATAAACAACCAACACAAACATACATAGCCACACATATACACACAAAGATACAGAAATATACACTCATACACTAACCAACACAAACAGGTAGACTCACAGTAACTCTATCAAAATGATTGCAAACAATTACTTTTGGGGCAGACCTTGAGCTAGAAAATATATAATTAAATTCTGTTTTTAAAAAAACAATTCTTAGGGTGAGATATTCACCCCCTCCCAATTGGGACATGCAGGTTTACTTACACAAGTCACGTTTCTACGCTTCACCACTTTCAAAGTTCACCAGCCGCCACTGCTCACACCACCATCTATTTTATATCCCTTCAGCTTGGTATACATCTCAAACTTCTCAGATATACTCCGTAAGGCCTCCCCTTCCATAACATTGTCTAATGAAGCATTTATCAGATCCTCAAAAATAGATTTCCATCTTCACTCCCGCCTTACGTCTCTTCCTCACACGAGTCATCTATCATATTTTACAGCATCCATTCCAATTTTTTTTCTCATTTATAAAGTGGAAATTTGGCATTAGAGCACTTTGTATGACCACAAGAAGAGACTTTATTTAGACACGTGGAGATTAAGAAATCTGCTCAGAATCAAAGGATGTTGGATCACAGACAGAATATCGACAACACAAATATCGAGGTATAAAAATATCGTAACAAAAATATTGTTGTCCAGAAAATCGAAGTCCTATCTACATAATAACAAGTACAAAACTATCAGGAAAACAAATGTTGTTAATAATATCGTTGTAAAAAATAAAGTTTTTGAAAAATGTTTAAAAAATAATGTAAAATAAAGGAAATGTCCACCCGCCATCCATGCCTGATTGACCCCTCCGACATATTAGTATGGCTGGGGGGTCCGCGGCGGACAGAAAGACCGTCCACTGCTTTTTCGCTGGTTGACTCGTCAGAGTCGTCAACCAGGCAGAAAAGGGGCATAATATGATGACGGTGTCTGCAAGACACCGCCATCCATATTATGATGAAGGCGGAGATTAGACTTTCCATGGCGGCGTTGCCGCCATGGAAAGGCATGTGGTGTTTGCTTTTGGGGGCCCGTTGCGGGGTGTTGGGGGGTGGGGGGTGCACATGGAGGGTACCTATTGTACCCCACTTCATTTGCATGCACAAGGTGGCAGGCCCCGCACGGTGCCTGTCACGTTGTGCATGCAAATGCACAACATACATTTTTTACATTGTGGCAGCACTGCCCGCTGCAATTAAAAAATTTGGTGTGCGCCCGCCAGTTTGGCGGGCGCATTCTAATTAGAATAGCGGGACCGCCGCACCTAATGCAAACGGGCCCTTTTGCCGTTGCGGTGGCAAGCGGACTTTGTCTGCCCGCCATCATAATAGACCCCATAGTTAGAATTATTAGAAAATGTTTACATATCATGTAAACATAAATTAAACATACATATATATATAAAATATAATACATATTTACTTAATAATATTGATAAATATGTATTTAATAAATTCTAAATTGGTAGAAACATAAAAAAGTATAACTAAATTCATATATATGTATATAAATATATATATAAAGATCCAACTTTCCACAATGTGCCTCCTGCACAGAAAGTTCGCGGACAACCAAAATCAGCACTCGAGGCAAGAGATGTAAAGTTTGCTCTTTTAATCCATAAGGTGGGTAACAAATGTCATCAGACGCGTTTCGGGCACGTCCGTGCCCTTGCTCACTGATGATATATATATACACACACACATACACACCAATAACATAATAATACTATATAAAATAATGTTAAACTTTTTAAAAAAAATTTACACTACGTTAACTGAAACAGTAGAGAAAATGTTGGATAGCGGAGGGGATAAAATTACTATTCCCACACCAGAGAGTCCAACAGTAGGGAAAGTGTTGGATAGCGGAGGCAATAAAATGACTATTCCCACTCCAGTAAATGCAACAGTAGGGAAAGTATTGAATAGCGAAGGGTTAACAATTACTATTCCAACTACAGTGAGTGCAACAGTAGTGAAAGTGTTGGATGGAGGAGGGGTACAAATTACTATTCCCACTCCAGAGAGTGCAACAGTAGGGAAAATGTTGGATAGCTTAGGGGTAAAAATTACTACTGCCACTCCAGACAGTGCAACAGTAGGGAAAGTGTTGGATAGTGGAGGGGTAAAAATTACTATTCCCACTCCAGTGAGTGCAACAGTAGACAAAGTGTTGGATAGCGTAGGGGTAAAAATTACTATTCCTACTCCAGTGAGTGCAACAGTAGGGAAAGTGTTGGATAGCGGAGGGGTAGAAATTACTATTCCCACTCCAGAGAGTGCAACAGTAGGGAAAGTGTTGGATAGTGGAGGGGTAAAAATGACTATTCCCACTTCAGTGAGTGCAATAGTAGGGAAAGTGTTGGATAGCAGAGGGTTAAAATTAATATTTCCCAAAAATGTAAATAAAAATAAAAAAGTAACAAAATAGCAACTACATTACAAAAATTAATAACCCAAAAATATAAACCATATAAAAAATGTTTAAATGACAACAGTTAGAAAAATAATTGATCGTGTAATGTAATACTAAAAATTAACTACAAACACTACTTTACAAAAATTCAAAAAAAATATTTTCCAAACAAAAATAGCTATCTTTACAATAAATTAATTACAATCAACACAATGTTTTAATAATTTTTAAATAAATTACTTCACACCACATATCCCTATAAACACACAAACAACTCAGAGATTTGACACAATTAACATATTTATAAATTAATTATTTATAATTTACAAACAATTAATAATTAATAAATACATTACCACAAACAAGACAAAAAAATCGAAATATAAAATAAATTATAATCAATAAAAAATATTAATTACTTTAATATAATTATATTTCTTCCCATCCTATTCCCCTATAAACCCACAACCTACTCCTAAAAAAAGAACACATTAATTGATATAATTATCAATTTATTAATAAAAATGAATAACCAATGAATAATTAATTAAATATAAATACTAATAAATTACAACTAATATTTACTTTATTATAATTAAGTTACTTGCCACCCTAATCCCATATAAACACACAACCTAAAAGAAAAACACAATTAAAATACTTATCAATACATTAATTATTAAAAATGAATAACCAACTAATAATTAATTAATAATATATTAATGATAAATACTAATAAATACAAATTAATAATTACTTTGTCATAAGTAAATTACTTCCCACCCTATTCCCCTATAAACCCACAACCTACTCCTAAAAAAAGAACACATTAATTGATATAATTATCAATTCATTAATAAAAATGAATAACCAATGAATAATTAATTAATTATCAATACTAATAAATTACAACTAATAATTACTTTATTATAATTAAATTACTTCCCACCCTAATCCCATATAAACACACAACCTAAAAGAAAAACACAATTAAAATACTTATCAATACATTAATTATTAAAAATGAATAACCAACTAATAATTAATTAATAATATATTAATGATAAATATTAATAAATACAAATTAATAATTACTTTATCTTTAGTAAATTACTTCCCACCCTATTCCCCTATAAACCCACAACCAGCCACAGAACTAAAATACACAAAAATGAATTAACATTAAATGAATTACTGCTAAAAATTTCACAAATACATAAAAAAAGCTATACATATACGAAAAATTACATTACATATTTTTAACACACATACTAAAATACAGAACGCTAATATAAATATCGATATTATTAACAACTATATTTTTACTAACGATATTACCGACTTTGATATTAAAGAAAACAATATTTCTTAGCTTTGAGTCGATATTCTAGTCAACGATATTCTTGCAGTCGATATTGTGCCACTTTAATATTAACAACTCGATTCAGGATGTTAGCTGAGAACAGGACTCAAGCCTGCTTCCCTAGTTCCAAGGTCGGCAGCACTTGCTGTGAGGCCACATCTCTTTCCCTTGCCACTTAGACTCTTTAATTTTTCAGGTTACCAAATAAGCAAGCGCTGACAGAAAGGGCTTTTGTCGGAAACTCCTGACAATAGACAGAGTCCTCCAGGTTTGCGTTTCCTAGAAGGCAACAAAGATTCTAAAACTCTCGAGGTCACAGTGCAAAACTTGTGTATCAAACTTTTCACTGGTTCCAATATACAGAAAATTAATTAATAGCATGGAAGACCCTTTGCTGACGCTCAAGGGGAAGTGGAACGGGGACAGGTTAGAGCTTGACGATGAAGACTGGCAAGATGCGGTTTCCTGCCCACGAGTGGCCGCAATCCAGGCCAGGCTGAGATTAGAACAGCTCAAAATACTACATAGATTCTATGTAACGGGACTCGGCCTGGTCCACATGGGACAGGGGGAAAGCGGAGAGTGCAGGCGGGGGTGTGGGGAATTGGGAACATTTATCCACATACTTTGGAACTGCCAACAGATACAGCAATACTGGAGAGACATCAACCGCACACTGCGATCTGTACTGGGGGTCGACATGCAGCCAGAAGCCCGGAAGTGCATATTAAATGTTTGGGAGCCCACAGATCTCAACACATATACCACGCAATGGGCAACATTAGCATATATGGTGGCAAAACGTAACTTTGCGCAGCTGTGGGGTGCTAGTCAGCCGCCCCAATTGAGGAGGTGGAAGGAGGATCTTGACTGGTGCATGTACAGGGAGAAGTCGGTTTTCATAGGTAGAGGATGCCCTGCGAAATGGCTAAAGGTGTGGGGAGCATGGAACCGATACAGAGGAGACATCTGGCTTCCGCCTGATCCGCAGATTGATGCTGACACTCTTGATACCCCTTGATCTACTCAATATGATAACTGTAACACATTTTGTATGATATTCAATGTCACTGTAAGAGATGAAGTTGCCTGCTTGTACTTAATTGATGTGCATTTGCCGAACTGTTCAATAAACAGAAATATTAAAAAAAAAACTTTTCACTGGTTCCAATGGGGCGTACAGGCCTTGTAGCGGGCTGCGCCAGACGTGAGCATGAGGGACCACAGACACGGTATACTTCTGTTCGGTCTCCGGTCACGAGCGAGCTGGTACCCCTTATATTTATGCCCTCCTGACCGAGCTTGGCCACGAGGATGAAGTGAATACATTGGGGAGGGAGGGGTCGGATGGCTCTCTACTTCCCTCCCATCTTTTAGATCAAAGAACTGAATACAACAACAAATACATGACCATGTCAGCACATAAAGTCTCTCAACTTCTTACTGAGTGCAGGATTCAATCGCAGCTCATATTAATGACTTCTCGATCTTGCCCCTGGTTCTTGTCTGCTTCGTGAGTCTTTATCTGACCTCCCACGGGGACTGGTCAGCTGGCGTCCATCTTCCATTCACCTCCCTTTCAGCCTGTTGGAGGGGGGACACTGTGCTTCTGCTGTCGGCCATGCCAGATGTGCATTCTTTGTCCTCCACACCACTTTTCCCACATCTACTGGGGCTAGCAGGGGCAGTGCCTGTTGGTATCTCCTTGAACCAAGATACATTTCTCGTGACGGTGTGCTGGCCGTGCTATGCAGTTATCATGGTCGCATTGATTTGTACGATGGTCCACATCTCAGACTCGTAGGGTGTCTGAACTTTCCACCTGGGGTGTCGATCCACGAGCACCACTTGGGCTGCAACCTGCAGAGCAGGTACCTTGGCGTGTGATCTTAGTTGGCCTTATCATTTGTAGTTTGCTGTATCTGCTGTGTTTTTTCCACGTCCATATTTGGCGGCACCCATTTGGAATCCTCTGGGATGCAATCCCGTGGTGACCATTTGAACAATAGAGTCACCGGGGCACATCCCGTGGTGGAGTGTGGGGTCTGCCTGTACGCCTGGAGGAATTGATGGAGGCACACTTTGGCATTCTGGTGCTGGTCAACTCCGATCCTGAGGGCTCAGTTTAGTGTCGTCATGAATCTCTTTAACTCCCCATTGGCTTGATCCTACTGGGGGGTAATTCTCAGATGCCTGGTCTGCTCTCTTTGCAAGAAGGTCTTGGAATTCGTGTCCCATTGTCAGACTTTATCTATTTGGGTAAGCAGAGCAGCGCAAAAGTCTTCTCCAGTGCAAGCTGAACATGGACGAATGCTATGGAGAGTACTAGTTTGACCAGGGGAAACTTGGAGAACAAGTCCATGACCATCAATGCTGACTTTTGCCCATGGAGGGAGGCAGGGTCCTTCTGTCACCATGGGTGATGGGAAGGAGTCTTTCCCAGTGATGGTGCACGGCCGACAACGCCTTAGCTCTACGTCCACGAGTTCATCCATGCCTTGCTTAGGTTTTGGCGGTCCCTTGATATCCTTGGTGGGCTAGGGTGAGCATCTGACTCTGGAAGACCTTGGGGAGGACAATTCTTTGCCCGCACAGTACCAAGCCAGAGCCGGTTACACTCAGCTTGTGTCGTACCTTTCAGCAGGTTGTTGGCATCGGCTTTGTAGGCCATATGGCTTTAGCTGTATGGCCCACCTCTCGATCCATTGGGGGACCAGGCGGGATGACCCATTGAAGAGCGGCAGAAGTGGTTTGTGGTCTGTTACCACCCTGAACTGGTGGCCACACAGGTAAAGGTGGAAGCAAGCCGATTTGATAGCAAGGGCTTCGCACTCTATCTGGGCATAACAAGTCTCCGGCGGCAACAATGCCTGACTGGTGTAGGCTATTGGGACACATTTTGCTCCAGCATCTTCCGGCAGTAGGACAGCTCTGAGCCCCACTGGGTTGGCATCCACTACCAGCTCGGTCTTGCGATGTGGTTTCAAGTAGGCCATGGTATCCTGATCTAATTTATGCTGCGAAACGACTTTTCTTCCACTTGGCTCCATCTCGATGGCACACCTGTTTTTGTGAGTTGGTGCAGAGGCTCAGATAGAGTGGCCAGACTGGGTATGAACATTCCCGCAGTTTGTCGCCATCCACAGAAAATTACGTATTTGCATTGGGTTTTGCGGGATAGGTGCTTTGCGGATGGCCTCCGCCTTCCTATGGTTGACTTTGAGACCATCTCGGGAGAACACATATCTGAACAAGTCGATAGAGTTCTGATAGAAGAAAATCAAAAAACGGGGGGAAAAAGAGGCATATGCCAGGCCCACCATCCTGTTTCAATCATAGACCCAAAAAATCTGAAATCTCGGATAAGGAACCTAGCTAGTAAGAAAGAAAGAAAAAGATTTTCTGCTCAGTTTTAGAGTAAAAAAATGACATGAAAGGAAAAATGTCCTTTCTTGAGTCCCCTCACTCACCAGGGTTTCTCCACGGTGACATGCTTCATCATAGGGGCCATCCGGACCCGCAGCGGGTTGAGGCATGCTGCGACTTGCGACACTATGTATGACCACTGTTTGGTGAGCGACTATGTGTAGTTCAGTGGTGTAAGTGGAGCGGTTGGGTTTTAAAAATATCTAACTAGTGGGCGAAATACCTCTATTCTTGGCCCAATCTCCATGGCACACCTCTTTCTGTGAGTTGGCACAGGGGCTCAGATAGAGTGGCCACTTCGGGTATGAACCTCCTGCCATATGTCGCAATTCCAAGAAAACTGCTTATTTCCATTGAGTTTGAGGGATAGGTGCGTTGTGGATGGCCTCTGCCTTCCTAGGATCAACCTTGAGCCCATCTCGGGAGAACACATATCTGAAGAAGTCGATGGAGTTCTGATAGACCAAGCATTTTTTCTGTGAAGAGTGAGGCTGCTGTCTGCCAGGCTTTGGAGGATGGCTCGCAGCCTGAGAGCAGATGAGTATTTTGTTGCTCAGGTTAAGTATGCCAACCAGTCCAGAGAGTGTTTCTTTGATGGCATTCTGAAACACCTCTGCCACAGAAGAGACTCCGAAGCAGAGCCAGGTGAACCACTGGAGGCCCACGTGCATGGAAAATGTTGTAGCGACTTTCTGGTGCAAGCTCCATCTAGTGGTATCTCGAGTTTAGATCCAGCATCAAAAACCACTGTGCGCCGTTTAAATCTGCTACAATGTCATCCACAGTTGGGGGTCACGTGTCAGTCCCTCTTGATGGCTTGGTTCAGTAATCTCATGTCCACACAGAGGCGTATGGCTCCTAGCTGCTTGGGCTTCCGCCCGATGACCTTTGGACATACCCACAGAATGGGGCCCAAGACCTTCTTAATCACTCCTTGATCTTCCAGCTCTTGCAGCTCATTTTCACCTTGTGGGTGGAGATGGAACGGGATGCGTCTGTGTCTGAGCACTGTGGACCTGATGGTTTTGTCAAAGTGCAGAGTGAATTGGTAACCTGTGAGTTTCCCAAGCCCTTTGAAGATTTGGGGAAAATCCTTTAGTATGTAGTCTGCATGGGTTTCATCGATTTGTCTCATAAAGAACACAAATTTGAGGTCTTCCGCAGTGTGGCATCTGAGCGTGTGCCTTCTTGGCCTTCTGTAATGTGAAGTCTGGTCCTGAGAGTGCGATCAGAGCTTGTGATGTCGACCTCAATGGTGCCCTTGAGCGGCAGTGGTTCAGTACTCCCGTACATGTAGATTTTCACCAGGCTGGGGGGCAAGTTGATAGCTTCTCTGTTGAGTCGGGTCCATTACGTTCACCGAAGCACGTGTGTCTATGTGGGCTTGTACGAGGACACCCTTCACTTGTATTGTGCACATGGGTGGGGGATGTCTCTTCGGACCAGAGCATCTAGCGATGGACATTACAAAGTGGGCAGTGGCCCCCAGGGTGGACATAGCCTCTGCGCCTGGGGAATTCTCCAGAGTTAGACGTCTCAAGGCTGTTGCGGGCCCCCTTGCGCCTCTTCCTCTCGATCAATGTCTTCTGCCATGACATGCACTTGCATAGTGATTGATTCTTCCTCATTTGGAGCAAGTCTGCCCCTTTACTGGGGCAGATCTGAAGGTTTGTGGTCAAAACCGCAGTATCAGCATGTGTCGTGCTGTTTTCCTGATGCACCCCATTAAAGAGGAGGCACCGGGCATTGGACCCGCCTATTCTCTCTTCCTTGATGCCGGTCACCCTTGGGCCCGAGGGGGTAGGGATGCTCTGAATATTGGCCGCTTTTCCATCTCTTCCGTCCGGCTGTGGGAGAGTTAGTGCAAGTGTGCGAGGATTAGGATTTCATCCAGAGATATTGCACGCTGGCGGAGTAAGAGGCGTTGGAGTGCGACTGACCTGCACCCTTGGATAATCTGTGTGAGAATCTCCACACGTTGATCTATGGCCACACAAGTGCACGCAGGCTTCCATAGTCTGGCATAGAATATGTCTGCTGACTCAGCGTCTGTCTGTTTAGCTTGGCGCAGTTTGAAACGCTCTTATTCTGGGTTATCTGCAGGTCGAAGTGCCTGTTGAGCGGGGCTATAGCTGCATTGTAGTTGTCATCTTCCCTGTGTTTTGGCAGTCTCAAAAAGTTAATAGAGTTCATCTGCCCCAAAGTGCATCAGCAGCGAGCGTTTCAGGGCATCATCATTTTCCCTCGTGCCCCGAAAGTATTGGCTTAGCTGTCCGAGCCACAGTCTCCACCGGGGTGCAGCCATTGAAGGATCAGCTAGCTGGCTGAAGGGAGGCTTTGGTGTGACGGAGGCATGCGAGTAGGGCATAGGTGGTACCTGAGCTTGCGGAGGGGGTGTATCACCCATTGATGCAGAGAGCAAACACTCTCCTGAGAGGTACCTCTTAAGGGAGCAACTGGCGCCACAGTTGTGGCCCCCTGGTGAAAAAGACACTCCAACTCTGTGAGAGCAGGGTACTGTGGGAACAACGGGACACAATCTCTCCTGAAAAGAGCCCTGAACTGCATTCAAGGTTTTTACTACTGGTGTGCAACTGCTGCCTCCTTCCTGCATGGGACACAGGCCCGGTCCTAGCGGGTGGGCCGGGTGAGCGAGGCCCACCCAAACAGGAGCCTTGGCCCTCGCAGTGAGGGCTTGAAGGCAGGAGTGCAACGCACAGGTCGTGTGTGTCACCCCGGCCGAGACAGCTTCCTGGGCGCACACACACAGAGACAGTTTTAGAGATGATCGCAGCCACACCCGAGTACTTCACAGGTCTTTAAAGACCATTTAAATGTGAACAATGCTTTGTTTATTCCCCCCCCTTCATCTCTGCATGGTGAAACGCGACAAATCCTTTCTTTGACAATGGTAACCTTTGGTAACCTTTGCCTACTGTACTGCTGTGTTGATATTTCTTGTTCTATGCAGCACAGGAGAAAAAAGTTTGTTTATTCCTAGTCACCTTTCCTGACCCCTCCAGCCGCTTATCACATCAGGCTGTGACACAACGTTTGACTAATTTAGTAGGTAAGAGAATGTGTTACTACATGTTTTTATTTTCAAAGTCTGCACAGGCCCAGCAGGACACATACTTTGTGTGTGCTTCATTTAAACAGTTTTTATCATTATCATGGCCGATGCAGGACAGCAATAAGACAATACAAAATGCCCAGATAACGCTGGTGATTAATGATCCTTCTGGAGAGCAATCATTTGTCTGTTAATAGTTTTTAAATGCAGATGAACTGTATTTTATGTGGATAGCTCAGTGGGTTACTGCCTTTGTCACAGAGATCCTTGTGTTACTTGCAGTTCAGAAGTTACAATCCTAACATAGGACAGTGACCACTGAACTGTAATCAAAGCGCTGCATACAAACATGAATGTTATAGTTAGAACTTTGCCTTTTTTGTTTTGTGATATAGTTAGAACTTCCCCAGTCTTTCATTATTCTAATGTTGCTAAAATGAGTATTTTTGGGCAGATATACATTTTTATCAGTAAAGCTGACCCCCATGGAATACTCTTTAAATCCTAAGGTTGTGTTTCCCCAGACCAAACCCTCTTAAAATCTACTGCCCACCAGTATGGATGACATGTGATTCCTGCACCTTGTAATCCTCATTGCTTTATGTGACGTTCCCTGTAGACTAATTTACATACTTGTATGATTCATTGTCTCTGTATAATGTGTGTGTGGTGTAAAGTACTGACACACACTACACTGATATGAGTAGCGCTATACAACAAATGAAATGTGTAGGAGAGTAGGGTCTGCTATCCTATGGTCACCCCAAATTTTTGCTTTTTGCTTCACTGGTTTATGACTTAATGTGGCTGTGGGCCTGCTAATCAGACCCACAGCCTGCTGTTCTCTCTCTAAATTGTTACCCATGTACTTTAGGTGCATAACGACATTGGAACTGGTTCACCTTATTGGCCCCTGTAACAGTGTACCCAGGTACCCAGGGCATAGGTGCTTCCAAGGCCTACCAGGGGCTGCAGCATGTATTGTGCCACCCCTGGCCTTGCCTCCATATTTGACACAACTGGCTGATCACTCAGCTGGGGTAAGTCGGTGTAATCACCCCTTACTTAGGTGTAGTGTGCCTATACCTAACCTAAAATGGACACATATATCCCTATCAGCCACTCCTATGGAAGGCCTCATCAATCCTGGAGGCAGAGTGCTTGGTGAGATGGTGCTCTGGCATGAGCTGAGCCTGTCTGCAGCTTTCGGAACCATGTCCTTTAGCTGTTTCATGATACTGCCATACCATATACTCTTAAGTGCATTATGAACCTTGCGGTTAAATGCTATCTTTGGTTTGGCTTTATCAAAACATGTCGAGTAAGGTGTCATACGAATTGGAATACTACCCCCTCGCCAGTTCTGGCGACGGGGGTAGCATTCCACCCTTCTAGAGGGACACGACATGTACCTAGCCTGAACCCCGGTTAAGGTTAAACAGAGCCTCAGCATCACAAAATGGATGCTGCCACCACAGACACAAGTCTGACCTCCTGCTGCTGGGAGTCCTTCCAGCGAGGGCAGCTTGTACAAAGGGTTTTCTGCCTGGGGAGGTGCTAGCACCACCCCAGACAGGATTTTGTGTATTGGGTAGGACAGGGCTGAATAGAATCAGACATGCCTGGGGCACACAAGGTGTCCCTGTGCATAGGCCAGTTCAAACCGGTGCTGGGGCTTTCCAGCCCCAGTCCTGGCGCGAAACTGGACAAAGGAAAGGGGGTGTAATCACCCCCCTTCCTGGTTCCACCCAGAGGAGGGACCTAGTAGGTGATCCGGCCCCCCAGATTCGAATAAGAGTGGGAGCTGTGTCCTGAGACTGCAGATCATCCTGAATCAACTTGAAATACAGAAGAAGACTGGACTTCGACATTCTGCTGCACAGAAGACGGAAGAGAATCTCCCTTGTGGCCAAGGAGTGACAACCCTGTGAACACAGGCACCAACCAGCAACTCAACGTCTGCTTTGCCGCCGCCTCCCGCCGGAGCCCGAGCCCAGAGCCTAACAAGACCCAGACTCCCAGACTTCTCACAGCCCGATCCACAGTCCCTGCAAAGAAGGGACCCGTGGAGGCACCGAGAGACGTGGGACCGGACCTCTTAGAAGATCCCCCGAAACGCTGACTGCGCAGCATCAGAGGCACCCTCGACGCTGTGCTTTGGGGTTTGAGAAGCCTCAACCTCGAGCAGCCCTTGCACCGAAGATCAGCCCCTCAGCATCTCCCCGATCTGCGTGGGGCCCTTTTGCACTGTGCCACTCGACGCGCCATCCCGTCCACTTCCCACGTGGCTAGAGGCCATCTTGGCGACGAAACCTTCAACTTAGACTGCGGGTCTGGTTGCTCCAGACGTGCCCTCGCTCCTGTAAAAAGGAGCACCTGCTCTGACCTTGCTGGTCCGGGTAACAAGCCTTTTTCGATTCCTGTGTGGCTTGCATTAGCCAAGGCCTGTTTGCTCCAATCAAGTTGTCGACACCGCCAACAGCGAGAAGCCTGCGTGGGACAGCTCGTGATTGACTCCTGGACGTCTTCGACCCCTCGTGTCCATGTGGCTGCAGAGAGAAGCTACACCTCGACGCCTGTTTGCACCCGACATCGCCTGGTTCCACTCTGGTTCCACGGTAGTCACTGGCTAGTGACTTTGAACATTGTCCCCTCTGCTTTCATGTCTTCACCTCTTCAGATCCACCCTTGGATCCACCGGAACTCTTCACATCGAGCCGCCTGCAGCATCTTCAGCTCCAAGCACCATCGACCTGGGTGACGAAACCCAACACTACTTCGACCCTGTGCACCCGCTTCCTGTGGGTGAGGTAACTCAGCAACGCCGGTGTTCCCACACTGGTATACACCTCTAGTGTCTGTGTCCAAAGTTTCATCCTTCTAGGTCACTCGGAAGGTTCCTTAATAACTAACTTTGTAACTTTTACGCACCATTGACATTGCATTGGTAAAGCGTGCACTTTCCGCACTGCACCCGAGTCCCGCGGGCCTTTCCCGACTTCTTCACTGCTAGTCCCGAACAGCTCCAGCGATTCCCCAGGCCCTAGTCCTCTTCACTTTCCCCATAGTGGTTCTTATACCACTATTTTAGTATATGGTTTAGGTGGCCCCTAGGGCTCATCCATAATTGTGCAACTTTTGTGTATTTAAACTGTGTTTTGTTTTAACGCATTTGCTTCTGTGCTCATAAAGAGTATCAGGGTTATTTGTAGAAATAAATCTATATATATTTTCAATATATATCTGTGTGGTGTCCTTTCATTTGGTATTCAAGGGATTGTGTATGGTAAAACAGCTTGCTTCACATGCCTTTACAGAGTTTAGCCTAAGACTGCTTAGTCCATGCTACCCCTAGGATAGCTTGTCTATAAGGTTGACTTTACAACCTGCACCATAAGGGTTGCTTGGCATGGTACAAGGTGATCACTAGAACTACTGGGCATCATATACCAGGCAAACTTCTCACAAAATGCATATGAGAGAGGGGCTACGTAAAGATGAGGGTCGCTGGTGGAGGGTGGCAGTGAGCGAATCCGAGGAGGAGGTAGTGGGAGGGGCTATAGAGCGATGAGGGGCACTGTTGGAGGGAGGCAGTGAGGGAATCCAAGAAAGAGGTCATGGGGTGGAGGGAGTGGCTAGGGAGAGATGAGGGGCACTGATGGAGGGTGGTAGAGAGGAAAATCCAAGGAAGAGGTCATGGGGTGGAGGGAGGAGCTAGGGAGAGATGAGGGGCACTGTTGGAGGGCGGTAGTGAGGGAGTCTGAGGAGGAGGTAATGAGGGGGAGGGGCTACTGAGAGATGAGGGGCACTGGTGGAGGGTGGCAGTGAGTGAATCTGAGGAGGAGGTCATAAGGGGGAGGGGCTATAGGGAGATATGGGGCACTTGTGGCGTGTGGCGTGTGGCAGTGAGGGAATCCAAGGAAGAGGTCAATAGGGGCGCCATGGAGGGATGAGGGGCACTGTTGGACGGTGGTAGTAAATGTTTTTGCTGAGAAAGAGGTTATTGATGCGGCGCCAAAAAATACTTTTGCATCAGCGCTGAAGCCGGCCCTGTCATGGCCATTCTGTTTTTATTTATTTAATTAGTAGTCGGGCCATAAGGGCTACTGTGGAACATACTTTAAAGTGCCTGCTAATTATATTTACTGCTATATTCAATATTTTAAGTATGAAGGTGATTTTACTAATGTTTGTACCGGGAAAAATGAAAGTGGAGCCCGATGGTGCCTGATATGGGCCTGAGGCCCAAGGTCATCTGTGAGATAAGGTGCACTGGAGAGGAATAATGGCTAATCAAGCCTGTAAGGGAGTGTGGCAGAGTCCATGGTTAGGTGGAGGTAGTAATGAAGAGGAATTCTCCCTGAATACTTGCACAGAGGGAGCCCGAGGAGTATCACTTGCCTGATACTCCCACCTCAGAAACCTCCTCTTCCCATCAAAGTAACATTACTTAGAAAAAACACTTTTTGAGAGTGATAACATTAAAAAGAGATTTGGAAAAGAGTGAGTTTTACTGGGCCTCGTAAGACTAAGAAGTGATAAGAGGGCCCTGAAGCAGGCCTGCCAAGACATATATGCAACAAATCAAGCCCGCAGGGGCCCACCCAAATGCACCCTTGGCCCACCCAAATAAAAATTCCTGCAGCCGTGCCTGATGGGACAGCAACCTCTAGCCCTCTCCTTCAGGACAACAGACCAGCACACGACAGGTGTGCAGAGAGCTAGAATAGGGTGGGGCTTTCCTTCAGCAGCAGGGTGGTTGTGGGCCAGTTCTTCAGCCGAGGTTCCTGCACCGGGGGCTGTCAATGGGACATGTTAGGCCTGCCTGCGACATGCAGTGGCACTGGGTACATCCAGCCGCCTGGAATGGAAGAGTCTCTTCGGGCTGAGGCCCTACCTCCAAGGCAGCGTGCACATGGTGCAGCCAGTGTCTGGAGATGGCCCGCGGAAATGGGGTGGGGCACTCATCGCCAGGCACCGGTGCACCACAAACAGGAGGCAGCTGCCGCTTGATTATCCGTGTCGGGAGGAGCGCCTCATTGGGAGGAGGAGGTATGGTGGCTGAGAGGGCTGCAGCGGCCCCGGACATCGAGTTCCACAGTGGAGGGAAGGAGGGAAGGCAGCTGCAAGTGGGCCATGGGTTTGTTTCTCTCTCGTCCCCAGTGTAGCAGGCTGTGCCGGGCATGAGTATCGGGCCCTGGCACGCTCACATGAGGTACCACAGACACAGCATACTTCTGTTTGGTCTCCGGTCATGAGCGATCCGGGACCTCCTTTATTAGTGCCAATATCGGCAACATTCACTATCCACCCATGCAGAAATCTCATTGAGAAATAACCAGACCAGACACCTTATTTGTGGAGAAACAATGCTGCAGGTTTATTAGCATTAACAAAGATGCCAAGATTGGTGGGTTAGCTTATGGTCGACCCCGGGCATCCGGCATGATCGAGCCCTGCCACGAGGGTGAAGTAGATACATTGAGGAGGGAGGGGCTCTCTACAAGCCCCATGTTGGCACAACTAAGTACAACAATTTTAAATCAACATTGTGTGCAGCGTTGGACTGAGACAGAAAATAGTCGGTGCATCAAAGTATAATTGGCCCCAATTAGTGAATCATATAGCTAAAAATAAAAGTGGGCCTCATTTGCAATTGGCTGAACGCGTCCCGATGTGATTTTCAGACACGAGGACACAATCTGCAGTGCTTGCATGCTGTCAGCTATCATTCAGTGCAGCAACGTGCAGGCGAGGGGGCTTTATTATTTTACATTCTAGCTGGGCCCAAACAAAGGACACTTTGGCGGTGTGCCTCCAAACACTCAGACTATGTCCTACACTTTTTCCATCGTGTATTATATGCGGTCAAACACAACACCCTGAATTTAAAAGTGGGTTAAGTCCGCTTGATAGTAAAATAGAATCAAGGGAGAAGAAGGTAGCTTTTAATTTTGATTTATCAGATAAGAAAACATTAATAATAGTACAATTGAATCGACAATACTCAGCTGAAATTAATATATAACATCTTATAAAATACCTAAAAAAAACACTGTAATAAACGACATACTCACATTTCCAGAAAAGATCGGCCAGGGAATTCAAAGTTGCTAGACTACTGAAATTAATGATAATTGCCAAACTGTTTAAATACTATGCTGTACGAAACTCAATCAAATTTTCATAAAATGTCCATTGCCATATATTTATATATGTATATTGCCTGCCAAGGCACAGTATTTGGGTCATGGTATTTGCACTCTGATCACAAAAACTACATAAATAATTTATAAACTTAATGCATATCTAAGTGGGAACCTTACGAGATTGAGAATGCGCTAACATCGTCATGTAATATCAGTCTAAATCCTCAGCATACAACCAAGGGAACTTTTGATATTCATAAAATATAATGGATAAGTGGGCTTCCTTTGCAAATTCACGAGATAAGTATGAATGGCTAAATGTTTAATTGTGGGTTTCAATAGTTTAAAAACGTTAGTAGATAATGATGAACTAAAATGTCCAACAGCACCTAAGAAGCACCGACTAGTTGTCAGAACAAGCATTTACAATGCAATGGTCTCGGCATCATTAAAGGTAGAGCTATTGGCATTGCTCATGACATTTTTTTTTCTTTAAATCATAAATAAATGGCATTGTCATTTACATTGTCAATACACACCACTCTGCACTCAACTGCACTCACCTGCACTGCACTCAACTGCACTCACCAGCACTGCACTGCACTCACCTGCACTCACCTGCACTGCACTCAACTGCACGCACCTGCACTGCACTGCACTCAACTGCACTCACCTGCACTGCACTGCACTCAACTGCACTCACCTGCACTGCACTCACCTGCACTGCACTGCACTGCACTCACCTGCACTGCACTGCACTCACCTGCACTGCACTGCACTGCACTGCACTCACCTGCACTGCACTCACCTGCACTGCACTGCACTCACCTGCACTGCACTCACCTGCACTGCACTCACCTGCACTCACCTGCACTGCACTCACCTGCACTGCACTGCACTCACCTGCACTCACCTGCACTGCACTCACCTGCACTGCACTCACCTGCACTGCACTGCACTGCACTGCACTGCACTGCACTCACTTGCACTGCACTGCACTCACCTGCACTGCACTCACCTGCACTGCACTCACCTGCACTGCACTCACCTGCACTGCACTCACCTGCACTGCACTCACCTGCACTGCACTCACCTGCACTGCACTGCACTCACCTGCACTGCACTGCACTCACCTGCACTGCACTCACCTGCACTGCACTCACCTGCACTGCACTGCACTGCACTCACCTGCACTGCACTCACCTGCACTGCACTCACCTGCACTGCACTCACCTGCACTGCACTACACTGCACTCACCTGCACTGCACTCACCTGCACTGCACTCACCTGCACTGCACTGCACTCACCTGCACTGCACTGCACTCACCTGCACTGCACTCACCTGCACTGCACTCACCTGCACTGCACTCACCTGCACTGCACTCACCTGCACTGCACTGCACTCACCTGTACTGCACTCACCTGCACTGCACGCACTGCACTCACCTGCACTGCACTCACCTGCACTGCACTCACCTGCACTGCACTGCACTCACCTGCACTGCACTCACCTGCACTGCACGCACTGCACTCGCCTGCACTGCACTCGCCTGCACTGCACTCACCTGCACTGCACTCACCTGCACTGCACTCACCTGCACTGCACTGCACTGCACTGCACTCACCTGCACTGCACTCACCTGCACTGCACTGCACTCACCTGCACTGCACTCACCTGCACTGCACTCACCTGCACTGCACTCACCTGCACTGCACTGCACTCACCTGCACTGCACTCACCTGCACTGCACTCACCTGCACTGCACTCACCTGCACTGCACTGCACTCACCTGCACTGCACGCACCTGCACTGCACTGCACTCACCTGCACTGCACGCACTGCACTCACCTGCACTGCACTCACCTGCACTGCACGCACTGCACTCACCTGCACTGCACTCACCTGCACTGCACTCACCTGCACTGCACTGCACTCACCTGCACTCCACTGCACTGCACTCACCTGCACTGCACTGCACTCACCTGCACTGCACTCACCTGCACTGCACTGCACTCACCTGCACTGCACTCACCTGCACTGCACTACACTCACCTGCACTGCACTGCACTCACCTGCACTGCACTCACCTGCACTGCACTGCACTCACCTGCACTGCACACACCTGCACTGCACTCACCTGCACTGCACTCACCTGCACTGCACTCACCGGCACTGCACTCACCTGCACTGCACTCACCTGCACTGCACTGCACTCACCTGCACTCCACTGCACTGCACTCACCTGCACTGCACTGCACTGCACTCACCTGCACTGCACTGCACTCACCTGCACTGCACACACCTGCACTGCACTCACCTGCACTGCACTCACCTGCACTGCACTCACCTGCACTGCACTCACCTGCACTGCACTGCACTCACCTGCACTGCACTCACCTGCACTGCACTCACCTGCACTGCACTGCACTCACCTGCACTGCACGCACCTGCACTGCACTGCACTCACCTGCACTGCACGCACTGCACTCACCTGCACTGCACTCACCTGCACTGCACGCACTGCACTCACCTGCACTGCACTCACCTGCACTGCACGCACTGCACTCACCTGCACTGCACTCACCTGCACTGCACTCACCTGCACTGCACTGCACTCACCTGCACTGCACTGCACTCACCTGCACTGCACTCACCTGCACCGCACTGCACTCACCTGCACTGCACTGCACTCACCTGCACTGCACTACACTCACCTGCACTGCACTGCACTCACCTGCACTGCACTCACCTGCACTGCACTGCACTCACCTGCACTGCACACACCTGCACTGCACTCGCCTGCACTGCACTCACCTGCACTGCACTCACTGGCACTGCACTCACCTGCACTGCACTGCACTCACCTGCACTGCACTGCACTCACCTGCACTGCACTCACCTGCACTGCACTCACCTGCACTGCACTGACCTGCACTGCACTCACCTGCACTGACTTGTACTGCACTCACCTGCACTGCACTGCACTCACCTGCACTGCACTCACCTGCACTGCACTCACCTGCACTGCACTCACCTGCACTCCACTGCACTCCACTGCACTCACCTGCACTGCACTGCACTCACCTGCACTGCACTGCACTCACCTGCACTGCACTGCACTCGCATGCACTCCACTGCACTGCACTCACCTGCACTGCACTCCACTGCACTGCACTGCACTGCACTCGCCTGCACTCCACTGCACTGCACTGCACTCACCTGCACTGCACTGCACTCACCTGCACTGCACTCACCTGCACTGCACTCACCTGCACTGCACTCACCTGCACTGCACTCACCTGCACTCACCTGCACTGCACTGCACTGCACTGCACTCCACTGCACTCACCTGCACTCACCTGCACTCACCTGCACTGCACTCACCTGCACTCACCTGCACTGCACTCACCTGCACTGCACTCACCTGCACTGCACTCACCTGCACTGCACTGCACTCACCTGCACTGCACTGCACTGCACATACATGCACTGCACTGCACTCTGCACTCTGCACTCACTACTCTGCACTCACTACTCTGCACTCACTACTCTGCACTCTGCACTCACTACTCTGCACTCACTACTCTGCACTCTGCACTCACTACTCTGCACTCTGCACTCACTACTCTGCACTCACTACTCACTACTCTGCACTCACTACTCTGCACTCACTACTCTGCACTCACTACTCTGCACTCACTACTCTGCACTCTGCACTCACTACTCTGCACTCTGCACTCACTACTCTGCACTCTGCACTCACTACTCACTACTCTGCACTCACTACTCACTACTCACTACTCACTACTCTGCACTCACTACTCTGCACTCACCACTCACTACTCTGCACTCACTACTCACTACTCTGCACTCACTACTCACTACTCTGCACTCACTACTCTGCACTCTGCACTCACTACTCTGCACTCACTACTCTGCACTCACTACTCTGCACTCACTACTCACTACTCTGCACTCACTACTCTGCACTCACTACTCACTAATCTGCACTCACTACTCTGCACTCCCTACTCTGCACTCTGCACTCACTACTCTGCACTCACTACTCTGCACTCACTACTCACTACTCTGCACTCACTACTCACTACTCTGCACTCACTACTCTGCACTCACTACTCTGCACTCACTACTCTGCACTCACTACTCACTACTCTGCACTCACTACTCTGCATTCTGCACTCACTACTCTGCACTCACTACTCTGCACTCTGCACTCACTACTCTGCACTCACTACTCTGCACTCACTACTCTGCACTCACTACTCACTACTCTGCACTCACTACTCACTACTCTGCACTCACTACTCACTACTCTGCACTCACTACTCTGCACTCTGCACTCACTACTCTGCACTCTGCACTCACTATTCTGCACTCACTACTCTGCACTCACTACTCACTACTCTGCACTCACTACTCTGCACTCACTACTCACTACTCTGCACTCACTGCTCACTACTCTGCACTCACTACTCACTACTCTGCACTCACTACTCACTACTCACTACTCTGCACTCACTACTCTGCACTCACTACTCACTACTCTGCACTCACTACTCACTACTCTGCACTCACTACTCACTACTCTGCACTCACTACTCTGCACTCAGCACTCACTACTCACTACTCTGCACTCACTACTCACTACTCTGCACTCACTACTCACTACTCACTACTCTGCACTCACTACTCTGCACTCACTACTCACTACTCTGCACTCACTACTCACTACTCTGCACCCACTACTCACTACTCTGCACTCACTACTCTGCACTCTGCACTCACTACTCTGCACTCACTACTCTGCACTCACTACTCTGCACTCACTACTCACTACTCTGCACTCACTACTCTGCACTCACTACTCACTAATCTGCACTCACTACTCTGCACTCACTACTCACTACTCTGCACTCTGCACTCACTACTCTGCACTCACTACTCACTACTCTGCACTCACTACTCACTACTCTGCACTCACTACTCTGCACTCACTACTCTGCACTCACTACTCTGCACTCACTACTCACTACTCACTACTCACTACTCTGCACTCACTACTCTGCACTCACTACTCTGCACTCACTACTCTGCACTCTGCACTCACTACTCTGCACTCACTACTCTGCACTCACTACTCACAACTCTGCACTCACTACTCTGCACTCACTACTCACTAATCTGTACTCACTACTCTGCACTCACTACTCACTACTCTGCACTCACTACTCACTACTCTGCACTCACTACTCACTACTCTGCACTCACTACTCTGCACTCACTACTCTGCGCACTCACTACTCTGCGCACTCACTACTCTGCGCACTCACTCCTCTGCACTCACTCCTCTGCACTCACTCCTCTGCACACTTACTCTGCACTCACTACTCTGCACACTCTCTGCACACTCTCTCTGCCCACTCACTCTGCACTCACACTCTGCACTCACTACTCTGCACTCACTACTCGGCACTCACTACTCTGCACTCCCTACTCTGCACTCACTACTCTGCACTCTGCACACTCACTCTGCACTGTGCACACCACTGATATCATGGAATCTTCCACCACACTTTCTAAAACTCTATAGTCCGAAGCATAATAGGCACAGAACCAAAAGAAGGGTAGACATTGCTTAAAATAATCTTATTGTATTTATGAGAAGCAAAAGCGAGACTGTGAAATGTGCTGAATATCAGTTTGTTACTAATCAACAGAGTGGAGTTAGAGAACCAAGAAATAGTAATTTAGAATCCGGGTTAGAAGGAGTAGTAATCACAAGCTGAGGATCAACGGGCGCGAAACAGCGTGGTGGGCGCGCAGGAGACGCAGCGTGAGCGTGCACATCAGCTGAAGATCGCCGGAGAAGACACTGAGCCTGCCTGCTGCCGTGACTGACCCGCTGCAGAGGGAAAGAGCCCGGTGAGTGGGGGTAGAGGGTGGGGGGGGCGGCAGAGAGGGAGTGGGCAGAGAGGGAGGGTGTGTGTGTGTGTGTGCGTGCGTGTGTCTGTCTGTGTGTGTCTGGTGTGTGCCTGCCTGCCTTTGTGTGTGCGCGTCCACAGACCCTGGTCGGCTCGTGCACCGCTCTGTACTCCCTTGCGAGCTTACTCACCGACAATAGTTCTCGTTGCCGAGACCTAAAAAGGTGCAAGCACAGAATACAAGCCACAATCTGGATACGCAAGAACAAACAGTGTCCAACTCGTTATGGAATTGAGCAATGCACTCTGCATGAGTAGTCCCAGTTTAGAGTCTCTTTCAAGGCCAGAGCCTATGATTGGTTGTCCCAGATACACTCTAGTAATTTCTGGTAGGGTTGATTATATAAGCTGCATTACATTGAGTCCTTTGGGGACTCAACGGCAAACTCAATTACCAGAAGCAAAATAGGACATCTATATATGAAGAGAGGGATAATCGTGACTACATAAGCTTAGTACAGGAATGAATGGTTCCCATAGCATATAACCAACCATGGTACTTGTTCCTATGTGATAAAGGGATGAAAAACTGTTGGAATAGATAGCTCTGAGAGGGATCTTCCTTATTTGGAAGTGATTTGCCTCCACATTCTCATGCAGGTGTCATGCTTCACCTGGGCTTTTTGCTCCTCATGGAGCTGGTTCTGCAAGTCAAGTTGTCTGTCATGTCTGTGCATGTACTGACAGGCCTTACGTGTGGGGCAAGGTCAGAGCATGCAGTCCATAAGACGCGCACTGCCCCACTGGAAGCTGCTTACCGTTCTAGTCGTTTTTTGCCGCAGCTTCCTGGTGTTGCGTCACTGCCCCCTCCCACACTCAGCTGTTCTCCTTGCGTCTTCCCCTACACCAGTTGTGTGGTTTGTCATGGCAGGAGATTCTCTGAACTCCAGTCTTCAATTGCCTGGTCCAACCTTACCACTTCCCTCCTGCATCCCAGGGGAAATCTTCATTGGCGACAACATTCAGAAAAGAACAAAACAACATAAGCTGGACATGTACTGTTACTGGTAGCACACCTTATGTGCTTGTGTCGATTTATCAAGACTGTAGAGAAAATACCCTTATCTAATTATGTTACACCACTGCAATTCTTCTGTATAATTTAGATGTCCTTGGTCTGTTTGCTCTGTAGGACATGAGAAAATTCAGGTTGATGTGGTTTAAAAGGCGTTTTGGGGCATTTACATACATTGTCCCATTTACATTTGGTAATACCGTGAAGGGATAACTAAGACCGTAGGTAAGGATTGCATATATGTAATATTCATGATGTAATGCGTTCAGCATTGTACATATTTTTTTTAATCTAGTTTCATTTTTATAGTGCGCTGCAACCCTTTGCGGCACCTGATTGGATGTTAATAGAGGCACTGTAGGTAGGCCTCCATGATATGTATATACCCATATGTGCTAGTAACCTATAATGCTGTGTTCATTTACCATTGGCAATTGTTCCTCTTGTTTTTGTAGATATGCTGCCAGTGCCATTTAACCTTCCACACCATGTTACACAGGAGAAGGGGAATTAAAAGGTACACATATGCATCAGTGCCGGCCCGTGCAGGTAAGCTGGGGCAGGGGTGGGGGGGTGAAAGTGATAAACAATAGGATAAGGAAAATAAATAAATAAATACACCCACTTAACTTGTGCTCGCTGCATCGTCGACTCAGCGATGTGCCGAGCCCAAGGTAAGTGGTTTTATTTATTTTATTTTCCCTATCTCTTCATTTGTCACTTGTACGCCACCCCTGCACCGCCCCATCGCGCTTACCTGCACAGGTCGTGACTGATATGCATACATCTCTGTACACACTTAAGCAGAATGTTTAAGGGTGATTGATTAGGTGCATGTGGCTATTAATATATACTTGCCTGTGTCCTTTAGGAGAGACAGGTGGACGAGCCCTAGACAGATGCATCCTCTGCAGGACAGTCTTCTATGGACTACACCCTTCTTTTCTCCTCCCTTCTTCTTTTCCTCATTGGTTGGGTTTGGCTTTGACTTAGTTGGGCCTATCCGTTCGGTTGGGAAGTGGAGGCCTTACATCATGAACTCTGTTTCACTCCCACGGAAAATCCAGGTGAGATTTCTGACATTATCAGAAAAGCAGACTATGCAAAGTATTGTCATGAACAGATAAAGAAGGAAGCTCACACAAAATGTTTATTCACTTATTCATATTCATTAAATCACTAATCACTTAACTGACATTGTGTGTTGAGACCGTAAGACCCTAATTATGACTAGGTGGTTAAATTACTCTCGTGCACAAATTATTTTTGCACAAAAAAAGTATTTCAAGTTCTGTTTCAATTACATTACTCATCTATTTTTCCCTGACATGTGTTACCAGGTAAAACCTAGAAAAAACAATATTCCTGCAAAAGACTCCGTAAAAGGACAAAACAGGATGATCTCAGACCAAATGAAGTGGCCCATTTAATTTAAGGATATAACTAAGTGAAGGGAAATAATCTAACAGTGATTCCTTCAGTAACAGTGAGTGATGAAGCAAAAGGCACAAAAGGCTAATTCCCGGGGGCGTGGCTTGGACGCCGTAGAGAGATGGTGGCTTCCTGGTGAGCTCCGCACTGCCGCGGACCTCCGCTTCGGACACGGACCTCTTCAGCCATCTTGTGGAGCCCCGTTGGCGTTTTCCCACCGTCGGAGGATGGCCTGCACATGAGGGACACACAGCTTCCTCGTTCATATGTGCGTTTCACCACCTTTTCATGCCGGTAATTCTTTCTTCATTGTTAACGTGGGCGGCCGCCATTTTGTGCCGCCGAGCCCGCGTTTATCTCAAGTTCTACGCATTTTTGCCGCCATTATGTTTACTCAATACAGACATTGATCGCGTATCCACCCGGATTTCTACAGTTCTTCGCATGTGGTGTAAAACGCGATGTTTTTTGCCCGTTTTACTGTTATTATATCTGCAAATTGCTTCTCTTTATTTCCTCACATGAAAAATGGCCGCCATTTTATATGCATGCATATTGTCTCCAATGCACTGTGGATGTCTTGCAGAAAATGCCATGATTTTTACTGGCTGCTGCATTGCTGTTTTCCATGATGGCTCTCCTCTTTCTACAGAAGCACACTATATCTAAATTATTATTATTATTATTATTTCTTCTCTTTTGTGTGGAGAATATTTTTCTGTGCCTGCGCTTGATTTCTACCCTCAAGGAATGGTCCCCCTTCCTCATGCCACAACATTCGTAACTGCTATTTTGGAACTGATATAGGTTGAAACTTTTTAAACGCTTACATTGGTATTTCTTTGTACTGCTGTACTCTGGACCATCATTTTCAATTGCTTTTTTAGTGTTTTCTTTGCGAAGCTTTTCTCCTCACTAGATATCAGTTCCGTACTTATCCTGTGTTTTTTCACATATTTTCAACATGGCGCATGACTCAAGTAGTTCAAAATCTTCTACACCTGGAACAAAATTAAAGAGACCTAAAAATGACCCGCCATCTCCTATTCTCTCATCTCCAAATCCTGTTTTGGATTCCATCCTGGAAGAAGTGCGTGGTTTACAACCTTTCATGTCGGCAACCAATGAAAAACTCAACCAAATCGAAGAGAGATGGGCTGTCATGGAAGGTAAAGTGTTGCATTTGGAACAACGTGTCAGTGATATTCAAGATGTCTCCTCGCAGATTCCCTTATTGGAACAAGAGATCTACAAGCTGAAACTTCATGCCAAGGACCTTGAAAATCGTAATCGACGAAATAACCTATGAATTTACGGCCTTCTGAAAAACATTGAGGGGCCTGACATGTTATCATTCCTACAGAAATTTCTCCCTGAACTTTTGGATCTTCAATCGACGTCACACCCTCTCAACATTCAAAGAGCTCATCGGTTAGGGCGTCTTAATCCCAATGCCACTAAACCCCGTGGCATCATTATGCTCTTTCTTGAATTTACTGAACTAATGTCTGTGTTGAAGGCTGCTAAGCTCAAACGTCGTCTCATATGGTCTGGACATAACATCTTTATTTCTCAAGACCTCTCCAACGCAACAAATGCCTGACGTAAATAATTTTTTAATCTCCGTCCACAGATGAGAGAGCTGAATATCCAATATGGCATCCTTCATCCGTGTTTTTGTAAAATTACATACAACGGACGTACTCGGTCTTTTGATGATCCACAAAAGCTCCACTCATACCTACAGAATGTCTCAACATCTGGCATGGACACTAACATTTGATATGTATCTTTTTCCTTGCTGGGATTGTTTCTTTATTTGTAATCCTTATGTAACCCACCTGTCGATTTTAGTCCAACGTTCGTAGGTGGAGGTCGCAGCACTTTGATTGACTTCATTATTCTCTCAAATTGCTATGAATCATGGGTTGCGGATTTTATCACCCACCCAATTGGGATTAGTGATCACCTTCCACTTAGCATTAACATTTAATTTCCTTATAAAAAGACAAGCTCCCTGGTTGAGAGTTTAGCCTGGACTCAAGGGTGTGTGTTGGCCAGACAGAATGGATATTCCCTGAGCTGGGCAAAGAGCGACCCTGAGCCCACAAACCTAGATATTATGATTCAGGCAAAAATCCCATTAGTAAAGTGTCTGCAAGAAGACTCAACTTATTCTGACATAATGGGTTCCTTCTCTGATATTTCTAGGATAATCCAAAAAACTTTGACCCGCCATTGTAGAGCTAAGAAGCCCGAAAAACATGGATGGTTCGATTCTAACTGCTCCAAGGCCCATTCCCTCTTAAAAATGGCCCTTCAAAGTTCCCAGAGGAACAGTGAGGAAGTCAGGAGGCTCAGGAAGGATTATAACCTAGCAAGAAAGAAGCGCGAGAAGGAAATTAAAGAACAGGCCTGGACTAACTTGCACAAAGCCTCATTAATGAGGGATTGCTCCCTTTTTTGGGTAGCTGTAAAGGCACCATTCTTCAGAGTAGGGGATGGCCAAGAATGGAGGTAGCCATCCCGGAAGACTCATGGATTGACTACTTCTCAGAAGTGTACAATCCAGGGGATACAGATAAAATAGTTGCTACCGGTCCTGCTGCCCAGGAGGGTCGGGAAAAATTTGCACCTATCCACATTAACTTTACAAATGAGGAAGTACTGGCTGCTATAAAAGAGAGCAAGGGAGGCAAAGTGCCAGGTCCGGATGGGATTCCGATCGATTTATATAAACACTCAATTGAGCTCTGGTCCCCTCAATTAACCCGAGTCCTGGAAGCAAGCTGCGAGAATGGCTTCATCAAATTATGGTCTGAGTCGATAATCATCCCCATTTTTAAAAAAGGGGATCGAGACAACCCTGCGTGCTACCGCCCCATATCCCTGATCGACTCATTTATGAAAGTTGCAGGCAGGGTCATTTTGAACCGCCTTCAACTCTGGGCGGAAGACAATAATGTCTTAAGCCCGGTCCAATATGGGTTCAGGGAGGGACGGGGCACGGTAGAACAGGTGCTAAATTTTTCCATATTATGTGGAAAATATACTCAGGCCAAGAACGGTAAACTGTTTGCAGTTTTTGTAGACCTTACTGCGGCTTTTGACAGCGTAATTCATGAACAACTATGGCAGATTTTATCAGATTTAATGGTAGATCAGACACTAATTCGTTTCTTAAGACAACTGTACATTGACTCAACGGCCAAGGTGAGATTCGGCACAAAAGGAAAGTGTACCAAGCCCTTTTATGTAAGAAAGGGTGTAAGACAAGGTTGTGTCCTTGCCCCCTTCCTTTTCACTATATATACCAATGATCTGGAACGGGAATTGGTCGCCAGTGTACGAGACTCACCGCAGGCTAAAAACAAACAGATAGTTTCACTATTATATGCCGATGACGCCGTTCTAATGGCGAGAACCCAACTCGTTTACAGACAGCACTTGATACCTACCTAAATTTTATGGATAATAAGGGCCTGAAACTTAATGTGAAAAAAACATTCATTATGTCCTGTGGCCGAGGCAAAAAGAGATCTTGTCCCCTGTGTGCTGGGTGCGAGAAAATCGCAGCTACCAAAATATTCTCATACCTAGGGATTGTCTTAGAGGAGTGAGGATCCAGGGGACCAGCTATAAACAATAGGACACTGATGTTTAGAAGAGCAACAGCAGCATTAATGTTATTCGCTATAAAGATGGGAAAAAGGCCACCAGAAATCCTATTGAAAATATATAAGGCTAAGTGTATCAGTGTAGCTGTATATGGAGCAGGCATATGGGGAGTCTGTGATACATCACCCATTCAAAGGGTAGAAAATGCATTTTTAAGGTTTGTTTTAGCCACTCCTCAAAGCACATCTGTTTTTAATCTTCATTCTGAGCTGGGGGTATGACACATAAGTGACTTAATTAGTATGCAACCCTTATTGCTATGGCACAGAGTATGGACCTCAACAGATCTAATTCTAAACAGGGAAATTATCGGAGACACGTTGGGCTTAGACCAGGCCACAAAGATCCCATGGTTGAAGTACATTCGCAACCTCACCAATGACCTGGGGAGACCCGAGTTTTACGATAACCCTGTCTCCTTAGTTAATATATCCAGGAAAGACCTAAAGGTTCTCTGTTGGTACCACTTTGAATTCTTAAGACTAGGAGTGGAGTTAAACAAGAAAACGGTAATACAACACCAACTTACCTTGACCTCACCTTCAATTCAGCCATACCTGGTCTGGTGTCAAGAGGGGTTTGATAGGTTTATCCTGACCAGATTTAGATTTTATTATTTTTTTCGATTAATTACATTTCCTAAAACTAACGACTGGTCCAGAAACCTCTGTAAATGCCCGTGTGACAATCTATCTGACCAATCTACCTTGCACGTGTTATTCTCCTGCAAATTTTACTCGGTGGAAAGGGCTAGATGGATAAAACCTTTTTTAAATCAGGTTACATGGCGTCACTGCCGTCCTGCCCTACTGTTTTTACTATTTCTGAGTGATATGTACTGTGTTGGTATACTAATTGTTTTTTTAAAAGGTACCTGGAGGAGAAGGAAAAGTTTAATAAGTTCTTAAACACTTTTATGGCTTAGCACTGATTGTAATTTATGGAACTGCATTACCTTGTGTATGAAATGTTGCTTTTATGATTTTATAAACTTGTGGAATCGAATAAAGCTTTTCTACTACCATTATGTCTCCTTTTTAATTCTTTATTAAGTGTCTCTGCTCTTTTCAGAGGTACTATTTTCTCATCTCCCTTTTCTCACTCGCTGGAGTCCGTCTCTTCTTTGGCGTTATTGCGCTCCCGTTGCTTCGGTTTCCCCTCTCTTCTCAGACCTGGCTCTTCTGCCTTAATCTGTCCACTTATTTCTTCCTTTTTATTCTTATCTCTTTTCTTCTGTCTTACTTTCTTCTCTACCTTTTCCTCTTCTGGTTCTGTTTTATTCCTTATGTACTTTTCTATTGCTCTCTTCCTGAAGGATCTCTTTGCTGTTCCTTTTGGTTTTCTATTTCTTATTGTCCTCTATTATAGTGTTAGAAGTAATGTATTGTATTCCTGTGCATGTTTTGGGTAATTTGTCTGCATGTTGGATTTCTGTTTATTGTGTTCCCTCTTTGTAATTGTCTCATTGCAGTGTTTCAACTCCAGTTGTTCCCCCCCCCTGCCTTTCGTCGTGTGCAATTTTGTAACATGGAACATTCACGGTCTTGGACATGCTATCAAGCGTCAGAAGGTATTGTCTCATTTATCTAAACTTGATTCCCAAATTGTTTTCCTCCAAGAAACTCATTGCACAGATGTTGAATCACTTAAATTGAAAAGACAATAGGTGGGCCAAGTTGTATTTTCTCCCACTGCTAACAAAAAAGGTGGTGTTGCTATATTATTCCATAAAGCTCTACCAGTTCAAATATTATCTACTCAAAATGATGATGATGGACGTTGGGTAATGGCTAAGATTGTCATTCAAAATAAGACATTGGTTTTGTTAAAAATTTATGGCCCTGTTCGACCTGACTCCAAATTTTGGAATGACATTAAAAATGTTATCTCCTCAACTGATTGTCCCATTATTGTAGTTGCTGGTAACTTCAACCAATGGTTAGACCCGTTTTCTGATAGACTCTCCTCTTGTAAATTTCAACCAGATGAATCGCATGAATCTTTTCAATCGGCCATTGCCTCTCGTCCGTTATTTGATATTTGGAAAACCTGTAACCCCGACTCCCTTGAATATACATTTTTCTCAAATGTACATCCTACCTGCTCTAGGATTGACTATATTTTGGTTAGTAAGTCTCTCCTCCCCTCCATTCAGAAATCCAAAATTGGTTCTATTTTCATTTCGGACCATGCACCTGTTTATGCTGTTTTGGACCCTTCCCATTCCTCTCCCACATTTAGTCGTTGGAAATTCAACACCTTTCTTTTATCTGATAAGGATTCTATAAAGGAAGTTACTGTTTTTATTAATGACTATTTTATTTTTAATAACCCATCTGACACCTCTATGCCTAACAATTGGGACGCTTTTAAGGCTGCTTTTTGAGCTTTTACTATTTGCTATGTCTCTAAAAAAAGAAATTAAATAAAACTAAATATGAAAAACAACTACAGAAAATTAAAAATTTAGAACATATATATTTTACCTCCAAGTCCAATGTTGCTCTTCATGATCTAATTACAGCAAAAACTGAGCTCAATAAAATTGCCACTATTGAAGCATGTAATACCCTACTCAAGATAAAGTCTAAATATAATGGGGTCAAAATAAAGCAGGGAAAATGTTAGCAAATTATTTAAAAATCAAATCTGAACGTAAATCTGTTGGCCCCATTCTCAATGAATCCACTCATAAACTGGTCTCATTGGATGAAGAAATTGCCGAGGTCTTTCATGATTACTACCAATCTCTTTACACTGATGATACACATCCCTCCCCCCAGAACTTAACCTCTTTTTTCAATGGTCTCCCCTCACCGCCAGCACTTCCTGATGAATTTGATCAATTGGAAAAGGACATTTCTTTGCAGGAAGTGCTTCAAGCCATTAATTCTTTGAAAAAATCGAAAGCCCCAGGCCCTGATAGGATACCTGTTGAGTTTTACTCTACTTTCCATTCAATTTTTGCTCCTAAATTACTGCAACTTTTTAACTCATTTATTAGGATGCTAGAGCCTCTGGATCCTTTATGGATGCATTGATAGTCATTATTCCCAAACCTGACAAAGACCATTCCCATTGCAAAAATTATCCTCCCATATCATTAATTAATTATGACTGCAAAATTTTCGCTAAAATTCTTGCTTCCCGCCTTGATTCTATTATCCCCCTATTGATTAAATCTGACCAAGTTGGATTCGTAAAAGGCAGATTAGCGTCTGATAATGCTCGTATGTTCTCCAATATTATTTCACATGGCAAACAATTCAAGGCTCCTCTTGCAGCCTTCTCTTTAGATGCTGAGAAAGCTTTTGACCGTATTAATTGGCAATTTAGGTTTGAAACTCTCCAATGGTTTGGTTTTGGCCCCTCATTTATTTAATTTATCAAACTCTTATATTCCTCCCCCGGTGCCAGTATTTTTGTTAATGACCAATTCTCAAGATTTTTCTCATTGTCGAGAGGTACAAGGCAAGGTTGTCCTCTTTCCCCTTTATTATTTATTCTTTGCCTTGAACCTTTTTTAGAACGGATTAGGGCTAACTCTCGAATTTCTGGTTTTAAGCTCTCTTCTGTTGAAACTAAAATTTCTGCTTATGCAGATGACATATTGCTTTACATGGCTAACCCGGTTGAATCTTTGCCCCACTTTTTAGATGAGGTTAGTTTATACTCTTCTATTTCCGGATATAAGCTCAACTTATCCAAAATCGAAGTTCTACCCTTGAATTCTATTTGTTACCAATATATGTTAATAATACTGACTTTTCTTGGTGTCCCTCTAAAATCAAATACCTTGGTATCTGGTTCTCATCATCCCTAACTGATAACGATTAAATGTACCTTTAATGGGAGGAGGAGCTTCGCGGGCATCCAAGAAGGTCGCGTGAGTGTAGAGCTCCCGAGACCCGCGCCGCCCTTTGCACCTATTCTTTCGTAATCCTGCTTTTATTGATGGGCTTTTGAAAACGAACTTCGGCTAACTTCATCATCCTTCGAAAAATCAAAATCGGACGCTTGGGTCCATTTCTAGACCGTCTGGAACTTTATCGGCCCACCTCGAGGCAGCACCGGGATCTCAAGTGATTTGTTGGCCGGGGAGTAGTTGAACAACAACGGCCGAGGGGGTTCTCTCCCCTGGGCGGCCTCTGTGGGACTTTCGGTTTCACTTTCTCTCCCCGGCACGACTGACCGGACTACGGCTTGTTTCGCCTTCTGCCACAGCCTGATTTCGAGGCATTGCAGCCAGCCATCTACTTTGACCACCGTGTCTTCCACGTTATTGCCATTTGTGCCCATTTTGGCTAGTTTCGTGGCTCTTGGCATCACCGCGCTCGGCCATTTTCACCAGGTCGCGTGGGCCCCTTCGGGGTCCCTATTCCAATATGGCCGCTAGGCACGAGCCGGAGAAACGTAAGACCAAGACATTGCATCGTGGGGGCCCATCTCAGACGAACATTATGGACCATTATTCCCAAGTGAAGGGTTCCCCCAGCAGTGCTGGCCGTTCGCTCGACGATCCTAAGGCCGTCTCTGCCGCGACGGAACTATCGTTGCAGGACGTTATGGGTGCTATCTCCGGCCTAAAGGCCTCTATGGGACAGCAGTATGAGGCGCTTGCCTCCAAGATAGACACGGTGGCCGTGGACGTCACGTTAATCAGGGCGGACTTGGCGAAGATAAATGAGAGAGTTAAGGAGTTGAATTTAAAAACTTCTAGTCTGACCACTAATGTCACGTAGATCCAAACGGAGATCGGGAACCTGCGTTCCTCTCGGGACATGATGGCACGTCGTCTGGAGGATTATGAAAATCGGTCCCGTCGCAACAACGTGCGCATTATTGGTGTTCCTGAGACTTCCGATCCTACTGCTACTGACCTCCTAGTGGAAGATCTAGTCTCTAACCATCTTGTCCCCCCCGGGCTCACCAAATTCTTTGCGGTTGAGCGGGCTCATAGGGTTCCCGGGGGAAAGGCTCAGCTCAGGGCACCCCCGAGACCCATTGTGGCCAGATTGTTCCACTTCAGGGACAGGGACGCTATCCTGCAGGCTTCCCGGGACAAAGGCCCGTTGAAGTTCGAAAATTCCACAGTCAACTTCTATCCGGACTTTACTCCATTCGTACAACGGCAGAGGATGGGGTTTCAGGGTGCCAAGAGGCGGTTGAGGGACCTGGGACTCAAGTATGCCATGTTGTTTCCGGCCAGGCTTCGTGTGGAACATGGTGAACGAACGTTTTTCTTTGATCGACCGGACAGTGTCAATGACTGGCTTGACTCCTTGCCCAAAAGGGATGAACGTGCTGAGCACCCCGGTGGAGCCGTGGGTGGCGTGTCGGAACAGGAGTGATGCTGTGGACCCTGGTGTTTGAACTTCTTGATCCTTTCGGCTGAGTTTGGCCTTTGGTTCTTTTGTCTCTATGTTATTGATTGTGCCTGAGGGTGGCGGGGTTACTGGGAACTCGTTCTCCTCCTGGGTTCTTTGTGTAGAGTAGTTACTATGGGGCGACAGGCACACTGCAAGTTGGGGTGGCTTCTGAGTCATAAGCAGGGGTGCAGGGTGGGGGGCGTTGTAACGGGGTTCAGTTGGGGGTGGTAGGGGGGAATGTGTGTGTTTTTTTGTCGTCACAAGGCTTCGTATTGTCTCTCCTTTTTAGCTCATGTGGTTGGGTTCGTGTGTGGGGTTCCCTGCTCATTCTCGGGGATGGGGGGTGGTGAGTTGAAACTGCTGTCCTGGAATGTTAATGGGTTGGGAGATAGAATAAAGCGGGGGGTGGTCCTGCAGTTCCTCAGACGCCATTCTCCTGATGTTGTTCTCCTGCAGGAGACACATCTGATTGGCAACGTGTGTCACGCCTTGAATAGGTGGGGTTATTGCTTAGTCGCTCACTCTGGTTTCACTTCTGGTTCCCGGGGGGTGGGCATCCTTATCCGGTCCTCTCTCCCTTTCGAGATCGATGACGTAATGCTTGACGATAGGGGGCGCTATGCCGTCCTCACTGGTAGATGGGAGGGTAAGACTCTCTCCATTCTTTTGATCTATGTCCCTCCGGGCCTGCAGGCCCCGACTTATGTTGATTTGGGTACGGTTATTCTTGGGTTACCCGAGGGTCTTCTTATTCTCGGTGGGGACTTTAACTCCGTGGTCTCTGGTGCTGCGGACCATTCTCCCCCTCTGGAGTTGGTCCGGTCTCAGATGTGGCTTAGTGATTTCCTGGAGACTTTTGGATTTATTGATAGCTGGAGACTGATGCATCCCACCCAGCGTCAGTATACCTTCCATTCCAGAGCGCATGGTAGTCTCTCCAGGCTCGACTATTTCCTGATGCCATCAGCCCAGTCCTCCTGCATTGATGAGGTTCGACATCTTCCTAGGGGTATATCTGACCATTCTCCTTTGTGGCTTCGGTTTCGGGTTGGAGTTGGTAATGCGGGTAGGTTGGCCCCCATCAACCCTTGGTATTTCCGTAACCCTAAGACCCGTTCTGAACTAGTGAAAACTATTGACCATTATTTCAATAATGACAATGTGGGGTCTGTTTCTTCATCTGTTTCTTTATGGGAGGCCTTCAAGACAGTTATCCGAGGGCAGTCACTATCGCTTATTGCTGCTGCTAAGAAGGCTAAACATGAGGAAATTGTGCGTATTGAAAATGATATCACTGCCCTTGAGAATAAACTTGGTTCTGGGGTGACACGTTTGGCTTCGCATTCCCTTAGTTTGAAGCAAGCTGACTACAAAGCCCTAGTCACTGATGCGGCGAAGGCGATGTACAGTGAGCAACTGGGCCGGCTGTATGATGTGGGGGACAAGGCTGGTAAACTGATTGCTTGGCTGGATAAGAAAGAGAGAGAGAATCGTGTTGTCCCGGTGATTGAGCGGTTGGATGGTGAGCGTGTTGCGGAGCCTGCGGGGATCGTTGACTGTTTTGTTGACCATTTTCAGACGGTGTACGCCTCGGTCTCCGACAGAGACGAGGATGATTCCCGGTTACTTCTTCGGGACATTGCGTTGCCTTGTCTTTCTGAGGCCGACAGAGACCTCCTGGACGCGCCTATCACGGTCGATGAGATCGCGAGTGCTATCAGTTCCCTTCGATCTGGTAAGGCTATGGGTCCCAATGGCTTACCTATTGAACTGTATAAGCTACGACCCGATGCCGTGGCACCCTATTTAAAGGAGATGTTTCTGGAGGCTTTGGACTCTGGCGCCCTGCCCGCAGATCAGCGACTTGCTACCATTGTGGTTCTCCATAAGGAGGGTAAGCCTCGTGATCGCTGTACCTCGTACAGACCCATTTCACTGCTTAACGCTGAACCCAAAATTCTTGCTAAATTGTTGGCTAATCGCTTGGTTACTGTGATTGGGGACCTGGTCCACCCGGATCAGTCCGGTTTCATCCCGCATCGCAACACCGCCCTTAATCTGCGGAGGCTCCATGGAGTTCTCGCGAGGGCTACGACGCTTACTGAGTCGGCCATTTTGGTTTCCCTTGACGCTACGATGGCTTTTGACACCATTGAGTGGCCCTATCTCTGGGCTGCTCTTTCGAAGTTTGGGTTCGGCCTGGGGTTCATTGCTTGGGTTAAACTTCTTTATGAGAAGCCCCTGGCTCAAGTGGTGGTCAATGGTAAGATGTCCGGGACTTTCACGCTCGGGCGGGGTACCCGGCAGGGCTGCCCGTTATCTCCGTTACTCTTTGCCCTTGCATTGGAACCGCTGGCTGAGTGGCTCCGTTGGGAGCCTTCCTTAAAGGGCATTCGGTGGTCCCCTGACTTTGAGGATCGTGTCTCGCTTTACGCGGACGACATCCTGTACCTTACCTCCCCTCGGAAATCTCTTAATGTTCTTTTCGATGTTCTTACCTCCTTCGGGAAGAACTCGGGTCTCGTCATTAATTGGACCAAATCTTGTGTTTACGTTTTGGCTGGGGGTCTTCCCCCCTTGCCTCATAGATGTCCTATTCAAGTGGCTGAGACTGGCTTTAAGTACTTGGGGATCTACATCTCCTTGGATGCCACCGTTCGCTATGAACGTAATTTGTTACCTCCTCTTCAAAGATTGAGGATGGATGTCGCTCGCTGGCGTAAGTTGCCGTTGTCCCCGTTGGGTCGTGCGGCTCTATTTAAAATGATGTCGCTGCCCAGATTTCTGTATGCTCTCCAGAACTCGTTTGCTCTTGTTCCCTCTCGGTATTTTCGTGAGGTGGAGGGCCTACAGAGGCGACTGCTCTGGGACGGTCGTGTGCGCATTGCCCTGTCTAAGCTTACCTTACCGTGGTATGACGGGGGTATCGCACTTCCTGACATCAGGCGCTACTATTGGGCTTCCCAGCTGAGCGCGGTTAATCACGCGACGTATACCCGCGGCCCGGCCCCGGCTTTTGAAATGGATAAACACCTATTGTCTGGTGGGACTTTCACCAGGGCGCTTTATTCCCATAGGCTTTGTGGTTCGCTGACTGGACCCACTAGGATAGCCGTTAGAGTGTGGCACGATGCGACGGCGGCTCTTGGTTGGCATGACAGATTCACCCGAGCGGCCCCCCTGTATGATTCTGAATGTTTGGACAATTTGTGGCGAACGAAAGGATTTGATAAATGGGACATGATTGGTATTAGCACGGTGGGGGATCTTTGGTCCAAAGGAGATGTGAAGTCCTTTGTGGTGCTACAGGCTGAATACGACCTGGGGGATAGAGAATATTTTCGCTATCTGCAGGTCCGACATGCTCTTTTGTCGGTTTTCACTGTGGGCACGGATCTACCTGAATCTTCTCCCCTTGAGGATCGTTTACTTGACGGACATGTACCTGATAGTACGATTTCCCTGACTTATAAGAAGCTCATAAACAATAGGGCCGATCTGCTTGTGCGCCTCAGGGCCTTGTGGACTGCTGATGGCCTGGAATTAGATGATGAGGACTGGCAATCTGCCTTGTCCTCACCTAAGGAGGTCGCCATCCCAGCTCGCCTCCGATTTGTTCAGCTCAAGATCCTCCATCGTGTGTATGTCACTGGTCCGAGTCTGGTTCGCATGGGTTTTTCTGAGGATGATCGGTGTAAGCGTGGATGCGGTATGCAAGGCACCTTCCTCCATATTCTGTGGGAATGCCCGGTGGTTTGTAAATTTTGGTCTGGTGTACATGCTGTGATGGAAAGTGTGACTGGTGTCGCCCTGCTTCCCGAAGCCAGGCGTTGCCTTCTCAATGTTTGGGAACCAAATGACTACAACACGGCCCAGATTTCCTGGGCGACCCTGGGGAATATGATTGTGAAATGTGATATTGCACAGCTGTGGGGTTCTAACAGGTCGCCTACAGTTTCGTCCTGGAAGGAAAACATGGACTGGTGCATGTTTAGGGAGAAGACTGTATATCTGTCGCGGGGTCGACCCAGGAAATGGAGTAGAATTTGGTCACAGTGGAACTCCTATCGTGGCGATATTTGCACCCCTCCACAGGTTTTGGATCCGGATGTCGCTTTGTCCCCATGATTGACATTCCATTTATTGGATTTAAGTGTTACTGACTCTCTCCTCGCTGCCCCCCCCATTTTCCTTTGTATCCTGCTGATTCGATAAGTGATGTTGCAGTGGAGCGCCTCCTGCGCGGACCCATGGCATGCTGATAGACTGTCCTTATTGCCTTGTGATGTTGTTGTGTGTTTCTGTTTTTGTTTCAATAAAAGTTTATTTAAAAAAAAAATAATTACCTTTAATGCCCTCATACAAAAACTTCAATCCCTCCTCCAAATTTGGTCCCCCTTATATCTCTCCTGGCGGGGTAGGCTAGATACTATCAAAATGATGATTGCTTCACATGTTTTATATACTGTCTCTATGCTCCCTATAAAAATTTCTAATGTTTATTTTTCTCGTTTAACCTCCATTTGCACCAAATTCTTATGGAATAATAAACACCCTCGTATTGCTCTGAGTAAATTGATTCGCCCCAAGAATGAGGGTGGTGTTCGATTCCCCAACTTTAAAATGTACCATTCTGCTTTTTTGATCAAACAATCCTTTTCTTTAACCGTTGATTTTTTGGAAATCCCTGTTCCTAGATGGGTTATTTTTGAACGCTCATTGTTAAAAGATCTTTCCTTTCAACACGATGTTTTTATGTCAAACTTTGGCCAAAGTTCCTGTTTTGAAATACTCCCAAACATTGCTTTATAACACATTTTGAAAAGATTTGACTCCTCTTCAATGTTTTTTATCTTCCATTGTGTGGTATAATAAATTTCTTAAATACAAAGGCAAATCTTTCTACTACAAATATTGGAAAGAAAAGGATGTCTTATTTGTCCATCAATTTCTCTCCAACTATTCTATCATTCCTTTTCATGATTTACAAACCACTTATCTATTACCTGACTCTTGTTTACGTGAATATACCATCATTACTGCTGCCATACAATCTCATTTATCACCGTTTTCATTACCATCTACATTACTTTCTCTTACTCCCAATTCTCCGTTATACCCTTTATTTTCGATTCAGAGACCTAAAGCTGCACTTGTATATAAGTTGTTGTTATCTAATGTTATTGTTCGTTCTAAGTCAACTATTGAGATTGCTTGGGAAGCTGACCTGTCTGTTTCTCTATCTATTGTAACTTGGGATAAACTATGGTCCAAATTGTTTAAAGTTTCTCCTGCTGCTCGTATTACTCAATCTTTATTTTTTATTTATCATAGAGTTATTATCACTTCCATTAGTATTTGTAAATTCTCACCCACCTCTTCCCCACTTTGTTGGTCATGTTCTAAGGAAACAGGCACACTTAAACATCAATTGTACGATTGCTTATCTGTTTTATCCTTTTGGAACTCTGTTTGGAATATTTGAATGCAAATGTTTAATTTTACCACTTCGTTATCATTATTGAATGTATTTCTAGGTTCTTTATCACCTGATTTAGATATTGTACCCTCTAATGCAAGATTACTTGATCTTTTCATTGCTTTAGCTTTTAAAGTTATTTTATCCTCTTGGAAGGATAACTCTAAACTGTCTTTACTTACCTGGTGGAATTGTATTTGTGATGAACATAGGATTGCTGCTGCTTCCTCTACTTCTGTCTCTTTAAAAATTAAATCTGATCTTCTTTGGCTTCCCTTCACTACCTACCTTTCTTCCAAACCTCCCTTCCAATGATTCTCTCTTTTCCTTTCTTACAAATATTTCCTTCATACTTGATTTGACTCCTTTTCTCTTACCTTTTCCCCTCCTTTTCTTTTCTTACTTATTTTCTTTCTTCTTCTTCTTTTATTTCCTTCTATCCTTTCTTTTTCATCTTTTTACTATACAGTTTTATTATGTTATATGCCTCATGTATTATTTTTTTCAGTTCAACATATGTTTTCATATGGCTTGTGTAATGTATCTACAAAATCTTAATAAAAATCTCTTAAACAAAATAAAAAGGCTAATTCCCCAGGTTTACTCAGCAGTCCACGGTGCCTGTGATTGGTGTTCAACCTGAAGATGGTGTTAGGCTAGTAGTTGCCCACCACATCAGGAAAAGGTCTCTCAGACACAGATTGTTTGAAAATGCTTCCTAAGGTGGGCGATAAAATGAATTTAAGGCGAAATATGGATACAGGACCAGTAACTAAAAAGTACCACAAAGTAAAGTGGAAAATAACTTTAACAAGAGAGTTCCAGAAAGTGGGAAATTCTTGAGAGCTAAATAGGTGGTGTCCACGTAGACAGCTCAAAGGATTCAACACGGAAGGAAGATCGTCTCCTAGGAAGACGGATATCCTCCGTGGGACTGCCACCTTGATGCATCCACAAGGAGCAATCCTCCATGGTGGTGTATCACAACAAGCTCTGGGTGAGCTGGGAAAGCTTTTGGGTGGCAGGTGGCTCTCTGCTCCATCTGAGAGTGTTACAGCACCTTGGCAGCAATTTCACCTTTTTTGTGCGGCCAAAGGAGATTAATCACCTTTGTAGGCTCCACCCCCTTCTATGGGCTGCCAGATCAGGGAATGGCAATGGATTCTCCAATTGCTTGCCTGATTGTTGATTGGGGTAACTGTTCTCAACCCACTTTGACTGCTTTGCCTCTCCAACCAGGAGGTCCTCAGTGGATGCCAGGTGTCTGTTTCACTATCAGTTCCCCACCTGACCCATTTTGATTTTGATTTCCCTATTCAGGGCAGGGAGGTGCCAGACTTGGGACAAGAATTGGGTTCCTCTATGTGACCAGCTCAAAGAACCCCAGTTAGACTATGTGAAGCCCTTGTGGGTGGCTTGTACCTAGTCCACTGTGGCTTGCCTCTAGGCACCATCTCGGCCACTCTTCCTACATAGGTTGGATGTACTTCCAACTGTAAAAAGATTCTTGTGTCCCTTTTGGGGGCATTGAGTTTCACCAAGAGTGCAATGGGAGGTATGTAAAGCCTGTGTGGATGTCTGCAGCTTGGTCACCTAGGCCATGCATTCAGGCACTGGCCAGAGTCACCTTCCCTACCCAGGGTAGGGTTCCACAAGGTCAGGAAGAAGCCTTGTGCTACTTTAGGCCCACCAGCTCCGAGAAGCCCCAGTGAAAGGTCTCTGAAGCCCATGCTAATGTGTAGGGCCCTGTTGCACAGCCTAAGGCTCCATGCCCCAGCTACAACCCTCTTTCCTACCTAGGTCAGAGTTGCGACTCATGAGGGAGGAGTCTTGTGCTCCTCTGGGATGTCAGTCTCAGACAAGACTGCTGCTGGAACCCCATCATGCCCACACAGATCCTTGGGACCTTCTCCTCTGTGCCACGGCTTCAGGCAAAAGGCAAAGCAACCTTCCCTACCCAGGACAGGATGGCGCCAGACCAGGGAGGAATATTATGCTCCTGTGGACGTCGAGGTCAAATATGACCATAGTGGAATCCCCATGAAGCCTTCGTGGATGCCGAGAAACTGGTCCTCAGGGCAAGGGCGACAGGCACCTTCCATAGCCACCTTTCTTCCCAAAGACAGAATTTCAACAGGACACAGGTTTTTAACATTTTCAGGCATGTGACAAGTATTGGCGGTGGGGGGGGGGGCTAAAATCTGTATCTTGCCCATGAACCGCATGTTCTTTTTGCATACAAAAAGTCACCAGTAAATCAGGCATGAAACATTTCACAAACCCCTAAAGATGTGATTGGGTAGCAAGTGTTAAGTAATGCAAAAGGGTGATGTGCCACTCAGCTACTACATTTGAACTGAATGTTTGCAGCTGAAGTTAATTCCATGGCTCAGATTATATGCTATATAGTTTATCAGCTTTCCACTTTCCATTACGTTGAGTGCCCTCCAAACAACCTGCGAGGCAAACGTCAAGATGTCGGCAAGGGTTGTCTCAGTTTTTTTCCGGTCTTTAAACTGAGTGGCGACATTAATTGTACTCACTATTCAAATATACAGAACATTCACTTTGTCTAGTTTTGCTCAATAATTCTGAATTGGGCTTGGTTCATTTCTTTCCCTCCTTAGTGTGCAATAAGCTTGTACTTTCCTTCTATTGTTCTTCAATCGTGAGCTTGTCTTGAAGGCTGCATTGTATTTTGCATGCTCTGTAACTCTTTCAAACAAGAGAAGGCTCCTAATACAGATCACAACACACTTTATTCATACAGGGCACTCTACGGTCAGATCATATGTACTAGTAACCAAATGACTTTGACCACCTTTTCCATGCAACCTTATTTAGTTAACGTTCTTAATGCTTAGCATAGGTTTGTTCTGACACGTTTTAGGCTTTGTATTTTCCATCGCCTGACAAGCTTTCCGAATATTATTAACTGGGCATGCGAACTAATGTATTGTCTCTGTGATAAGACGTCCAAATAATCAACTATGCATATATTGTTTTTTTGTACATTTTCTACGGAATTTAAAAATTATTTTATCAAGCCATTAATGAAATCTTTAAATTTTAAGCAATGTAGGCCGGCTTTTTTACATTTGCAAGTACTTCCAAATTTCTATATATGTATGGTTTAATCAAGATTTTTTAGGGCCGTTATCTTTAGAAGAAAGTCACTCCCGGGTGAGCAGATTATTACTACAATACAAAATACAAGGGACCCTGAGTAGATGGACTCTCCGGACAACACTAGCAAAAACCAACCCTCAGAACGAGGGAAGAAGGTGTCACCTGCCAAAGGATACTGGTGGGACGTAACTACGTCTCTAACTAATAAAGGGTAAGTTTGGATCGTCCAGGGGAGAGAAATACAATTTTTAAAATCCAGACAGCAGTGGATACACAAAGAAAAATGAAGATTCTTGTTTGTTTGAAAGTATAGACATAATTCAAAAATGTGGAATACAAAGAATATTTATTATAATTATTAATCTTTTTACTTCTCATTACTGAGCACGGAGCAAAGGGATTGACACACAATATACACAACAATCATATAAATCAGTCTAACAAAAAATTATCAGATACATAGACATAAATAAAGAATGTCCCACCCCACTGACATAGAGCTCTTATAAAACCGTAAACTCAAAGACAGGAGCATATACTTCCAACAGTCAAACCATCTCATACGTTCCACATTCTCACATATCCAGTAAAACAGATTACACAGCGAATAAGACAGAAACCAAATCAGGATTATGCAATAGTAGTGGTAGGTTGACAAGAGTGCATCCAGTTGGTACTTTCTGGTATATACCACTATGTGGTTTCTGTCTTGCACGGTGCCGACGCGCGTTTCCGTGCTGGGCTAGCTCGTAGCCGTCACATTCCTCAGGGCACTAGTAGGTGGGTAATCAAAAGGGGAGCACTATGGCCGAGAGGGGAATATGGATGTCGTGCCCACAGGATAGCACTAGGACCCTGGAGCCCAGGGTCAGGGGGACAAGGACACCGGACACCACATCCGGTCAAGGGGGCAGGTCAGGGCACTCTCCAGCAGGACATGGGCGTGGGAGGTCAGGGGATCAGGAGCGCGCCCTATGATGCCACCAGATTGTATGCATGATAATAAAGAAACGCAGAGATCACCTTACCGCCTCCTGTGTGTTCTGTGAAGAGCTCGACGTGACAACTGGCGACGAGGGTGGCGACATCGACCAGCATCGTGTGCATCTCGTCGAGACCGTGGTTTGTGCCCAGGAGAAGAAAGCGCCGAGAAGACAGTGCGCCGAGGAAAGGAAGCGCAGCGACGCGGGAGCCCACCCCGGCCGCTGCGAGGACAGACTGCCAAGACTGCCGGTAAGCGCTGTGCTCTGAAGCGCGAGGGGAAGAGAAACTTGCCGCGAGCTCTCGCGAGAGTTCGAGAGTCTCGGCGGCCATCTTAAGGGCAGGCGAGAGAGCCAATAGGCGTGCGAGGAAGGCCCGGCGGCCATCTTGGAGTCAGGCGATACTCCAATTGGCCGCGAAGAACCACGTGATCCTCGGCGGCCATTTTGAAAACAGGCAAAAGCAGCCAATAAGAAGAGAGATTAGCTCGGCGGCCATTTTGAGGCCAGGAAAAATCGATCTGCCCAGGAAAGGGCTGATTATTATAAAGGCAAAAGAAACAAGCACAGATAAAAGCAAAGGAGAAACAACAAAGAGAAAGGAATAAAGAATAAAGGCAAGAAAAAGAAGGAAAAAGAAGAGAAAGGTCAAAAGAAAGAAGAAAGACAGGAGAGAATAGAAGAGTGCCGGAAGAGCACGGAGAATAGAAGAGTGCCAAGTGGAGCACTGGAAACAACAAAAGAGTGCCAGGAAGAGCACCAAAAAGAAGAGAAAGCACAGGAAATAGACAAAGAGTGCCAGGAAGAGCACAGAAACAACAGAAAGCGAGGAGAAATGGCAGACCCAAAACCAAGTGCGCAGTACAGAAGACCACTGCCATTCAGCCTATCTGAACCGCAAACAGGGATAAGATGGGAGAAATGGCTTCGGCGTTTTGAAAACTATGCCGACGCAACAGATGTCACGGAGGCCAAGATGAAAGGACTATTCCTGAACTATGTGGGCGATGAGGTCGAGGATCTGTTGGTAACGCTGCCAGCCGCGGACATTGACACCTATGACAAGCTAACAAAGTGCCTGACGGAAAAGTTTGATCCGCAAAGAAATGTCGACTTCGAGAGATACAGTTTCACGATTGCCTTCCAACAAGCTGAGGAATCACTAGACGACTTTGCAACGAGGTTGAGGAAACTAGTGACTCACTGTGCATTCGACAAATTTGACATCGAGCAGGCTATAAGACTTCTGATTATCGCAGGCTGTCGGGACATAGAATTCCGAACAAGAATATTGAAAGAACCGATAACATTGGAGAGCATCCTCGCACTAGGGAGGGCGGAGGCACGAGCAACAGCACACGTGAAAGAAATGGAACGTGGCAAAGGAAGAGGTGGAGAACAAATAAATAGGATGGCGAGCAACAACAACAAAACAGGAAACTGGAGACAAGACAGAGGTGGCCAGACGGGGAGGAAGCAACAAGAAGGAACGTGCTACAGATGCGGACTAGAATTCCCACACAGAGGTGGCCCATGCCCAGCGTTTGGCCAGACGTGCCGAAAATGCAACGGACGAGATCATTACGCAAGTGTATGTCAAGGGGCGCAGTTCAGAAATGACCGTGGAAGAACAAGTAGAGGGAGGATGTCGACGCGCAGACACATCAGACATGTCGAGACAGGAGTGAGGAGTTCGTCCGCAGAATCCGGGGACGAGGAAGGAGAAGAAAAAACGGAGCGGCTATACCTCATGACAGAGGTCAACACTGACTCAGAAGATGAGGACGAAGAGTGTGATGAAGTAATATGCCTGGTGGACAAAAAGAAAATAAAGAAAACTGAGTCCGTCACAATAAAAGTGGGGCCACACGACACCACGTTTGTGTTGGACAGCGGCGCAACGTGCAATATCATGTGCGTCTCTGAATACGAGAAGATGAAAGTGAAACCGACGCTGAAGCCGTCTAGAGTGAAAGTATTCACATGGGGGCAAAGCGATCAACTTGGGGAAATTCAAGGAGGAATTAAGATACAAGAATCAAAGATTAACGGAACAGATACACGTGCTTCAAGGAGACATCCCAGCGCCATGCTTGTTGAGCAACGTCACGGCACAAGTAATGGGGCTGATGGAAATGACGTATCAGATGTCGGACAGAAAAACAAACATTCTAAAAGAATATCCCAAACTGATAGAAAGGTTAGGGAAGCTGAAAGGACGGCAAATAACGCTACACATAGATGAAACAATAAGACCAGTCGTGCAACATCACAGAAGGGTGCCCATACACCTACAGCCACAAGTCGAGGAAGAGCTGGAGGCCTTACTGAAACAGGACATCATAGAACGAGCAGATGGACCGACACCATGGGTGTCACCAATCGTGGCCGTCCCAAAAAAGGACAAATCAAAGATAAGAATATGCGTGGACATGAGGATCCCTAACAAGGCAATTGAACGTGAGCGACACCCTGGCCCACATCTAGACAACATGATTAGCTGTCTCACAGGCACGAGAAAATTCTCGAAACTGGACCTATGCAAGGGGTACCACCAACTGGAACTAGACCCCCAGTCGCGATACATCACGACGTTCTCCACCCACCTCGGACTATTCAGGTACAAACGATTGAGTTTCGGGATCTCGTCGGCCGCAGAAATATTTCAGGAGACAATTCGTCAAGTCATCAGGCCGGTCAAGAACAGTTTGAACTACAGCGATGATATCCTGGTGTTCGGCAAGTCGGATGAAGAACACGACAAGGCCTTGAGGGAGGTATGCTCACACCTAGAGGAAGCAGGTCTAACGCTAAATGAAGGAAAATGCGAACTGGGGCGGAACGAGCTAGTGTTCTTCGGTCACATATTTTCCAAAAAAGGCATGCGGCCAGACTGCAGCAAGGTGGAGACGTTAGAAAAAGCAAAGAAGCCCACGGACGTGGCAGAAGTGAGATCGTTTCTAGGGCTGGCAAGTTACTGTGCACGCTACATTAAAGACTTTGCCACCGTCAGCACGCCACTGAGAGAGCTGACGAAACAAGGACAAAAGTTTCAGTGGACCAGCGAGTGTGACAAAGGGTTTGAAGAGATAAGAAGAGCGGTGACAGCAGTGGATCACTTGGCATACTTGGACCCGAAGTTATGCACAGAACTGACAGTGGATGCAAGCCCCGTGGGGCTGGGAGCGATTTTAGCGCAACATCAGCCTGGGAGAGATTCTCCAAGACACATCGTCGCGTATGGGAGCAAGAGTCTGACAGACGTTGAAAGGGGATATTCACAACCCGAAAAAGAGAGCCTGGCGGTGGTGTGGGCCTGTGAACATTACCACATGTTCGTGTACAGGAAACCGTTCACGATTGTGACTGACCATCAGGCTTTGATAACAATTTATGGCAACCCGAATGCTAAGATACCACCAAGAATAGAAAGGTGGGGAATAAGACTGATGGACTACAATTTCAAAATTAACCACAAGCCAGGAAAGGAGCAAAACCCAGCGGACTACGTGTCAAGACACCCCCTGCCGCAAAAGTCACGAGCGACCACAATGGCAGAAGAGTACTTGAACTTCGCACTGAAACTCAGTACACCGGCGACAATAACAGAGAGTGAACTAAACGAAGAAACAAAAAAGGACGCCACCATGCAGGAGGCAATGAGAATCAACAGGGCGCAACGATGGAGACACGTAAACAATAACATGTGCGTAGGAAAAGGAATAGACAAGGAAGAACTGCTGGCCTTCAAAAGAATAAACGAGGAGCTGTCCGAATGCGAAAACGGGACAATAATGAGAGGCACCAGAATAGTGATGCCCCAAACGCTAAGAAAAAGAACAGTGGATTTGGCACACGAATCACACCGAGGCATGGTGGCCCCGAAAAAGATGCTCCGGGAAAAAGTGTGGTTCCCGGGACTCGATAGCATGGTGGAAGAGATGGTGACAAAGTGCCACGTATGTCAAATAACAGGACCACTGTCAAAACCAGAACCCCTTCAAATGTCCCCGCTACCACAGGCGGTGTGGACCGAGCTGGCAGCAGACTTCTACGGGCCGCTAGAAACAGGAAACTACTTTCTGGTTGTGATAGATGAGTACTCAAGATTTCCCCTAGTGACGACAGTGTCGTCAACATCGGCGAACGCAACGCTACCAGTGCTAGATGACATGTTTGCAGCATGGGGCTCGCCACAGACATTGAAAACCGACAATGGCCCACCGTTCTCAGGAGAAGAATTTAAAAGATTCATGGCGTACTTAGGCATACGCCACAGACGAATAACGTCGCTGTGGCCACAAGCAAATGGGATGGCTGAGCGGTTCATGGGGACCATCAAAAAGGCGGTACAAAGAGCAAAACTGACTCAAGTTTCGATCGGGCAAGCCCTGTGCCAGGTACTCAGGGACTATCGGAATACACCACACAGTTCCACAGGGAAGTGCCCGGCGGAACTAGTACTAGGGCGAGTGAGCAGAACAAGACTGCCGCAGATGAAGGAAGGAGAAAAAGCAGAACAGAAAGAAATTGCCATCAGAGACAAGGGACAGAAAGCAAAAATGAAAGAATACGCCGATCAAAAAAGACATGCCACGCCTCACAAGTTAGAGGAAGGAGACATGGTGTATATGAAACAGCGGCAGGTGAGGAAGTCAGACAGCGCGTTCGCAAAGGATCCGCTAAAGGTGGTGAAAGTGAACGGGCCCATGATCACGGCTGCTGCTGGCCAACACCAGGTCACAAGAAACAGCTCCCACTTTAAAGAGGTGAAAATGGAAGAAGAAGGAGCCACGCCAAAGAACGAACAGACCAGAGAGATGTGGCAGGAAGATCCATCACCCGCCTTCGGAGAACAGCGACCAAGGCGAGAATGCAAAAAGACCAAGAGACTGATCGAAGAGATGTGAGGGGACTATCACTACACATCTCTCTCTCTCTCTCTCTCTCTCTCTCTCTCTCTCTCTCTCTCTCTCTCTCTCTCTCTCTCGCTGATGACCATCATGAATCACGAGGACAAGACATTTTGTTTGCAACAAGGGGGGAGATGTCGTGCCCACAGGATAGCACTAGGACCCTGGAGCCCAGGGTCAGGGGGACAAGGACACCGGACACCACATCCGGTCAAGGGGGCAGGTCAGGGCACTCTCCAGCAGGACATGGGCGTGGGAGGTCAGGGGATCAGGAGCGCGCCCTATGATGCCACCAGATTGTATGCATGATAATAAAGAAACGCAGAGATCACCTTACCGCCTCCTGTGTGTTCTGTGAAGAGCTCGACGTGACAATGTACAGAAACAAAGTGGACTGAGTGACAAATTGGCACAGCCACTTCTCGAATCAGGAGCTCCGTTTGTAATTTAGATCCAATCTAAGTGTCACAATAAAGGAGTTCGTAGCAGAACTAGATGGAATACGAGAGTCCTTCTAAAGTTGCTGAAAGTCGTAGTAACCGGATATGTTGATTCATATAAAATAGGAATCTTAGTACTTATTGGGGTACGGGTGAATAGGTCAACATGGATGTCCCAAGAGGCACTGATGTCTCAACAGAGGTGGAACGACTCTCCAAGGCATATAAAAGACTAACAGCTCGAAGGCAGTCAATGGAGTGAAGCCGACCACGATGGATGCCGTAAAAGTGCTCATGGGTAACTTCGCGCAATAAACAGACCACGCAGGTGTTAAGCATAAAAGGCCATTTATTAGACCAGGCTGCATAACTTAACATAAGAACCAAAACATTAACATTAAATAACATCAACCCCATATCACCACCTCATGCCTCACACTCTTCACCATTTCTGCCTCATGTCTCCAACCACTCCATGCCCCATACCGTACCTCATTCATATCCACAAATCACCTATCATCCTACCCCGATCCTTGTGACATTCCAGTCATGCCTCTAGCTCCCCACATCATTCAATCTCCCCCCCAAGGGATGGGTGTGCCCGCTCTTGACCCCACTATACCACCAAAGTACCGCCAACCAGGGAACCCCCTGTAGGGCGGTTACCTTCCCCACCCCCCACTTGGGTCCCCCCCAGTGCATCTTTCAGCCACATCTACCTCACTCAGACCTGCAACACTAAATCGCCTCATTCCAGAGCTTACTGACCACATCCCTCATCTCCATCATGTAATAGGCATTCCCTAAGCGTGAAAGATGCACTCCGTCGTCCCTGTACAGCAAAGGTTCCTCCAGTCGCAGTCCATCGTGAGATATCACCTTAATGTCCTTGTCCCCACAAAACAGTCTCATTGCTCTGTTGAGCTTCTTCCGGGCCTTCTCAATAGCCCCATGTTTCATCGCCTCCCTCCAGACTTTTCTGGGGACAAACTCAGTCCAGGCAATGCAAGTCCCTGAAAGCCTGACTTTCAACACCTCCAAGTCTCTCTGCATGAGCTGTAAGAGCGCCAAACCCGACAGCTTCACCAAATCTTTCTCCCCCAAGTGTATGATCAAAAGGTCCGGAATCCCCTCTGGGGAACCATCCTTGGGAGCCAAGGCAATAGTGCCCCCCATCGCATCCCACCTTTACCCCACCATTGCACCTCATGTAGATGTCCTTTCAAACCGAGGTTACGGCTGTAAACCTGCTGCTCCGCGTACTTGGACGCCCAGTGCACAAAGGAATGCCCCACAATCCAGAAGACCGTCTTGGCCCCCGGACCGCCCACGCAACCTACGAAAGAAAGATATGTTAGAACAAACCAAAACCGCCCAAACCCACCTGCAGACCTCCCGCACATCCCCCTCACTTCCGCACATATCGCTCACAGCACCGCGACTTCCATCTCCCAATCTGCAGAATCCTATCCCATGACCACCCCAAACGTGCCGCAGCTGTCGCAGCCCCAATATGGAAGAAGTGAGTCCCAAAACCAGCCGGCTCCATCCCCAGACGCCGCAAAGCCATGCGCAACACCGCCAACAACTGACCAGATGTCACCCTCGACCCAGACTCGTGACAGAAAATCTCACACTGTCTGCCCCGTGAGGCCGCCAAGAACATCCTCCAATCAGCCACCGGGCACACGCCCACCCTACCCGCTTCACATAGCTAGACCCAACCAAATCCCCAAGCGTCCTCCATCCAAGCGTATCTCAACATATCTCCTGGCGCCCAGGGACCTCGTGCCCAACAACTCACACACCCGAAACGCACCAAAAAACATCCAAACCATGCACAACCGAAAAATTTGCGGCTCAAAAAGTTCATAACAGCACTCCGGCAACACCCCAAACAGCCGAACCAACAGCTCAAACGTGACTGCCTCCCGCAACACCTCACCCCCTCTCTGACGCTCTCTACCCCAACCTTGGAGCATCCTACTCAAAACCACATCCTTCGTAGGATCAAACCCCAAAAACAAACTGCAGTAAAAGGACCGATGGTGCTAGGCGCAGGAAGAGGAAGTTACCTTCCTCCCCTGCGCTTTATACCCTCCTCTAACTCCTCCCTTTCCACCTACCTAGTCCTGTCTCGCGCGAAGGACCCCGGGGTAAAACTAGTTTGCGACTGTGCTTCCCCCGGGGCCCAGCAGAGTCTCGATCAGTCCGACCTGACCATTCTTGTTGAAGGCAAGTCCGTACGTCGCTTCTGAGCCCCAGAACGCCGATTGCCTGCCCTTTTGACTGTTGGAGAACACTGACCTTTCTTTGCCCCGCAAAGTCTCTACCGGCTGACTGCCAGTTTCGGTGAAGTCTGCCCTAGGACCATACGGATCGATCGTCCAATATGAAGGCCATATTTTTTTGGGCACCACCTGACTGCCACAGAAACAACTGTCTCAATATACTTAACATTTTCTAAGCATTAACCTCTTCATGCCTTGACCAAGCCCTTCTCCAAATACACATTTCTCAAAAACAATTGAATGGATGTTCATTAAATCACAAAAAGGAAGCTTTCTGATAAAAGTTCTAACCTGCATCAAACAGTACTGCTTTCTCTATTTATTTATAAAGTTTTATATAGCACAAACATGATCCCGAAGGATATCAGAGCGCTTCACAATTAAGGATGGTCAGGTAGGCGTCCAATTCAAATCAAAGGAAATAATTACAGAGGTCACCACAAAGCAGTACAATATATATAAATACAAAAAGATAGTTTGATAGATAGGTTTTTTTAAACATGAGGCTTGCAATAAGGAAGATGTTTCATGAGGTGCAATACATTTATTTAATGACTGTCTAAAATCATACAGACACTGATGCCCTTTGAGAGGCACTAGTTGTTGCCACCATAACAGCTCCCCATGTCGTTTGCAACGGCACGTGTAGGGTTAAGAGAGGTGTTATTCCGCGCGCAGGCAGCTGCGCAAACACTGCCCACCTCAGCACAGTTCTTTGTTTTCATGGCGGAGGCAATCAGCAGAGACCAGAGAGCCTGCGCCTCTTTACTTGGTTGGATTTTAATGAGGTAATTACAGTCTATTACGATAAGGAGATGGGAGCGGAGCTCGCAGACAAAGGACTTGTACAAACAGCGCGAGGCGTCTTCAGAGCGCTGACAGAATGTGAGCAAATATTGTGTGCCTGTCTCCGTGCAGGCCGCTGCCTCCGCGTCCACGGAGCAGGTGTGGATATCACGGGGGAGGCGTGGGGAGGGAGGGGAGCATTCAAGGGGACTTAGAGAGCTATGAGGGATGCGGCCTGCCTTGAGGGAAAGGGGTGCATAAAACCAAGGGATGCAAAAGCCTCGTCCTCTAAAAGGCGCAGTGACCTAAGAAACGCATCTAAGAAGCCTGTGGAAGGGGAGTGGCCTGCGTAACTATTGGCGTGATCTAATTCACGTGGACAAGAATTCTGTTTGACAAATTACGAAATAAAGCCTTACATTGTAGGGATAAAACTGGGGCGGATACTGCCTGGTCTCAGACTCGGCAATAAGGCCATATATTCATGTCCCTAACTAGGCAGGAAAAACACTTCGTTGACTCCGTAAGGATAACTGCAAAGGCCTTAAGGTAATCCATGTCAGAGATGTATTCCCAGCCTATGTTTCACACATTTTTCTTGATATAGCATTACTAACAGTGTGAGCTTTTTTTCCGATGTGATTCTGTAATTTTGTGTGTCAGGCAACATAGGTCTCTTGTGCATCTTGTACTGTGAACCGAGTCGGCTCCAGGCATCTGCATTATTTTGGGTCGTACCAACACACGATTAAGAGCTCTGAAGTTAAGGCTGAAAGTATTGTGGGGGTTCATGTGCCTGTCAGTAGACCATAAAGCTGTTAAGACTATGTGCTCATCCAATATTTGGCTTCTCTGCACAGCACACAGAGCGATGGTCACACATGTGGCAACTGCAATTACTATTTAATGTGACAGGAGGTATATACAGATGTTGAAATCTTGGCACCACCAACGGAAAATAAAATGCTCTTTACAGGTGAGGAGAAAGTGAGCGATAGTGTGTGTTTATATATCTTGGCTTGTACTAGGCATATATTCATTGTTTTTGGCATACATTTTTTGTGTGATATGTCTGGATACAATAACAGAACAAGCATTGGCATAGCCAATAGGTCTCGGCTTTGGGACCTTATAAGTGGTTAGTTATGCACAACATTATCCTGGATGGGGCTCAGGCAACAATTCCAGCATGGAAAGTTGTCTTGAAAAGAAAGCCGAGGCAGGCTCAAGGTGTCACACTGGCACAGCGCCACGTGCAGTACCAACCTGTATGGGAGAGGGAAAGTTGGGAGGGACAAGGAAGTTGAGTAGAAACCAGAAATGACTAAACTATGAGGGTGAGAGACAGCAGGAGGCGTTACTGGTGGACAAGACGGGAATGAAAGAGCTAAGGGACAGGAAGTGGGGCAGATATCAATGCAGATGTAGGGTTGTTTTTGAGCAGTAAGACAGAAGTTCAGCAACAACAGAAGTGCTCAGCTGTGAAACTCGTTGCATCAGTTCAGAGCTTCTGTAAAATGAAGTGCTCGCGCAGAGCAAACGTGCTTGTCCCTAATACCTTTAAATGCACATAACATTATGCCATTGATCTAGCAGTCTACAAACTATTTTTACCCCAACCTTATATCTGTAGCAGCGCGAGCAGCTGGACCCTCTTTTTACCGCCCCTATAGGACATGTCCGTACTTGCCCTGGGATAGAGGATAGAGCTGACAGGTCCAGTGTAACGACGAGACACCGCTCAATGGATGGATTTTATGATTTGAGGGGTGAAAGGTCCCGATCCCTTACTGGTCGAAAATTGATTGTGAATTCATGTTCTAACCCCCTAATGTAGACAAGGTTCAACAGGGTTGTCAGGGCAACACATGATTCTGTTATTTTTTAGGAAAAAATTCCAGTCAGACTATGGTTCATTTTTATGAGTGTTTATGATGGTGTTGTCACTCTATCCGTGAGCAATTGCCTTAGTAAGGACTGGGACTGAGCGTCTCATGGCTTACCGTATTGTAGGTTATTGAAGAGTATGGTCTTCTAGTCGTATTTCTTCTTAGGGTTGCAGGGGAAGAAATCAATAAAAGGTTGGAGGTGGCCTGGGGCAGCAGTGGGTCAGAGGGAGTGTGGGACAATCCGGCAGGGGAGGGGAGATGGCGGCAGTAATGCCACTTTCAATGTATCTCTATTTGTCGCTTTGTCAAGCTCACAACAGGAAAATAATAAAAAAACTACCTTCAACCTTACCTCCCCCTCACAATCCCTCTCCCACCTCTGTCTCTCCACGCTTTTTCTACTGCCCTTCACAACGACCTGACTGTCCCCTTTCCAGTCTGCCACGTGGGCACACCAACCCCCCCCCTTGCCACATGTCTTAATCATTTAAATATATGCTTGTACAGCCCTGAGGAAGCCCAGAGGCCAGATGGCCATGTAAGGGGTGAAACACGTGTTGGCTGTTAGTTTTTTCCTTCAATCACTCTCACGAATAGAGTGACAACACCATCATAAACATGTACAAAAATGAACCATGGTATGACTGGAATTTTTTCCTAAAAAATAACAGAATCCTGCCTTGCCCTGACAACCCGGTTGAACTACTCAATGGATCGACAGGAAGCTAGGCGGGCAAGAAATCAGGCAAAACTGGCACAACCAGGTCCCTTACCCTCCCAATCCCAGCAATGTCAGTGATCAGAAAACGTGTGTGGAAAGGTGCTAATCTGGTGGCAAAGGCCTGATGTTTCTTGTGCACAGGAGCCAATAAATGTATGGTTAATGACACAGCTTCCAGAGAGGATTCTTCCCCAGACACCCTTCAGACGCAGGAGACTGCACAAACATAGTTCGATATTAAATCAACCTCATTCACTTGCTCAAACACATACATCACCCAAGTTCATAAGTAGTCACTCACTTCGCGATGCTCACAAGCATTAAGCACGCACACGCACTGTCAGATTCCCTTAAGATCAACTGTTGACAGCTCACGCGCCTCTGGAGCGACCCTTCCTCCTGTCAGCCTTGTTAAGTATGCCAAATGTCGGAGTGCCAGTCTTAATCTGTGGCACTGACATCTGACGTGTCCTCTCTTTTAGGAAACTGTACAAAGGCAGTGATGTTGGGGCAGGCGCACCCTGAGCCAGTGACACCCATGTAGCCTTATGGCTAGAGCTGCCGTCTTTGGAGCCTTTGGTCCCCTGGATTAAACAAGCGCGGCAGCGAAAGTGAAAGCAGCCGCGCTATGTTCAATTATCCATGACGCTCATGAGAATTACACACGCACTGTCGGCCGCCCTTAAGATCAACTGAAGAAAGTTCATGCGCCTCTGGAGCGACCCTTTCTCCTCCCAGCCGTGTTAAGTATGCCAAGTGTTTGAGTGCCAGTCTTACTCTGTTGCACTGACATCCCACATGTCCTCACTTTTAGGAAACTGTACAAAGGCAGGGATTTTGGGGTGGGCGCACCAATGTAGCCTTACGGCTAGAGCTGCCTACTTTGGATCCTCCCCCCGGATTAAGGAAGCGCGGCCTCAAAACTGAAAGCGACTGCTCTGTTTAATTATCCATGACGAGGGAGGAATACAGCTGCCACACTGCATGCCGCAGCTCGCTCAGGAGACCCCAACGCCGTGGGAGTGAACGTTTAGAGAAAAGGCGGGACATGCACCTGTCTTTTGCCAATTGCGTGCTTTCATTATTGAAAGCCACACACAAAGGCCAATGGAATGTGTGGGAGTTTCCAGACCCACACGGAGAAGTCTCGGGAAGTTTGGAGTGCTCACAAGAGGTTCCATGTTAAAATATTGATTGCAAAGATATAGTTTAAAAAAAAATATAGATGTAAAAATATCGATTACAAAAATATCGAATTCCTATACTTAAACAGATTAGTACAGTAATATCGACTCAAAAAAATTGATGTAAAAATTATAGATGTAAAAATTATCGACAGTAGGGAAAGCGCTGGATAGCAGAGGGGTAAAATTTACTATTCCCACTCCAGTGAGTGCAACAGTATGGAAAGCGCTGTATACCCTAGGGGTAAAAATTCCTATTCACACTCCAATAAGTGCAACAGTAGGGAAAGCGCTGGATAGCGGAGGGGTAAAAATTCCTATTACCACTCCAGTGAGTGCAACAGTAGGAAAAGCGCTGGATAGCGTAGGGGTAAAAATTACAAATCCCACTCCAATGAGTGCAACAATAGGGAAAGCGCTGGATAGTGGAGGGGTAAAATTTACTATTCCCACTCCATTGAGTGCAATGGTAGGGAAAGCGCTATATCCCAAAACAGTACAAAATAAAACCATCAATATTTTTATTAAATTTAATTTCCAATATTAACATAATTAATATGTAAATTTAAATATATTATTATTAACAAAGATAGTATAAAAAAATATTAACCCAATATTTTACGCTATAAAATCCACAACACACACCTACAATTAATTACACAATTACATTTAATAATTACAAATTAATTAATGAAAATTAATGTATTATTATTTATTAAACAATAAAAAATTACTTACTTACCACCTTTCACACCATTTACACATATTGACACCAAAACACACACCTAAAATTAATTACACAATTACAATTAATAATTAATAATTAATTGATGGTGATTAACTTAAAAGCATTTAATAATTAATCAATACTTTTTTTTATTAATTAACACCCTTCACACAATTTACACATATAAACACCACAACACACACCTAAAATAATTGAGTAATTAACCTAATTATTAATTGACAAACTGAAATTAATTAACAACTAATTATTAAACTATTATTAATTAATCAATTAACACATTAATTATTCAATACATTTTATAAAATTCGATTACTTCCCACCCTATTCCCTTTTAAACCCACAACCCGCTACAGAACTAAAAACGCAGAATTAAACTTAAAATAAATTAATAACTAGTAAAACTCCAAAACTTATAATAAAATAACAAACAATTCTCATTAAAAACACTCAAATGCGTAAAATTATTCATAAATCGATATTTTTGTAAACTATATTTTTGTAAACGATATTTATTACAAAGATATTTATGTAATCGATATTACTTACCTGTCAATCGATATTCTTGTCAACTATATTTTTGGTTTCGATATTTCTTCTCCACAATATTTTTGCGGCGATATTTCTGTCCCACGATATTTTTGCCGCAATATTTCTACTCTGCACCTCACAAGAAGCCTCCCATAGAGCAGTGCATGTGCGCTGCGCTAGGCCCGACCTAAAAACCACAGAGAGGAATACAAATGCTCAGGCCTAACCTTAAGCGTTGATGTGCTGGTCCAGGGCACAGACATTCTGATGGGGGCACGGAGGTTTCAGCTTTCAGATCATGCAGCATTCTCCCTCTGATCTGTCTCCAAATCAAAGTATATTTGATGACTGTTTCTGCAGGCTGCCCGTACTGGTTTTCCTCTTTTCTGATTATACTCTTATGGTTCTTCCTTCTGTTGTGTTTCTTTTCCTGGCCATCCCACTTCACAAGGATTGAGGTGAACTAAATGACTCACAGCTGGAGGTTCAGCGTCCATTTTAGTTTCACTTGAGGTGCGTTTAGAGCAGCCCTGCAAACACTGGTCAGGAGACAAACTGTGACATGCACAAGATTGTATATCACATATTTTAAGCTACACCCTAATTACATAGGCCACACCTCTCATAAAACCTTCCTTGCTATGTCTCTTTTGCCACACCCATCTTTTTCACAGCACTTAAAGCACACAGTATTCTTGAAATGAGCAACCAACAAAATATTTAGGGCCTTATTTATGAAGGCCTTGCAACACTTTTGCTCCACCGTTGCATCACTATTCAAGACGCACCGTGAACAATACTCCACTTTGCGCCATATTTACAAGGTGATGCATCTAGGCAGATGCATCACCTTGTAAAGCCCTGCACCACATTATACCTGCGTCAGGTATAATGTATGCAGGGTGGGCGTGCCCATATAAAAAAGGGTCATAAGAGTGTCACAGTGAAATCTATGAGATTTCACTGTGACACTTCTAGGACACCACTGCGTCAAAACCTTACATCTGCCTCATGGCAGGTGTAAGGGTGAGGTAGTGCAATGGGAATAGGTCTACCCCATGCATTGCTGGAGTTACGTCATGCTTGCGACACAACTCCAGCAATGCGTGACTTATGCGCCGACAGATACGTCAGTATTTATGACATATCTGTCATTCCTTGCGACATGGAGTGCCGTACATTAAATACGGTGCATCCATCGTGTTGAAAAGAGGGCGCTGTGAAAACTGTTGCATCCCTGTTTTATCACAGCGACGCAAACATTTTCATAAATGAAGCCCTTATTATCTAGTTTATGTAGAGCCGTTATCCTCGGAATGAGCAATAAAATGCTTGACAGGGTACTTATAAAACCAAAACAGCAGCAATGCATTCCGATTATTAATATTTTCTGTTTTACGAATGGTATATCGTAGTTTTGACTCCACCATTACACGTCACAAGTACACAATATAAACTTTCACTTAGCTCATGTTCCTGTGTGGCCTAACAGCAATTAATATGAAATGTTGCACTTAACATCCTTATTAAAGTGCATTCAATATGGAGTTAGAGAATTTATGAAGAATAACACATCCAAACATATTTAGAATGTGATCACTCTAGAAACGATAATGGATTTAAGTAATGTGAGCACTAATGTTTCACACATATTTAATTTAAAATATATTTCTTAGCCATACTTACACATGCTTATCAAAGATTTACTGTATGCCACATGCAATATGAATCTAATGTACTGACAATTTTTGTGCATTTATGTTTGAAAGTGCACATACATATTAAATGTGCACCATTGATTGAATATTCTAAGATTGCCCTTACTAGACCTGTTTTCCACTTGGCAATAAATACTGTTTTCCATTCCTGCTTACATGACTTTTCCCTCTCAGAGGCGTTCACACACATTGTTAGTTTGAGAATAGATAGAACACTGTACTGACGATAGAGAGAGGGACTGAAAAGACTTCCTTGACAAAGGAACATGGAGATCCAGAGCGTTAACTAAAGAATCCTATTCAGCAATGTTACAACAGGGGTTGGTTGAGCAAGGATGAGGTAGTTCCTATGTTCATTGTGGGGCATTTTTTGTTAATGTTGCAGCTTACATTGTGAGAATGGAATGAGACAATGGAACCCTGACGAAGTGAACAGGGGGGTGGTACCTGAGAGATGCTTGTGCGAGTAACTATAGACAACACTGTCTGAAGCTAGAGCCACTTTCCTTATAGACTTTGAGAGGTTTAGGCCTTTATGTTTATTCTGTTTGATTCTTGCTGAGTGTAGCTTAGGCTAATATTCACAATTAATCTGATCCCAGAAGACTCTTGATCGAGCTTCTGCAATGCTGACACCTTCTCTCACTCCCCTATTTTTCTGCAGTTCCCTGAATTTTGAGATTCCTTAGATTAATGAACCCTTCTCTTACGTTGGACTTTAATGTAGATTACTTTAGATTAACTCATTTTTAGAAGAGGAGACCAGAAACTCTTCTCTGAGCACCAAATCTTACTACCGCTCTTTTGTGTTGCCGTGACTGAACTTCTTGTTTGCCTTATGCTGGTACGTCAAAACATCTTTAGAAGGTTATTATTATTATTATATGAAACTTGTAACGCGCTCAGCTTACCCGGGGGCATCCCGGCTGGAGTTTTCATTTGTTATTCTGTATCTTTATAGAATGGTGCTGAGGTTTGTGTACCATAACCTGATTGCTCATTTGTAATAAGCCTTGTTAAACTCTAGTCACTAATTCCTGGTCCTTATTGTGTAGCCAAATGGGTTACAATATTGATTGAAATAGATTGATGTAACGTTAAATCCCCTTCACCTCTCAGTTGGGAAGAAAGGTCCATTAGAGGACGTATGGTAAGAGGGCTGGCCCAAAGTGCTGCATCACTAATTATTAATTATTAGATGTGAACTGCCTGTTTCCTACTGCTACACTTGCCCGGTGGGAACAAACATCTTGTGTTCTAAAACTAGTTTCTCTGTCACTTGCGGACATTACACGTGTTGACTTGAACCAGGTTTCAGGCAAGAAGCTGATTCCATATCTTAGGCTTGCCTAAAGCATTTCAAAGCATTCCAGTTCCAATGAGACAACTTCATCATCTCTGCTTTTTTAATTTGCACTCTGGCGCAAGTTTTTTAAAATTATTCTATCGAGAATTCAGGACTACCAACATCAGAATGCAAAGGAAAAATCAGCAATGGGTAGACAGCTCACTTCTATGCCTCTCATCTGTACACTTACAACACAGCACTAATGACATTAAGCACCCAATCCCACCTTACCCCCCCCCCCTTTATGATAGAATCTGTTCAGTGCACAAACTGGAACCAAAATCAAACCTGGCAAAAAAAATTCTAATCGGCCTCCTGTTGGATCATAAAATGTGGCGAGCAAGCCTAAGTGTCTTCAGTGGGTTTGCGGGATGCTCGCCCAAAGGCATTTTTTTTTTAGAAAAAGTAATCTAAATACTGCATAATACAAAGAAACTTTCAAATATATGGCCTGCATGCTTTCAAGCCTGGGTTATGGGAGGCCTTCCTACTGGAAAAGCAGCCTTCTAGCTTACAACCCAGCAGAAAAATGTCAACATGCTCATTTGGCCAGTCCTGCCCTGGGTATTTGACCCATTTCAAACCTACCTATTGTCTGAAAAACATGTGCCACTACTTACAAGGGTGGACCTTCTGCGTGGCTTTGTCACACTTTATTCAGATGTTTGTTATACACACTTTCAGTCATCCAAATTAAGTGCAGATTTGTCGTTTTACATCCAGGCAATGGCCAAGTGGGAGCTAAAGGCAGCAAAAAATAAAAAAATTAAAATAACACCGCCGAGGGAAAGAAGGGTCCGAGGGATATTTTTAAAGACCTGCCTTAGTTCATATCCCCCACACAATACGTTAAACAACAGACAGAGAACTAGGGGTCTTTGTTGCGAGAATTAGGTGCAATAAATCCTAATCCAATTGCAAACGTGGTCAATACAATAGTGGGTAACAGATCACAGTATGATCTGTAAGAATCAAGGGTACATACTTATGCTGCCAAAACAGGATCACAAGTGGTTGTCAGTGAGACTCAAAGGTCGTAGTCATGGACTCCCATCAAAAATCTCTTTTAGATCTATATTCTCATCTGGTCATCCAAAACAACTGGGGTGGTCTGTCCCTAGGTCATTGAGACGGTGTCCACACCCAATCGCTAGAAAGTTCTCAGTGAGTCAAACCCACACACACTATGTTGACCATGAGTTAGATAACAAAGTATGGGAATATGTGCAGTGCAAAAAGGCAGCAGACAGAATCATATATTAGCACAGGGGTGCTCCTCTGCTAAGACGAAGGACCGTTGCCCCACTGCCTTCCAGCATTACAAAAAAGGAAAAATATAATCATTATAATGCGATGGTATTATCATTTTATTTTTCTGTGCTGTGGCAGTTTTGTGGCGTGGCGCCAGGCTACACTGGGGGAGTGGTGGCACCTTCCTAAGTGTGCATGAAGGTTTGGCCTGCCCTCTGGGGCCAGCCAAACATTCATGCGTACTTTGCATGTTCTCTCCTGAGGCTACATTACAGCCTGGGTAGAGAACATGCCCAGGCTTCCAATCCCCATCTGCATGCCAAACCAAGATGCTCGTACCAATCACAACACTGCATTGCATCGTTGTGATTGGCTTAGGGGAGCCTATCATGCTTCCTGTCTGAACAGAAGCCAGGTAGAGGACTAAGAGGATGGAAAAAAGGCTGCGGCCGACCAACCAGCATGTAGGTGATTTTTTACATTTTTATTTTCTTCCCACTTTCTCCCCTCTCCACCCCACTGCTGATTTGCGAGAGCATCCATGACTAGATCAACCATAGGTGCAGGCATTCAGGAGGTGATATATACACAGCTTAGCTTACATCTGTGGGGCACTAATTTTCCAGAGCATTCCCCTCAGGAGCTAAAATATACCTGCAGATGAGTAAAGAGGCCTTTGCCTTACACACTCCATTTAAGTGTCCCACTATCTTTGAGCATTGTATGTTTGTAACCTCGTTATTTGTTACTGGGTGATAGAGCACTCAAGTTGCTCTTAGGCATGAGTAACACATCTAGTCCTATTTTGAATCATTCACCTATTTTAGGTTGATTGCTGTATAGTGTAGAATTCACCAATAACTTGGTCTGTTGCCACTTTGTGTAGACATTGGCCTCTAGCCTGGTGAAAATTCGCAATTCCTTGAAGACTTAACAGACCCAATAACTTAAACCTGCCTAAACGGCAGCACAGACATTATACTAGGAGACCTAAGCCTACACCTGAATAATGCTGATGACCTTACAGTACAATCCCTATCCACTCTCCTGGAAGTGGTCAATCTTATCCAACACTTGAATAAACAAACTGACAGTAAGGACTCCACCCTGGATGCAACCATCTCTAAGCATAGCACCCTACCCCTCAACTCTATGCTACCATCTAACTGGATTAATCACCATCTGACTCTTTTCAACTTCAATACCATCCAACCAAAGGCCCATCCCCGATCTAGCCATCCCAACCACTGGGCGAGGAACATACATGGAATCCCCCAGGCAGAGGTAGAAGCATTAGTCAGTTCCCAAATCCTATCTCCACTGAACCTTCTTCCGCTGATGACCTTACCACCCACTACAGCACAAAAATGGCACAACTCATTGAAGCAGTCGGCCCTCTAAACTCAAGAAATCAAGAAGTTGTCCCATCCAGATCCTTGTCAAATGAAGACATTAACAAAGAGACAACAACTCCGATTGGGTGAAAGAAACTGGAGACAATAGCCCTTGTTAACCAATCTCTTGATCCTTCGAGTTGAGCACCTAAAATACAAAAAGCACATCTTCAGAGAAAAATCTTCCTTGTTCCGAGACCAACTTTATCCGTCAAGGAACAAACCAAAATAACACCTCAACATCATCAAACAGCAAACCTCTTTTTCCCGCAACACCGAAATAATAACTCTTCTAAGTGCTGTGAAGAATTTCCAGCATTATTCTCTAAAGAAATATCTTGCATCTAACGCCCTCTCATGCCACCCACCTCCCCACCCTGCACCAACCATGACATCCTTCTAAACACCCTACTCTCTATGTGCAGGCATCAGTGAAATTGTCCCTTCAGTGGTTTTCTTCTTTCCTGAACCAATGCTGACAGCTAATCAAAGTAAACGACACAACCTCAAAAGCAACACTAGTCTCACAAGAAGTCCCTCAAGGGTCAATCCTATCTACTGCCCTATTCAACCTCTGTAAGGAGCCACTTGCAGTGATCCTGAAACAAGCCAGAATTGCCTATCATCTCTATGCAGACCACCGGCGTAGCTAGGGGGGCAGAGGGGGGCGGTCCGCCCCAGGCGGCACAATTTTAGGGGCGGTGGCATTTACAAGGTGCACTTGCTCTTTACACGTGGGCCGCGCGGCACTGGCGGCGGCATTTATCATTTATTTGGGGACACTTACATTCTATAATAAAATTAATTATAAATGCCGCCAGTGCCGCGTTGCCCCCCTGTGAAGAGCGCACCTTGTAAATGTGCAGCCTGCAGTGCAGCATGCGCGTCCGGTCTTACCCCGTTTGTGTTATTAAAAAATCGGATCTGATCCCGTCCCAGGGCCGTCTGCAATGAATGACGGCGGCGGCCCTGGGAATTATGATTTACAGTATCCGCCAAAGCCTGCCAGCTCGTGCAGAGCCACTGGGTCTCGCGATATCAGCTCTCGTCACACAGTCTCGCGCGAGGAGCTTTCCAGCGTTTTGCATCATCCTCAGGACAGCAGAGGGGGACAAAAGCTGGTGTATGTTTGAAAGGGGAGGCTTCTTAGGTGCAACGAGCCCTATATCACACACCCTCTGTTGACCCACCGCTTCCATTGCCCCTCTAGGGCGCCTCGGGCAGTTACCAGCAAAGCGCCCTGCCACCCTTTTCCAGCTGCTTTTCACAGGGTGAATACGTTTTCCGAGTTGGCAAGTCTGCTTATCATCAGGGCACCGGATTTCCTGCAATTTCGTAATACACGAGGCGCAGCACAGTTTGTGAAAACACCACAGCTACAGGACGGAATGGGGTTTTGGGGGGGCAGCTGTTTATCAGATCCGGCTGTGGTACAGAGTTTGAACAGAGGTAAGGGAATGAGTGGCTATTGTTCAGATAAACTGTATTTTATGTGGATATGGATAGCTTAGTGGGTACTTGCAGTACAGAAGTTACAATCCTAAAACAGGATAGTGACCTATAAACTGACATCAAAGAGCTGCATATAAACCTGAATGGTATACTTAGAACCTTTTTTGTGTGTTTCAATATAGTTAACATTTCCCTACTCTTTCCTTACTCTAATGTTGCTATAAAGAGTTTGTTTTGATATATATACATTTTAATCAGTAAAGCCAACCCCGCAAACACTGGGGTATACTTGTATACTTTCAATCCTGTGTTTGTGCTTCTCCAGACCAAACCTTCTTAAAATATATTACCCACCAGTATGGATGACTTGTCATTTCTACACCTTGTAATATTCATTGGCTTATGTGACATTCCCTTTAGGATAATTTACATACTTTTATGATTCATTGTCTCTGCTTAATGTGTGCATGATGTAAAGTACTGTGACACCCTAAACTATGAGTAGCGCTACACAACAAATGAAACCTAATATAAGATAGGGGCTATGTTGAGATGAATGACACTGTTGGAGGGTGCAATTAGGGAATCCGAGGAGGAGGTCATCAGGGGGAAAGGCTATGGAGTGATGAGGGGCACGTTAGAGGGTGGCAGTGAGGGAATCCAAGGAGGAGGCCATGGGGGGCTGGGCTATGGAGCGATGAAGGGCACTCGTAGAGTGTGACAGTGAGGGAATCCAAGGAGAGGGTCATGGGGGGGCTGGGCTATGGAGCGATAAGGGGCCCTGGTGGAGGGTGGCAATGAGGGAATCCAAGGAGGAGGTCATGGGGTGGCTGGGCAATGGGCGAAGAGGGGCACTGGTGGAGGGTGGCAATGAGGGAATCCAAGGAGGAGGTCATGATGAGGAGGGCCTTTGGAGAGAGGAGGGGCGCTGTTGGAAGGTGGTAGTGAGGGAATCCGAGGACGAGGTCCTGAGGTAGTGAGGCTTTGGAGAGATGAAGGGCTGTGTTGGAGGGTGACAGTGAGGGAATCCGAGGAGGAGGTCATGGGGGGATGGTGGTAGATACAGAGAGATGAGGGGCACTGATGGAGGGTGGTAGTGAGGAAGTTTGAGGAGAAGGTCATGGGGGAGGGGCTACGAAGAGATGAAGTTGCACTGTTGGAGGATTGTAGTAAAGGTATCTACAGAGAAAGAGGTCAGTGGTAGGGCGCCAATAAATAACTCTCCACATGTTCTGTATACACACAGAAGCAATCCTTGTATCATAGTGACTGTTGGCAAGTAGATATGATGCACATGACACATTCAGAGTAGTAGTGGCATGAGCATCACCAGAGCCTGCCCTGATGAACTGGCATAAATATCTCTAGATCTCTAGTGCGACTGACAAGTTACACACCAAGTGTAAATACACCAGACGACACTTCAAACAGGACATTTTGTTTTCTGCCCTTGGCTCAGAAGCAGCTTGGTCTACAGTCGGGTATTCAGTCCATCCGGTATTGCTGTTTAAAGCCTACAGCACAGCAAGTGTCGCAAGACCCCTAAATCCACCACCCCACCTTCAGATCCAGGTGAGTGCCAAAGTAGTCTGTCTCGAGTGACAGTCACGACGCACGCTGATGAGAGCACCGGTCTGTGAACATGTGGCATTGCGGCTGTTTGGAGAGAGCTCAAATAATACACCAGGAGAGAAGAACCACTAAAATCCATGCTGTTCACTCTGTCCCACATGGGACCAGGGCCCAGACTATAACAGGGTGTGAGGGCCCCTAACACAGATCTCAATTGCGTCAGGCCTGTACCATAAATTCATAGTGTGAGCTGACTTAAGGACTCCGGCCGCCATAGTGAGCATGTGCATAATAGCATGATTGCTAAGCAAGCCTCGGGAGAGCCTGTGCGACACACAGTCCGGCAGGTTGACAAATATTTTAAAGTATTAAAAAAAATCACACCAATATAATTAAGCGAGTGGCCCCGGGGTGCTGTGCGCAGCCCTCTACAACTGTGAGTTCAGATAGTTAACACTTACTTGCACTAGTTAATAGACCAATGTAAAACTAGCATTCAAATGATACATGTGAGAAATATTTGGGCCCGAAATTTGACAGTGAGGTGAGATTCAAAATTCGAGTCCGAGACTTAAGCTCACACAATCACAGGGCTGTGGATGCCAGGGGCGGCAACCTGAGGGATAGCCCCGGGCGCCACAAGCTCTAGCTACGCCGTTGATGCCGATGACACCCAACTTTGCATGAGAATCTCATCACTGAAAGACATTCAGCACCTAAAGAGTACCTCTCCACGGTTCATTCATGGCTGACCAGCAGCATCTTAAGCTCAACCCCAACAAAAGATAACTCCTCTTCATTGAACTGAAAGAAAAATCCTTTCCAGATTATATCTGTCTTGACAACCTCAGTGTATTAAACTGCAAACTTTCCATCTCCAACTCTGTCAAATCTGTGGGGATTATGTAGGAGAGTAGAGTCTGCTTCCCATGGTCAACCCCACTTTTTGCTGTGATACTCTGGTTTTTCGACTTTAGTGTGGCTGTGGGCCTGCTAATCAGACCCCCAGCCCAGCTGTTCTCTCTCTAAATTGATACCATGTCCTTTAGGTACATACCAGATTGGATATTGGGTCACCTTTGTGAGCCCCTGTATAATGTACCATAGGTACCCAGGGCATAGGTGCATCCAAGGCCTACCAGGGGCTGCAGCATGTATTATGCCACCCCTGGCTGGCCCTCTAAACTGGCACCACAGGCAGATCACTCAGCTTGGGTAAGATGGTGTAATCACCCCTTACTTAGATATAGTATATCTATATCTACTATATATATAGACACATAGTAACCTATAAGTAAATTCAATTTTTTTAAATTTCTTTTTGATTTTATTTCAGCAATGAGTTGTAAATTGTTCACAGTACATAACAGAAAAAATGTATGCAGTAAATAAATTAATAATAGCATATGTTTACAGAGAGCATTTGATCATACAAAATCAGATCCATTTTGAAATAGGGGCCCATACATTTTGACCGAATAACTTCTTTTTTTTCCCTTTGGATCTATAAATCGCCATTTCTAGTTGATATATGGATAGCAGTTTCGATTGCCAGTGATTAAGAACTGGTGGCTCAGAATCTAGTCAGCGAGAAGTAACACAAAAACGGAAAACGGACATACAAATAAATAAAAAACCCTCTTCAGCTGCTGATATTTTTCCAATTTGATTCGTGTGGAGACCCAAAATGATCATTTCAGCAGTTAATTTTATAGTGATACCCAAACTATTATTTAAGAAGAATTCGATGTCCTTGATAAATTGAAAGAGTTTCGGGCAATTAAAAAACATAAGTATAGAATCAGCAGCTGCATGATCACATCGCTTGCACTTGTCCCCATTTCTAACTTTCCACTTTGCCAACTTAGCAGGTGAGTAATATAAATCAAAAATTGCCATAAAGTGTTGGCTCTGAAGTGAGCCATTAAATAACATTCTGTCAGATAATTCAATTGCTCTACATACATCAACATTTTCTAATTCAAGTTTCCTCTGCCATTTGCTCTCAACAATACATAAATCATCATCAATTTGATTTAGCATCATCTGATAAACTGCGCCAATTTTCTTTACCCTTTTACTAGTTTCTAAAATATTGTTTTTACTCATATCGATATGATCAAGAAGACCCTTAGATTCTAGAAAACTCCGTACTTGGAGATATTTAAAAAAATTGTTTCTAGGTAAATTACATTCCTGTTGTAAAAAAGAAAAAGAGGCAATTTGAGTACCTTGATAAAGATCTCCTATCAAACGGATCCCCGCGGAATGCCATCTAGTCATGATTTGGTCCCTAAAGATATCCGGTAGAATGGTTGTTCAGCACCGGAGAATAATAATTTAATTCACCACACCGAATAATTTTCTTTTTGATCTGTCTCCAAATTACCGAGGCCACTATCAAGATTTTAAATTTTGTCTTTTTATAATAACTGGGCTCTGATGAAAATGTTGGGCCTTGCTGGGTAATTTGTTGTGGGCTGGACAAACTGAAATGTGGGCTTGTCATCACGACTCTGCTTTTCCTTTGTAGTGAAAACATGTGAATGGTATACTAAAATTTGAAGAATGTTTGCCTAAAGCACAATATTTTGTATAAAAAGAGAAGCCTGGCTTTGTAAGATTGAGCAGTCTCCTGAGAATATACATCCCGTGTTGTTGTACTTCTAGGATGCCTGTTACTTGGTTGGTTGCAGCCAATAAATTCGATCTTTGACTTCACCTAGAAGACTCTGAGTTTCTGTGGTCTAAACAGGAAAGTACCCGAGGTCTTTGGGTGTACCCTGACACCACTGGGTTACCGGTTCGGTACCGGTTCTGAAAAACCCAGTACCTCAGTTGGCACCCAACGTGGGGCGATACCAGCGGTACCGGTCCAGCCAGAGGTTCATGAGGAGCTTCGTGTGAAAATTCTGGAGGAAGGCCAACCACTTCATCGACCCCTGCATGTCGACGTGGTCCGAAAGTCTTTGCTGTGAGGTTCCCCGCTTCCCGACGGCTACAAAGGAATGCTGCCCTGGCTATCGCCCTGATTTGGACCCTTGATGATTGGTAGAGCGAAACGATAAGACGAGTCTTCTGGTGACGTCATCGATATCTCAGTTAAGTATAAGTGGAGCGTCTCCCAGTCCTTAGTTGGTTCTTAGTTTTTGGGTATCCCTTTGGGATCTTTAATTTGGAACTTGCAAGTGCCAAAGCCGAAGGACTCGTGTATTCACGAGAAATATCGTAATCGATAATCCTTTGAAGTTTGGAGCTAGACTAGAGAGCGAAGATGCCTGGTCTTAGCAGACTTGGAAATTTGTTTTGTCTTGGTTGTAGTAAAAGGGATTCCCGATTGGAGGACTCGTGTCCGGTTCCTCCGATTGGAACTCCAACATATGAACTGTATGTGAAACATGGAGTAGGCCCCATCACATACAATGAAGTGTGGATCAAATACACCAGAAAAGATGGTGTTTTAAAATGGCCCCAATATGGTAGCTTTGATACCGAAATACTAGATAACCTTGAAGTTAAACTTTTTAAGAAGAAAGCCCGGCCGGCGATGTTTGACTCTTTCCGCCTATGGCGTAAGGAGGCCAAACAGAAGGAAATTAAATTAGCGAAGAAAAATAAGAGAGAAAGGGGTATTTCGATAATGCAAGCTGCTATGCAGTTTAAAGACAATGAAGAAGAACAGATGAGTGAGCAGTTGCACAGGCAACGTAAAATGGTAATAGATAAATGCTATCCAGTTTTGCCGCCTCTTCAGCAAGATGCAGCAAAAGAACTTGAGAAGGATCCCCCTAATGGCGCATTTGTTAAGTTCGCCACCGCCTTATGCGCAGAATGCTACAGCACCCCCGCAACCTTTAGTTGCGCAACCTGTGGTTGTTATGCCTCCTGTTCCTCCACAGCACCCACCAGCTATTCTTCAGCCGGCTCCTGCTCCTCCGGTGCAGCCTCCTCAAGGGCCACCGGCTTTTACATCTGCTCTTCCTATACTTCCTACAACTTTGACTACTATATCGAGTACCACTCCTGGTACTCCTCCTGACACTGCCTCTACATCTGCCTCGTCTCACCCTGCTTTCCCTCTTGTCTTTTCATCGACTTCTCCTTCTGTTCGTCAGAGAGTGGCTAGCACTGTTACTAGTATTCTGTATCCTTTCTTTGGAGCGGCAAGTCCGGCTCCTGTCTCTGAGCATAAACAGTTGCGAAGCCAACAGCCTGATTCTAGGGAGAAAGAAACGTTAAAACATTTGGCACATAGATGGATGACTGACCCGACAATATATGATCTAGAATCTGTTATGGATGTCTTCCATCAGTGGGAAGCATCGAAGCAGAGATACGTTTTTGAGAAAATGTGTGTTTTTCTATGTGAAGATTTAGAGGAAAATGATTTGGACTCTAATCCGCCCGAGTTGAGCCATGTACGGTTCGAGTTTTCAAAAGGCGCAATTGTGGGTTCAGATGTTAGGAAAGCAGTTGCGACGTTGTTGTCACTTAGGACTGAAGGTGTTTCCAAGTCGTTGTTTGAGTCTGATTCTTCTGTTAAAAAGAAGGGAAGACAATATCCCATGAGAGAAGTTCCTCCACAATGGAAGGAAGAGGTAGCGGCTGGTCCTGGTAATAACCCCCCAGCTATACCAGCACATTTTCAGCGTGTGTGGGTACATGTTCCATGGAAGCGAGTTGAAGTTTTGGCCCTTAAGCAGACATTGCCTGATCCCCGTAAAAATCCCGCAGGGTATTACAAAGAGTTGTCACAGACTGCTGGGTCATGTATCATGAATTTAGCCGATATCGATATGTTATTTGGGAATGTTGTTCCACAGCCTTTATGGGGAAAGATTCGTCATACAGATCATGATCAGGAGTTAGGTGACTCATGGGCTAATATTGCTGCTGCAGATGCCCGACAGGTTGGTGGTGCTAAACCTGAGCCTTTAGTAGCAGAACTTCCTGGTAAGATCATTGATTATGTGAAAACTATAAAGCCTGCGATGCGTGTAAATTGGGATAAGTTGTCTGCATGTAAGCAGAAGAAAGATGAGACGTGTCTGATTCCTTCACCAGGTTTGAAGAAACGTTTGTCGACCACAGTGGTCAAGATTTGAGCACAGAAGGTGGTCAGCGATTGTTCGTTGAAAAATTTGTGCACAATCTGCTTCCAGAGTTTTTTTTTTTTTAGTTTTTTTTTTATAAACCTTTATTGTGCATCACCTAGATACAGTTACGGGCCTACAACCAGCTTGGCCGGCCTCGAAATCAATTGTTTGCACATTAGTCAATCAGAAGGCACCACAGTAGACCACCATCAAAACAATCTGCTGATATCTCTAGGAGCATTCCGAGTATCCGTGATCACTGAGGTGAAGGATAAGACAAGGTCCATTTTAAAATATAGAATAGTAAGGATCAGTTGGCATGCAAGTTACCCGGGAGCACAGAATGGACGGGGCACATATCAGAACGACCACAGAGCCAATAAGTAGCAGCAGAGCGCCGGTGCTACATTACATATATCAGGATAGAAGAATTGCCAATCACATTTCGTACCAGCACCGCCCACCCCATGAATACAAGATCACCCGCACTAAGTCAACAATTTCGGCGACACATAAATGACCAGAGGCAGAACACCTAACCTCCAACCTGACCCAGGAAAATGAGATAAAGAAAAAGGAATAAAGAAAGGTGAAGAATAGGAAAAAAGGACCCATAGTATTAGTAACTAAGGAAGGACAAATAAACAAAAAAGAGAAAAACCCCCACCCTGCACCCCTGTAGAGGCTATGGCTTACCCCCCCAACAGCATGCCTGTCGCCCACAAAAGAGTACCCGAAATATAGTCGAGAAAGAGAAAAAGAAGAAAGAAAGAGAAAGAACCATTTATAAAACTGAGGGAGGGCCATCTATATCGGCTCCCGGCCATCCCCTCCCGCACTAATACCAGTTCCCTACCCCAAATACAATGCACAATTGAAGTCAGTCAATACAATAGGAACCGGAGGGAATCTGCCACGTATTGCACAAAGAGGTGCAGCAGAAGAACGCGCAACCCTCACCTCTGCCAGCCAAATTGATATCATTTGGAAAAACATATTAACCCTGTCCTGTCCTTACAGGTCTCCCTGGTGCAGATCGTCCATTTATTTGCTCAGCAACAGAGGTAGTAGCACAAAATGTCCAAGTAAGGCCGGAGATCGGCAGACAAAGACAAAATGGACGTCGCCAGCCAGCAACAGAGCCGTCACAACTCGCAGCCATCTCTCCACCAACAGTCCCGGGACTCGCACTCCACATCAGGGAAACAAGGGCGAGAGAGGAGGGGGAAGATACATGAGCCAGCCGTCGATTAAACACTTCCTGAGGTGTTCGAGACAGTACAAGAGAACAAGCCGCCGTCTGCTGCCCAGAAAAGGATCCGCCGGAATAGTCCACACACACCGAAGGCTGTCCATGGGCCACGACAGAATCCGGGGGCACCAGTCCCCTTCTGTACACCTTAGCGTCCACAACACCACCAGTAGAGATAGTGAGGGACAGAACTGCGAGCAGCCGGGACCCATCCGATCGCGATGTCTCCAACGTGTGCACAATCTCGTCGAGCCTCCTCTCCAACACTTGGGAGCCACGTTCCCAGGCAGACTGAAAGTCCCCAAGAGCGGCAAGAATATCACCATATGATAGCGTAGCTCCCATCTTCTGTGTCGGCGCTCCGCTTGACATCGCACATTCCCCACCTAGCTGTACCATAGTAGCTGGGGCGGCACAATCCATCCCATCCAGACGGCCATCGGGCGTTCCCACCGTGAGAGGAGAATGGGGGCTAGCCAAGGGCGATTGCCATCTAATCGGACTACCTTCCGATGCGCTGCAACAGTAGGAGCCGTCATCCAAGAAGCGGTCCCTGAGTGTGTCCATCCCCGCCCCGACTCAGCAACAACGGGAAGTTCGGGAGCGGTCCGCGAAAACCGGGCGGGTTTGCAACCCGTTTCGGAGGAGCCCACCCTCGATAAGCCGACGATTTTCAGGCTTGCTCGCAGTCCATCACAGTAGGGACTCTCCCCGAGCAGATCAATGAATCCAGGGAGCGTGCACAATGAAAGGCAGGCCAATAGCCACTACGCTCCGGCAGACCGACTCCACCCAGGCAAGGATGGCCGCTGTTGTCAATTCAGCGCCCGGCCACGTAGCTCACTCGAGGTCCCGGTTCCAGGGGCAGTAGGGCAGCGACTGTCCGGATCACGTTTCTCCGGCTGTGTGGCTGGCAGAGATCTCGGGATCACACGATAGGTATCTGGCCGCATTCAGAAGCGTGAACCCATAGCGTGGTCACAGGATCATGTACAGGATATCCGTGCGGGACTCGGAGATTTGTGGAGCCGGGAGCCTACGCTACCGTCTCGATCGCCATCTTGGCTCCTCCCCCTCTGCTTCCAGAGTTGTGTAAAAAGTTGAAAGATTCAGAAAGTTCTTGGGCAGTTTCCTATTCAGCACAGATATTGGCTACTGCACAGTATTATGAAAATAGAGACAAACACGAGAAAGATAGAGCAGAAAAGAAAACTAAAGAGTTGAAAACGAAGGTCCTGTTACAGCAAGCATATCCGCCACGGGGTGGTAATGGTCAGAATAATGGTGGTCAGAGTAACTATCAGAATAATTATCAGCAACCTCAACAATTTCAAAGGCAAAGAGTAGAGTATACTCAGCCACGTGTTCCTGTTGGTCCCAACCAGGGTTTGTATTGCAAGGAAGAGGGTCATTTTAAGTATAGTTGCCCTATTCTGTTAGAGCGCGCGAATGGTGTGTCAAACACAAGAGGAAGAGGTGCTCAGCAAGCGCCTAGAGGTAGAGGAAGTGGAAACGTCCCCCAAAACACACATCCCCTTCCACCTCAAAATTATATGAATAGTTTTGATCAGCAGAATAACACGTCTGGTAGGACGGCTCAGTACTATGCTGATGATTACTATGCAGAAGATGAGAATATGGAAGGTAATGGTTGCTAGGACAGCCATAGACAAAGAGAGGGAGTTGTTTCAGTTCCAGTAGATCAGAGTGGACCATACGTTGAGGTGATTGCATCAGGTGTGTCAGAGCCTTTTCTGTTGGATACTGGTGCTACAAAGAGTTCTATTATGCACTCAAAACTCCCTGGCGCACCTTTGTCTGGCGAAATGAATGTTTCTGTAGGTTTTTCTGGCGCCCCGGTTAGGAACCCGATTTCTAGTCCTATGTCCCTTTCTTTTGGTCCTTGTGAATTCGAAGCACCCCTTATTCTGACAACAGGTTGTGGTGAAAACTTGTTGGGATTGTATCTGTTAAACAGATTGTATGCAACTTTGTACTGTTCTCCTTCAGGAGTACAACTTACTTTAGGTAAGAAAGTGGTTTCCCCAATGTATTTGTCAAGGGATAAACTTCCAACAGAATTGTCGTTTCTTCCTGATATTCTTTGGGCTACTGGTCCTAATGATGTGGGTCTTTTGGAAATACCACCATATGTTGTAACATTGAAAGCCAATGTTAAAATGCCACAAATTCCCCAATACAAAATTTCTAGTGAAGGTGAAAAAGCTTTGCTAGCGATCGTTTACGATCTAATTGAAAAATATGTGATTGAAGAGACAAGAGGCAACGTTTGCAATAGTCCTGTTCTGCCTGTTTTGAAACGGACTGACCCTTCTCAGCCACCTGTTTACAGATTTGTGATTGATCTTAGAGAGGTCAATAAAATAGTTGTGCCACAATTTCCAGTTGTCTCTGATATCACTGCCCTATTGACTATGATTCCAGCTTCTGCAAACTGGTTTTCGGTGATTGACTTGAAGAATGCTTTCTTCAGCATCCCGATTGCTGAGGAGAGCAGAGATATTTTTGGCTTCAGTTTAGGAGGACGAAGCTTCCGCTTTAAACGCGCTCCCCAGGGCTACTGTGAAAGTCCATCAATATATAGTCAAGCTCTAAAGACACAGCTTGATAAGATTGTTTTACCTGATGGCGCTACTCTTGTATGGTACGTTGATGATTTGCTTATTGCTGCAGATACTGAGGAAATCTGTAAAGAAGCCACGTTGTCATTGTTGCGTCATCTGTGTGATTTACATCACAAGGTGTCACTAAGCATGGGCGGATCTAGCGGATCTCGCGTACGCGAATTTGCGTATTTACGGATTCGCAATCCGCGAGAATACGCGAACTCTCGCGGATTTGCGGATTTTCCCGTTTTTTGTGTTGGCGAGCGTTCGCGCGGATTTTGGGACAATTTCGCAATTGCGAACTTACTTTTCGGCTCGCAACGGCCGCGACTATGTTGTTTCTACGTCTGGTTTATCATCACAGGTTCACAGCACCCTCTGTTTCACCACTGCCACCCTCTGGGACACCCATGCCACCCTCTGGTACATCCTCACTGCCACCCATTAGGTTTGTTTATCACTGTAGTTTATGGGGGTTGAAAAAAGCAAGCACACCTCCCCTACTTCAACTGCCATGAATTAATTTGGGGTTGATTAATGTGTCAGTTATTTTGAAAGTTCCAGTCTGGCTGGCACCTGCTTCCTTCCTTATCTGTAATTTGCTTTCTGTTGCAGTGCAATTTTTTTTCCCAGGACCTTTATGGTCTACTTGTAGCTATTCTATGAGCCTGCTGTTTGGGTCATAGCAGGGTCATAGAATAGTTGCAAACTCTGGAGGGGCCCCTCAGGAAGCACTAGAGTGAATGTTACTAATGTTAAGTTTGAACTTTTGCACCTGCTCATTGCTTTCAGTTTAGCAAAAATCGTTTTTTCTGCAATTTCGCGCGTTTTTTGGGGTGCGAATCCGTGCGAGATCGATTTCGGAAGCCGCGAATGCTTGCGAATACACTAAGTTTTTCTTTGCGACGTGTATGTTCGCGTGATTTTGTGCGTGTTCGTGAGGCGCTTGTAGCTATACGTTTGCCAAGTTACCCTAGCGGTCGTACACGGGCGCGGCCATCTTGTTTGCGTGACGTAATTCCGTTTCCGGCCGCTATGTGTAATCTCGCAAACTGTGCTGCTCGCTAGTACAATTTTGCGCGTGCTCGCGAGGAAAATCTCGCGCGAACTTACCCACGCGGTCGGGAACGGGCGCGGCCATCTTGTTTCTCATTCATTGCTATGGTTCTGGGCATGCTTTCTGTATCCTCTCTGAATCTCTGCCATCCTTTGCTTGTTTGAAGTTTATTTGATCTATTTTACTTATTAATCTATCCCTCTATTTTTCTAGCTCTATATTTTTGTGTTTTCTGCTGCTTTTAGTTACTTTTAAACTACTTTTTTAAACTCTTTTCTTTTCTTCTTCACTATTCTATTTCTTCTTTATCATTTAACTTTATTTCTGCCCAGACCATGGTAAAGGGAGCCGGGAAGCACCCTGAGAAGGGGAAGGGTCCCGCACCCCGTGACCGGCTCCCGTGCGGGCATTTGAGGGGGGAGCAAGTGGTGCCACGGGAGATCTTTAGCGCGGAGGAGGTGGCCGCACTCATCTTCCACGTCCAGCGCCGCCTCCCCAAGACGATCCTGGGAGGCGGCAAGATCGCAACCGGCTATGGCATCCGGGAGCGCCGGAAGCGGTGGGAGAAGGTGTGCCGGGCCATGTTTAAGCTCTCTGGGGTCCGGCGCACATATAACCAGGCCACCCACCGCTGGACAGATGTCATGGACCGGGAGCGGGACTTGCTGGACGCGCTCGGTGAGTAGTAGTAGCTATTCATCACTACTCTGTTTTATCCGGCTCTGTCATTTGCAAATCTTTGTTCTTTACCAAGAGCAATAATGCTGCCGATTACATTGTAGGTAAATTATATTTCAAAATCTTCTATGCATTTCAGGTGCACTGCTCTCCTTCTCAGTAGCCTTGCTTGCTACTATGCTTATTTGTTTTGTATTTTGTGTTCATTTCATTGGCCTGAGAAATTATGTATGAGTGTAGTGTAAAGATAAGAACTGCGTAATGCTAGACACTAAGGGTCATATTTTCAATTACCGGCGCATCCCTGCAAAGTAGCAGGGGTGCGGCAGTAATTGTGTGCCATGCCACCACCACCCATTGGCCCAAAATGTCACAGAAGCCTTACGCATCTGTGCCGTAAAGGCGGCGCATTGCTGGAGTTGCGTGCCAACGATGGCGCAGCTCCAGCAATGCTCTGGGGTACCCTATCTCCCCAATGCTGCATCAAGCCGTACGTCGGCTTCAAGCGCGCAGGGTTTGAGTCATGCATCATTGTCCTAAAAGTGACTGATTGACATCTTGTAGATTTCCCTCAGCCACTTTTAGGATTCGTTCCTGCGCAGGTACGCCCTCCCTTGCGCCGGAACGCCCCCTGATGGCGCAGGGCTTTACAACGTGATGCATATATACGCCGCACCAACACCATGGCGAGTCTTTTGTTCTGCCGCTGCGTCACAAAAGTCATGCAACAATGGAGGAAAATGAGCCGCAAGGGACTTCTAAATCAGCCCCAACAGACTGAAGTCCAGTCCTTCCTTTAGACACATGGCTATAAGAAGAAATAGTGGCGGTGGTCGGTGGATTGATAGTTTGAGTATTCACTGATCTGCAAGCAGGATGGACTTTGTCTATCACTTCGCGTGCTGCGGACTGCTGCCTGCCAGGCCTAGGCAAACCTCTTTAGTAGTCTGTTTATTGAGTTACATAGGAACTTTCTAAGTCAACGGTCCGCAAATCAGGCAATACGAATAACGTAGTATACCACATGAGATAGATCCCGTGGAATAGTTGTCTATCTATTTGCAATTTCTCCAAAATATTTTGTTATTGTTCTTTTGAAATGTTTGATTTGGTTGACAAATCTCATCCATGTTTTCTGGTCTTTCTTTCTTTCATGTTGTACATCAGCTCCCCCCAAGGGCAAGAGGACACAGGAGGAGGGTGCTGTTCAGGAGGGTGCAGGCCAGGATCGGGCAGGCGAGGGCTCCTTTGCTGGCCCCAGTAAGTTTAAATTTTAATAAAGAGTACCTATTTTTTCCTAGCGTTCCTCATTCGATTTTTTCTAAATCGTCTTTGATCTTCTTGTAGACTGGATATAAATTCTTATCCTGCCTCGAATATGACTCCATGTGGTATTACTAGATTATTCTTATTAGTCTGTCTGTGTAGCTAACTAAGATTGGACATTTGGCAATTCCATTGTACTCCCATTCTATTCAGCAATAGCTCTATGCACTGTCTCCTTACTGACTAGATAGTGTGGCAGAGTCATTTAGCTCCCGAAGTCACCGATGATTGATCCCCAATGATCTTTAGATTATCCTACGCAGGACAAGAGTACGGAGTCACAGTCAAGAAGTGTCAGAGGCACTCATGCTTGCAAAAATTCCAAAACCTTTAGCTCATCCACTCTAGTCTGGAGGACCAAAAACCACAGAGTCTATTTAAGTTTAATAGCTTTATTAAAGGTAAACACATTTATTAAAATCAACTTTGTCATAAAACTATTTTACTGAAAACGGTAAAGTGCTTAGTGCTGACGATTAATTGGACACATTTCTTGTGGTCGAGCCGAGCTCTCACCTAGTTTGAACTTGATCCTGGACTCGTGTTCTTAGTAGTCAAGCTTCTGTCTGTTAGGAGAAAAAGTGGTGCGTGTTAAAAATAAAAAGCAAGCATTCATCAGTTGTGCATAAAAGTGCAGCAAGACAACAGCCTTCCCTGGAAAAAGGGACATTTTTACTTTAGAGTAGACAGTCACAAATTATTACATTGTATTCTGTTTTTTTAACATTTTTTATTACTCCTAGACCAAATATTATATAGTAGTGAGTGGTGTATTCTAACATTCTTAAATGTACTTTGTAGGTGGAACATCTGGTGGCGGGGCCAGCGCGGAGGTGGCGGTGTTGGGCGAGGACTCGGAGGACTCTGGGGAGGAAGCGGTGCAAGAGCCGGCGGACGGTCCTGTGGGGGTTCCCACGGTGGTGGCGGGAACAGGTAAGCTATATATTCCTTACTTATTGAGATTGAAGACTGCATAGTGTGCTTTCTGCACAGGTGTATTACAAATCAACCAGGTAGTAGCCTCCTCGAAATGTACTCCGTGAAGTTTTTTGTGAGAAGAATCCCAATAAGATCTTAGATGAACGTGATGGATGGGATGAACGAAAAGCGAAAGAAGGGTGTAAGTAAGTGGGACGCGAAATTTTATGATGGCTGGCAAAGAAGAACGATATGTGTTTGCTTGGCCCCCGAGGTGGCTGGGAAGGAAAGAATATGGTATGGTGCATGGCTGGGTCAATGATGAAGCAAGGATGGGTGGAAGGACAGCAGCCTGGGTGGGTGAAACAGAAACTGTATGTGTGCGTATACTTTGAATGAATGGATGCCTGGAGCATGGTATTCTCTGACTCTTAGATAGCACATGTGTATCTAGAGAGAGTAGATGGTCGCTGGATGAACTAAGTGTTACCTTGAAGAGCATGTACCACCGCACCCGCACGTCCGTTCCAGTGTAGGGAAGGCAAGGAAAAGAAATTGTAAATGTGTCCAATACTACCATGAATAGTAGCAGTACTTTGTATTGCAACTGCAAGCACAGCATATATCCGGTTATTACGGTGGACACTCCGTACCTCTCTTAATAACTTTAGTTTAGTTGTAGTACGTCATTCATGTGTGGGTGTATCACTGTTCACTCAATATTAAGCAAAGCACCTAAAGTCATCCCATATGTCATCAAATACGTCCCATGTGAAGTGATAGATAATCAAATTATTTAGCTTCTTCATTTTCCTTTTCTAGTACTCATTTGCACTGTAGGGTGAAAGGTAAATTAATTAAGCAGTAGCCCTTGTAACAGAGTATTCTCAGTGCCACCCGTAATAGAAAAGTAATAGCTTCACCACCTGCATGTACTGGACCGGTACAGTAACGCCAGTGTGTCCCACTCATCATGGTGTGCAACTGTTTTTCTCGGGTGCAAGTTCACTGTGCTGCCATTCTGCCGGCTTGCATAAGATAACGTACCAATTTTCCTAAACAAGAGAGAAGAAGAAGAATAAGACTGGGGTACTGTCATAGTCGACTGTAATAGAAGTCCATAGTGGTCGTAGAATTTGTTCATTAAACTACCACTAATGTTAGAGCAAGGATGCAGAAGTGGGAGGTTACATAGATACTGTCCTCAATAGTTATGTACTGTGCTTTCAATTTGCTACTTGTACTGTGACCCAACTTTCGGCTCATTCACTTTGTGTTATTAATGCTAAGGAGCATTGGTTACAGACTATGTCTTTCTTTCTTCATATAGTTGCTCCTTCCAAATCAACATCACGGAGGGAGCAGGCTCGAATGGCCCGGCAACGGAGGCTGGATGCCACTGTCGCCGAATATCGGCGGCTGGTGGCCCTGGAGGAGGAGGAGGACACGCAGTCGACCGGTGCAACCACCACAACATCCTCGACTGGGACAGCTGCATCCTCCTCCGTGACCCCACGGGCCGCCAGCATGCGCAGTGCTCCAGCGGTACGGAGCCGGGCTAAGAAAGCCAACCGCCACCGCCAAGCAGCAGAAAGACCAGCTGCCCCCCACAGGAGCTGCAAGGCACGCCAGCGCCGCCTAGGAGTCCGAATGTCCTACCTGGAGCAGGAGGTCCTTACGTACAAGAACTTGGTGGAGGGCCTCCGCTTCGACCTTGCCACCCTCCGCAAGGAGTATGATGCCCTGGCCGCAAAATTCACCAGCACCCTCCAGTAGTGGAGTGTCCCTTGCCCTTTTTTAGAGACTTTTGGGGGGTGGGATTTGGGAGTTGGGTTCTTTTTGGGACTTTTCAAAGACAATCGTTGGGGTTAGGGAGGGTCTTGAGGGAGATTATTTTGTTAGGGCTACATAAATATACTTTTTTGAACTTTATCTGACCATACCTGTTTTTTTACTGCTTTTCAGTCTGGTGGGTGGGGGACGGGGGTGTATCAGTAAGTTTGTTTTCCTGAACAGTCGTAGGACTTTAGTAGTACTACCGTCAATCTCTCGTCTAGTCCTAATACTCCATTATACTACCTCCCACCAAACGCTTATCTTACCTGTAATTTGTGTTAGAAATTAGGGCTAGGCCCAGGGCTGGCTCCACGTGAAATGGGGATTAACGTTGGCAATCCTGGGCGGGTGAAATTTCCTCATTGCGGTGGTACTAGTGGTGTGACACAGTGGCAGTTGCATGCCTATGGAAAAAAAGAAAACGTTTCCTGGTTTGTCCTTACTGTAGCATTACAACAGTTACGGTACGATCGAGAATATAGCAGGTGACAGTACACTAGAACAGTGCCATAATGTAGCCTAACAAATGGTAAAGTATTTGCTTGCAAGTATAACTAGTACTTGCGTTGAATTTATTTGACATTGGCTCCTACTACTAGAAGAAATAGTACTGAAGCTGAGTAAGTCTAGAAGATATCCTCGTATTCCTTCGCCAGCCTGTTGCTATGACCTTATCCTCCCCAGCAAGTGTGTGGAATTATTGATGTCATTTTAGTCAGACATCAAGCAAAACAACACAGCCCGGGGGAAGAGGGTTAGGGTTTGGAAAATGGATGGGAATGGGGGGTTCTTTTTGGGTAGGTTTTGTGGAGAGAAGAAAAAAAATGCACAGCCTGGACAAACAATAATTGAAGATAAAGAAATTTTTTGGTACAAACTAAAGCTAAGCACATGCAGTCACACTCATAGAAGAAAACAATGGATACTGTATCTGTATTCTGTATGTTGTTGGAGTTGTCCTTTTGAATTTGGTAAGTAAGTTGCATGCAGCAAACAATTCCTCTTATTAGCGGCACTCCTCCATTCCAGCTGACGCTTCGTCCATCAATGTTGGTGACCACTGACAGAAGACACCCTGTCCACTGCCTGCCTGGCGGATGTTGACTGAAACCCGGCCTGTAATTATTGAACGGAAAACAGGAAGTGCTATTACAATACCACTGATAAATAAATAAAAGGTATGTACGCTGTGTGGTGCAAAAAGTCACACTTTGATTTCCCTAATAGACAGTACAATATTTTTGAAATTGCGTGCTCTGTCTGAGTCACCTTTTTAAGGATAAATAAGTATGGCCAAAATATTATAGCGGATCTTTCCCCTCAAGGTAGGTGTACTGTAAACTGTGTTTTAGAACACAATTTGACCTTCCCAGCAATGCTCCCACCAAGACCCTTACTAAAGCCAGTCGCAAAAATGTAGAAGACCCCCAATCAGATCTCCAAAAACGATGCCTAGCAGAAAAATGGTGACAAAACGTACTTTGAAAGTAACAGTAGGCCCAAATACACTCTTACCGACCGTGGATTGTATTCAAACCACTTGCAAGTTGCAAGCAAGCAAAAGTATCCATAGCCAGCATCGCTCCAACAGTGCTCTAAAACCCCAGAACTGCGTTGCAATAGAACACCCCGAAACACATGCAATCCTGCTGCTAGGGCTAACCCTAACGAACCCTAAAATACAAAAAGAGCCAAAAGGTGTTTCCTTATGGATTTTGTCCAAAACACTTCTATCCGTTATTAGACCTTCCCAGGAGGAATGCCCCAGCCAAGACCCGCCAACCCACCCGCAAAAAAGCACGCGACAACCACCCCAAACAGCGAAAAAGATAAATCTCATACTTACTATATCTCTCGGCCTTCGGTCCAAACGCGCTGTGCAGCTAGGTCATCATCATAACTCCTGTTTTCCACCACGGATTTCCTGAAAAGCAAATGCAATCAAGATTAGACTAGCAGCAGTGCTTCGACAGAGACCCCGGCCGCAACCCACCCACGAACAGCAGGAAGCCCCCCAAAACGCTACATTGAGCAAGATGTCAGAAGAAATAGCAAAAAAAACGCTTTTCCTTAAGGTTTTTGTCCAAAACACTTCTATCCGGTATTAGACCTTCCCAGGAATGCCCCAGCCAAGACCCGCCAACCCACCCGCAAAAAAGCACGTGACAACCCCCCCAAACAGCGAAAAAGATAAATCTCATACTTACTATATCTCTCGGCCTTCGGTCCAAACGCGCTGTGCAGCTAGGTCATCATCATAACTCCTGTTTTCCACCACGGATTTCCTGAAAAGCAAATGCAATCAAGATTAGACTGTCGCAGCAGTGCTTCGACAGAGACCCCGGCCGCAACCCACCCACGAACAGCAGGAAGCTCCCCAAAACGCTACATTGAGCAAGATGTCAGAAGAAATAGCAAAAAAAACGCTTTTCCTTAAGGTTTTTGTCCAAAACACTTCTATCCGGTATTAGACCTTCCCAGGAATGCCCCAGCCAAGACCCGCCAACCCACCCGCAAAAAAGCACGCGACAACCCCCCCAAACAGCGAAAAAGATAAATCTCATACTTACTATATCTCTCGGCCTTCGGTCCAAACGCGCTGTGCAGCTAGGTATCATCATAACTCCTGTTTTCCACCACGGATTTCCTGAAAAGCAAATGCAATCAAGATGAGACTGTCGCAGCAGTGCTCCCAGACCCCAAAACTCACCCACAAACACCCGGAACCCCGCCAAAGAGCACCTCAAAGGCAAGCAAGTCAGCAAAAACTGCAAGAAATTTCCACCTCATATTTGGTCCAAAACACTTTTATCCATTATTAGAGCTTGACAGCAATGGGCCCAAAGCCGTCAACTCACCCGCAAAGAAGTAGAACACCCCCACAAGTGCTGAGTCTTTCTTCATTGGGCGTAATCCAGCACTCTGCTTTGAGGGAAATCGCAGTCTGGAGGAGGAGGATAGAGGAGCATGTTCTTCTGAACTTGTGAACCTGAGGAATGTAGACTGCGGCACCTTCAAATCAATAAGCAAACAAGTGAAGACAGTTCTGCTGATGGGCTTGTTTTTGTGGTTAGGTGATTAAAGTTTGAATTAAATTAACTGTGCAAAACAAAGAAAGACAGACACACAGGAATAAAAGTGAATAAGGACGAAAAAGAAAGTTATTGATTCATTGTCTCATTTTCAGGGCTCGCTGTCAGGGAATAAGAATAAGAGTTCGTCATCATACTCTGCGAATTCAGGCAGGATGAGGTCAGCGTCATCGAACAGAGAACAAATTCCCTCATCTACGTTGCTGTCCTCCTCGTCTTCATGCGGCGTGCTTTCTCGTACTTTGTAATCTGGTGGTATGAGGTGCTGATTCATCTTGATCATTGTTAGCCTCTCCACATTTTTGGGCGAGAGGCGGCTCCGTTTGGGAGTTACAATGCCACCAGCAGCACTGAAAACACGTTCAGAAGACACACTTGCGAGTGGGCAAGACAAGTAGTTTATAGCCAGGTTGGAGAGCTGTGGCCACAATTGTTTTTTGCCATGCCAATACTGCAATGGCTCATCATTAAGAAAGACCTCTGTTGAGTCATTCAGATAGTCCTGCACCATCGACTCAAGGTCATCAGCGGTTCCTCCACTTTGCTTACTTTTTGCTGTGCCTGTGACTTTTTTTCGAGAACCATACCCAAGCAAACTTAGCCAATCCTCTACAGCAGCCACTGTTACTGTTGTGTGTGGTGCAGATGATCCAGTTGCCGGTGTCTTTAACGGCTGAGAGGTCTCTTGTGCCCCAGCCACAGGTGCAGAAGTGGATTCTTGTGACTGGGGATGGCCTGCTGATGCTGATGCTGATGTACTGCCTTCTCCTTCAATAACCTGCCGTTCTTTTTCAAACCTCTTGGCTGACCAGGCTAGCCAATGTTTGTACTTTTGAACATCTTCATCAGTAAAAGGAAAGAATGCTTCGCCTGCCAGCGCCTTTTTGTAGCGTGGATCCAGAATAGTAGCACAAATGTAATGCTGTTCTGACTTGATCTTTTGAAGACGTTCATCACCACGTAGGCGCTCTAATAATTTCTCAGACAAAATAAAAGGGTCTTTTTTTTTTACATCTTTTTCAAACTCAGAAGACACCGCCATCAGTTGGTGCTCCAGCATGCACAACAATGGGATAGCTTTTCCCAAATTACAGTCCTCCTGGCTGACTGCACGCGTGAAGAACTCAAAAGGACGAAGCATGTCTGTCAGGCTTTTAACTATGTCCCATTGCGCCGCAGCCATCCGCAGGTCCTCCTTCTGAGATGTACCCTCTGTTAAGAAATAGTGATCGAGTACCGTATACTGCTCATACAGACGCTCAAGCATGTAGAAGGTTGAGTTCCAACGTGTTGCCACCTCCTGGATGAGTGCTTTCACTGGCATTCGACGTTCAAGTAGCAGCCTCCTCAGATGCTTCCGGGCCTTAAAAGAATGGCTGAAATGGTTGCACATTTTGCGGCAGGTGGCCATTACCGCGAACGCCGCACTGTCTCTATCACTCAAGAATTTTTGAACTACCAGGTTGATACAGTGCGCCAAACACGGCACTCTGAAATAGCCACCCAGCGACATGGCCTTAACTACATTGGCGCCATTATCCGTGGAAACATAACCAATCTGGCGTTTTTTTGGGGATAGCATTTTCGAGACCTTTTTGTTAAACTCGTCCAAAATGTTTTCGGATGTGTGACTTTTCTCCAAGCCAAACATGGCTAGTGTTGCATGTTTCCGAGCAGCTTTGAAAACTTGGTCCGGGTCAACACCTGCGTTTAGCTTTGCTTTAACACCTAAAAAAGAGACCCAGTGTGCAGTGATGCACATGTAATCAGCGCCTGCGCCACTGGTCCACATGTCTGTTGTCAGATGTATTGTGTGAACAGCACTCTTCTGCAAAGCTGCCCCAATCGCCTCCAGCACATCTTCATGTAGTGCTGGAACCGCAACTCTGGCAAAATAGAACCGGCTAGGAACCTTCCATTTAGGGCAGAGCGTTGCCACTAATTCCAGAAAACCTACCGCTTCTACAAAAGAAAAAGGGAGAAGGTCCACAGCTAGCATTTTAGCCAGCTTAGTGTTATACAGACGCGTCAGTGGGTGGTTGCGTTCATATGGCACGTCTGAAGAAAACATGGTTCTAATGTTGCCCTGGACCAAGCATTTACGGGCTGATAATGACTTCGTTGACCCAATTTTGCTCGCTGGTGAACTTTTGTGCGTTGGTGTCTCACTCGCTCCAACACTCTTAGTGTGCCTCACATTGGGTGTGCTGCTGACAGGGGTACTGGGTGTAAGGGAAGTGTTTGACACGTCTTCTTCCTCCTCGTCATCATTAGATGCAACATCAACGTTTTCTTGAATTCGGGCTTCCTTGATCGCATCTAGGTGCGCAAACCATTGGACAGTGTGCTGTCTCCTAAGATGACCTCTCTGGCCTCCGGTACCATAGTTGGTACCTGACTTACCACGACTAACTGCAAGCTTACAAAGGGTACAAATGGCAAACTTTGGATTTTTTTGACAAACAGTAAAGAAGTCCCAAACTGGGGACTTGAAGTGTCTGTGGGGCCTGGAGGAGGCGGCGATACTGGTGGTGGTGGTCATGAAGCTAATGCCAGTTGAAGTGGAGGATCTGGATTGCCCAACTTTTGTACGTTGTGCACTTTCACCGCCACTAATTAAGGTCGAGGTGGATGGAGGTCCCTTCTTGCCAGAAAGAAATATGGAAGCGGGACGAGTTGGTGTACTACTTAACTCCAATGATTGTGGTGTTTCCACTGCCTCCTCATCGACAACATCATCATCATCACGCTCAGCAGCTCTTCGGGCTAGGGTCAAAATGTCTGTTTGCTGCATGCCCGCTGGGGCTGCAGTGACCTTTATGATGACTGGGCCGTCGTTGTCAGAGTCTTCATCAGCAGCAGTATCCGCCACTTCTTGTTGAGCCTCATCACACTCCATAACTCTGAGACTTTGGACGAGCTTCCTTTTACGCTTAACTACCTTTGTCAGATCATGGTGTGCCTCACTGTCAGACGGCAGTGGTGCTGGTTCCCAAGTTTGATCCATATCATCAGAAGGAGGTGTGCTTGAAGAAGATGTAGACACCACCCTTGATCTCTTCCTTGCTAGGGGTGTGGAAGACAATGAATGATCATCAGGAGGAGTGGCTTCCTCAAATGATACCTCGCCTTGATTGTCGATTTCCTGATGTGCCCCTACTTCGGGAGGAACAACTATTGTGGGCACTTGTGACCCTCCATGCACCTCTGCTTGCGCATCTCCTTGCGCTGCCTCTCCTTCCACATGTACTTGGGCTTGTACTTGTACATGTGATTGTTGTTGCGGCTGTGGTTGTTCAACACTCGTCAGATGAGCTACAACAACCTGTGTTGATTGAGGGACATTGCTGCTGCTTTCTTGCGATGAGCCAACATCACTGGTCGATGGTGATTGAACAAGTAGATTGGCTGCCTCTGCAGCACTCAAGGGCTTGGACTTAAGTTGGCGTGGTGGTGGTGGTGGCACTGAGCCCAATGGAGCGGGGGTGCTGCTGCCAGCTTGGTCCCCAGCAGATCCCGCTGCTGCTGCAGGCATACTTTTTTTTTTACTCCCAAAAAAAGGGGCGGGCGGCACACCAGTCTCCTTGGTAACTTGCTTCTTCTGCTCCTTACTGGCACCTTTCTTGCTTGAGGAGCTACGGGTAACTTTTTTTGGGGCCATCTTCTTCAGAGCAGGTCAGAACAGCAGGCAGCAGTTGCACGAGTTGCAGAGTTGTCTGTGTCCAGACGTGACGTCGCGTGACGTTATGCTGCACACACACACCGCTGCAGGACTTCTTCCTGGCACTGGTGGTTCTCTTGAGTCTTGTGCACCTAAAAGCAATGGAAGACAGAGGAACATCAGTTCAGTTATACACCCCAAAAAATCGACAAAACACAGAAAAATCAGCACAATCCCATGCCATCCATGATGTTTACATTGAAGACACCCCACAGAAAGACTAGGGCCATGCAAGTATGCAACACTCACTACCCCTGGGCATAATGGATGATAAGTAGGCAAAATAAGTGCAGGCCTCAGACACTGCCTCTCTTCAAAATGGCCCCTTACACCCCAAGCCAGTCCACATCAACAGTACACCCCAAAAAAACAGAAAAACAGCCAAAAATCACCACAATCCAATGCCATCCAGGATGTTTACATTAAAGAGAGTGAGACCACACTACATGCACACTCAGTCCATGCACCACTACCCCTGGGCAAAAGGCCCCACCAGCAGCCCCAAAAAAACGACAAAAAACAATAAAATCAGCACAATCCCAGCCCATCCATGGCCTCAATGGTGTTTAAATTCAAGAAGACACCCCTCAGAAACACTAGGCCCATGCAACACTCACTACCCCTGGGCATAATGGATGAAAAGTAGGCAAAATAAGTGCAGGCCTCAGACACTGCCTCTCTTCAAAATGGCCCCTTACACCCCAAGCACATGTTGCCTGTACCAGCCAGCACTCAAGATGGCCACCACCACCACCCACATGGCCAGTCCACATCAACAGTACACCCCCAAAAAACAGAAAACCAGCCAGAAATCACCACAATCCCATGCCATCCATGATGTTTACATTGAAGACACCCACAGAAAGACTAGGGCCATGCAAGTATGCAACACTCACTACCCCTGGGCATAATGGATGAAAAGTAGGCAAAATAAGTGCAGGCCTCAGACACTGCCTCTCTTCAAAATGGCCCCTTACACCCCAAGCCAGTCCACATCAACAGTACACCCCAAAAAAACAGAAAAACAGCTAAAAATCACCACAATCCAATGCCATCCAGGATGTTTACATTAAAGAGAGTGAGACCACACTACATGCACACTCAGTCCATGCACCACTACCCCTGGGCAAAAGGCCCCACCAGCAGCCCCAAAACAACGACAAAAAACAATAAAATCAGCACAATCCCAGCCCATCCATGGCCTCAATGGTGTTTAAATTCAAGAAGACACCCCTCAGAAACACTAGGCCCATGCAACACTCACTACCCCTGGGCATAATGGATGAAAAGTAGGCAAAATAAGTGCAGGCCTCAGACACTGCCTCTCTTCAAAATGGCCCCTTACACCCCAAGCACATGTTGCCTGTACCAGCCAGCACTCAAAATGGCCACCACCACCACCCACATGGCCAGTCCACATCAACAGTACACCCCCAAAAAACAGAAAACCAGCCAGAAATCACCACAATCCCATGCCATCCATGATGTTTACATTGAAGACACCCCACAGAAAGACTAGGGCCATGCAAGTATGCAACACTCACTACCCCTGGGCATAATGGATGAAAAGTAGGCAAAATAAGTGCAGGCCTCAGACACTGCCTCTCTTCAAAATGGCCCCTTACACCCCAAGCCAGTCCACATCAACAGTACACCCCAAAAAAACAGAAAAACAGCCAAAAATCACCACAATCCAATGCCATCCAGGATGTTTACATTAAAGAGAGTGAGACCACACTACATGCACACTCAGTCCATGCACCACTACCCCTGGGCAAAAGGCCCCACCAGCAGCCCCAAAAAAACGACAAAAAACAATAAAATCAGCACAATCCCAGCCCATCCATGGCCTCAATTGTGTTTAAATTCAAGAAGACACCCCTCAGAAACACTAGGCCCATGCAACACTCACTACCCCTGGGCATAATGGATGAAAAGTAGGCAAAATAAGTGCAGGCCTCAGACACTGCCTCTCTTCAAAATGGCCCCTTACACCCCAAGCACATGTTGCCTGTACCAGCCAGCACTCAAGATGGCCACCACCACCACCCACATGGCCAGTCCACATCAACAGTACACCCCCAAAAAACAGAAAACCAGCCAGAAATCACCACAATCCAATGCCATCCATGATGTTTACATTAAAGGGAGTGAGACCACACCACAGGCACACTCAGTCCATGCACCACCACCCCTGGGCAAAAGGCCACACCAGCAGCCCCAAAACAACGACAAAAAACAATAAAATCAGCACAATCCCAGCCCATCCATGGCCTCAATGATGTTTAAATTCAAGAAGACACCCCACAGAAAGACTAGGCCCATGCAACACTCACTACCCCTGGGCATAATGGATGAAAAGTAGGCAAAATAAGTGCAGGCCTCAGACACTGCCTCTCTTCAAAATGGCCCCTTACACCCCAAGCACATGTTGCCTGTACCAGCCAGCACTCAAGATGGCCACCACCACCACCCACATGGCCAGTCCACATCAACAGTACACCCCCAAAAAACAGAAAACCAGCCAGAAATCACCACAATCCAATGCCATCCATGATGTTTACATTAAAGGGAGTGAGACCACACCACAGGCACACTCAGTCCATGCACCACCACCCCTGGGCAAAAGGCCACACCAGCAGCCCCAAAAAAACGACAAAAAACAATAAAATCAGCACAATCCCAGCCCATCCATGGCCTCAATGATGTTTAAATTCAAGAAGACACCCCACAGAAAGACTAGGCCCATGCAACACTCACCACCCCTGGGCAAAGGGCCACACCAGCAGGCCCAAAAAAACGACAAAATTCAGCACAATCCCAGCCCATCCATGGCCTCAATGGTGTTTAAATTCAACAAAACAGTTGTATCATGCACCCCTAACCAACCCTGGTCCTACTGGATACTGTGGCTACCCACAATATAATTTATTTAATGCTCTGAAAAAGTTCCAAAATTGTACTTGCAGCAACTGTAATGCCCCAAACAAACTTACTTGTGAAAGTTGATTTCTAATCCAAAAGTGATCCAAAGACAGTCAAAAAGGCCTCAAATCCAAATATCCAGCAGCACCCAAAAAAAGTAATCCTTCCAGCTCCAGATCCAAATGAAAGTGACCAGGAGATGGACAAAGCACTGGGAGGAGCCTGCTGGACAGGAACAGGAAGTTGGAGACTGTAGGGCACTTCCTTCCTCCCCCCCCCCCCCAAAAATGGACTCCTTGCAAAAAAAAGGCCATGCAAATGTCAACCTGAGGAGTGATTCTGATAAAAACCATAATTTTCTGAAGGTTTATCCTGTTTGCTGGTGATTTTCTTGTGCAGAATTGCAAAATCTCTATTTCGCGAGTGCGAGATTGTTCCTTTCCGCCGCAACTACGTGTTCGCAATTGCGAACTCTCGCGAGGTGTGCTGTGCAAGGTGGCAAGCCGCGATTACGTATTCGCGGGCGCCAAACTCCCGCGGGATCACGCAGCAAGATCTAAAATGGCGCGGCACTAGAAAAATATGATCGAGAAAAACAACTCGGCAAGCGCTTAATGACGGAAAGTGAACGCCGTGCACCACGCTGCGCGCCGCAACCAAGCAAAAAATCCGCCGCGAGCGGATTCACGGATTTTCGACAAATTCGCGAGAGTTCGCGGATTGCGAACTTGCCGAAAATCCGAAAAATCCGCGAGCGGAGCGGATTTTACGCCCATGCTTAGGTGTCACTTTCCAAATTGCAATATTGTCGACAGGAAGTGACCTACTTAGGTCATCTCTTATCGAAGGAGGGAAGGAAACTGACCCCAGAAAGAATTCAGGCAATAGCGAAATTGAGTGTGCCAAGAACACAGAGAGAAGTGTGTGCTTTCTTGGGTATTACATCATATTGCAGACAGTGGATACCAAATTTTTCCTTGCTGGCCAAACCCTTGGTGGCATTAACGTGTAAAGATACACCGAATCCCGTTCCATGGTCTGAGGAGTGTCAGAAAAGTTTTCTGAATTGCGCACAGCATTATGTTCGGCCCCTGTGTTGGGTACCCACATTTACAGTAAGCCCTTTACATTGTATGTCCATGAGAAAGAAGGTTGTGCATTGTCAGTGTTGACACAGTTGTTTGGGGACAAGCAGCGTCCATGTGCGTATTTTTCGTCGACTTTGGATCCGGTAGCTAAAGCATTGCCAAGTTGTTTAAGAGCAACAGCGGCAGCAGCTGTTTCTATTCGACAGTCTGCTGGTCTAGTGATGAATAACATGCTAGTCGTGATGGTCCCACATGCAGTAGACACGTTGTTAAACAGAACCAAGACACAGCACTTAACTAGTGCTCAATTGTCAGGTTACGAGTTGACATTGTTAGCGAGTCATGTGCATATAAAAAGATGCAACACTCTCAACCCAGCTACGTTATTGCCAATTGTAGAGGAATTAGATGCTTCAGAACAGCATGATTGTTTTCTTAGAACAGAAGAAGAAACGAAAGGGAGAATAGATCTCCAAGATACTCCTCTTGCTGAATGTGATGGTACCTTATGGGTGGATGGTTCATGCTTCAAGCTTCCGAATGGTGATACGACTGCAGCATATGCTGTCACGACTTTGCATACAATTGTTGAAGCTGTACGTATTCCACATAATTCAGCTCAAGCAGCAGAATTGATTGCACTTACGAGAGCATGTGTGTTGTCGAAAGGAATGAAAGTGACCATCTATACCGATAGTCAGTATGCGTTTGGTGTGGCTCACAGTTTTGGACGATTGTGGAAAGAATGTGGGTTCCTGACTTCGCATGGAGCTAAGATTCAGCATGGTCAGTTGGTGAATGAGCTTCTTGAATCACTGACCTTGCCTCTGCAAGTGGCGATTGTGAAATGTAGTGCTCACAAGAAGGTGACTGATGATGTTGGTCGTGGAAATGCATTTGCTGACGAAATCGCGAAAGAAACTGCAAGGAATGTAATGAGCCGAATGTATGTTGCAGATCCTGCAAGATGGGTTGGTGATGTTGGAATGTGTGAAGACACGATAGAGAGTGTGAAGTCTATTCAAGCTGAGGCTACAGAGAAAGAGTTGAGCATGTGGAGAGAAAGTACGGGTTGAATGGATGCAAATGGTTTATGGATTGAATTGTCAGAGCATCAGAGATGGTTGTTGCCCGATGCGTACGTGCTTGCAGTGGTTACAATGGCTCATGGAATGGCTCACATCAGCGTGAAAGGGATTTGCAAATTGTTGGCTCCAGTATGGCAAAATGCAGGAATTCCTAAGTGTGCAGAGAATGTGGTCAAGAATTGCATGGTGTGTCTGAAATACAATCCTGGTAGGGGAACCCCAACTCCAGCTGGTCATTTTGCGCCTCCTACGTATCCGTTTGAGGTTTTGCAGCTAGATTTCATCCACATGGAGAGGTGCAACAACTTAAAATACGTACTTGTTGTTGTTTGTGCCTTCTCAAGATGGGTAGAAGCATATCCCCTAAAGGACAATACTGCCTTGTCCACAGCTAAAGCCCTTGTGAAAGAATTCTTCCCCCAGATTTGGAATGCCTAGAATGGTCTGGAGTGACAATGGGAGTAAATTTGTGGGTCGAGTGATGAAGAAAGTATGCGAAGGGCTAGGCATACATCAGAAGTTTCACGCTGCAAATCACCCCCAATCAGCTGGACTAGTAGAATGTTATAATGGCACGCTAAAGTTAAAACTAGCCAAAATTCAAGTGAGCACTGGTCTTAAATGGCCTGATGCTCTACCCTTAGCACTCCTATCCACCAGAATGACTGTGCATTCGCGAGTGGGACTTAGTCCATATGAGATAGTCTTTGGCCGCCCGGCCAACATATGGGGAGTGCCAAGGCCCACAAAGTTCAGTGAAATTGAACACCCTGTTTAGCTTGATTATTTGTACGAATTGACGGCTAAATTGCGTGTTTTACACCAACAGGTCCATGACACCCTGCCTCCGGTCTCTGAATCTCCAGGTCATCCCATCGATCCTGGATCCTGGGTTCTCGTGAAAAACTTCCAGCGAACCAAGAACGACCAGCCCAGGTGGACCAGACCGCACCTCGTCCTTCTTTCCACAAGATCAGCTGTTCAAGTGGAAGGGAAGAAGCACTGGATCCACTGGGTCCATTGTAAAAGGGTACCTTTACCTCTGCCGTACGACCAGTGGGTCCAGAAGGGTGTCGCTGACTCAGAGACTGAAACCGTGCCACGTTTTCTGCCTTTCAGTGATGCACGTGTAAAAGGAACACTTACTGAACAAGAGAGTGATAAAATTTTGCAACCAGCTGTATCACCATCAGTTCGATTGGACACTACAGAACCTGAACTCCTTTTCCAAGATAATACAATACCAGGAAAACAAAGGTATAATCTGAGGTCGAGAAATACGAACTAATAAAAGTGTTTTTTTTCCTCCAAGTACTATTTTTGAAAGTGCAGCTCTCCCATCTGAGAAACTTGCTTATTTTTGTTTTTCGAACCGCCATCCGGGTTCCGCTGCTAGGGCCGCGATTGCCCAAAGTCTTTGGAGTGCAGCTGACGACGTTAGGTCGGCAGTTCTGGTTGCTCCAAGGGAGTTGCCCTCGACTGACAGAAGCATTCCTTAGCAGAAACAACCTCCCATCGCGGGCAGCATTGTATAGAGGATGGAGTTTTTCGAGATGGAGAGACCTGCCAAGGAAATGAACTTTCAAAACAGAATATGTAAAATGATGACAAAGAAAAGCTTTTTGATATTGTGCATTTTCATGTTATTCAGTGTGATGATATTTTTAATAGGATATGTTTTATTCTCTTTTCAAGTGACATTTGCACCCACTACATCGCCCATACCTCCTCCTTCTACTGTTTCCCCACACTCTTTTCAACCCCTTCCTGAACATGAATCCACTAGGAGATTAGAGTTTATTAATAACTCCTTTGTTCAGCTCTTGCACCAACACCAACTTGTAATGAACACGACTAACTGTTGGGTGTGTGGTCTTATGCCTCACACAACGGATAAAGGTATCCCTTATCTGGTCCTGCCATTCAGCCACAATGGTTCTGTGTGGGCATACAGAACAATGTTCATCTACGCATGTGAAGTCCACCCCCTACGTTCTGTAAAAGACAATCCTAAGAATTGTGCTCTAGTTAAGGGTATAGTAGATATGATTAAGGAAGATATTTCTTATGAAACTACCCCGGAAGATGAGACACTGGCATATATAGGATGGAACATAACCGGATATGGAGCTACTCTGAGTGAGAAACAGCAAGCTAAGAGATCTTCCCCGATTTGGATTGTACCCCATCAGGGTCACCTGTGTCTGCAAGGTAATGGCAAGAATCCCAGATCTCAGTTAGGGAAGAGTGTCCGTACTGAAACGTATGTTTTTGGGTCTCAGACTTCCCCTGCGTTCTTAGCAGCTAAGGGTACCTATTTCATCTGCCATGATAGAGCCTATACATGGTTGCCCCCTGACTTCTCGGCACATGTTTTGTTTCGTTCCTGTTGCCTCCCACCTATACAGCAGCGGCAGACTACCACAAGACAAGGATAGTTAGAGGTGTCTTGAGTAAAGAAGACACTGCAGGACAAGAATTGGGGGACTTCGCAAAGGGTTTTCTGCCGTTCTGGGGACCCATGGTTAACAGCAGGAACATAAGGCAATTAACAAGGGTAGTTGAGTCCACAGTAGTTGAAACTGCCGGTGCCCTTAGTAACTTGACTGCTGAGCTCCAGTCGGATGGTCTTATGACCCTTCAGAACAGGGTCGCATTAGATGTCATACTTGCAGACCGAGGTGGGGTATGTAAATTGATCCAATCGAGTTGCTGTGTTTTCATTCCAGATAACGCTCCAACAGTGTAACAGGCCATCTCCAAACTACATAAGATTTCCGAATCTATTCATGTGGATAAAGGAGATTGGTCGTTAATGGGATGGTTCTGGGAACTGATATCCGCCTGGGGATGGAAAATTCTGATGGTCATTGGGATGGTCTTAGCCATTCTTTTCCTGTTCTGTCTGTGCGTGCAGTGTGCTCCTGCAATATGTGGCCTCTGTGCTACATCATGTGTAAGGAAACCTGTATCAAAAGACGAACTAAGTACTAGGATGATGTTACAGCAACATCTCAATGACTTTAGGAATATAGACCTGAACTCAGATTAGCATGAGGATAGGTTAATTGCCTATGTAAGGGCAAAAGGAGGGTTTGTGGTTCTGAAAATTCTGGACTCGTGTAATAATTCTGAACTCGTGTAAAAAAACTTTGTCGTAGCATGACGATTTTTATATCAAAAGACCGAGAATGGCTAGTACACTATGTACAAGCATTTTCGTCATATTCGAGTGACGATTTCACCTCAAAATCGTCATTTTCGTCCTGAACCCTTGGCTTCCATTTTGTGTACGGCAGCCATTTTGTGAGTTGCCCTCACATAGGCAGATGATTAAAGCCAAATTCGATTCCAAAGGACACGTACACCTTAATTGACTTTTCTGTGACCTGGGCAAGCTGTAACCATTGCCCCAGGTCGAACCTGTTCGGTCAGTTCCTCTCCCAGTGGCCGAACGAGATAGCATCAAGGCACAACATGCCATAAACCCTTTTCATCGCACACACACCCTGCCTAATCTTGCTCACATCTGTCCCTGCTCTTTTCTCTCTCACTTACTTTATGATGAGGAGGTGCCCGTTTTTATTGGGGGTCCACCGATATCTGATGAAAATGTTGGGCCTTGCCGGGTAATTTGTTGTGGGCTGGACAAACTGAAATGTGGGCTTGTCATCATGACTCTGCTTTTCCTTTGTAGTGAAAACATGTGAATGGTATACTAAAATTTGAAGAATGTTTGCCTAAATCACAATATTTTGTATAAAAAGAGAAGCCTGGCTTTGTAAGATTGAGCAGTCTCCTGAGAATATACATCCTGTGTTGTTGTACTTCTAGGACGCCTGTTACTTGGTTGCAGCCAATAAATTCGATCTTTGACTTCACCTAGAAGACTCTGAGTTTCTGTGGTCTAAACAGGAAAGTACCCGAGGTCTTTGGGTGTACCCTGACACCACTGGGTTACCGGTTCGGAACCGGTTCTGAAAAACCCAGTACCTCAGTACGAGGGGTTGCAGTCTAGCTGCTGGACGCCTCCCGCCCTCCCGGGTTATTTAAATCAGGTGAAAGTCGAAGCGCGCTGACTATCATTGTGCTCAACCCCTGAGGCGGAAGCCGGGGGCTCAATCTGCTTTCTCTATTTTAAAATTATCGATTGTATTTCGTGTATGATTTGCGTCGCTGGCTACAAGCAGACTACTTACTTGTGGTGCATTTTTTTAAAATTAGCCGTGGAGCTCTCACACTCTCCACCCGGATCCCCAGTGCAGCCGACTAGGCGCTGACTTGGAGGGACCGGGATAGGGGTTACAGCCGCCATCTTGAGAGGACTAGGGGTTGCAGTCTAGCGGCAGGACGCCTCCCGCCCTCCCGGGTTATATAAATCAGGTGAAAGTCGAAGCGCGCTGACTATCATTGTGCTCAACCCCTGAGGCGGAAGCCGGGGGCTCAATCTGCTTTCTCTATTTTAAAATTATCGATTGTATTTTGTGTATGATTTGCGTCGCTGGCTACAAGCAGACTACTTACTTGTGGTGCATTTTTTAAATTAGCCGTGGAGCTCTGACACTCTCCACCCGGATCCCCAGTGCAGCCGACTAGGCGCTGACTTGGAGGGTCCGGGATAGGGGTTACAGCCGCCATCTTGAGAGGACGAGGGGTTGCAGTCTAGCTGCAGGACGCCTCCCACCCTCCTCAACACTGCATACAAATCACATGTCCTCCCGTCCGCGCAGCGGGCGGAGGCAGCGGGCGCGCCGGTGGCGCGACGAAGGCGCGCCTAAGGCAAGCCCGTCTGCGCCCGTCCGTGCCCGACCGGGTCCAGGGGCCATCCCCCCTGGTCTTTTGGTGGGAGACAAGAGGTTATATAGTTCGAACCTCCTACATCAGCTTCGTCCATCTGTGTTACCTAGCTGCTGTCATTCTATACATCCATTGGAGATTCCCCGCCTTTGCCCGCACTGTAAGTCGGAGCTGATTAGTACAACTACCAAGTCAGAGGTAAAGGTTTACTCCATGTTTCTGCTTAATTGTAGGTCTCTCCCTAAGGACAGTGTAGAAATCTCTTTGCTCTTAGAAGAACATACACCGGATGCGGTCTTCTTGACCGAAACTTGGTTGAGTCAAGACTCTCAGCCGGACCTGGCGCAAGCCCTTACACCTGGTTACCAGATAGTCCAGCTAGATAGACCCCAGGGCAAAGGTGGTGGGCTTGCAATCATTCATAAAGATAGCTATGTCTGCCGTCATTTGACGGAGGAGATTGAGGACTGCGAAAGTTTGCCCTTCGTGATTGAGTTTTCCCCTAACACCAGTTTTACTGGTATCCTCATTTACCGTCCCCCCGGACCCATCGGACAATTCCAAACATCCCTCCCTTCGGTGGCTGCCGATTTGGCCACCTCTCCCTCAAATTTTACTTTACTCTGAGACTTTAATGTCCATTTTGATAATTTGTCAGATACCATGGCTATAGAGAAGATGTCGAGTTTAGCTGCCATTCAATTAGAGCAAATGGTCCCCTCTCCAATGCATGAAAAAGGCTATCTCTTAGATCCGATCTTCAGCAACTGCGAACGTCTTAGAGTGGGCACCATTAGCTGCCTACCGTGGACGGATCACTTTTTGATAGCCTTCACTTGGACCACATACAAATCCCTACCGTCTTTTTTTACGTCCTGTAAAATCCGAAACTGGTCCAAACTTCCTGAAGAGAATTGGACGAAGGTCCTTAGTACCACCAGACATCTACTCTCTCATGATCCATCTGTGAATAACAATGAATATAACAACTGGATCACCACCTCCTTAGATCTGATTCTCCCTTTCCACCTATCTGGGTCAAAGAGACAGAACAAATCTGCACCGTGGTATACAGAAGAACTTAGGGATAAAAAACGTATCTGCAAAAGGCTGTAGAGGAAATGGCGCATGACCTATGACTCCATTGATAAAGCTACCTATAGGGACGCCATTAGGACCTATAAATTTGCCATAAAAACTTCACAAGCAGCCTATTATAATGAGAAAATAACATTGGCTAAATCTAAACCCAAAGAAATATATCGAATAGTTAAATCTCTGACAAAGCCCTCTCCGTCCGTGGCAGACACCAGTAATTCTCTCTCCAGATGCAACGAGCTGGTTGATTTTTTTCTTTCATAAAGTCACCAAAATCTACTTTTCCTTTCCTGACTCAGTCACTGAACTACCCATCCAAAGCATCGATCCGGTCTTGGATACAGTAATTCCTTTTCAAAATAAGCTAGACCTTTTCCTTTTGTTGAATTTGGAAACATTAGAGGCTCTAGCACACCAAATTAGATCTGGTTCTCCATGCGACCCTGCCCCTCCAGGCTCGCTGGTTTTGGCCAGCAAAGCCATACTCCCCACACTCATGGAGTTGTTGAACTCCTCCATCCTGTGGGATGGTGCCCCTGGCATGGAAGCATGCAATGGTACGGGCCTTGCTGAAAAAACCTGCCCTTGATCAAGCTAACCCTAGTAACTATCGCCCGATCTCCTTGCTCCCATGGGCAACCAAGATCCTCGAGAAACACATCAACACATCAATAACATCCTGACGCAGTTTCTCGAGGAAAACCATCTCCTTGATGTTTCCTAGACGGGCTTCCGTCCTAAACATGGGACAGAGACCGCCCTGTTAGCTGTGACAGAGGAGGCGAGGCAGATCTTGGATCGGGGGGGGGTCAGTGGCAGTGATCCTCCTCGATCTGAGTGCCGCTTTTGATACGGTTCATCACAAAATTCTTGTGAACCGTCTCGCCGACCTGGGTGTGTCCGGAGAAGCCCTGGCTTGGTTCAAGTCTTTTTTAACTGATAGAACCTTCCAGGTCTTTGAAGGCACATCTGTCTCGTCAAGCAGGCCTCTAGGGTGTGGAGTACCTCAGGGCTCTTCATTGAGCCCAACGCTCTTCAATGCATAGATGAGACCGCTGGCTGGGATTGTTCGTCCGCATGGTATTAACATCATTTCCTATGCGGATGACACCCAGCTAGCGGTTTCCCTTGTGCAGAAGAGTGGTCTCTAATCACTGCCTAATTTAGCAGTGTGTTTGGAAGAGGTTAAGAGCTGGATGGTGAGCTCCTGTCTGAAGCTCAATGACGATAAGACCGAGCTCCTGCTCTTGGGCCCGGCAGCCCCTTCCACTTTGGAGCTGCTATGGCCCATGAGCATGGGTGCGGTCCCTGCCCCCAGAGATAACATCAAAAGTCTGGGGGTATGGTTAGATAAGTCATTGAACTTCAATACACAGCTACCAAGGTGGCGGCCACCTGCTTTGGCCTCCTCAGGGTGAAAAAAAAAATCCTTCCCCTTCTTCCGTTTGAGGCCAAGCAGATAATTATACAGGGCCTTGTTCACTCCCGCCTGGACTTCAGCAACGCCCTGTACCTTGGGGCACCAGAATATAGCCTACAAATACTTCAACGCACCCAAAATTGCACAGCTCGCGCACTACTTGGAGTCCCACGAAGAACGTCAATAAAAGCTGAGTTAAGAACGCTGCACTGGTTGCCCATCAGGGAAAGAGTGAAGTTCAAATCCTTGTGTATTGCTCACCAAGCTTTCTGGAAATTGGGCCCAGAAATTAATCACTCTCTGATTTCCCCTTACCTGCCCAATAAAGTGCTTCGTTCTTCATCTGCATCTCTGGCCAAGATTCCTAGAATTTATAGAGCCAGAGCAGGAGGCCGTTCTTTCTCTTATAATGTATCAAAGCTGTGGAACACTCTTCCTCTGTATATGAGAATCAATTCAAATCTATCTAGCTTCCGTAAACAGCTTAAAACTTTTCTGTTCCAGTAATTAGAACCCCTTGGTTCTTTAATGGCACCTTTTAGTCTTAGCGCCTGGACGCCTGAGGGCAGCTGCAGCGCTTAACAAATCTCATTTTCATTTCATTTCATTCATTTCATTTCATTTCATAATATCAGAAGTAGTAATTGCAACGTCATCCGCGTACGCAAATACTTTAAACTCATTTTATTGAAATGATAACCGGAACAATATCAGCTTCCTTTTCCAGTTTGCTGAAATAGGGGTCCAAATATAAAGCAAACAACAAGGGAGAACAAGGACAACCTTGCCTTGTTCCCCTTGTTATCCTAAAGTTCTCCGATAGTGTACCTGTTATCCGAATAGCAGCTTTCGGATGAAGATAGAGTGCCTTAATTGCCACAATGTATTCCTTAGGTAGTCCCATCCAAGCCATTACAGTCCACAGGAATCCCCAGGCGACCCTGTTGAACGCTTTTTCAGCATCCAACAGGGCCACCGCATCCTGAGATTCCGTAGCCTGCGCCCAATCCAAGAGTGCTATGATTTTCTTCACATGGCCCGTGGTATCTCTCTTCGAGATAAATCCATGTTGTCTTATTGAGACAAGAGTTGGCATGAGCTCGTTCAATCTGTTTGCAAGAATTTTAGAAAAAATCTTACTATCGGCTGTAATAAGAGAAATGGGTCTATATGACCCCAACTCATCACCAGCCTTCCCTTTCTTTTTAAAAACAACTATAGTGGCTAACGACCATGAATCGGGAGGGTTACCTACAAAAGCTTGTTGAAATACTTTAATTAATTCTGGCTTGAGGATATTCCTAAATACATAATAAAATTCTAAAGGTACACTATCTGGTCTCATTGCCTTCCCAATAGCCAAGCCCAGAATTGCTATCTCAATTTCATCCCATACGATAGGAGCACTCAATATACTTTTCTGCACCTCAAACAGACCAGTTTTATGTATACTTTCTAAGTATTGTATCGTTTTAGTTTCTATGTCCGAATGGTTATCAGGTTGGTGATATAATACCTGGTAGAACTCACTAAACGCCTCTAATATATCCTCTTTAGACTTCCTAATGGCCCGCTCATATTTGGAATTTTTAATATTTCTTTAGGTGCTGCTTTTTGCCGTAATCTCTGGGCTAGAACTTTGCCAGTTTGTTCATTTAATTCGTAACTTTCTGTCCTATATTGTCTAAACTTGCAAGCTACTTGATCAGCTATATGGGAGTAAACTTACTGCGTTTAATGGACAGATCTAATTGGGCTTCTTCTATATACTGGCTGAATTTTATGTTTTCAGCTAGTTTTCTCTCTGCCCTTAGTACCATATCACAGTCCTTTTTACATTTTTTACGTTTATTCTTTATCTGGAAATGTGAGTATTTAAGGGTCTCTCCCCTTATTATAGATTTAAATGTATCCCAAAAAATTGGAACAGATGCAGTATTATTATTGATCTGAAAAAAACTCCTGAATAACTTTAGTCATATGCTGCAAATAATCATCCTCAAATAATAAATTCCTCTGAAATGACCAATTCATTTTAGGACCTTCTGTGGCTGATGGTAAACGAATATTTAGCAAAAGTGGATTATGATCTGATAACAGTTTGGGAAGAATTTCCATCTCTATTTTGTCAATAAAATACTGAGAAACAAAAAAATAATCAAGACGAACAAATTTCCGATGAGGGGCAGAAAAAAACCTATATCCAGGGTCCTCGGGACTGAGAGTGTGCCAAACATCCAAGAGACCATTATCCAAAACTAAATTCTGGAGGGCTTTATAAATCTGAGGTTTATACCCCGAATATTTATAACTTTGTCTAATATCTCGGTTAGCTTCAATATGGATATAATAGGTTGACTACACAAAGCAAGCTCTAAATTCAAAGAATTTAACACTTCAGAGTCGTCTAAATTGGGGCCATACATTGTGCATATCGTAAATTTCTTTTGAAATATCAGCATTCACTTCTATGGCAGGCCTTATCGATCCTGGAGGCAGAGTGCTTGCTTTTATGTGAGAGGGTGGTGGCGGTGGTGGACATGGTGGTGGTGGTGGACGTGGTGGTGGTGGAAGTGATGGTGGTGGACGTGGTGGTGGTGGATGTGGTGGTGATGGACATGGTGGTGGATGTGGTGTTGGTGGACATGGTGGTGGTGGACGTGGTGGTGGTGGATGTGGTGGTGGTGGAAGTGGTGGTGGACTTGTTGGTGGTGGATGTGTTGGTGGTGGGCGTGGTGGTGGATGTGGTGGTGGATGTGGTGGTGGTGGATATGGTGGTGGTGGATGTGGTGGACGTGGTGGGGATCTTGGTGGTGGTGGACGTGTTGGTGCTAGACGTGGTGGTGGTGGTGGTGGTGGATTTGGTGGTGGTGGATGTGGTGGTAGATGTGGTGGTGGACATGGTGGTGGTGGACGTGGTGGGTTGGTGGTGCTAGACGTGGTGGTGGTGGACGTGGTGGTGGTGGACATGGTGATGGATGTGGTGGTGGATGTGATGGTGGTGGATGTGGTGAACATGGTGGTGGACGTGGTGGTGGTGGATGTGGTGGTGGTGGACGTGGTGGTGGTGGATGTGGAAATACGCGTAGAGGCACTACACCTGCTATGCTCAGGGTTAGAAAAGAAGTGTGCCACATGCTGGGAGGTTTGAGCGGGCAGAACACCGTCTTCTGAATACCCTTTTTTACCTATTAAATAATTGGGAGGCCGAGACACAAACAAAGTAAGATAGTTTAAAAGGGTTGGGGATTGGGCTTAGAGGCAAAAAAGCTATGAGGGCATTGTTCCCAATAAAGTGCTGGGACTGGATAAAATTCCAGGGAACTTGTTCGGGTGTAAGGTCGATATTTAGGGAACGTACTTTTCACCACTATCCACAGCTTTTTTGCAACATGCACCTCCACCCCTGAAGTGGCTGGTCCCTATTTATAAAAAGGGCCTTGTGAATTCCCTACAAACTACAGGCCTATTAGTCTGCTCGAGAGCTCTCAAAAGCTCTTTTCTAGCATTTTACTTGGCAGACTACAAGATTGGGAGACACATAATAACTTTGTGTCCCTGCTGCAGGCAGGATTTAGGGAGGCCAGGAGTACGATCGACCAGGTGTTGTGACTCCCGATGGTAATTTGGGAAACTGTCACCCTGCGGCCTGTACATGTATTCGTGGAGCTCCGCTCCAACTTTGATTTAGTCACTATGTTAACCTTATGACAGGTGTTGCAGGAGCTGGGGGTGCCTAATGATTTACAAGATATTAAAGTAAAGCTCCACAACAATAACTATGCACAGGTTAGGTGTGGGAAGACAGGGGAGCTTGCAAAGCCATTTCCTGTCAGTACTTGGGTTATGCAGGGTTGCGAACTCGTCCCCACGCTATTCTCACACTGTATTAACGGCCTTATAAAGCACTTAGGTCAGGGTGATAACAAAACACCTAAACTGGCAGACATGAGGATTCCTGCCCTCATATTTGTCAATGACACCCCCCTCTCATATATTACTGAACCATTTTGAAAATGTTTGCATAGTGTGGGGTCTTTAAATGAATTTGGCAAACGCTAAATTTATGGTAATAAGCCCAGGCTGCACATTCAGGACAAATCCGACATTGGCAAGGAAACCCCTGGGGGCAGTGCAGACTTCCATTTACCTGGGCATTACAATAACAGAGCAGGCAGAGTGGCAGGCACACGTTATGCATCGCCCAGTAAGATAGAGAAAGGAGCAGGAAGTATTATAAGGCTGGCCCTTAATTCTGTGTTCCGACTGGCACAGCCGGCACTACAGGTTTATTATCACCAAGCCCTGGGGACGTCCACGTACGGTGCGGAACTGCGGGGCTATCTAGATTTTTCTTCACTAGAACTGGTGGAAAGACGATTCATGCAAACATTAGTGGATGTCCCAATAAGTACGCCTTTGCTGCCACTCAGGCTTGACCTTGGGTTGAGACCCTTTTCAGACAAAGCTGGTCTTCATCCTATTCTCTTTTGAAGGAGGATCAGAGCCACTCCAGAACTCCGCCCTTACCGAGATAGATTAGAAGAAATACTCAGGCTGGCGGGTTCTAGTAATATACCTTGGATTACGTACACTAAAGCCACCTTGGGGGAGATTGGGCTCCCATTATTGTGCCCCAAGCGAGACTAGGTAATATTAAATTAGCACATTTGCAGCATCAAGGGTCCAAAATACTCTCAAATGCCCGGCACGGCTCTGTGACCTATGTCTTTCTCTTGATTAAAGGCTTATTCACTAGAGAAGATTTTATGGATTTGATCAAACCCCCTCATGCGAGATGATTGTTCCCATTATGCCCCTCTCACGTTACCTGTTGGCTATGTAGAAAAACAGGGCCACATTTAGCACCTTAAACGGCTAAATATCTGGTATTAATGTGCATACATGAATCAAAAAGTGCATTTTTAATGTTGTATTTTACTCTGAATCCTATTTCTCTGCTCATACGACAGTTTTAAGGTTGTTTTTAGGCGCATCTGCTTTTATTACATGTATTTATTGAACTATGATAGTTAATGTTTTATTGTTGCTTCTTTGTGCTTTTATGGCCTAGAGCCGAAATAAAGCTTTTGAATGCACGAACGAACGCAATAACTTGCAGAGGTTTAACAAATGCAGAAGTCTTCATTAAGAATGACCCTCGGTAAAAAGAACTTAGTGATATCACTGCCAACCGGGAAACATCCTTTTCAACGAAACTTTTACAACGCAGTGCTATTACAACGCAGGTTTTACAACGAAAACCATTACAACGCATTGCGCTGGGGGGCGCTCTAGGATAGGGAATAGTTTTAATTTACTATCCAACACCTTCCCTACTATCCACGGGGACTGGAGTTGGAATAGTAAATTAAACTATTCACTATCCAGCACCCCAAAGCGCTATGCGTTGTAACAGCATGCGTTGTAAAAACTGCGTTGTAACAGCATGCGTGGTAAAAGCATGCGTTGTAACGTCATACATCCCTGCCAACCACAGCAACTACAAATGTAGAAAATGAATGTAATACCGAAAAAATCTGAAATTACTTGGAACTAGATGATCACTTTTATAAGGTTTTGTCCTACAAGCTTTGAAATAGCAAAATATTCAACACAATAACAAAATAAAAAAAAATAGGAAAATGACTAGTTAAGGATCAGGAAATCAGTGACTTAAGGAAAGAGTAGAGGAGAAGGGAAGGGAAGATCAGCAGCTCCCATAGAAAGTACATGATGAATCAAGATGTGTAGTCTAACCATAGCATGGTAACACATGTGGTACACTGTTTATGGCTTAAGATACCGTGTGGAGGTGATGATGAGTACACATTGGCAATAAATTGCTCACATCTGTGTAGTAAGGAACCCTTCCAACTGAGGACTATGCCAAAGGTTCCCTCTGTCCACTGACTGTTTCACTCTCTCACAATCCCTCTGTGGAAGTTAAGCCTGTGATACTCCAAATGAGGAAGCAGCAGGTTACTGAGTTCCAGAAAGGGGATACACACCCCATAAGTGCTTGTGCTAGCAGTCTTCTCCCAGTTACCCAAGGCAGGACTGGAGGATAACCTGTGCTAGATGAAGTGATAATAAGGATATGGTGATGATTTACAATCAATCTGATGAGGGTTATTCGGTCATCCGTGTGGCCATTATTGTAATCATGTGACTCACTTTGTATAAGAGTTATGATATGTTATGTTATGTTATTAGCACATATAGCGCTCACAGCTACTCAAGAGTGTCCCGGTGCGAGCCAAGTGGGGTGGAAATGAACTGACCCTTAGAGGAAAAGCAAAGTCTTCCGTTATTTCCTGAAGGGCTTAGGGTCCTGGATACTGCGAAGGTCCAGGGGAAGCAAATTCCAGGCCAAAGCTGCCTTATATGCCAGAGAACTTCCAGCAATTCTCTTAAGGTGAAAGCGTGGAATAATAGAGAGAAGCTGCGTTGCTAAGAGCAGCTGTTGTGTAGGGACGTAGAACCTGAAGCGATTCCTAAAATAAACGGGACCAAATCCATACTGAGCTGAATGAGCCAAAACAAGGGCTTTAAATTTTACTCTTTCAGCCATGGGTAGCCAATGGAGATCACGCAGATGTTGCCTCATGTTGGATCTTACAGGGATATTAAGAAGACTCCTTGCTGCAGCATTCTGGACTACCTGCAGCCTCTTCTAAAGGTAACTTGGCAGGCCCATGTACAGGGCATTCGCATAATCAAAGCTCGAAAGGATTACGGCACGTTTAACCTTTTCCTTGGGTTTAAAGCATGAAGGTGACCCCCTATTTAGTTTAGTCCTAAGAGGAGGGGGAAGGAAATAAATACAAAGAAAAACCTCTTATCTGGCCTATATTGCTTTTCTAATGGTAATGACTCTACACAAAGCATTTATATTACAGCATAGACATTATACACAGAAATTAGTCTTATGTTGAGATTTGTTTATTTATCAAAAAATGTATTTATATATTCGCTTTTTTTGTATTTATAAACATTTATATTCTTTTCACATTTTCTTTGTTATATCGTGCAAACATAGTGATACACAAAAACACAGTTATCATATTCCCCAGACAAATCCCAAGGATGAATTTTGCAACACTTTGGCCCTGAGGAAACAGGAGGATCTCTGATTTATCTTCATTGCATTTGAGCTGCGCGGAGAGGAGCAATCAGAAGATGGCCGTAAGGCATGTTCTTGCACAAGAGATGGATAGTTCAGTTTTGTTCCATGTGAAGAGGAGCTGGGTATCATCAGCATATGCGATGAGCTTGGCACCAAGTTCCTCCACCAGATGGATCAGCGGGGTGACATATATATTAAAAAGAAGGGGGCTCAAAGTAGACCCCTGAGGCACTCCTGTGGTTATGGTTTGAGGAGTAGACGAGGAAGGAGGGAGCCAAACTTGCTGCGTTCTGCCCTCTAGGAACGATTTCAGCCAAATCCAGGCAGAACCTGAGATACCAATGTCCGAGAGACGGGCCAGCAACAGAGAGTGAGGCACGATATCTCATGCTGCAGAGAGGTCCAACAAGATCAGAGCCGCCCTGACACCGGCGTCCAAACATTCCCGAATGGCTTCGGAGATTTCGACAAGGGCCGTTTAAGTACTATATGAGGCTCGGAAGCCTGATGGGCTTGGTGCAGCAGGCCAAAACCCTCAACATAGTTGGTGAGCTGTTTGTTAACAACTTTCTTGCAGACCTACTCCATGGCAAGAAGAAGAAAGATAGGGTGATAGCTAGCAGGGACAGATGGATCCACAGAGGGTTTTTTTCAAAAGAGGCAAACATTTGGCCTGTTTCCAAGCTGGAGGAACTGAAGCAGCTTGTAGGGACATTTTGACAAGACTGTTAATGTCAGATATGCTCCGCAGGATCCAGTCGTTGCTAATAGGGGTCCACCTCCAGATGTTACCAACACCCTAAAGTATAAGCACAGGGTGTTTGAACCATCAGGCGAGGGAAAAAAGGGAAGGGAAGGGAACAGCAGGGAAAAGGATCTGAAACAACACAAACACAAACACAATGTTATAGAAACGGCATACATATATATCTACTCTCGTATGGTCTCACTGGAAACAGCTATACCTGTATCGTGTCTTAGGGAAATCTTACGTAACAAATGACAAGAAGTCCCTAGTTGGCCTATAGAACAAAAGTTAATATACAATACCAGTTTAAAAAAACATAAAAATGTACTTGTAGATGTACATGGGTACAAAAGAATAATTTAAAAACACAAGAACACAAGTTGTGTTCTTGTGTTTTTAAATTATTCTTCTACAAGTACATTTTTATGTTTTTTTAAACTGGTATTGTATATTAACTTTTGTATATCGTGAATTAAAAATTTGTACAAGTACATACACTTTGTGATTTGAATTGTGTTTTTATAATTTTCCCTCAATATCTGTGATTTATTTTTCATGTGGTTATGGCATCTGCTGGCTAATTAGCCTCCCCCTCCCTCCCCTCCACCCCTTGTCATTCTTACTGAGGAATCTCCCTCTCTGCCTGATCTATAGGCCAACTAGGGACTTCTTGTCATTTGTTACGTTTGCTTTTCTCCTCGTCCCCTAACGGATTGTGAGGAGACCTCCCTTTTCATTTTTTTGTCTTTATTAGGGAAATCTTAAACACCAGAGAATCCAATATAGTTCTTGTCATCAGAATTAAATCTGCAAACACAGAAGGCATACAGGTAAATATATTGCAACCCTACAATCACCTTTAACCATTCCCTAGGTGCAACATGTCTTCACATACCATAAGGCACTCAACAATGATTCAAAGAAGCTTGTCTGAAGAATAAATACTACTAAGGAGCCTTATTTATGAAGGCAGTAGAACTCCAAAACTCTTTGAAGAATAGGTAACCAGGAATTCAGCTAAGGGATTCCTCACAGAGTTCCAAAGTGAATAATGACAAGAGGAATAAGCAAGAACCACAGATCCTAGTAAAGGAGACTGAACAAAAGAAACTGTAGAGAGTGGGAAGTCTCTCCACCCTCTCTGAGTAATGTCCAAAGTAATTCAGGCGCACGGTAACATGTAGTTATCTGTCACTACAGTGCTCCACTGCCTCTCAAAGTTGCAGACGAGAGTATTCTCTCCCGTACCAGTTAAGAGAGTACGAGCAACCAGGAAGGCTCTGCGCTACATATCCAAATGAACATGAAGGGAAAAAAAAACGGCAGCGCGCGGCCCCACGGACACACTGCACTCCGCTGAAAACGACGAATGGAAACAACCCAGGAAGACACGGCAGCGTATGGCCCAGCGGACACACAGCGCTCTGCTCTTACGTTAAAGGAAATGTGAACGGCAGCGTATGGCCCAGCGGACACACAGCGCTCCGCTCTGATGTCAAGGAAACGTGTACGGCAGCGAGTGGTCGGCCGACACACCTCGCTCCGCACTAGCAAAAGAAGAAGGAAACATACGGCAGCGCCTGGCCCAGCGGATACACAGCGCTCCGCACCAAACAGCAGCTTACCGAAGTAGTCTATAGCAGAACACGCTCTCCGTCCGGAAAGCTTCAAGGAACTCCTCAGCGCTATGAAGAAAGCCACCGCAACTCAGCACACAGGAAACAGGACAAAATTACGCGCATCCGCCCCCTCGCCTATCTCCCTTAAGTACCTCCAACTCAATATGGAATTGTGGGAGTACTGGTTCAATATCCAGGTAGGCGCGACGGAACCATTCCTGACAGTTAACCTCTGGGTGTGGAGAAGTGTGGCTCAATGGTTAGAGCAGGCAGACATTGATGCAGAGCTCTGGCCAGGGACCAGGGTTCGATTCCCGCCTCGGGTCTCCGGCTCATTAATTCCCCTGACTGGATATTCTCGCCTCAGTGCCTGTTCTGATCATAGGTCCCACGCTGCAACTCTGGGCAATAGCTTGCTTAGTCTCCACAACGGCCCCAAAAGCGCTGGGATGCCTGGCTGCACCTGGAGGGTGTCCAGGAGTGGACATTTCCCAGGAAAGCCAGGAAGGGTTCCTAAGCGGTATACGGACAGCGCCGGGACACCTCTGGTGGAGGTAGCTGTGCGCTTTACAAATTCCGACATTTCATTTCATTTCACTGGCTCTGCGACTGAAGCCAACAGCCTGGCCAGGTAGGGGTCGGACGGGGAATCCGATTTCAAGGACTTGAGAACCATCAGGGAATCAGGCGGAGCAATAGGTGAGAAGGTTGCCTGAGATGATGATGGATGAAAGGTAGATGTCACCCCTTTAGGAACTGGGTTCCATACTGTAGAGTTGGTGCCAGTATTAAAATTCACCTGAAGGATCTGGAGCTTATCAATAAAGAAACAAGACAGTTTCTCACACCAGGTCGACTAGGTAGGAAGCATGATAGTCTCTGCGCTAGGGGCTAGGAAGCTCTGCAGTATGAAAAAGATTTCCTTGGCATTGGTTCTGGAGATGGCGATGCGATCGGCATAGTAGAGGATCGTAGCGTGAGATATAGACACATAATATGTTTTCTGAGCTTTCCTGAGTGCCAACTTGGCCATTGGGCAGTATGCCTGTCTCCAGGAACGCTCCAGTTTTTTTAAGTGTTGTTTCGGAATTTTGAGCTCACTGGAGAACCATGGTTTTGAGGGAGAATCTCGGGATCGCCTATGCGGTAAAGATGGAGACAAATGAAACAACCGGTTGCGAAATCCAGCTAGTGAAACAATCAAGGGCTCCTTCTAGGTCCTTAGAGAGGGCTGGCAGAGTTTCAGCCAAAACTAAGCTAAAGACTGTTGGATCAATTTTGGGGGAGGGTCTGCCTTGACCAGGCGGACTAGGTGGGTAGTTACTATTGAAGGTCCAAGAGAAATGAATCAAAAAGGGATCGGTACTGGGAGAGGATCTTTGACGGTGATAGGGATATTTGAGCATATCGGGTCAAGAATATGACCTCCACAATGCGTAGGGGAGCCGACCCATTGGGTGAGCTGTGCGAAGCCGAGGGAGGCAAGGAACTCCAGAGTTTCCCCAGCATCCCTACAATCCAGATGGATATTGAAATCCTCCAGTAGTAAGAAATGGGTAAAGCGTAGAGTGCGTGGGATGATGACATCATCCAGGGCATTGAGGAAAACTCCTGCCGGACCGGGGGTCGGCATACCAGCATGCCACCCAGCGTGAAGTGGGATGTGATGGTGATGTGAAAGTCCAAAGCCTCCCCCTCCCCTATCCCCAGGGTCCCGCCATGATGGAAGATCCCATTATCCCTGAACACCATCACTATACCTCCACCTCTCCCGGTTTTGCGATCAATGCGAGAAACTTTATATCCCTCAGGAATGGCCAGGTTAATCACTGGATTAGAGGACTCATTGAGCCAGGTGTCTGTTATAAACAGTAGGTCAAGAGACTTATCCGAGAGGAGGTCAAAGATGTCATGAGAGTGCTTACCTAGAGAGTGGGTGTTAATGATAGCCGATGAGATAGGTAGCCCCTTCTGCCTTATGATAGAGAGAGAGAGAGAATGGATGGGGGAGGGCAGACTGCCAGTCAAGGGGACAGGCGGAATTTGCAGCCCTTGCAGATTTTAAACAAGCTATCTAAAACCTCCCAACGATTAGATCAAGTACAGCATTTGGGCCGCAGCAGGAGCAGCTCATGTTCCGGCTACAGGGCCGGGGCATGGCTTTATGATGGGGGGGTAAAACTGGCAGCACGCTGACGGGCGCAGATGGGCTTGACTTCGGTGAGCCAGTGGCGCGTCCGTGCAGCACGCATATTAATAGTCAAGCCCCTTGGACAACTAGAGCAAGCATGCACTAAAGTGGCGTCTCTAGTTGACCACCCGGAAGAGAACAGGAAGGGGAGGAGCAGCTAGCTGGGCTCACCCGATCCCGGAGTAAAGTGCAGTGCAAAAAAACAAGTAGGTGCGAGCAACACTTAAGCTATTTTTTTTAAAACAGCAGTTCAAGTTCAAAAAGTTTCAACATTACATTTAGTAAAATTAGCTAAGCAGCGATACAGATTCAAACAGTTCCACAAAACCGATGGTAAAATAAGCTGAGTTAATAAGTAAATAAAATACAGTAAAATTGATAGTTCAGCAGTGAAGAATAAAAACGGCAGTAAAAGCGAAACGACCGTGAACACAGTAGAGAGATCGGTGATCGCATAACCCCACAAGAGTGACATGAACATCAATGAAAGCAGCAGCAACAACCCCAGGCACCCATGTAGAGCTGAGCACATGGATGAGGATGTATAATGAAAACAATCTGAGCTATACTGATGATGGCTGAGGCTAATGTGAACAATAACAGAGGGACAGGACTGGGACAGGGACTGATGTGGAAAATGATTTTACGGTCGCCGAGGCCAAATTTCATCCTTTGCAACCCCAAAATGGCTTTTTTAAATGTACAATACCCAAATAGTGTTTCAGTAAGGCATTAATGCGTCGCAATTTCGGTTTTAGAATAAACACAGAATCGATATTTGGAAGGGGTCTGTGAAGTGAGCCCTTCCAAATACCTGCTCTTTCGCTCATGTATTACTGTTTTGCAACCAACATCTGGTCACAAAACATTCATGTTTACCTCCAATTCCAAATTAGTGTTAACCATTCACAAACAGTAAGAGATCCCCAAGGGACCATTTCCCTTGGGGATCTCTTACTATTTTTCAGAGCAGGCAGTGAGTGATCCATGGGACCACTGCCTGCTCCTAAAAAATGTTTGTAAATGTATTTATTTTCTTTTTGAAATAAGTCACATTCTACTTTTAGGAAAACATGACATAAAAAAAGATTGCTTTATTTAAAAGCAACGAGACATGCTGGTCTACTGACATCAGCAGACGTTCATGCTTTTCACTCTCACCAATCATGGTGGGTCTCAATTTGCGACTTACATTATACATATTATGAGGTAGGTTGAATTGCAATGCACTATGAATCTGTATTTTGTGAACCAACCTATTAATACATAAGTTGGTTCATAAACTACCACTTCAGTCAGTAGAAGTCGGTGTGCAAATTGCACCGACTTCTTCCGCATCCATTTTAGTTGACTTCTATTAAGAAATCGCACATGGTAAATCATTATTTGATGTAATTTACTATTTATTAGGAACCTTTGTACATTAGGCTCTAAATTCTCTTATCATTTAAGTCTAGTTTGCAACTGTCTTCTATACAAGATTATTTTTAAATTTAAATTTCTGTTAACGTATCTGGTTTGACATAGCACATACAAAAACAGATGTAAAAAAGCTTTTGCTAGCTTCTTTTGTACAGTTTGCACATATTTTAATACACATTATCATCAATGGAGGCCAAAATGAGGCACAGTACCCTTTAATGCTGGGATTTCATGGAAAACATTTTCAGAGCTGGGTCAAAAACAGTCCAAAGTATATTTGTGAAAGCTGTACAAGGATAATGTCACTGTGACTTATTTAGCTCTCTTTAAAAATCTTGTTTTTGATTAAGTTGACAATGAAAAATCCACAAAGCAGTCTTTTTGTCCTATCATGGCCTGACTTATTATCAAATTGTCCCACATTCTAAATTATAATTATGCTTTCATCACTTTTTTAAGGATTTTAAGCATGAAAAAAAACCACTTTCTTTTCCGGATTATTTATAGTCTGATTTACAAACATTTCTACAGTGGCAAACCAGGTGATTTGTGGAAGGGGCACCCCTCCTCTTTATGATTTAAAATGAATTGATCTCAATTACAGCAGCAAATCATTGAAAAGTTACTGACTCCCTAGACGGGGCACTCGTAAATAAAGGGACCCCCTCTAAGAGGCGTGAGGTCAGGGAGAAAGAGGGGAAGACAAAACAACTAAAGCAAGAAAACTCCCCTGTGACCTACAATTCTTTCCCAAAGATTCAATCTAGTATGGGTTAAAGTACAAGTCTAAATTTACATGATTATGAAATTCAAGTGCACATATATATGTTCTATATATATGGGGTAGTATTTTTTTTCTGTGGCCACCTTGCCTGGAAGTTGGCCACGACGAATGCGAGATCTCACCTCCTCAGGTATGATGTCACTTCTGTGAGGTCGGTGGGGTATTTATTGGGCACTACACCTGGATATTCCTCTTACAGTGACTAGCAGCTGAGGAATTTGCAACAGGAGAGCTAAGAAAAACAGCAAATAGCTCTACAGCGTCACACGTGGAGTTACAGGGTGATCTCAAATCAAAGAGTAATGAATACCCCATTTGGAGGAGATGGGACTGCTTAATATGAGATCCTCAGGCCCTGAGAAGAATGTGATGGCAACTCCTTCATCCCGTAAGGGGCAGCTGGTATCCTGACGAATGGGGGTTGGCCTTACCTCGCTCCATGGTGCCATGGATGGAGCAACAACCTAAAATCATTGGCCCGCAGCCCCAATGCTAAATATACAGCACCGGATAAATAATGAGATGATAACGTAATGCCCTGTGGCTGGAGATTGTTTCAGTATGTATGTCAGCGGTTAGTCCTAAATGGCACTGCACTCACATGATCACCCGTAAGTTAACCCTACCTGTGTACTGCATAACAGAATATGAATAAACTTGTGACAGTTGTGCCATAAAAAGGTGTGTGGTCTGTTTTGTTGATGATGCAACTGCATTCTGTCACAAAGGTATGTGCACAGGAATGTCATATAACAGAAGGGCAAGGGGTGGAAATGCTAGAAATAGAGTTTAAGCCTGTCGTGTTTCAATTCCTCGCGATGAGGGGCAGGAAGTTGGGCCAACAGATGCCCACATTGTGGAAGCTGAGAGCAAAATTGTGGGGCTGGACATGTTAGTGCTGTACATTAGGGAAAATGGCGTGGTTCCGGCTACAGGGCTAGCTAGAACAGATTACATTGATGAAGAACAGTGCTTTAAATTAAACTATATACGTGCATACTCACTATTTAGAGTACCTGCGTAGTCCTGGTGGTGCTGGTACTCCCCAATTAAATGTATTGCAGCCCTTCTGAAAGTACCAGTACTCTCCCTTTCAAATTAAAAAAGTGCAGGTACTCAGTACCCGACAGTACCTGCCCATTTAAAGCTCTAATGAAGAGGCTTCTAATTGCATTAAAAGAATAATTCAAGTACAACAAAAGGTCTCTAAGTACAATAAAAGAAAGATAAGTTTGACAACCCTATTTTGGATGCAATCGTTGCAGGCATGAAAGGGAGAGCGGCCAGGAAGCCAGCGATGATTAATATGGCATGAAAGGAAGTGAATTTGTAAATGTTAGGGTTCTACAAGTCAAAATGCATAGAGGAAATAATCCATTGGGATATTGTTTTTAAATGCCTGGTGTTATTTCGACATGGCTTAGTGCAACCGTTGCTGCTTGGGAACAGAATGTATCTGAAAGAGATGATGAAAATGATGGAAGGCTGGAGGAATGGGCTGTGAGCTGGATTGAGGGGAACCGAAAACACCTCACAGGAGGGTATTTCTGGTGGCTGAATGATGGCCTAAAGATGAAGAGATGGATAAGCATGACAAGACTCACGTCCTTTAAGTTTCATCGTTGTGAAAACATGGAAAGTCTGCCCTATCTGTAATACGGGCCCTGGTATTCACTGTTATTTGCAGTGATGTTGGAAAACACCCACCAACTCATAATCAGGGGCTCATTGTGTGTTTGGGTCATGATGTATTGTGCTGCTAAGTCAAAAGATGCAAAGATGTAACCCCCAGCTGGCTTCCACCAAAAGCAGCTTTTTCACAGTGGAGCAAGAGTAATGTAAGTGTTTCCCATCACAACATCGCCCAATAAGTGAAAAGTTCACAATCACTGTGAGAGGGGGTAAAACCGATACTTCGCAATATACTGGTACCCGAACAATCTACCCTTCTCCTAGGAACCAAAGGCTGATGTATAAAGGCATTGCACTTGATTGTCCACTAGATGGCAACACAGACTAAGTTGCCAGTAAACATAGAATTTACGGCCAGATTCATCAAGCCAAAAACGGCTCGCAAAGGGCCGGATTCTGAGAATCTGGCCCTTTGCGAGCGCTATTTTTGCATTTGGGATTCATCATCCCAAATGCAAAAATCGCATTTGTAGAAATCGCAAATTTGCGAGTAATTGCATTTAAGGAATCTCAATTAGAGATTCCTTAAATGCAATTCATGAACCATTTAAAAATTGCGATTTCATAATCTGGGGCCGCTGGTTACCGCGAAGTCTGACTTCGTGATAAATAGCGAAAACTTAGAAAAATGCACTTTTGTGCATTTTTCTAAGTTGTATGTTACACACACACATGTCCTTTGGACATGTGTGTGCGCAACACCAGTGTACAAGAGCATTTCAGGGGTGCTACAGGGTGTCCTTTGGACACCCTGGCAACCTTGAAATCGCTTCCTTATTTGCGATTCGCTAATTACTAATCGCAAATAAGGAATGACTCCCCATTCATTCCTATGGGCCTTTAGGCCCATAGGAATGAATGGGAATGCCATTCCTTATTTGCGATTAGCAATTAGCGAATCGCAAATAAGGAGGCAGTAGAAATCACTATAATTATTGCGATTTCTACATGAATCCCGTTTTGCGAGTCCTTAATAGCGATTCCTTAATAATCCCTATTAATGAACTGCAAAACGGGACTTTGATGAATCTGGGGGTAAGGGCCTTATGTACAATGCCATATCGCAATTTACAAATTTACAGGATCTTCAACCACAAAAAGGTTTTTTTCAAATCTACGTTACTCATTTTGCAATTTGGTAGTTACAAGGCAAGGTTTTGAAAGACCTAACAAGTTGCTATTTGGAAAGGGCGTGTATAGGGCAGCACTTCCAAATACCAATTAGTAATGTTATGACTGTCTTCTGGTTGCAAAACATTGAAACGTTTCAGCATTCTGAGTTGTGATGATAACACATGCGCAGAAGGGAAGGCACCACTTGGGACCAATTAACCTTTGTGAATGTAAACAAATGCTTTGTTGAGCAACCGGTAATGGGTCAGGCTTTAAATAGGATACATAAAAAAATCACTTTATTTAAATGTGATCACAGACATGGTAATCTCTTGACCCCAGCAAGCTACCATAACTCTGATGCCATCCACTCATGGGGAGTCAAAAGGTGTGGCTTATCTTATATGCCTACCTATGCAACCTACCTATACCTAGGCGTACCTATCACCTACTTAATGAGGCAGGTTTGGTTGCAACCCATTGGAATTCTGAATGTTGTGAACCAACCTATTACTATATAGGTAGGTTTGCAAGCTTATATTCCATTCAGGAAAGTTTGTGTACAATTTGCGACCACTTTTTGTGAATCTATATTTCGTACATCAGGCACTATGACAGCTGCAGCATTGGTACAATATATGGCTGAAATATATACCAAAATTAGAAGTGAGATATACAACACTTTCTATGTTGGTTTAGTTTCCACACATGAATTTGTCAAAAAGGAAACTCATTTTATGAAATGTTGCTTTTTATATCAGTAATCCATTTAAATCTATTGTTTTTCCATTTTATGACTTCCTATTCTGGTTTATTGGAAAGGCTTTGATAAACATGTGAAATGCCTACCATTCTTAAACTTTCAATCTCTATCACTTACTATTGTCAAATATTTCTAAACATATTTATATGTCCTAAGACCATCAGCTAGATTCATCATTGAAAATTGCGCTCGCAAAGGGCCAGATTCTTAGAATCTGGCCTTTGCGAGCGCACTTTTTTCATTTGGGATTTATCATCCCAAATGCAAAAAACGCTAATACAGAATTCGCATTTTAGCGAGGAATAGCATTTAAGGAATCTCTATTTGAGATTCCTTAAATGCAATTCATGAAACTCTTACAAATTGCGAATTCGCAATTTCCGGCCGCTATTTACCACGATGTCTGACTTCGTGGTAAATAGCGAAAACTTAGAAAAATGCACTTTAGTGCATTTTTCTAAGTGGTATGTTACACACACACATGTCCTTTGGACATGTGTGTGCGCAACATCAGGCTACATTTCCATTTCAGGGGTGCTACAGGGTGTCCTTTGGACACCCCTGGCACCCTTGAAATCGCATCCTTATTTGCGATTAGCAAATTGCTAATCGCAAATAAGGATTGACTCCCCATTCATTCTTATGGGCCTTTAGGCCCATAGGAATGAATGGGGAGTTATGCCTTATTTGCGATTAGCAATTTGCTAATCACAAATAAGGAAGCTGTAGGAATCGCAATTAAAATTGCGATTGTTACATGAATCCCGTTTTGAGAGTCTGTAATAGCGATTCCTTAATAATCGCTATTACAGACTCGCAAAAGGGGACTTTGATGAATCTAGGGGTTAGATCTCTCTGAACAGAGCTCAAAGAAAAGGAAATATGGCGAGAACCCAGTGACATCCAGGCTCGAAAGTGATGTAGAACATGCAGATGGAAAGATATGTACTCATCTGCTAGGTGAAGGATACTTCTGTTAGTATTTCAGCACAAAAAAACAAGAACTGAATGATTCCCTACAATTATAACAAGCATTGGCAGACTCAATGCTTGTTATTAAAAAGTCTGGCTGTATTGTGCTAATGGTTGCTTGTACATGCAAGCTGTTTGCTTGAGTGAGCACCTGAATGCTACACCTAATGAATATCCGTCTTGCTAAACTCCGAGCTCCAGGATGTCTCGCTTATGAAGCCTGCACATACGTTTTGTTTCTGAGCTTCAAATATATTGTAACAGACCTGTCAAGAGCACCCGTGCAGATCAGCACTTGGACGAAAATGAAAACCACTAAACTATGACAAGTTTTTATACTGCCCATCAAAACGCCACTTCAAAGAGCTGTCAATTACAAACGTTACTAGTATGCCTGTGACTAAGCATGGGCGGATTTTGCGGATCCACGATTCACGAATTTGCGTATTCACGGATCGGCGGATTTAGGGGCGGGGCTTCCATGCCAGGACCATCGTGCCAGATTGAACCCTGCCCTTCATATTTATTCAAGAAGACGCCACCGTTTTGTGCCATACCTCTACTCAACTGGAGTACTTTCTACTGGATAATCAGTAAGTGCTACCTCGTTGGGTAAATGTATAGTGCTTTTACTACACTACAGCTACCTAAAGTGCCCGAGAGTTGTCAACAGCGACCAGGTGTGTGTTACTATGCAATCGCGCCGAAGGGCGCAGGGGTCCCTTGAGTGACCTATCATAGTGGGTAAATGGCGGGAAGACGGTGCACACCTCGAGTGTGTGGGCGGGGCCAAACGGACGGGGCTTCCATGCGAGTGCACATGCCTCTTGTGTGTATAAAAGGTCAGAGACTGATCAGAGCAACAGATGTAGAGACAGAAGCTCCTGGTCACAGAACAGCACGGGGATTGCGCTCGTGAAGGTCAAAGATGCAAAGGCCTGTATCCAGCGTCACAGCTGATTTTCGACGGTATATTTGGGAAGAAGGCACACCTGCCCAGCCTCCACAACGCTCAGGATTGTTTTTGGGCTGATGAATGAGTCACTGAATTAAAGCTTCAACTAGGGCACATGCTGTATTGATATCTGTAAGTGCTTCCTGTTGAGGTGTAATTTTTGTGCCAGGACCGTCGTGCCAGAATGAACCCTGCCCTTCATATTTATTCAAGAGGACACCACCGTTTTGTGCCTGTTGTAACTAATTTACGATGGCGCCGGCAAGCTGCCAGCGCCATCCTAAAATAGTTACTAAATTAGCTTCAACAGGAAGCTCTAATTGGTAACATAAAGCAGGCGCTCGAGCCCCTGCTTTATCTTATCTATTAGAGCTTCCTGCTGAAGCTAATTAAGTAACTTTAGGATGGCGCTGGCAGCTTGCCGGCGCCATCGTAAATTAGTTACAGACCAGCAAGGCGTGAACTTTTGACCGAGGAATCCGCCGCTCGCGAATTGCGGATTTTCGGTAAATTTGCGAGAGTTCGCGGATCGCGGATTTACCGAAAATCCGCAAAATCCGCGATCGGAGCGGATTTTTCGCTCATGCTTACCTGTGACTGATAGGATACTTTTCATTCGTTTATTATTACCATCATCATCATTCCGCTAAATCAGAGTATGTTATTACATGTATGTATTTTCTGCCATTCTTGACAGTCAATTATGAACAGGGCCGGTCCTAGAACTTCTGGGGCCCGGGCGAAAGTCAAGATGTGAGGCCCCTCTAATTTGCATGTAACATCACAAGAGGTGACATCAGAGAAAGTGGCATCGCAGGACTATTGATCTTATTTGGCATCACTGAAGAGACCTAATGTTGATATCAGCAACATGGACAAAAAGATAAATATACAAATGAAATAAGTTCATATATTTTAAAACGGTATTAAATGGATTACATTTGTCACATTGGATGGAAAAGCTAGGTGCAGGTCTCACAAAGATGCATATTTTTTACTCCATGTTAACTGATTGTTTCCAGATGAGGCATGATAAAAATTCTAGTTCTGTCTCATAATGGGGAGAGACCCTTTTGAGGTAATGAGGGGCAGGATCATTCAAAATATAAAATTAAACAAGAGAAAACCCCTCACACCATGGATATAATAGCAAATTTCAAAAGGCTTCGTTATCTTTCGGTGCCATTATTGTGCCACCTCAGGATGACATTAACCCCTTCCGTGCTGCCGTCGGCCATTGGCCGACGGCAGCACTACCTCCCCAGTGCTGCCGTCGGCCAATGGCTGACACGGCCCGCCCGTTTTTCAGAAGTGCCGCACTGCCGCGAAATTGCGGCAGCGGCAAACGGGTTAATACTTAGTCATTTGTTTTCCTGTAAATCCACTCACCAGTATTCCACACGCACATGCTAAAAGTAGGACAATCTTTTTTGTGTGTAGGCTCTTTACTCGCCCAAATTATGTTAAGTGCAAAAGCACAACACATATAATACAAAAATACACGGCACCATTGCAAACAAATAAAGATTGAACATAAATGAAAAAAAGACTTAAAACAACCGAGACCACTACTAAATCATACATTGACTTGAAGGTATGCTGCAGATTCATGGGGTTTTCAAATAAACGTTTTTGATTTGGTGTTAGAACTGTAAGACATGGTAGTGGCCGGCTTTAGCGCTGGTGGACTCCTGTGCGACAATGCCCCTCAAGTCTCCATAACCACATTCTCGCTCAGATGTATTTAATTTCATTTACAGCATCACTGATACCAGTGTAAGGTGTCAGAGCACTTTATATCACACACATTACACAGAGACAATCAATCATACGTGTGTAAATCACTGTAGAGGTAGATAAAGGACTACAATGTGTGGAATTCACATGACAATCACACTAGTAGGCAGTATAGTTTAACAGTGATTGGCCTGGAGAAACACAAACTTTGAATTTAGAACGTAATACCATGGTTGGGGGTTCTCGTTATTAACCAGAATGGATTTCTATCTAAAAGAACCATTTTGTCAACATTAGGATAATCAAAGACTGGTAAAAACAAGCATTGGCATAGCCAATGGGTCTCGCGTTGGGACCTTCTAAGTGTTTAGTTATGCAGCACAATATCCATGGTGCAACCACATCAACTGTTGTGTGGCTAAACACTTATAAGGTCCCAAAGACGAGACCTATTGGCTATGCCAAGGCTTAGTGTGGTTGTGTGTGTGGTTATGTGTGGTTGTGTGTGGTTGTGTGTGTGTGGTTGTGTGTGTGGTTGTGTGTGTGGTTGTGTGTGTGTGGTTGTGGGTGTGTGTGTGGATGTGTGGTTGGGTGTGGTTGTGTGTGTGGCCGTGGTTGTGTGTGTGTGGTTGTGTGTGTGGTTGTGTAGTTGTGTGTGGTTGTGTGTGTGGTTGTGGTTGTGCGTGGTTGTGGTTGTGTGTGTGGTTGTGTGTGTGGTTGTGTATGTGGTTGTGTTTGTGTGTGTGTGTGGTTGTGTTTGTGTGTGTGGTTGTGTGGTTGTGTGGTTGTGTGTGGTTGTGTGCGTGGTTATGTGTGGTTGTGTGTGTGGTTGTGTAGTTGTGTGGGTGGTTGTGTGTGTGGTTGTGTTTGCGGTTGTGTGTGTGTGGTTGTGTGTGAGTGGTTGTGTGTGTTTGGTTGTGTGTGTGGTTGTGGTTGTGTATGTGGTTGTGTGAGTGGTTGTGTGTATGTGTGGTTGTGTGTGTGTGTGGTTGTATGTGTGGTTGTGTGTGTGGTTGTGTGTGTTTGTGGTTGTGTGAGTGTGAAGGCTAGATTGAAGAGAGAGAACGAAGATTCTCTGTGCATTAAACTTCGGGAAGCTTCCTATAGGGGACAAGCTAGGTTATTCTGGTCCATAATTGGTGAGGGTTGCGGCCTAAGATCTAGACCTTCACCAATCTCTATAGATGAGCAGATTTGGGTCGAATATATCGAGCAATTATATAGCAGTAATGGTTTGCCCCATGAAAATGATACACTATATGAGGATAATCATCCTCATGACCCACCGTCCGAAAAGGACATTGAACTAGCCATCAAGAGCTTGCGTTCTTCGGGCGCGATGGGTCCGGACGAGCTTCCCATCTCGGTGATAAAACAACAGAGTGTGCATTAGAGTAAAATTCTCTTTCCTGTTTTTAAATTCTGTTTTGTTAGTGGAACTGTTTTACCATCCTGGAAAGGGAGCATCTTAGTCCCCCTCTTCAAGAAAGGAGCTAGAGACTTGCCACAAAATTACCGTCAAATCGCTCTTTTAGATGCTATAGGCAAGGTTTTTGTAAAATGCCTTCTTAACTCGATTAATGACTGGGTGCTTAAGGCTGATATCTTACCCTATGAACAGACTGGGTTTAGGCAAAAGCACGGCACTCTAGATAATCTGACTGCACTGCAGGTCATAATAGAGAAATATGTCAAGGTTCGTGGAGGGGGAGTTTACGGCGCCTTTATCGACTTCTCCACAGCCTTTGATAAAGTGGACAGATCCTTGCTGTGGAGAAAGTTATTTGCTCTAGGAATGCCACCTATTCTCATTCATTTGGTTCGAGCCTTGTACTCAGATACCTGGTGCAGAGTATTGATGGGCGGGGAAAGAGGGTTATCTAGAGTAATTTCCACAACAAACGGCTTAAAACAGGGTTGCCTTTTGGCTCCTCTGTTATTTTTCTTGTATATAGCTGATCTTCCCCAGGTTTTATCTGCAAGCAAAGGTATAGTTCCGATCTTGGGGGGTGCCCCAATTGCATGCCTAATGTATGCAGACGACATTCTGATTCTGGATCTCACACCGAAAGGTCTGAATAGTCGCCTGCATGCCTTACATGAATATGCAGAGGAACATTATTTAAAGATAAATATTGCAAAAAGTAGTCATGTGCTTGAGGGGGAGGAAAAAGTCAAAATATGCGAACTTTCACTGGTCTGTAGGGGGACAAAGACTAGATGTAGTACAATCTTACATTTTCCTTGGAAAAATAGTTACTAGTAATTTAAGTGAAAAAGCACATATAGCTAATAATACACAGAAAGCTATTGTCCAAGGGAAGAGTTTGATCACATTCTATAAGGCTACTGGTAGAAGGCATTTTGCGACATTGTTGGAGGTATATCGAGCAAAAATTCCAGCATCATTACTTTATGGCATCGAAATAATTGATATGAAAAGTTGGAGCTTCATGAATGCAACGGAAGGCAAAATTCTACGTAGTCTTGCGTCTGTTAATTCAGCAAGCTCTACAGCCGCCCTTAGACAGGAATTCGGCTTACGTAGTTGCTGGGTTCAAGGCTTATCTGGAATTGTGCGTTGGGTTTATAACCTGGCAAAGGGAGATCCTGGCACTTTAGGGTACCTTATAAAAACTGAGTTATTGGGGAATTTTAATGAACACTCGCTCATTGTAAAGAATTTTAGAACTGCTGCCGATCTTTTGCAATTGGATGAATCAGTTCTATTCACTCTATCGGCATATCAGCTGAAATCTACTCTGAAGCTGGCCTCCTGGGAATTAGGTTTTAGATTGGATAGGGAGGCTTGTATGGCGAATAAAGGTATTACCCCAGCCATAGACTCTTGTCTAATGAGGAAAGCTCAACCATATGTTGTTTGGAATCTCCCTCACGGAGTCCGGTGTTTACTGTTTCTATTGAGGCAGGATTTACTTCCTTTAAACTCTCTAATGTCCAGATGGTATGGCACCTCACCATTATGTGACTTTTGTAATAGCAATATTCAGGATATGCATCATGTTATTTTTGTGTGTCCGGCCCTAATGGTGCATAGGCGTAAGTGGTTAAAACCTATTTGTCTTCAATTGAGTATTCTTTCAGCTACTACCTTCCTTGCTGCTATTTACAACCCTCCTAATGAAATGTTCTGTTTTAAATTGTATAACTTTTTTAAATGTTTCTTAGCGATATATTAGAAGGTTACAAATGTCTATTCATTTCTAAACTATCTATCTTTCGTTGTATCGTGCTCAGGATTATATGTTATTGTATTAAATTTGTTAATTCCTTTATGTGGATCTCTTATGAGTTCCAAAATCATGAAAAAATAAACTTGAACTTGTGTGGTTGTTTGTGTGTGTAGCTGTGTGTGTGTGTGGTTGTGTGTGTGGTTGTGTGTGTGGTTGTGGTTGTGTGTGGCTGTGCGTGTAGGATAATCAAAGACTGGGAAAAACAAGCATTGGCATAGCCAAAAGGTCTCGCTTTTGGGACCTTCTAAGTATTTAATTATGCAGCACAATATCCTTGGTGCAACCACATTACTGTTGCGTGGCTAAACACGTATAAGGTCCCTAAGGCGAGACCTATTGGCTATGCCAAGGTTTGGTGTGGGTGTGTGTGTGGTTGTGTGTGTGTGTGGGTGTGTGTGGTTGTGTGTGTGTGGTTGTGTGTGTGTGGTTGTGTGTGTGGTTGTGTGTGTGTCTGGTCGTGGGTGTGTATGTGGATGTGTAGTTGGGTGTGGTTGTGTGTGTGGTTGTGGTTGTGTGTGTGGTTGTGTGTGTAGTTGTGTGTGGTTGTGTGTGTGGTTGTGTGTGTGGTTGTGGTTGTGTGTGTGGTTGTGTTTGTGTGTGTGTGGTTGTGTGTGTGTGTGTGGTGGTGTTTGTGGTTGTGTGTGTGTGTGTGTGGGTGTGGGTTTGTGTGGTTGTGGTTGTGTTGTGTGTGGTTGTGGTTGTGTGTGTCTGGGTGTGTGTGTGTGTGTGTGTGTGTGTGTGGTTGTGTGTGTGTGGTTGTGTGTGTGGTTGTGTGTGTAGCTGTGTAGTTGTGTGGGTGGTTGTGTGTGTGGTTGTGTGTGTGTGGTTGTGTGTGAGTGGTGATGTGTGTGTGTGGTTGTGTGTATGGTTGTGTGTGTGGTTGTGTGAGTGGTTGTGTGTGTGTGGTTGTGTGTGTGTGTTTGGTTGTGGTTGTGTGCATGTGAGGTTGTGCATGTGGTTGTGTGTGTGGTTGTGTGTGGTTGTGTGTGGTTGTGTGTGTGTGTAGTTGTGTGTGTGTGTGGTTGTGTGTGGTTGTGTGTGTGGTGGTTGTGTGTGTGGTTGTGTGCATGGTTGTGTGTGTGTGGTTGTGTGTGTGTGTGGTTGTATGTGTGGTTGTGTGTGTGGTTATGTGTGTATGCTTGTGTGTGTTTATGGTTGTGTGTAAGTGGTTGTTTGTGTGTGTGGTTCTGTGTGTGGTTGTGTGGGTGGTTGTGTGTGAAGTTGTGTGTGTGGTTGTGTGTGTGGTTATGTTTGTGTGTGGTTGTGTGTGTGTGGTTGTGGTTGTGTGTGTGTGGTTGTGTGTCTGTGGTTGTGTGTGTTGTGTGTGTGTGTGTTTGTCTGTGTGTGTGTGTGGTTGTGTGTGGTTGTTTGTGTGTGTGTGGTTGTGTGCATGGTTGTGTGTGTGTGGTTGTGTGTGTGGTTGTGTGCATGGTTGTGTGTAAGTGGTTGTTTGTGTGTGTGGTTGTGTGTGTGGTTGTGTGTGTGGTTGTGTGTGAAGTTGTGTGTGTGGTTGTGTGTGTGGTTATGTTTGTGTATGGTTGTGTGTGTGTGTGGTTGTGGTTGTGTGTGTGTGTGTGTGGTTGTGTGTGTGGTTGTGTGTCTGTTGAGTGTGTGTGTGTTTGTCTGTGTGTGTGTGTGGTTATGTGTGGGTGTGTGTGTGGTTGTTTGTTTGTGTGTGTGTGTGGTTGTGTGTGGTTGTGGTTGTGTGTGGTTGTGGTTGTGTGTGGTTGTGGTTGTATGTGTGGTTGTGGTTCTGTGTGTGTGGTTGTGTGTGTGGTTATGTGTGTGGTTGTGTGTGTGTGGGTGTTGTTGTGTTTGTGGTTATATATGTGGATGTGTGGTTGCGTGTGTGTGTGCAGTTGTGTGTGTGGTTGTGGGTGTGTGTGTTGTGTGGTTTGGCTGTGTGTGCATGGTTTTGTGTGTGGTTGTATGTGTGGTTGTGTGTGTGGTTATGTGTGTGCTTGTGTGTGTTTATGGTTGTATGTAAGTGGTTGTTTGTGTGTGTGGTTGTGTGTGTGTCGTTTTTTGCGTGTGCGGTTGTATGTGTGTGTGGTGGTGTGTGGTTGTGGTTGTGTGTGGTTGTGCGTGAGGTTGTGGATGTGTGTGTGTGGTTGTGTGTGGTTGTGTGTGGGTGTGTGTGGTTGTGTGTGGTTGTTTGTGTGTGTGTGTGTGCTCGTGTGTTGGTGTGTGGTTGTGTGTGTGGTTGTGGTTGTGTGTATGTGGTTGTGTGTGTGGTTGTGTGTGTTGTTGTGTATGTGTATGTGGTTGTGTGGTTGTGTGTGTGTGTAGTTGTGTGTATGGTTGTGGGTGTGTGTGTGGTTTGGTGTGGTTGTGTGTGTGTGTGGTTGTGTGTCTGGTTGTTTGTCTGGTTGTATGTGTGTGTGTGTGTGGGTGTGGTTGTGTGTGGTTGTGTGTGGTTGGGTGGCTGAGTGGTCGTGTGTGGTTGTGTGTGTGGTTGTGTGTGTGTGTGGTTGCACGTGTGGTTGTGTGTGTAGGTATGTGTGGTTGTGAGTGTGGTTGTGGTTGTGTGTGTGGTTGTGTGTGTGGTTGTGTGTGTGATTGTGGTTGTGGTTGTGTGTGTGGTTGTGTGTGTAGTTGTGTGTGTTATTGTGTGTGTGGTTGTGTTTGTGTGTGGTTGTGTGTGTGGTTGTGGTTGTGTGTGTGTGTGGTTGTGTGTGTGTGTGTTTGTCTGTGTGGGTGTGTGTGGTTGTGGTTGGTGTGTGTGGTTGTGTGTGTGGTTGTTAGTGTGGTTGTGTGTGTGTTGTTGTGTTTGTGGTTGTGTATGTGGTTGTGTGTGTGTGTAGTTGTTTGTGTGGTTGTGGGTGTGTGTGTGGTTTGGTGTGGTTGTGTGTGTGTGGTTGTGCATGTGGTTGTATGTGTGGTTGTGTGTGTGGTTGTGTGTGGTTGTGGTTGTTGGTGTGGTTTGGCTGACGGTTTGCATGTACTGATGTTTGGCTGGCTGTGTGTGTACTGGTATTTTGCTTGCAGTGTGTGTTGCTTTACACTTGGCTGGCAGTCTGTGTGGGCAAGAGCTTCGAGGTGGTGTGTGTGGACTAGAGCTTGGTGGAGGTGTGGGTAGACTGGAGCTCGGCTGGTGTTGTGTGTGGACTGATGCTTGGCTGGTGGTGTGTGTTCGATGGTGCTTGACTGGGGGGATTTGTAGATGGTGAATATATGTCGTTATCCCGCAGACAAACAGCCCGCATACCATCAGTCCGCAAAAATAATCCCGCATGTACTATTAGGCCGCAAATTAAAAGAACGAAAACTTTTAGAATGAATATGCCTTTAGCACGCATGCCTTTACAACGTAAAGGCATGCGTTGTAAAGGCATGCATGTTAAAGGTATACTCGTTGTAAAAGTTGTAAAGGTAAGTAAAAGTACACTACCCTACCCTACACTACCCTACACTCTAATGTAGTACCCCTGCACCACCCACCCTTGACACACAGTCCTTTTTCTACATTTACACTACCCAGCACGACCCCCCAACACTACCATAAAGCACATTACTTCCCTACACAAACACTACAACAGTACCTTAATACACTACCCCCAGCATGACCCTACACAAACACTACAATACTACCCTAAACCACTACACCCCCTAAACCCTAAAACACTACCCCCAGTATGACCCTACACTACAACACTACCCAAACCCTAAACCACTACACCCCAGCATGACCCTACACTACACAAACACTACAACACTACCCTAAACCCTAAACCACTACACCCCAGCATGACCCTACACTACACAAACATTACAACACTACCCTAAACCCTAAAACACTACCCCCAGCATGACCCTACACTACAACACTACCCAAACCCTAAACCACTACACCCCAGCATGACCCTACACTACACAAACACTACAACACTACCCTAAACCCTAAACCACTACACCCCAGCATGACCCTACACTACACAAACACTACAGCACTACCCTAAACCCTAAAACACTACCCCCAGCATGAACCTACACTACAACACTACCCAAACCCTAAACCACTACACCCCAGCATGACCCTACACTACACAAACACTACAACACTACCCTAAACCCTAAACCACTACACCCCAGCATGACCCTACACCACACAAACACTACAACACTACCCTAAACCCTAAAACACTACCCCAGCATGACCCTACACTACACAAACACTACAACACTACCCTAAACCCTAAACCACTACACCCCAGCATGACCCTACACTACAACACTACCCTAAACCCTAAACCACTACACCCCAGCATGACCCTACACTACACAAACACTACAACACTACCCTAAACCCTAAAACACTACCCCCAGCATGACCCTACACTACGCAAACACTACAACACTACCCTAAACCCTAAAACACTACCCCCAGAATGACCCTACACTACGCAAACACTACAACACTACCCTAAACACTAAAACACTACCCCCAGCATGACCCTACACTATGCAAACACTACAACACTACCCTAAACCCTAAAACACTACCCCCAGCATGACCCTACACTACACAAACACTACAACACTACCCTAAACCCTATAACACTTCCCCCAGCATGACCCTACACTAAACAACCACCACAACTCTACATTACACTAACACAACACTACACTACACAATCACTAACCCAGCACAACGAAAAAATTAACCCAAACCCACTTACCTCTCTCGTCATCGTGGTTTTCTCAACGCAAATGCATTTACCATACATGCCTTTAAAACCTAATTCATTGTAAAGGCATGCGTGATAAATGCACATGCGTTTTGAAACAATGCGGGATAATGGTATGCGAGGTCAATGACCTTGCGGGATAATGGTATGCGGACTGAAAGTCCGCGGGATAAAAAATGCGGGATAATGGCTGCAAACCGTACATGGTGCTTAGCTTGCATGTGCGTGGACTGGCACTTGGCTGGTGGTGTGCATGGACTGTTGCTTGGCTGTCGGTGTGGCTTGCGTGGATACCCCAGTGTTGTTTTACCCAGAATCCTCTGTAAACCTCACATTTAGCTAAAAAGTTATGTTTTCCTCACATGCCTGTGTGGGAATCTTGAAAATCACTGCATCAGCACAAATTTCCTACCCCCGAGAGATCCTTTCGATCTCCTGATAAAAAAATGATACCTCACTTGTGTGGGTGCCCGAGGCAGAGTCACCCTAAAAAAGTGTTTTTAAAACTTCTCTTATGGACACGCTTTGGTTCCCCCTCAGTTTTTCATTTTAAAAGTTTTCAAGCTGACTCTGCTTTGGGCACCCACACAAGCGAGGTATAATTTTTTTTTTAGGAGGCAGAGGGAAACTCTGGGAGGTAGGAAATTTGTGCCGGCATGCTGATCCCTCAGAGAAACATGATGAAAATTTGATTTTTTAGCTGAATTTGAGGTTTGCAGGGAATTCTGGCTGAGAAAAGGTTGTGGGATCAATGGAAGCCACACCTCCCTGGGCTCCCCAGGGTGTCTACATTTCAGAAATGGTTTGGTAGGTTTACCTAGATGGACGCCAAGCTCTGACACACAAATCCAGGTACCCACCCATCTATCAAAAAACAACCTGCTTTTGCAAAGGGGGCTCCAGGGATCGGCGGCCATCTAGGTAGGTCAAATTGACTTTCTACACATTTCTGCCTTAAGACAGCATGTAAAAAAGATGTCATTTTGAAAAATGCCTTCTAATTCACATACTAGTACGGGTACCCACAAATTTGGAGATGTGCAAATAACCACTGATTCTAAACTCCATGTGTTATTACCATGTCAGAAATACATAGATATCCTTGAGACCTATTTTTCACTAGTTATATTTTACCAAATGAATTGCTGTATACCTGATACACAATGAAAAAACATTGCAAGGCACAGCTCAGTTATTGGCTCTTGGTACCTCGATTTCTTGGTTAACTTACAATTCCTATATATCACCACAGCCAAAAGGGTCCAGCAAACGTAATGGTATATTACCTTTAAAAATATGCCATACTTAAAAGAAGTTACGCATGAAAACGTAGGCACAAATAGCTGTTTTTTTCAACTCAATTTCAAAATGATTGGATCCTAACTGTTACTTTCTATAAGAAAACATTGAAAGATCTACACAAATGACCTCTTGCTGAATTCAGACTTTTGCCTAATTTTCAGAGATGTATAGTTTTACTGGATCCATTATGGGTTTTATACTCATTTCTACCACTAACTGGAAGGAGGTTCAAATCACAAAAATAGGAAAAATAGGCTGTATCCCACTAAAATGCCAAAACTGTGTAGAAAGGTTTGGTTTGCTGACAAACGTCTGCCTGTTTCTGAAAGCTGGGAAGATGGGATTTTAGCACTGCAAAAACTTCATTGATAACATTTGCAGGGAAAAAAACTGATGTTTTCATCTGCATCACTCTTTTCTCCCCAAAACTAACTTTTGCTGTATTTTGGCTACTTTCTCAGTCCCCTCCAGGTGAATCCATGAACTCTGGTAACCAGGATGTTCAAAGAAAAGGAAGCAAATTTGGCATGGATGCCTTATGTGGACAAAACGTTATGGGTGCCTAAGCGCAAACTATGCCAAATAGCCCAAAAAAGGATTTATAAGGGGGGACAGGTCTAGCAGTGAACAAGTTAAACTCTTGTGATATTCGATCTATTTCTGCCAATCTATTTTTTGGGGGGATATTTTAGTTTTCAGGAAAGTAATAACTAATTGGTATTTCTTAAATACCACAGGAGTTGGGGCACCTGTTCTAGGATCCCTCTCTGTTTCTCCTTCAGACCAATCTACAGCAATTTTACACTCTGCCCACAAGTATCCCTGAACCACAATGTCAAACAAGGTGTTTAAATTAATCCACAAGACCTTTCAATCTGTCTATACCATTTCACTAGATTATCCCTCAGTTTTGGGAACTCATTTGTAAATGACTAAATATCAGCTCTAGTCTAAGGCACATGCTTATATCCTCCTCCAGGTACTTCTCTCTTTGGAAGCACCTGTATCTCCTCGACCACTCCATTGATTACGACTGATGTCTGCAATCAAACTCTCTGAGTTTCCTTCTTTTTCAACTATCTACCTTCCCATTTCTCTCTTTCATCCCATTTCTTGATCAATGTGATTAATTTTCTAATCTGTAATTTCATTATAGGCCTCATGTTTGCAAGGTCTTTGTCACTAAAGTCTAATCTGTATGATTATTGCAGCACCTTTAATTTCTGATCATCAATTTCATATTTCTGAGCAAATTCAACTAGCCTTTTCATGTGTCATTCTAGCTCGTCTTGTATTGTCTTTTCAGAGATGTAGAAAGTACTCTTTTTCTCATGTATACCCCCCCCAAACATTTTGCCTGACTCTGATGCATCTTTGACTGAGTGTGCACTGGGTTGCTACTAACCAGGCTCTGTAGATTTGTTTCACTTGGCACCCCTCTGGTACATATGTACAAGGTACCTTGTGACCAGAGAGAGTCTCGAATGGGTGCAGCATGTATTATACCACCCTAGAAGACCCCTCACCAAACACATGCACACAGCCACATCAGCCTGCGTGTTTTAGTGCAAATAAATGTGATCAGTTGATCTGGCACACATCCCTGTGTGCTAGGCCTACCAGCACTGCACGAAGCATAGGTAAGTCACCCCTACAGCAGGCCTTACAGCCCTATGGCAGGGGGTACTATACCTCTTGTAAGGGCACAGCTGCATGAGCATATTTGTCCCTAAAGTGTCTAAGACCATTCTTAGACCTTATAAGTACATGGTGAAGTCATACTGAGTACATGGGCTGGGAGCTTGACACTATGAGTTCCCTAGCTCCCTGATGGCCTCACCGAATTCCCAGATGTTTGGTACCAAACATCTCAGATTAATGAACCTACACTGATGCCAGTGTAGGATTCATTATTTAATGCACTCAGAGGGCCCCTCAGAGTGGCCCCTGAAAACCCACCAAACCACAAGTGTGTGCCTGACTGGTCTTCACCAGCCTGTCATTTCTAATCATGTCTCTGACCCTCTGTGGTGGGAGCCTTTTGCTTTCATGGGTCAGAACCAAAGCCTGAACTTGGTGGTAGTGCTTCACACCTACCCCAAACAAGGAACAGAATTTTTTGATTTTCAAAAACCTTTATTGAGGATGAGACACTACAAAATTACAGTGTTGCACCATAACAAAATAATATGCACTGCGATACAACATAACAGATCAAAGATTATCACATACATACACAACGAATACGAAAAAAAGACAATATCAACTAAATAAATCGGTTGTGGGTGTGTGTGTGGTTTGGTGTAGTTGTGTGTGTGTGTGTGTGGTTGTCTGTTTGTTTGTTTGTCTGGTTGTATGTGTGGGTGTGTGTGTGGTTGTGATTATGTGTGGTTGTGTGTGTGGTTGGGTGGCTGGGTGGTTGTGTGTGTGGTTGTGCGTGTGTGTGGTTGTGTGTGCGTGGTTGCGCGTGTGGTTGTGTGTGTAGGTATGTGTGTGGTTGTGTGTGTGTGGTTGTGTGTGTGGTTGTGTGTGTGGTTGTGTGTGTGGTTGTGTGTGTAGTTGTGTGTGTGGTTGTGTGTGTGGTTATGTTTGTGTGTGGTTGTGTGTGTGTGGTTGTGGTTGTGTGTGTGTGTGGTTGTGTGTGTGGTTGTGTGTCTGTTGTGTGTGTGGGTGTTTGTCTGTGTGTGTGTGTGTGGTTATGTGTGGGTGTGTGTGGTGTGTGTGTGGTTGTTTGTGTGTGTGTGGTTGTGTGTGGTTCTGGTTGTGTGTGGTTGTGGTTGTATGTGTGTGTGTGGTTGTGGGTGTGGTTATGTGTGTGGTTGTGGGTGTTGTTGTGTTTGTGGTTGTGTATGTGGATGTATGGTTGCATATGTGTGTGTAGTTGTGTGTGTGGTTATGTGTGTGTGCTTGTGTGTGTTTATGGTTGTATGTAAGTGGTTGTTTGTGTGTGTGGTTGTGTGTGTGGTTGTGTGTGTGTGGTTGTGTGTGTGGTTGTGTGTGTGTCGTTGTTTGCATGTGTGTTTGTGTGTGTGTGGTTGTGTGTGTGGTTGTGGTTGTGTGTGGTTGTGCATGAGGTTGTGGATGTGTGTGTGTGGTTGTGTGGTTGTGTGTGTGTGTGCTTGTGTGTTGGTGTGTGGTTGTGTGTGTGGTTGTGATTGTGTGTGTGGTTGTGTGTGTGTGGGTGTTGTGTTTGTGTATGTGGTTGTGTGGTTGTGTGTGTGTGTGTGTAGTTGTGTGTATGGTTGTGGGTGTGTGGGTGGTTTGGTGTGGTTGTGTGTGTGTGTGTGGTTGTGTGTCTGGTTGTATTTGTGTATGTGTGTGTGGGTGTGTGTGGTTGTGTGTGTGTGGTTGTGTGTGTGGTTGTGAGTGTGGTTGTGATTGTGTGTATGGTTGTGTGTGTGGTTGTGGTTGTGTGTGTGGTTGTGTGTGTAGTTGTGTGTGTGGTTGTGTGTGTGGTTGTGTTTGTGTGTGGTTGTGTGTGTGGTTGTGGTTGTGTGTGTGTGTGTGGTTGTGTGCCTGTGGTTGTGTGTGTTGTGTGTGTGTGTGTGTGTGTGTGTTTGACTGTGTGTGTGTGTGGTTGTGTGTGGGTGTGTGTGGTTGTGTGTGTGGTTGTGTGTGTGTGTGGTTGTGTGTGTGTGGGTGTTGCTGTGTTTGTGGTTGTGTATGTGGTTGTGTGGTTTGTGTGTGTGTGTAGTTGTGTGTGTGGTTGTGGGTGTGTGTGTGCGGTTGTGTGTGTGATTGTATGTGTGGTTGTGTGTGTGGTTGTATGTGTGCTTTGGTGGTTGGGTGGTTGGGTGGTTGGGTGTGGTTGTGTGCGTGGTTGTGTGTGGGTGTGTGTGGTTGTGTGTGTGGTTGTGTGTGTGTGTGGTTGTGTGTGTGTGGGTGTTGTTGTGTTCGTGGTTGTGTGGTTTGTGTGTATGTAGTTGTGTGTATGGTTGTGGGTGTGTGTGCGGTTGTGTGTGTGGTTGTATGTGTGGTTGTGTGTGTGTGTGTGGTTGTATGTGTGTGGTTGTGTGTGTGTCGTTGTTTGCGTGTGTGTTTGTGTGTGTGTGGTTGTGTGTGTGGTTGTGGTTGTGTGTGGTTGTGCGTGAGGTTGTGGATGTGTGTGTGTGGTTGTGTGGTTGTGTGTGTGTGTGCTTGTGTGTTGGTGTGTGGTTGTGTGTGTGGTTGTGGTTGTGTGTGTGTGGTTGTGTGTGTGGTTGTGTGTGTGTGGGTGTTGTGTTTGTGTATGTGGTTGTGTGTGTGTGTAGTTGTGTGTATGGTTGTGGGTGTGTGTGGTTTGGTGTGGTTGTGTGTGTGTGGTTGTGTGTCTGGTTGTGTGTCTGGTTGTATTTGTGTATGTGTGTGTGGGTGGGGTTGTGGGTGGTTGTGTGTGTGTGGTTGTGTGTGTGGTTGTGGGTGTGGTTGTGATTGTGTGTGTGGTTGTGTGTGTGGTTGTGGTTGTGTGTGTGGTTGTGTGTGTAGTTGTGTGTGTGGTTGTGTGTGTGGTTGTGTTTGTGTGTGGTTGTGTGTGTGGTTGTGGTTGTGTGTGTGTGTGTGTGTGGTTGTGTGTCTGTGGTTGTGTGTGTTGTGTGTGTGTGTGTGTTTTACTGTGTGTGTGGGTGGTTGTGTGTGGGTGTGTGTGGTTGTGTGTGTGGTTGTGTGTGTGTGTGGTTGTGTGGGTGTTGTTGTGTTTGTGGTTGTGTATGTGGTTGTGTGGTTTGTGTGTGTGTGTAGTTGTGTGTGCGGCTGTGTGTGTGTGTGTGCGGTTGTGTGTGTGGTTGTATGTGTGGTTGTGTGTGTGGTTGTATGTGTGCTTTGGTGGTTGGGTGTGGTTGTGTGCGTGGTTGTGTGTGGGTGGGTGTGGTTGTGTGTGTGGTTGTGTGTGTGTGTGGTTGTGTGTGTGTGGGTGTTGTTGTGTTTGTGGTTGTGTATGTGGTTGTGTGGTTTGTGTGTGTGTAGTTGTGTGTATGGTTGTGGGTGTGTGTGTGGTTGTGTGTGTGGTTGTATGTGTGGTTGTGTGTGTGGTTGTATGTGTGCTTTGGTGGTTGGGTGTGGTTGTGTGTGTGGTTATGTGTGTGGTTGTGTGTGTGTGGTTGTGTGTGTGGTTGTGTGTGTGGTTGTGGTTGTGTGTGTGTGTGTGGTTGTGTGTGTGGGTATGTGTGTGGTTGTGTGTGGTTTTGTGTGTGGTTGTGTGTGTGTGTAGTTGTGTGTGTGTGGTTGTGTGTGGTTGTTTGTGTGTGGTTGTTTGTGTGTGTGTGGTTGTGTGTGTGGTTGTGGTTGTGTGTGTATGGTTGTGTGTGTGTGTGTGTGTGGTTGTGTGTGGTTGTTTGTGTGTGTGTGGTTGTGTGTGTGTGTGTGTGGTTGTGTGTGTGTGTGTGGTTGTGTGTGTGGTTGTGTGTGTGGTTGTGTGTGGTTGTGTGTTAGTGGGTGTTGTGTTTGTGGTTGTGTATGTGGTTGTGTGGTTGTATGTGTGTGTGTGTAGTTGTGTGTGTGGTTGTGTGTGTGTGTGGTTGGGTGTGTGGTTGTGTGTGTGGTTGTATTTGTGGTTGTGTGTGTGGTTGTTTGTGGTTGGGTGGTTGTGTTTGGTTGTGTGTGTGGTTGTGCGTGTGTGGTTGTGTGTGTGGGTGTGCATGTGTTTGTGTGTGTTTGGTTGTGTGTGTGGGTATATGTGTGGTTGTGTGTGTGGTTGTGGTTGTGTGTGTGGTTGTGTGTGTGCGTGTGTGGTTGTGTGTGTGGTTGTGTGGTTGGGTGTGGTTGTGGTTGTGTGGTTGTGTGTGTGTTGTTGTGTGTGGTTGTGTGTGTATTGTGTGTGTGTGTGTGTGTGTATGCGCGTGTGTGTGTGTGTAGGTGTGTGTACTGGAGTTTGGCTGACGGTCTGCATGTACTGATGTTTGGCTGCCTGTGTGTGTACTGGTATTTTGCTTGCAGTGTGTGTTGACTTGCACTTGGCTGGCAGTCTGTGTGGACAAGAGCTTGGAGGTGGTGTGTGTGGACTAGAGCTTGGTGGAGGTGTGGGTAGACTGGAGCTCCGCTGGTGTTGTGTGTGGACTGATGCTTGGCTGGTGGTGTGCGTTCGATGGTGCTTGGCTGGGGGAATGTGCAGATGGTGCTTAACTTGCATGTGCGTGGACTGGCACTTGGCTGGTGGTGTGCATGGACTGTTGCTTGGCTGTCGGTGTGGCTTGCGTGGATACCCCAGTGTTGTTTTACCCAGAATCCTCTGTAAACCTCACATTTAGCTAAAAAGTTATGTTTTCCTCACATGCCTGTGTGGGAATCTTGAAAATCACTGCATCAGCACAAATTTCCTACCACCGAGAAATCCTTTCGATCTCCTGATAAAAAAATGATACCTCACTTGTGTGGGTGCCCGAGGCAGAGTCACCCTAAAAAAGTGTTTTTAAAACTTCTCTTATGGACACGCTTTGGTTCCCCCTCAGTTTTTCATTTTAAAAGTTTTCAAGCTGACTCTGCTTTGGGCACCCACACAAGCGAGGTATAATTTTTTTTTAGGAGGCAGAGGGAAACTCTGGGCGGTAGGAACTTTGTGCCGGCATGCTGATCCCTCAGAGAAACATGATGAAAATTTGATTTTTTAGCTGAATTTGAGGTTTGCAGGGAATTCTGGCTGAGAAAAGGTTGTGGGATCAATGGAAGCCACACCTCCCTGGACTCCCCAGGGTGTCTACGTTTCAGAAATGGTTTGGTAGGTTTACCTAGATGGAGGTCAAGCTCTGTCACACAAATCCAGGTATCCACCTATCTATCAAAAAACAACCTGCTTTTGCAAAGGGGGCTCCAGGGATCGGCGGCCATCTAGGTAGGTCAAATTGACTTTCTACACATTTCTGCCTTAAGACAGCATGTAAAAAAGATGTCATTTTGAAAAATGCCTTCTAATTCACATACTAGTACGGGTACCCACAAATTTGGAGATGTGCAAATAACCACTGATTCTAAACTCCATGTGTTATTACCATGTCAGAAATACATAGATATCCTTGAGACCTATTTTTCACTAGTTATATTTTACCAAATGAATTGCTGTATACCTGATACACAATGAAAAAACATTGCAAGGCACAGCTCAGTTATTGGCTCTTGGTACCTCGATTTCTTGGTTAACTTACAATTCCTATATATCACCACAGCCAAAAGGGCCCAGCAAATGTAATGGTATATTACCTTTAAAAATATGCCATACTTAAAAGAAGTTACGCATGAAAACGTAGGCACTTACTTTCTATAAGAAAACATTGAAAGATCTACACAAATGACCTCTTGCTGAATTCAGACTTTTGCCTAATTTTCAGAGATGTATAGTTTTACTGGATCCATTATGGGTTTTATACTCATTTCTACCACTAACTGGAAGGAGGTTCAAATCACAAAAATAGGAAAAATAGGCTGTATCCCACTAAAATGCCAAAACTGTGTAGAAAGGTTTGGTTTGCTGACAAAAGTCTGCCTGTTTCTGAAAGCTGGAAAGATGGGATTTTAGCGCTGCAAAAACTTCATTGATAACATTTGCAGGGAAAAAAACAGATGTTTTCATCTGCATCACTCTTTTCTCCCCAAAAACTAACTTTTGCTGTATTTTGGCTACTTTCTCAGTCCCCCCCAGGGGAATCCATGAACTCTGGTAACCAGGATGTTCAAAGAAAAGGAAGCAAATTTGGCATGGATGCCTTATGTGGACAAAACGTTATGGGTGCCTAAGCGCAAACTATGCCAAATAGCCCAAAAAAGGATTTATAAGGGGGGACAGGTCTAGCAGTGAACAAGTTAAACTCTTGTGATATTCGATCTATTTCTGCCAATCTATTTTTTGGGGGGATATTTTAGTTTTCAGGAAAGTAATAACTAATTGGTATTTCTTAAATACCACAGGAGTTGGGGCACCTGTTCTAGGATCCCTCTCTGTTTCTCCTTCAGACCAATCCACAGCAATTTTACACTCTGCCCACAAGTATCCCTGAACCACAATGTCAAACAAGGTGTTTAAATTAATCCACAAGACCTTTCAATTCGGTCTATACCATTTCACTAGATTATCCCTCAGTTTTGGGAACTCATTTGTAAATGACTAAATATCAGCTCTAGTCTAAGGCACATGCTTATATCCTCCTCCAGGTACTTCTCTCTTTGGAAGCACCTGTATCTCTTCGTCCACTCCATTGATTACGACTGATGTCTGCAATCAAACTCTCTGAGTTTCCTTCTTTTTCAACTATCTACCTTCCCATTTCTCTCTTTCATCCCATTTCTTGATCAATGTGATTAATTTTCTAATCTGTAATTTCATTATAGGCCTCATGTTTGCAAGGTCTTTGTCACTAAAGTCTAATCTGTATGATTATTGCAGCACCTTTAATTTCTGATCATCAATTTCATATTTCTGAGCAAATTCAACTAGCCTTTTCATGTGTCATTCTAGCTCGTCTTGTAATGTCTTTTCAGAGATGTAGAAAGTACTCTTTTTCTCATGTATACCCCCCCAAACATTTTGCCTGACTCTGATGCATCTTTGACTAAGTGTGCACTGGGTTGCTGCTAACCAGGCTCTGTAGATTTGTTTCACTTGGCACCCCTCTGGTACATATGTACAAGGTACCAGTCGTACAAAGGGCCTTGTGACCAGAGAGAGTCTCAAATGGGTGCAGCATGTATTATACCACCCTAGGAGACCCCTCACCAAACACATGCACACAGCCACATCAGCCTGCGTGTTTTAGTGCAAATAAATGTGAACAGTCGATCTGGCACACATCCCTGTGTGCTAGGCCTACCAGCACTGCAAGCGGCATAGGTAAGTCACCCCTACAGCAGGCGTTACAGCCCTACGTCAGGGGGTACTATACTTCTTGTAAGGGTACAACTGAATGAGCATACTTGTCCCTAAAGTGTCTAAGTTCATTCTTAGACCTTATAAGTGCATGGTGAAGTCATACTGAGTACATGGGCTGGAGCTTGATGCTATGAGTTCCCCAGCTCCCTGATGACCTCACCGAATTCCCAGATGTTTGGTACCAAACATCTCAGATTAATGAACCTACACTGATGCCAGTGTAGGATTCATTATATAATGCACTCAGAGAGCCCCTCGGGGTGGCCCCTGAAAACTCACCAAACCTGAAGTGTGTGCCTGACTGGTCTTTACCAGCCTGTCATTTCTAATCATGATTCTGACCCTCTGCGGTGGGAGCCTTTTGCTTTCATGGGTCAGAACTAAAGCCTGAACTTGGTGGTAGTGCTTCACACCTACCCCAAACAAGGAACAGCATTTTTTGATTTTTCAAAAACCTTTATTGAGGAAGAGACACAACAAAATTACAGTGTTGCACCATAACAAAATAATATGCACTGTGATACAACATAACAGAACAAAGATTATCACATACATACACAAAGAATAAGAAAAAAAGACAATATCAATTAAATAAATCGGGGAGACACCAAAACCAATGAAGAGAAAATGACTTGCATGGTGCATTGTATGACAAAAGGGGGGTACACTGTTAATCGAGGGGAGAAGGGGAACAGAGAGAAGGAGACTCATTGACCTTCACCGGCAGCCGCCGCAGGTGGATGTATGACATTACAACGCATGCTTTTACAACGCATGCCTTTACAACGCAGTTTTTACAACGCATGCCTTTACAACGCATGCCTTTACAACGCATAGTGCTTTGGGGCGCTGGATAGTGAATTGTTTAATTTACTATTCCAACTCCAGTCCCCGTGGATAGTAGGGAAGGTGTGGGACAGTAAATTAAACCTATTCCCTATCCTAGAGCGCCCCCCAGCGCAATGCATTGTAATGGTTTGCGTTGTAAAAGTTGCGTCGTAAAGGCACTGCGTGGTAAAAGTTGCGTTGTAAAGGATGTTTCCCGGCGCAGGCGGACTGTCGGCGGGGAATGCGGGAGAGGTCGCCGGGTGTTGGGAAGTGTGACCAGGAAGGTAGGACATAAGCGGTCCCCAAATATCCAATGGACGGGATCTGGCAGGCATAAGGTCCCAGAATTTGTACAGGAGGGTCTGGCAACGGGAAGCATTTTCCAGCCAAAAGAGACCCCAGCATATGGAAACCCTGTGTCGCGCAAGAACCAACAGCATAGCAATCAGTTTGCGGAAGGCATTTGGACAGAATTTGACGAAGCCTAGGAGGCAAAGCAGAGGGTCAGGTTGAAGCGGAGAGGAGGTGATCTAAGAAATTACAGCACCTACCTCACGCCAGTAAGCGGAGACCCTGGGGCATAGCCAGGCGAGGTGGAAAAAGTCGGCATCAGGCGCTGAGCAGCGCGTGTATCCATCCCTGGTAATAAGTCTCAACTTGTGTAATTCTACAGGGGTCTGGTAGAGCCTGTGGAGATACTTAAAATGGATAAGGCGCAGACAATAGATAGGGGAGAGGCGTTTGGTCTCGTGTGTTGGTGTGTGGTTGTGTGTGTGGTTGTGGTTGTGTGTATGTGGTTGTGTGTGTGGTTGTGTGTGTGTGGGTGTTGTTGTGTTTGTGTATGTGGTTGTGTGGTTGTGTGTGTGTGTAGTTGTGTGTATGGTTGTGGTTGTGTGTGTGGTTTGGTGTGGTTGTGTGTCTGGTTGTGTGTCTGGTTGTATATGTGTGTGTGTGTGGGTGTGGTTGTGTGTGGTTGTGAGTGGTTGGGTGGCTGAGTGGTCGTGTGTGGTTGTGTGTGTGGTTGTGTGTGTGTGTGGTTGCACGTGTGGTTGCACGTGTGGTTGTGTGTGTAGGTATGTGTGGTTGTGAGTGTGGTTGTGGTTGTGTGTGTGGTTGTGTGTGTGGTTGTGGTTGTGTGTGTGGTTGTGTGTGTAGTTGTGTGTGTTATTGTGCGTGTGGTTGTGTTTGTGTGTGGTTGTGTGTGTGGTTGTGGTTGTGTGTGTGTGTGGTTGTGTGTATGTGTGTGTTTGTCTGTGTGGGTGTGTGTGGTTGTGGTTGGTGTGTGTGGTTGTGTGTGTGGTTGTTAGTGTGGTTGTGTGTGTGTTGTTGTGTTTGTGGTTGTGTATGTGGTTGTGTGTGTGTAGTTGTGTGTGGTTGTGTGTGTGTGGTTTGGTGTGGTTGTGTGTGTGTGGTTGTGCATGTGGTTGTATGTGTGGTTGTGTGTGTGGTTGTGTGTGGTTGTGGTTGTTGGTGTGGTTTGGCTGACGGTGTGCATGTACTGATGTTTGGCTGGCTGTGTGTGTACTGATATTTTGCTTGCAGTGTGTGTTGACTCACACTTGGCTGGCAGTCTGTGTGGACAAGAGCTTCGAGGTGGTGAGTGTGGACTAGAGCTTGGTGGAGGTGTGGGTAGACTGGAGCTCGGCTGGTGTTGTGTGTGGACTGATGCTTGGCTGGTGGTGTGTGTTCGATGGTGCTTGACTGGGGGGATTTGTAGATGGTGAATATATGACGTTATCCCGCAGACAAACAGCCCGCATACCATCAGTCCGCAAAAATAATCCTGTATGTACTATTAGGCCGTAAATTAAAAGAACGAAAACTTTTAGAACGAATATGCCTTTAGCACGCATGCCTTTACAACGTAAAGGCATGCATGTTAAAGGTATACTCGTTGTAAAAGTTGTAAAGGTAAGTAAAAGTACACTACCCTACCCTACACTACCCTACACTCTAATGTAGTACCCCTGCACCACCCACCCTTGACACACAGTCCTTTTTCTACATTTACACTACCCAGCACGACCCCCCAACACTACCATAAAGCACATTACTTCCCTACACAAACACTACAACAGTACCTTAATACACTACCCCCAGCATGACCCTACACCAACACTACAATACTACCCTAAACCACTACACCCCCTAAACCCTAAAACACTACCCCCCGCATGACCCTACACTACAACACTACCCAAACCCTAAACCACTACACCCCAGCATGACCCTACACTACACAAACACTACAACACTACCCTAAACCCTAAACCACTACACCCCAGCATGACCCTACACTACACAAACATTACAACACTACCCTAAACCCTAAAACACTACCCCCAGCATGACCCTACACTACAACACTACCCAAACCCTAAACCACTACACCCCAGCATGACCCTACACTACACAAACACTACAACACTACCCTAAACCCTAAACCACTACACCCCAGCATGACCCTACACTACACAAACACTACAGCACTACCCTAAACCCTAAAACACTACCCCCAGCATGAACCTACACTACAACACTACCCAAACCCTAAACCACTACACCCCAGCATGACCCTACACTACACAAACACTACAACACTACCCTAAACCCTAAACCACTACACCCCAGCATGACCCTACACCACACAAACACTACAACACTACCCTAAACCCTAAAACACTACCCCAGCATGACCCTACACTACACAAACACTACAACACTACCCTAAACCCTAAACCACTACACCCCAGCATGACCCTACACTACAACACTACCCTAAACCCTAAACCACTACACCCCAGCATGACCCTACACTACACAAACACTACAACACTACCCTAAACCCTAAAACACTACCCCCAGCATGACCCTACACTACGCAAACAATACAACACTACCCTAAACCCTAAAACACTACCCCCAGAATGACCCTACACTACGCAAACACTACAACATTACCCTAAACCCTAAAACACTACCCCCAGCATGACCCTACACTATGCAAACACTACAACACTACCCTAAACCCTAAAACACTACCCCCAGCATGACCCTACACTACACAAACACTACAACACTACCCTAAACCCTATAACACTTCCCCCAGCATGACCCTACACTAAACAACCACCACAACTCTACATTACACTAACACAACACTACACTACACAATCACTAACCCAGCACAACGAAAAAATTAACCCAAACCCACTTACCTCTCTCATCATCGTGGTTTTCACAACGCAAATGCATTTACCATACATGCCTTTAAAACCTAATTCATTGTAAAGGCATGCGTGATAAATGCACATGCGTTTTGAAACAATGCGGGATAATGGTATGCGAGGTCAATGACCTTGCGGGATAATGGTATGCGGACTGAAAGTCCGCGGGATAAAAAATGCGGGATAATGGCTGCAAACCGTACATGGTGCTGTGTGCTAGGCCTACCAGCACTGCACGAAGCATAGGTAAGTCACCCCTACAGCAGGCCCTACAGCCCTATGGCAGGGGGTACTATACCTCTTGTAAGGGCACAGCTGCATGAGCATATTTGTCCCTAAAGTGTCTAAGACCATTCTTAGACCTTATAAGTGCATGGTGAAGTCATACTGAGTACATGGGCTGGGAGCTTGACACTATGAGTTCCCTAGCTCCCTGATGGCCTCACCAAATTCCCAGATGTTTGGTACCAAACATTTCAGATTAATGAACCTACACTGATGCCAGTGTAGGATTCATTATTTAATGCACTCAGAGGGCCCCTCAGAGTGGCCCCTGAAAACCCACCAAACCACAAGTGTGTGCCTGACTGGTCTTCACCAGCCTGTCATTTCTAATCATGTTTTTCTGACCCTCTGTGGTGGGAGCCTTTTGCTTTCATGGGTCAGAACCAAAGCCCGAACTTGGTGGTAGTGCTTCACACCTACCCCAAACAAGGAACAGCATTTTTTGATTTTCAAAAACCTTTATTGAGGATGAGACACTACAAAATTACAGTGTTGCACCATAACAAAATAATATGCACTGCGATACAACATAACAGATCAAAGATTATCACATACATACACAACAAATACGAAAAAAAGACAATATCAATTAAATAAATCGGTTGTGGGTGTGTGTGTGTGTGGTTTGGTGTAGTTGTGTGTGTGTGTGTGGTTGTCTGTTTGTTTGTTTGTCTGGTTGTATGTGTGTGTGTGTGTGTGGTTGTGATTGTGTGTGGTTGGGTGGCTGGTTGGGTGGCTGGGTGATTGTGTGTGTGGTTGTGTGTGCGTGGTTGCGCGTGTGGTTGTGTGTGTAGGTATGTGTGTGGTTGTGTGTGTGTGGTTGTGTGTGTGGTTGTGTGTGTGGTTGTGTGTGTGGTTGTGTGTGTAGTTGTGTGTGTTGTTGTGTGTGTGGTTATGTTTGTGTGTGGTTGTGTGTGTGTGGTAGTGGTTGTGTGTGTGTGGGGTTGTGTGTGTGGTTGTGTGTCTGTTGTGTGTGTGTGTGTTTGTCTGTGTGTGTGTGTGTGGTTATGTGTGGGTGTGTGTGGTGTGTGTGTGGTTGTTTGTGTGTGTGTGGTTGTGTGTGGTTCTGGTTGTGTGTGGTTGTGGTTGTGTGTGGTTGTGGTTGTGTGTGTGTGGTTGTGTGTGTGGTTATGCGTGTGGTTGTGTGTGTGTGTGGGTGTTGTTGTGTTTGTGGTTGTGTATGTGGATGTATGGTTGCATATGTGTGTGTAGTTATATGTGTGTGTGCTTGTGTGTGTTTATGGTTGTATGTAAGTGGTTGTTTGTGGGTGTGGTTGTGTGTGTGGTTGTGTGTGTGTGGTTGTGTGTGTGTGGTTGTGTGTGTGTCGTTGTTTGTGTGTGTGTGTTTGTGTGTGTGTGGTTGTGTGTGTGGTTGTGGTTGTGTGTGGTTGTGTGTGTGTGGTAGTGGTTGTGTGTGTGTGTGGTTGTGTGTGTGGTTGTGTGTCTGTTGTGTGTGTGTGTGTTTGTCTGTGTGTGTGTGTGTGGTTATGTGTGGGTGTGTGTGGTGTGTGTGTGGTTGTTTGTGTGTGTGTGGTTGTGTGTGGTTCTGGTTGTGTGTGGTTGTGGTTGTGTGTGGTTGTGGTTGTGTGTGTGTGGTTGTGTGTGTGGTTATGCGTGTGGTTGTGTGTGTGTGTGGGTGTTGTTGTGTTTGTGGTTGTGTATGTGGATGTATGGTTGCATATGTGTGTGTAGTTATATGTGTGTGTGCTTGTGTGTGTTTATGGTTGTATGTAAGTGGTTGTTTGTGGGTGTGGTTGTGTGTGTGGTTGTGTGTGTGTGGTTGTGTGTGTGTGGTTGTGTGTGTGTCGTTGTTTGTGTGTGTGTGTTTGTGTGTGTGTGGTTGTGTGTGTGGTTGTGGTTGTGTGTGGTTGTGCGTGAGGTTGTGGATGTGTGTGTGTGGTTGTGTGGTTGTGTGTGTGTGTGCTTGTGTGTTGGTGTGTGGTTGTGTGTGTGGTTGTGGTTGTGTGTGTGGTTGTGTGTGTGGTTGTGTGTGTGGGGGTGTTGTGTTTGTGTATGTGGTTGTGTTGTTGTGTGTGTGTGTGTGTAGTTGTGTGTATGGTTGTGGGTGTGTGTGTGGTTTGGTGTGGTTGTGTGTGTGTGTGGTTGTGTGTCTGGTTGTGTGTCTGGTTGTATTTGTGTATGTGTGTGTGGGTGTGGTTGTGTGTGGTTGTGTGTGTGTGGTAGTGGTTGTGTGTGTGTGTGGTTGTGTGTGTGGTTGTGTGTCTGTTGTGTGTGTGTGTGTTTGTCTGTGTGTGTGTGTGTGGTTATGTGTGGGTGTGTGTGGTGTGTGTGTGGTTGTTTGTGTGTGTGTGGTTGTGTGTGGTTCTGGTTGTGTGTGGTTGTGGTTGTGTGTGGTTGTGGTTGTGTGTGTGTGGTTGTGTGTGTGGTTATGTGTGTGGTTGTGTGTGTGTGGGTGTTGTTGTGTTTGTGGTTGTGTATGTGGATGTATGGTTGCATATGTGTGTGTAGTTATATGTGTGTGTGCTTGTGTGTGTTATGGTTGTATGTAAGTGGTTGTTTGTGGGTGTGGTTGTGTGTGTGGTTGTGTGTGTGTGGTTGTGTGTGTGTGGTTGTGTGTGTGTGTCGTTGTTTGTGTGTGTGTGTTTGTGTGTGTGGTTGTGTGTGTGGTTGTGGTTGTATGTGGTTGTGCGTGAGGTTGTGGATGTGTGTGTGTGGTTGTGTGGTTGTGTGTGTGTGTGCTTGTGTGTTGGTGTGTGGTTGTGTGTGTGGTTGTGGTTGTGTGTGTGGTTGTGTGTGTGGTTGTGTGTGTGGGGGTGTTGTGTTTGTGTATGTGGTTGTGTGGTTGTGTGTGTGTGTGTGTGTAGTTGTGTGTATGGTTGTGGGTGTGTGGGTGGTTTGGTGTGGTTGTGTGTGTGTGTGGTTGTGTGTCTGGTTGTGTGTCTGGTTGTATTTGTGTATGTGTGTGTGGGTGTGGTTGTGTGTGGTTGTGTGTGTGTGGTTGTGTGTTTGGTTGTGAGTGTGGTTGTGATTGTGTGTGTGGTTGTGTGTGTGGTTGTGGTTGTGGTTGTGTGTGTGGTTGTGTGTGTAGTTGTGTGTGTGGTTGTGTGTGTGGTTGTGTTTGTGTGTGGTTGTGTGTGTGGTTGTGGTTGTGTGTGTGTGTGTGTCTGTGGTTGTGTGTGTTGTGTGTGTGTGTGTGTTTGACTGTGTGTGTGTGTGGTTGTGTGTGGGTGTGTGTGGTTGTGTGTGTGGTTGTGTGTGTGTGTGTGGTTGTGTGTGTGTGTGGGTGTTGTTGTGTTTGTGGTTGTGTATGTGGTTGTGTGGTTTGTGTGTGTGTGTAGTTGTGTGTGTGGTTGTGGGTGTGTGTGTGCGGTTGTGTGTGTGGTTGTATGTGTGGTTGTGTGTGTGGTTGCATGTGTGCTTTGGTGGTTGGGTGGTTGGGTGTGGTTGTGTGCGTGGTTGTGTGTGTGTGTGTGGTTGTGTGTGTGTGGGTGTTGTTGTGTTTGTGGTTGTGTATGTGGTTGTGTGGTTTGTGTGTGTGTAGTTGTGTGTATGGTTGTGGGTGTGTGTGCGGTTGTGTGTGTGGTTGTATGTGTGGTTGTGTGTGTGGTTGTATGTGTGTGGTTGTGTGTGTGTCATTGTTTGTGTGTGTGTTTGTGTGTGTGTGGTTGTGTGTGTGGTTGTGGTTGTGTGTGGTTGTGCGTGAGGTTGTGGATGTGTGTGTGTGGTTGTGTGGGTGTGTGTGTGTGTGTGCCTGTGTGTTGGTGTGTGGTTGTGTGTGTGGTTGTGGTTGTGTGTGTGTGGTTGTGTGTGTGGTTGTGTGTGTGTGGGTGTTGTGTTTGTGTATGTGGTTGTGTGGTTGTGTATGTGTGTGTGTAGTTGTGTGTATGGTTGTGGGTGTGTGTGTGGTTTGGTGTGGTTGTGTGTGTGTGGTTGTGTGTCTGGTTGTGTGTCTGGTTGTATTTGTGTATGTGTGTGTGGGTGTGGTTGTGTGTGGTTGTGTGTGTGTGGTTGTGTGTGTGGTTGTGAGTGTGGTTGTGATTGTGTGTGTGGTTGTGTGTGTGGTTGTGGTTGTGTGTGTGGTTGTGTGTGTAGTTGTGTGTGTGGTTGTGTGTGTGGTTGTGTTTGTGTGTGGTTGTATGTGTGGTTGTGGTTGTGTGTGTGTGTGTGGTTGTGTGTCTGTGGTTGTGTGTGTTGTGTGTTTGTGTGTTTGACTGTGTGTGTGTGTGTGGTTGTGTGTGGGTGTGTGTGGTTGTGTGTGTGTGTGGTTGTGTGTGTGTGGGTGTTGTTGTGTTTGTGGTTGTGTATGTGGTTGTGTGGTTTGTGTGTGTGTGTAGTTGTGTGTGTGGCTGTGGGTGTGTGGGTGGTTGTGTGTGTGGTTGTATGTGTGGTTGTGTGTGTGGTTGTATGTGTGCTTTGGTGGTTGGGTGGTTGTGTGGTTGTGTGCGTGGTTGTGTGTGAGTGTGTGTGGTTGTGTGTGTGTGTGGTTGTGTGTGTGTGGGTGTTGTTGTGTTTGTGGTTGTGTATGTGGTTGTGTGGTTTGTGTGTGTGTAGTTGTGTGTATGGATGTGGGTGTGTGTGCAGTTGTGTGTGTGGTTGTATGTGTGGTTGTGTGTGTGGTTGTATGTGTGCTTTGGTGGTTGGGTGGTTGGGTGTGGTTGTGTGTGTTGTTATGTGTGTGGTTGTGTGTGTGTGGTTGTGTGTGTGGTTGTGTGTGTGGTTGTGGTTGTATGTGTGTGGTTGTGTGTGTGGGTATGTGTGTGGTTGTGTGTGTGGTTGTGTGTGTGGTTTTGTGTGTGGTTGTGTGTGTGTGTGTAGTTGTGTGTGTGTGGTTGTGTGTGGTTGTTTTTGTGTGGTTGTTTGTGTGTGTGTGGTTGTGTGTGTGGTTGTGTGTGTGGTTGTGTGTGTGGTTGTGGTTGTGTGTATGTGGTTGTGTGTGTGTGTGTGTGTGGTTTTGTGTGGTTGTTTGTGTGTGTGTGGTTGTGTGTGTGTGTGTGTGGTTGTGTGTGTGTGTGTGTGTGTGTGGTTGTGGTTGTGTGTGTGGTTGTGTGTGTGGTTGTGTGTGTGTGGTTGTGTGTGTGGTTGTGTGTTAGTGGGTATTGTGTTTGTGGTTGTGTATGTGGTTGTGTGGTTGTATGTGTGTGTGTAGTTGTGTGTGTGGTTGTGTGTGTGTGTGGTTGGGTGTGTGGTTGTGTGTGTGGTTGTATGTGTGGTTGTGTGTGTGGTTGGTTGTGGTTGGGTGGTTGTGTTTGGTTGTGTGTGGTTGTGTGTGTGTGGTTGTGTGTGTGGTTGCACATGTGTTTGTGTGTGTTTGGTTGTGGTGTGTGGGTATATGTGTGGTTGTGTGTGTGGTTGTGGTTGTGTGTGTGGTTGTGTTTGTGCGTGTGTGGTTGTGTGTGTGGTTGTGTGGTTGGGTGTGGTTGTGGTTGTGTGTGTGTGTGGTTGTGTGTGTGTTGTTGTGTGTGGTTGTGTGTGTATTGTGTGTGTGTATGCGTGTGTGTGTGTGTGTAGGTGTGTGTACTGGAGTTTGGCTGACGGTCGGCATGTACTGATGTTTGGCTGCCTGTGTGTGTACTGGTATTTTGCTTGCAGTGTGTGTTGACTTGCACTTGGCTGGCAGTCTGTGTGGACAAGAGCTTGGAGGTGGTGTGTGTGGACTAGAGCTTGGTGGAGGTGTGGGTAGACTGGAGCTCCGCTGGTGTTGTGTGTGGACTGATGCTTGGCTGGTGGTGTGCGTTCGATGGTGCTTGGCTGGGGGAATGTGCAGATGGTGCTTAACTTGCATGTGCGTGGACTGGCACTTGGCTGGTGGTGTGCATGGACTGTTGCTTGGCTGTCGGTGTGGCTTGTGTGGCTACCCCTGCGTTGTTTTACCCAGAATCCTCTGTAAACCTCACATTTAGCTAAAAAGTTATGTTTTCCTCGCATGCCTTTGTGAAAAACTTGAATATCACTGCATCAGCACAAATTTCCTACCACCCAGAGTTCCTTTCGATCTCCTGATAAAAATGATACCTCACTTGTGTGGGTGCCCAAAGCAGAGTCACCCTAAAAAAGTGTTTTTAAAACTTCTCTTATGAACACGCTTTGGTTCCCCCTCAGTTTTTTATTTTAAAAGTTTTTAAGCTGACTCTGCTTTGGGCCCCCACACGAGCGAGGTATCATTTTTTTATTAGGAGACAGAGGTAAACTCGGGGAGGTAGGAAATTTGTGCCGGCATGCTGATCCCACAGAGAAACGTGATGAAAATTAGATTTTTAGCTGCATTTTAGGTTTGCAGGGAATTCTGGGTGAGAAAAAGTTGTGGGATCAATGCAAGCCACACCTCCCTGGACTCCCCAGGGTGTCTACGTTTCAGAAATGGTTTGGAAGGTTTACCTAGATGGACGCCAAGCTCTGTCACACAAACCCAGGTACCCACCTATCTATAAAAAAACAACCTATTTTTGCAAAGGGGGCTCCCGGGGTCTGTGGCCATCCAGGTAGGTCAAATTGACTTTCTACACATTTCTCCCTTCCAAATGTAAGACAGCATGTAAAAATGCCTTCTAATTCACATACTAGTATGGGTACCCACAAATTTGGAGATGTGCAAATAACCATTGATTCTAAACTCCCTGTGTTATTACCATTTCAGAAATACATAGGTATCCTTGAGACCTATTTTTCACTAGTTATATTTTACAAATGAATTGCTGTATACCTGATACACAATAAAAAAACATTGCAAGACACAGCTCAGTAATTGGCTCTTGGTACCTCGATTTCTTGGTGAATTTACAATTCCTATATATCACCACAACCAAAAGGGTCCAGCAAACGTAATGGTATATTACCTTTAAAAATCTGCCATACTTAAAAGAAGTTACACAAGAAAACGTAGGCACAAATAGCTGTTTTTTTCAACTCAATTTCAAAATTATTTGATTCTAACTGTTACTTTCTATAAGAAAACCTTGAAGGATCTACACAAATGACCTCTTACTGAATTCAGACTTTTGCCTAATTTTCAGAAATGTATAGTTTTACTGGACCCATTATGGGTTTTATACCCATTTCTACCACTAACTGGAAGGAGGTTCAAATCACAAAAATAGGAAAAATAGGCTGTATCCCATTAAAATGCCAAAACTGTGTAGAAAGGTTTGGTTCGCTGACAAAAGTCTGCCTGTTTCTGAAAGCTGGGAAGATAGGATTTTAGCACTGCAAAAACTTCATTGATAACATTTGCAGGGGAAAAAAACAGATGTTTTCATCTGCATCACTCTTTTCTCCCCAAAAACTAAATTTAGCTGTATTTTGGCTACTTTCTCAGTCCCCTCCAGGGGAATCCATGAACTCTGGGTACCTTTACAATCCCCAGGATGTTCAAAGAAAGGGAAGCAAATTTGGCATGGATGCCTTATGTGGACAAAATGTTACGGGTGCCTAAGCGCGAACTATGCCAAATAGCCAAAAAAAGGATTTATAAGGAGGGAAAGTCCTAGCAGCGAACAAGTTAAACTCGTGATACTCAATCTATTTCTGCCAATCTATTTCATTTTGGGGAAATTTTTGTTTTCAGGAAAGTAATAACTTATTGGTATTTCTTAAATACCACAGGAGTTGGGGCATCTGTTTATTTATTTATTTATTTATAATATTTATAGAGCGCGAGCGAAGGCCCTTGGGCATCTCGGCGCTAAGATCTCTGCCATATTCAGCCAAGGAGGGAAAGAGGGAATCACTGATTAAAGAGCCAGGACTTGAGTTGTTTTCGGAAAGACCAAAGAGGCGGGCTGGTTTTAATAGCATGTGGCAGTCTATTCCAGAGTCTAGGTGCTGACACGAGGAATCTTCTGTCACCCCAAGACACCAGTTTGGTACGAGGTACCATTAACTCATGTAGATTGGAAGATCGAAGGGGTCTGAGGGGACGATGGGGAGTGAGATTTTGGATCAGAAAGGCTGGTCCTTGGTTATGCAAGGCCTTATAAACAATGCAGAGGGATTTAAATTTAATTCTATTTCTGATAGAAAGCCAGTGGAGTTCTCTGATGGTTCCTGACACTGAGTGGAATTTGGGGACACCTCCCAAAAGCCTGGCAGCCGCATTTTGGATGGCTTGCATTTTATTGAGAACTCTTTCTTGAGTATTCAGGAATAGTGCATTGCAATAATCCAGAGTGGACAATACCAAGGATGTTATCAAGGTTTTACCCGCTGTGGCCGGGAGGAAAGGGAGAATTTTTTTTTATAAGTCGTAACTTATGGAAAGCGGAGGAGGAGGTGATCTGATTAGCATGGGGGAGAAAGGTAAGACGGTCATCGAACATAACTCCCAATGACAGTGGCCACCAGCGGGAAGACCATTCCGGCGTCAAATTTCCGAAAATAACAACTTCGGACTTGTCAGAATTCAATTTAAGGCAATTGGAAGCCATCCAATTCCCTATTGCTTCCATGCCCAGATTGAATTCGTCTGATATTTTTTGGCCATTATTCCTGATGGCAAGGACCAACTGGGTGTCATCAGCATAGGATGTAAGGCTCATCCCATGGGCTCGGATGACATTGGCCAGGTCCGACACATATATATTGAAAAGTGTCGGACTCAGGGATGAGCCTTGGGGTACTCCACATGGCAACGATAGGGTGGAGGACTGAAAGGATCCTATGGTGACTACCTGGGTCCTTTGTGCCAGGAAGGAGGCCAGAAGAGTCTTAGCCCTTTGCTGAACACCCATGCTTTCGACACGGTCGATCAGGATGGTGTGATCGACCGTGTCGAAGGCCGCCGACAGGTCCAGCAATATGAGGACCGCTGTTCCCCCGGCATCCCGAATAATTCTAATGTCCTCCATGGCCTTAATCAGTGCCGTCTCAGTCCCATGATATTGACGAAAGCCAAACTGGGAATCGTCCAGCAAGTGGTGTTCCTCTATAAAGGCTGAAAGTTGGAGATTCAGAGCCTTTTCGGCAATCTTGGCCACGGCTGGGAGGCTGGCAATGGGCCGATAACTCTTAAGTTCGTCCATGTCAAGATTAGGTTTTTTGAGCAGTGGTCTTATTAGGGTTTTTTTAGCGTGAGTGGGTAGATACCGGAAGTGATCATGGTATTACAAATGGAGGTGATGACAGGTAGTACCACTTCAATCACCGGAGTAAGTACTTTAAGAGGACATGGGTCAAGAGCAGAACCTGTCTTAATGGAAGACATAATGTCCCTAATCTGGGCTGTAGAGACCTCTGCAAACTGAAGGAGTAAGGGGGTAGTTCTAATGTTACAAGCCAAATCAGAGGTGGTTTTAGGGATGATTTTAACACCAATGGCAAAGGCTGCATAGATGTCATTGACTTTGCTAAAAGGAAGGTTCTAGGATCCCTCTCTGTTTCTCCTTCAGACCAATCCACAGCAATTTTACACTCTGCCCACAAGTATCCCTGAACCACAATGTCAAACAAGGTGTTTAAATTAATCCACAAGACCTTTCAAACTGTCTATACCATTTCACTAGATTATCGCTCAGTTTTGGGAACTCATTTGTAAATGACAAAATATCAGCTCTAGTCTAAGGCACATGCTTGAATCCTCAACCAGGTACTTCTCACTTTGGAAGCATCGGTATCTCCTCGACCACTCCATTGATTACGACAGATGTCTGCAATCAAACTCTCTGAGTTTCCTTCTTTTTCAACTATCTACCTTCCCATTTCTCTCTTTCATCCCATTTCTTGATCAATGTGAATAATTTTCTAATCTGTAATTTCATTATAGGCCTCATGTTTGCAAGGTCTTTGTCACTAAAGTCTAATCTGTATGATTATTGCAGCACCTTTAATTTCTGATCATCAATTTCATATTTCTGAGCAAATTCAACTAGCCTTTTCATGTGTCAGTCTAGCTGTAATGTCTTTGCAGAGATGTAGAAAGTACTCTTTTTCTCATGTATACCCCCCCACACACACTTTTTGCCTGACTCTGATGCATCTTTGACTGAGTGTGCACTGGGTTGCTGCTAACCAGGCTCTGTAGATTTGTTTCACTTGGCACCCCTCTGGTACACATGTACAAGGTACCAGTCGTACAAAGGGCCTTGTGACCAGAGAGAGTCTCGAATGGGCTGCAGCATGTATTATACCACCCTAGGAGACCCCTCACCAAACACATGCACACAGCCACATCAGCCTGCGTGTTTTAGTGCAGATAAATGTGAACAGTCGATCTGGCACACATCCCTGTGTGCTAGGCCTACCAGCACTGCAAGCGGCATAGGTAAGTCACCCCTACAGCAGGCGTTACAGCCCTACGTCAGGGGGTACTATACTTCTTGTAAGGGTACAACTGAATGAGCATACTTGTCCTTAAAGTGTCTAAGTTCATTCTTAGACCTTATAAGTGCATGGTGAAGTCATACTGAGTACATGGGCTGGAGCTTGATGCTATGAGTTCCCCAGCTCCCTGATGACCTCACCGAATTCCCAGATGTTTGGTACCAAACATCTCAGATTAATGAACCTACACTGATGCCAGTGTAGGATTCATTATTTAATGCACTCAGAGAGCCCCTCGGGGTGGCCCCTGAAAACTCACCAAACCTGAAGTGTGTGCCTGACTGGTCTTTACCAGCCTGTCATTTCTAATCATGATTCTGACCCTCTGCGGTGGGAGCCTTTTGCTTTCATGGGTCAGAACTAAAGCCTGAACTTGGTGGTAGTGCTTCACACCTACCCCAAACAAGGAACAGCATTTTTTGATTTTTCAAAAACCTTTATTGAGGAAGAGACACAACAAAATTACAGTATTGCACCATAACAAAATAATATGCACTGTGATACAACATAACAGAACAAAGATTATCACATACATACACAACGAATAAGAAAAAAAGACAATATCAATTAAATAAATCGGGGAGACACCAAAACCAATGAAGAGAAAATGACTTGCATGGCGCATTGTATGACAAAAGGGGGGTACACTGTTAATCGAGGGGAGAAGGGGAGCAGAGAGGAGGAGACTCATTGACCTTCACCGGCAGCCGCCGCAGGTGGATGTATGACATTACAACGCATGCTTTTACAACGCATGCCTTTACAACGCGGTTTTTACAACGCATGCCTTTACAACGCATAGTGCTTTGGGGCGCTGGATAGTGAATTGTTTAATTCACTATTCCAACTCCAGTCCCCGTGGATAGTAGGGAAGGTGTTGGATAGTAAAATAAACCTATTTCCTATCCTAGAGTGCCCCCCAGCGCAATGCATTGTAATGGTTTGCGTTGTAAAAGTTGCGTCGTAAAGGCACTGCGTGGTAAAAGTTGCGTTGTAAAGGATGTTTCCTGGCGCAGGCGGACTGTCGGCGGGGAGTGCGGGAGAGGTCGCCGGTTGTTGGGAAGTGTGACCAGGAAGGTAGGAAATAAGCGGTCCCCAAATATCCAATGGACGGGATCTGGCAGGCATAAGGTCCCAGAATTTGTACAGGAGGGTCTGGCAACGAGAAGCATTTTCCAGCCAAAAGAGACCCCAGCATATGGAAACCCTGTGTCGCCCAAGAACCAACAGCATAGCAATCAGTTTGCGGGAGGCATTTGGACAGAATTTGACGAAGCCTAGGAGGCAAAGCAGAGGGTCAGGTTGAAGCGGAGAGGAGGTGATCTAAGAAATTACAGCACATACCTCACGCCAGTAAGCGGAGACCCTGGGGCATAGCCAGGCGAGGTGGAAAAAGTCGGCATCAGGCGCTGAGCAGCGCGTGTATCCATCCCTGGTAATAAGTCTCAACTTGTGTAATTCTACAGGGGTCTGGTAGAGCCTGTGGAGATATTTAAAATGGATAAGGCGCAGACAATAGATAGGGGAGAGGCGTTTGGTCTGAGTGCAACAATACAGCCAGTCGGCCTGGGAAATCTCGATGCCTAGGTCCTCCTCCCACGACACGTGCGCCCTGTCAGGTGAGCTGGAAGAGGCCGCCAGGGTGGAAGCATAAATTTGGGTGACCGATTTCTTTGGGGAGGAGCTTGTGTAAAGGAGATTTAGAGTGGCCATCAAGGGGGGAGGCTTGGGTAAAGAGGAATGAAGCTTCCTGCAGACCTCCGGGAGCTGATAAAAAAGCAAAGTGTCCAAAGGGCCAGAGTCAGCAGCGAGTGTGTAGAATGTGTTCTCAGGGTAGAGGTCAGACACGGTAGAGTGCCCAAGACGAGTGGCATGTTTCGGCATCCCTGAAGATTGAAGAGGAGGAAAGGCCGGATAGTGAGCAATGGGCATCGCAGCGGCAGAGAGCATGTCCAAACCTGAAAATTTCCAGAGCCCCTCCCAGGCCCAACGCAGGGTCTTGACCGTATCGACCTCAGAGTGCGGAGGCCTCACCGGTGCAAACAAAGCGGTGGTGAGCGGCCACGGGCGGCCAGGTCAGTCTCGACCGCGACGTGGGGCTGGAACGGAGTGGGGTGAAGCCAGAAGTGGAGAAAGCTGGCCTGTGCGCTGAGGGCATAGAGTTTGAGGTCAGGGGCACCGAGACCACCGCGTGACATAGGAAGGGTTAGGACGTTATATGCAATCCTGGGTTGACACCCAGCCCAAGTCAGAGTGATCACTAGTGAGTGCAGTTTGAGAAAAAAGTGAGTGGTGAGGGGGATGGGTATATTAAGGAATGCATATAAAAACTTCGGGAGCACCACCATTTGGGCAATGGCTATGCGACCAGCTCCTAGGAACAGCATTAAAGGACGGTAAATCTCAAAGGCTTCCCATCCTTTTTTATACTGACCAGGGTCTCTCCAGCTAGCGGAGACACCCGTCCCCCTGACCAAGCCCCACTTTTGGTGGTAAGGTCAGCGGGAAAAGTTAGTAAGCAGGAGAGGTGCATCTACTCTAAGCCAAGACCACCCCTAACATGTTCTGGGCAGAAATGGCCTCCTACTTTGAAAATCCTCCATATTGTTAAGGGGTTTGCCCCCTCCCAAGAGGGAGTGGACACACAAAGGGTGTAGTCCCGCTAAAGGTAAGTAGTCCAATTGCTACTACCTTCTAACCTCCGTAAAGCCCCTAAATTGAGTATTTAGGGGCAACCCTGAAACATGATCCTTAGATCACCGATGACATACGAAGAAGAGGACAAAGAAGAGCCAATCTCAGCACGACAAGCAGCTCCAGCAACTGCCGTGTTCCCAGTCCCGCCAGCATGTCTGCGAACTTCGAACTTTGCACAACTTGTCCAGCAGACGAGCAACCTCCAAAACCCTGGGAGGATTGCCTGCTTTCAACAAAGAGTCCTCATCTCCTGTGGACAGCAGACCTGTTCAGAAACCAAGTTTCAAGACCAAGCTCTGACTGTGGAACCGTGAAGTAGCCACCTCTGCACCCGATGTCCATGGCCTGTGTCCAAGAGGCCCAGCATTATAGAAAAGGTTCCCCAACTATCCTGAGCAAGAGTCCCTCGTGGGTTGACCCATGCAAGACTCTGCACGATGACCACCCCAACCGCGACTGCATGGGAAAGCTGACTTCAGATGCCAAAGGACACCCCTGCACCCGGAGCTGCTGGGCCTTGGGGAGATCTACCAATGGTGTCCCGATGCCCCAGCACATCCCAGCTTACCTGTGTAGCAGTAGGGTTTAATCAATTGGCCTCGTAACCTGAGCCTGCAGCCTTTTTTGAGATTCCCTATTGGTTTGCATTGGGGCCCAACACTGTGTTGGAACTCTGTACCCGGCTGTCCCTGTGCCGCTGAGGATGTAGGTTTGGTGCTGCCTTACGCCCACACGTGCTTGACTTAACCCCCGGAGACTGGGTTCCAAAACCATGCCCTGCTGGTAGTACCACTTTGATTGCTCCTTTCTACATTGGATAACATTTGCACCAGGCCCCAAATTTGACCTGTGCACCAGGCCGTACCAGTGCCGCTGGTGGTGCAGTTTGATTACTTAGCTGAACCTTGTCTGGTACTAATTCTTGATCCAAAAACTTAATACTGTAAATCGTTTACCTACCTGCAATTTGCTGATTGTGTTTCCTCCCATAGGATAACATTGAACTGATTGAAAAATGCACTAAGCGTCCCCTTTTGATATCGAAAAACAGTGATATTACAAAACGTATTTTACTGCAACAAAGTATTTTTGGTTCTATAAAATAAATATACAAAAAGTAATATTTTTACAAACAATTGGTCGTAGAGTTAGTCATTGAGTGCCTGTAATCAATTCTTGCGTGTGTGTCCACAGCAAATGCTTAACACAGCCCTCTAATAAATCTAACTGCTTGCCCACACTACCACAAAAGAGAGCATTAGTATAATTAAATTTAGCCTCTGGGGATCCACTGGACTCTGTGCACATTATACCTTACTTTGGTATAGTATATATATACCAAGTCAGCTTCCTTCACTTACAATAATTCTCTTTGTGGTAGGTGTCTAATCGTGATGGGCTTGGAGTTCCCGCAATCATTTCTTCTAGCTCTACATTCAGCTTGAACACAACTAATGCTTTTCCTTTCACTGGGACTGAAACAGTCTCAGAACTCTGGTTGATAATTGCGGTACTAAGTGGCACATGCATCAAGCTATCTTGCGATCGCAAACAGTACGATTCGCAAAAATCGGTCGTTTGCGATCACAAAATAGCCTTCAGCAATGCATTATCAAAATTCGCAGAATTTCTCGGAAATACTCTAAATTTGCCATCCTTATTTTGCGATTTCCAATTAGCGATTCCATATTTGCAAATTCGCCATTTGATAATCGCAAACCTATGCTTGAAACATTCGCAAATTGTGAATGAACCAGGATTCGCAAGTTTGCAAGTGCAAAATAGCACCAATTCAAATCAGGTGGTAGCCAGGTGAAAACTATTTGAACAGCTCCAGAAGGTCTCAGAATGTTTCACAGTGGCTACGCTGTATGTCATGGCAAGGAGAATGAGGATACAAGCAGCAGCACAGAGAAGAAGAAGGATACAGGTACGCATTTTTAGAGTGTGCATTACATTGTTGGGGCAGACAGAGGAAGAGATCTATGATAAATATAGGTTGGATCCAGAAATCATCTATGAACTGATAGCTGAACTAGATCAACTACTGCAGCCTCAGACTCGTCGGACACATGCCATTCCCACACATGTGCAGGTCCTATGTTCACTACAACTCCTAGATTCAGGTAGCTACTAGATGCAGCAGAAGGATTCTCACAAAGTGCACTATTGTGCTTTTTCAATTCTTTCCTGTACGCTATGTTGCAGAGGATAAACCAGCACATTAGATGTCCTACACCGGGGGGGGCTTGGTCTGGCCACGCAGGAAGATGGCCGCCTCAAGGACGAGCTCCGCTGTGGGAATGACCCCTGATGGGATTTCCCCACTTACTTGTGCTGCCGGAGTCTTTTCTTCACGCTCCGCCGTAATTGGAAGACATGCAGAGGGTCGTCGACGAACAGCGGTGTTTCTCCTTCTTTGACTGCCGGTGAGGTGACCGCCCGGCTCTGCTCTGCGACACGCTCCAGGCCCTGCGCGCCGCATTAAGCCGCGCCTCATAGCCTCACAAGGCCGCGCCTTCTCAGGCATTGTACACGCCCCAGCTTTCAAAGCGCCTCCTCCTGATGCTGTGGAGGTATTTTCTCTATTGAATTACCGGCAATGTTTTTCAAAGCTCCATGACATTTTACCACACAGCGCTTTTTATTTATACAGGAGCCTCACAGCTTTCCTTCACTCCTTGCCTCACTAGCATGTTTCGCTGTGTCTTTCCCTGCAATTAAGTTTGAATTGTCACTGCACAATATAGTCCTTTGAGGAGGGAAACTTTATTATATATGCTGTTTTCTCCTCACACCTTTTGTCAAGGACAGTCTCTTCATGGTGTTGACGTCGAGCAATGAATTACGTTACTGGGAATGTGCCTATATTTTTGTCAGGGTCAGTTCTACCTGTAATGTTCTTGGATGCTGTGTCTTTCACCTCACTTGAATTTCGCTTGTTGCTGCACAGCATGGTCATATGAGAAATATCATTTTACTGCAGGTACTGTTCTCCCCTCACGACTATTATTCGGGAGAGTCTCCTCATGGTCTTAATGGTGCAATAAGTTCCATTGCTGGGAGTGTGCCTTCATCCTTGACTGGGACAGTCTTTTACCTCAATTGAGTGTAACTTGTTGACACACTACATGGCCACTTGAGGGAAATATCTTTGCTGTGTACGCTGTTATCTCCTTATGCCTTAACTCCAGCAGCGTCTCCTCATGGTGTTTACGGCGCGGAATGATTTCCATTACTGGAATATGCCTATATTTTTGACAAGGCCAGCTCTTCCTGTGATATTATTAGAGCACTTTTAACGGCCTTCTCAGTCAGCCATTGCACTTAATACCTTTGCATGGATAATAAATATCTTACATGTTGTAATTTATTTTGCAAAAGCCTTGTTGCTGTTCAGCTTATATCTCCATCATCATATATGAATCCTGTTGGTTACCTATTTTTCACTACCATAGACTTTTCTTCATTGAACTGAAGTCTTTATAAGTTTGTTTGTTGAGGAGTTCAGTGACTGTTGTTTAACTTTTTGGTAGTGCATTATCTTCCTCAAAATATATTTCTTGTGAAGAACCTCATTATTGCCTTCATATATGACATCTACAAAGTTCAGCTTGAGACATTGCACTGTATGTTGTATTGCTCTCTTTACTTCTTGTTAACCATTGTGTCTTTGTCCTCATCATTGCTTCCTACCATGTTGCCACTTCAATTAGTTTTTGTAGAGCGTCTGTGAAATGCAACGTACCAATGTCTACCAATAGGAATGGTAGTAACATCTTCACTGAAGCAATCTACTGCCAAGCCAACGAAAGGGAACTCGTCCTCTTCAACGAATATATCCCAAGTTTCGCCCTCTCACGGTGACTAGACACTAACGGACACCATGCAAAGAATATTGCAGGTGCTTTCTGGGGTTAATCGTCGATTGGAGGAAATGGATATCACAATCACATCTTTGGCTGAAGAAACTAAATCAATTAGAGCAGTTCCTACAACTTTTCATATAAGAATTGATAGTCTTGATTCTAAAATACTGGCCATGGAGAGTCGTCTGGATTCCGTTCAGAGTTCAGACCAAGATCTTCTCTTTCTCCACAGCAAAATCATTGACTTAGAAGACCGCAGTCGAAAAGACAATGTCCGCTTCTTTGGGTTTCCGGAAAATATTGAAGGACATAATATGAAAATATTCCTCTGTGAAACTCTTCCACTAATGACTAGTATCTCCTTTGTTCCACCTCTTGAAATTCAACAAGCTCACAGAATTGGCCCTCCACGCCCAGATCCGGCTGCGCGTCCGAGGCCAATTATTGCTTGTTTCCTCAGGCATGAGAAAACTCGACAAATTTTGACTGCTGCTCGCTCACGAGGCTCTTTTCTTTTTCAGGGTCATAATATTCACGTAGCAGCAGATTTTTCTAAAGAGACGAATGAACGACGGAAGGCATTTCTTCCATCCGACCTCAACTACGTCAATTAGACATTAAATATGGGCTGCTTGAACCAGCATGTTTCCGTATCACCAGAAATGGAGAATCTTAGGAGTTCTACGACCCTGCACTTCTACAACAATTCTTGGATGACATCAAATCTCAAGACATGGAAACGCAGTCTTCTCATTGTGAGCAGTCCCAACCGTCTTCTTTCTCCTCCTCGCATGTTCCGGTGCAAAATTCACGAGCTACTAGTAACTCCAGGCACAGAGGTAGAGACTTGAATAGGCTCAATCGTTCTCAGGAAGATAACGCCTCAACTTTGCACTCTGTCTCTACTCTTACAAAGGAACCGCAGAGGGACAAATCTAAATCTCCTCTTAAAACTCCTTCAGATGCTGACTGAATAATCTTTTATTATCTGATTGCTTGTTTCTGTGTTTTGTTGTATTTTTGACATATTTTCCATTTAATTCCGTTTTCTTTCCATCAATATTTTCCTAGTATTAATCAGTTTTTCTTATGATTATTATATATGCTTTTATGGTATTAGTTAATCTATAGTCAGTATTATTTTTAAACTTTAAGACGTATATTGTTAAATTGTTTGTAATATGCTTGGCCATAGTTCATAGTAATTTGCATGTTTTCTCCTTATCATTAGTCCCTTTACGAGATATTAGCATAACTCTATCTTTTTCTGCAATTTTTATCACTTTACATTGTTCAATAGATTATGGTTAGTATTGGTATTCCCTTTCTTTACCTATCCAAATTCTATTATTATACATATTTTCCCCCTCCTCCCCCTTATTCTGCAACATGTTATATTTTATTGTATTATTTTACATTTTATATACTTCTTTAGTTTTAGCTTGAATATCAAGTGCTAATATGTTCCATGCCTCTTGCCTTCTTTTGCTTACGGGTGTTCATTTTCTTGATTTTTCCTCTTCTGTTACACACTGCTGTTTTTTCAATCCCTAATTATTTTGTCATCACTTGTTTCACTCTTCTCGTACTATTTTATTATTGCTTTATCGTATTGAAGTTCTGTTTGTTACTATTTCACTGATAAGCTGTGATACAATGCTGCAGGGTATGATTTATTATAGTCATCATAGTATTGGACTGATTATTTGTTACTTATGACATTTCTACATTGTTTTACTTATTTCTTTATCATGCTCCAAAGTATTTATATCTCTTTGCTAACTCACTTTTCTGGGCTCCCTATTCTACACTGTCCTCTACTCTTAAGATCCTTACTTTTTCCTCTCCTGGATGGGGTCCTATCCCACGGCGCTGCTCTAGTGCACCCAGGCCCGCGGTTCACAGTCTAGGTTTCCTAACGTTCTCCCTATCTTATTCTTCCATCCGGATGTATGACGTTACAACGCATGCTTTTACCACGCATGCTGTTACAACGCAGTTTTTACAACGCAAACCTTTACAACGCATAGCGCTTTGGGATGCTGGATAGTGAATAGTTTAATTTACTATTCCAACTCCAGTCCCCGTGGACACTAGGGAAGGTGTTGGATAGTAAATTAAATCTATTCCCTATCCTAGAGTGCCCCCAGCGCAATGCGTTGTAATGGTTTTCGTTGTAAAACCTGCGTTGTAAAAGCACTGCGTTGTAAAAGTTTCGTTGTAAAGGATGTTTCCCCTTCCATCCACTTCTTCTAACTTCCTTACCCTATATATTTTTTCTATTTATATTTATTCTTTCACATACGTAACGCTTGCCTCGTTCTTTCTTAACTACTCACATATCTCTAGTCTTTCTGCTTCCTTTTTTCCTTTGTATTTCTATTCCATCAGTTTCTTGTAATACCATTACTTTTTTATCACTTACTAACCAGAGTAGCACCCTCCTCTATCCTGCCCTGCGCCCCTCTCCCTCTTCCTTTCCTCTATGACTCATGCCCATCCTTTATCAGTTGTTACATGGAATGTACACGGTGTCACCCATTATATTAAAAGAAAGAAAGTTCTCTCATAATTGCAATCCAAGCATTTGGACATAGCTTTATTGCAGGAAACACACTTAGATTATATTGAATCTAACAAACTCAGTAGAGACTGGGTTGGCAAGGTTATCCATAGCAGCATTTGCAAAAATGACCCCACCAACCCTAGTCCTGTACGTAAGTGTGGAGTGGCCATTCTTATCCGAAAATCGCTTCCCTTCACGATTTCCAAGACATGGTCTGACCCGGATGGTCGCTATGTTTTCGCTAAACTACGAATTGGGAATTCTTCCATTTGTCTTGGATCCATCTATGCTCCAAGTGGTACTAAAAAACAGTTTTTTCTCCAATTGAATCGTCTTCTTACAGAGATCAATGCTTCTCAATATTCCATTGGAGGAGACTGGAATTTGGTTCAAGACCCTATCCTCGACAAGACGGGCCGATTTGACAGCGTTAGTGCTGCAGATAGAGCCATCTTGCAAGATATACTTTCTGATAACGGTCTGGTTGACCATTGTCATCAGTCATCAGTCATCCACAGGATAAGGAGTATACATTCTTTTCTCCTTTACAGGGCACATTTTCCCGTTTGTATTATTTTCTTTTATCACATAAAGCGGTCCAATTGGTCACAGATTCTAAAATTTTGGAAGCTGCTATTTCCGACCATTCTCTTGTTCTTCTATCTCTTGATTTAGGTTTATCTAGGCCAGACAAAAGCCATGGAGAATGAGTTTACAGAAGTTTAAGACACCTGGGGGTAAGCTTCTTTTACAATCTCATCTCCAAGACTATCTCACTAGTAATGAGGACTCCGTCTCTTCCAAGAGAACAGTCTGGGCAGCAGCAAAAGCTACTATTAGAGGGCAGCTAATGCGCGAAGCTGCTCTTATCAACAAAAATAATGTTGCAAAGCAAACAGAATTAGAGCGAGACATTCAACATTACTCTCAATTTTATATATCGAACCCTACCTTACAGAATCGCAAAATGTTGGAACAAGCACGCATGTCTCTTAATAATCTAAGGCTGAATATGCATTGCAAAAGATGAAAGGGAGGCATTATGAACAAGGAGAAAACGCTGGTCGACTATTGGCTGCACAATTGCGTCAGAGAGAAGCTGCTATGGCTATTCCAGCTATTAAGTCGACCCAGGGTGAAATACTTACCAGACCACAGGAACTAGTTAATGAATTCTCTTCCTTTTATCGATCTCTATATTCCCCAAGTAATCAGCTTGATTTACATAAAATGTCAACTTTTCTGGACCAGGTAAATCTTCCGCGGCTTTCGGATGATGGCAGAGTTTTACTTGAAGGTAATATCACGAGAGACGAGATTTCTTCGGCTATTACTGCCCTGCCGTATCATAAGGCCCCGGGAGAGGACGCTTACCCCGCCGTATTTTATAGATGGACCGGTCAGAGTATGATAGATACTTTACATGCTGCTTTTCTAGAGGCTGACAAAGAATCTAATAAAGCAATTATAGCTGTCTTACCCAAACCAGGCAAAGACCCCCTGTTATGCGGAAGTGATTGCCCGAAATCTCTCTTGAACTCTGATATTAAGATCCTAGCTAGTATTCTTGCATCCCGTCTTCGCAAAGTATTACCTTCCTTGATACATAACTCCCAAGTGGGTTTTATCCCGGGTCGTTCCTCCCGAAACAATCTTCGTACTTTGGCTCACACAATATGGTCTGCTAAACATCTGCCAGAAGATGCTTTGGTTCTCTCGCTCGTTGCTGAGAAAGCATTTGATCGCATTGAATGGGAAATGCATTGATTTGGCTTAGGTGACCAATTTATCAATAAAGTACGTTTATTATATGATAGTCCCTTAGCTCAAGTCAATTGTGGGGGTTTCTTATCTACCTCCTTTCCTATTCGCAGAGGCACACACCAAGGTTGTCCGTTGTCCCCTCTTCTCTTTCTCTTGGCGATGGAACCTCTGGCTGCTGCAATCCGCCAGTCTAATAATGTTGTAGGTGTCCCTCTTGCAATTGGCCATTCCAACATTTACTTATATGCAGATGATATTATTCTTACACTTACTAATCTCCCCCGTTCTCTCCCAGCACTTCTTCAAATTATTAATGATTTTTCCTCCTTCTCCGGTTATAAAATAAATTGGGACAAAAGTGAAGCGTTACCTATTTCAATTGGTACTACGAAGACAGCAATTTCTGGATTCCCTTTTCACTGGCAATCCTCACACCTTAAGTATTTAGGAATCTTGATTAACAGAGGTTTGGATAATATGGTTGCGGATAATTTGGCTCCTTTATTTTCCCAAATGCAGAGGGACTTTGACAAATGGAAAGCTTTAGGTTTGTCTTTATGGGGTAGAGTTCAAGCGATCAAGATGGTTACTTTACCAAGATTCATCTATGTTTTAGGTATGCTCCCCCTCCACATTCCTTTAGCTACTCTTAGATCCATTGACTCCAAGATAAAGCTCTTTTTTTGGGGTACAGCCAAACCGCGTCTTGCTGCTGCTAAATTAAAGGCCCATCAACTATATGGAGGTATGGGTCTTCCCTCTATTGAGCATTATTCACTTGCCCTACATATTTCTCAACTCTCATTTTTTCTACACAAATCTAAAGATATTCCACAATGATGGAGATTTCAAAACTTTTGCCCAACTTTGTGAGGAATTCCATCTTCCACTTCTACACTCCTCTAAATACATCCAACTTCAACAATGCATTAAAAAACACTTAAGATCTTCACACTGGTTGCTTCAGGTATCTCCACTTTTATCTTATCTACAATTATGGGGGAAATTCAAGGAGTGACTTCTGGTCTCTATAAAACGTTTTTACACCCTCTCTTTTCACAGCCTCTCTCACATACTCTTCGGATTAAATGGCAATCTTGTTTATCTATTAGGTACTCCAATACTCAATGGGATCAAATTTTAGAGGGGCTACATAAAGGTGTTCGAGAAGTACGTCTTAAATTCTGTATCTTTAAAATCCTTCATGAATGGCACTGGTCTCCAGTTAAGTTACTTCAAGCTAAGTTATTATCGCATACTTCTTGCAGGAGATGCTCTACTCCTGGTTGTGACATAACACATATCATTTGCGAATGTTCACGCACCAGAATTTTCTGGCTCTTTGTTGGGAAAACTTTGAACTCTACAATGGCATTAATCTTACCTCTTACACCTGCCACCATTATTCTACCTGATTTCCGTGGTTATCCAAAACTTTCTAAGCCACAGACTCGCCTTCTCCATACTGCTTTGGTTACAGCCAAGATCTGCATTTTACGTCATTGGAAGTCTTCCTCTGCTCCTTCTCAGGAAGAATGGTTGGTGGCAATGATGCAGACGGCCTTACACGAACGCACAATTTATAATCTTCAGGACCAAGCTGACATCTTTCTTCAAATTTGGTCCCCCTTTTTGGAAACTACATTAGATGATGACTCTAACCCCACTCCCTCTCCTACCGTACACGCTTCATCTACTTAATTTCATCATTCCATATGCTTCTCCTAGCTATTTTATGTTAGCTATCCTTTCCCTTTCCTCTTTTCCTCACTTCTTCCTCTGGTACTTTCTTTCTTTCTTTCTTTTTCTTTTTCCTTTCATTCTTTTTATTTCTCTTTTCCTTTTGCTTATATTTCTTTATTCATTCTGATACTACAATGTAAGATAAGTCCATAACTTTTTCTATTGTTATTTCATAATAGGTAATAGAGTATATACTGTTAATTTTTCCTTTTTCTCTCTTACTAGAAGTAAATTTCACAATTCTTTTTTTTTTTTCTTCCATTTAATATTCTGTTAATAAGGTTTATTATTGCCTCTATTTTTAATGCTCTGCTATTTTATGACTTTGATACTTACTATGTATTTTATTGCATAATTCAATAAAAATTTCAACACAAAAAAAAAGATTTCCTACACCGGCACAGCTATTGCAGCAAACTAAATTAGTTTCATATCAGCTAGCCTATTTTCCCCATGCAATGGGGTGCATTGATGGGACACATGTAGCTATATATCCCCCCTCCGTGAATGAGTACTTTTACAGGAAATCATATCATTCACTGAATATCCAAGTCAGTGCAATGCCATAAATATAATCACAGACATAGTGGCAAGATTCCCAGGTATTACACATGATTCTTACATATTTAGACACAGTGGCATACATACACGTCTCCTTGGCAGTGAATTTGGTGAAGAATACCTGCTCGGCAAATGCATGTAACACTGTCTTACTGACTCACTGGTGATGCTGAAACATTGCAGCGATTCACATATTGCCTCTACCTTGTAGGTGACAGTGCATATGCTGTGCGCTCATTCATACTGACACCATACCTGAATCCGACTACACCAAGTGAACAACGATTCAATGCAGCACACATATCAACTCGCAACATGATAGAGACGACCTTTGGTCTACTGAAGAGTAGGTTCCGTTGCCTACATAAAAGTGGAGGTGCATTTCAGTACAGGCCAGATACATGTTGCAAAATTGTGGCCACTTTTGCATTGTTGCACAACATTGCAACTTAAAGAGGCATGCCCTTTGACCTTACGGGTAGTGAATCTGATGAAGACGATGAACCAGGTCAACATCAACAAGCAGCAAACGTTTCAAGGGCAGCAGAAGGAAGACAGAGATGTGCAGAAAAAAACGCAGAATTAGTTTTTGAGGTGGATAATGATGAGACAATACACTACATAGTTTCATTGCTATTGTGATTTATTCAAAACAGAACTCAGGTAGTGTAAATGCACAGGTAACTAGTTAAATATGTGCTCTGTGAAAGTAATTTTGCAACCAGATAGCATTGCCATGGTAGTTTGACAACTGAGTACCAGTGGTTATCTCACCTAATGGCATTCTTGGGCTCAATGCCACACTATTTTCTGCAAAAAACACAGTTGATGGACAGAATGTAGAACAATGTCATACATTCACCCCAGTACAAGGATCTGGGCCTAAATCCATCGTTTTTTTGCACTCCACACCACCCTGGGTTAGACACTGGCTATATGCAAATCAGCTCTGACCCTGTGCCTCATGGGAACAGTCCAGTCCGAACTACCAAGCCAAGTCTTTCCCAGACCGGAATCAAGCATCCAAGGACCGGTTTCTGGCTATCAGCCTTCATCAGCCTGGATAGCTTGACTCCAGTGGTGTGGAGAGCCTGGGACTCACGTCTGAGCATCCCCAGCCCACTCGGGGTGAAAATTGCAAAAAACACAGTTGATGGACAGAATGTAGAACAATGTCATACATTCACCCCAGTACAAGGATCTGGGCCTAAATCCATCGTTTTTTTGCACTCCACACCACCCTGGGTTAGACACTGGCTATATGCAAATCAGCTCTGACCCTGTGCCTCATGGGAACAGTCCAGTCCGAACTACCAAGCCAAGTCTTTCCCAGACCGGAATCAAGCATCCAAGGACCGGTTTCTGGCTATCAGCCTTCATCAGCCTGGATAGCTTGACTCCAGTGGTGTGGAGAGCCTGGGACTCACGTCTGAGCATCCCCAGCCCACTCGGGGTGAAAATTGCAAAAAACACAGTTGATGGACAGAATGTAGAACAATGTCATACATTCACCCCAGTACAAGGATCTGGGCCTAAATCCATCGTTTTTTTGCACTCCACACCACCCTGGGTTAGACACTGGCTATATGCAAATCAGCTCTGACCCTGTGCCTCATGGGAACAGTCCAGTCCGAACTACCAAGCCAAGTCTTTCCCAGACCGGAATCAAGCATCCAAGGACCGGTTTCTGGCTATCAGCCTTCATCAGCCTGGATAGCTTGACTCCAGTGGTGTGGAGAGCCTGGGACTCACGTCTGAGCATCCCCAGCCCACTCGGGGTGAAAATTGCAAAAAACACAGTTGATGGACAGAATGTAGAACAATGTCATACATTCACCCCAGTACAAGGATCTGGGCCTAAATCCATCGTTTTTTTGCACTCCACACCACCCTGGGTTAGACACTGGCTATATGCAAATCAGCTCTGACCCTGTGCCTCATGGGAACAGTCCAGTCCGAACTACCAAGCCAAGTCTTTCCCAGACCGGAATCAAGCATCCAAGGACCGGTTTCTGGCTATCAGCCTTCATCAGCCTGGATAGCTTGACTCCAGTGGTGTGGAGAGCCTGGGACTCACGTCTGAGCATCCCCAGCCCACTCGGGGTGAAAATTGCAAAAAACACAGTTGATAGACAGAATGTAGAACAATGTCATACATTCACCCCAGTACAAGGATCTGGGCCTAAATCCATCGTTTTTTTGCACTCCACACCACCCTGGGTTAGACACTGGCTATATGCAAATCAGCTCTGACCCTGTGCCTCATGGGAACAGTCCAGTCTGAACTACCAAGCCAAGTCTTTCCCAGACCGGAATCAAGCATCCAAGGACCGGTTTCTGGCTATCAGCCTTCATCAGCCTGGATAGCTTGACTCCAGTGGTGTGGAGAGCCTGGGACTCACGTCTGAGCATCCCTAGCCCACTCGGGGGGAAAATTGCAAAAAACACAGTTGATGGACAGAATGTAGAACAATGTCATACATTCACCCCAGTACAAGGATCTGGGCCTAAATCCATCGTTTTTTTGCACTCCACACCACCCTGGGTTAGACACTGGCTATATGCAAATCAGCTCTGACCCTGTGCCTCATGGGAACAGTCCAGTCCGAACTACCAAGCCAAGTCTTTCCCAGACCGGAATCAAGCATCCAAGGACCGGTTTCTGGCTATCAGCCTTCATCAGCCTGGATAGCTTGACTCCAGTGGTGTGGAGAGCCTGGGACTCACGTCTGAGCATCCCCAGCCCACTCGGGGTGAAAATTGCAAAAAACACAGTTGATAGACAGAATGTAGAACAATGTCATACATTCACCCCAGTACAAGGATCTGGGCCTAAATCCATCGTTTTTTTGCACTCCACACCACCCTGGGTTAGACACTGGCTATATGCAAATCAGCTCTGACGCTGTGCCTCATGGGAACAGTCCAGTCCGAACTACCAAGCCAAGTCTTTCCCAGACCGGAATCAAGCATCCAAGGACCGGTTTCTGGCTATCAGCCTTCATCAGCCTGGATAGCTTGACTCCAGTGGTGTGGAGAGCCTGGGACTCACGTCTGAGCATCCCCAGCCCACTCGGGGTGAAAATTGCAAAAAACACAGTTGATGGACAGAATGTAGAACAATGTCATACATTCACCCCAGTACAAGGATCTGGGCCTAAATCCATCGTTTTTTTGCACTCCACACCACCCTGGGTTAGACACTGGCTATATGCAAATCAGCTCTGACCCTGTGCCTCATGGGAACAGTCCAGTCCGAACTACCAAGCCAAGTCTTTCCCAGACCGGAATCAAGCATCCAAGGACCGGTTTCTGGCTATCAGCCTTCATCAGCCTGGATAGCTTGACTCCAGTGGTGTGGAGAGCCTGGGACTCACGTCTGAGCATCCCCAGCCCACTCGGGGTGAAAATTGCAAAAAACACAGTTGATGGACAGAATGTAGAACAATGTCATACATTCACCCCAGTACAAGGATCTGGGCCTAAATCCATCGTTTTTTTGCACTCCACACCACCCTGGGTTAGACACTGGCTATATGCAAATCAGCTCTGACCCTGTGCCTCATGGGAACAGTCCAGTCCGAACAACCAAGCCAAGTCTTTCCCAGACCGGAATCAAGCATCCAAGGACCGGTTTCTGGCTATCAGCCTTCATCAGCCTGGATAGCTTGACTCCAGTGGTGTGGAGAGCCTGGGACTCACGTCTGAGCATCCCCAGCCCACTCGGGGTGAAAATTGCAAAAAACACAGTTGATGGACAGAATGTAGAACAATGTCATACATTCACCCCAGTACAAGGATCTGGGCCTAAATCCATCGTTTTTTTGCACTCCACACCACCCTGGGTTAGACACTGGCTATATGCAAATCAGCTCTGACCCTGTGCCTCATGGGAACAGTCCAGTCCGAACTACCAAGCCAAGTCTTTCCCAGACCGGAATCAAGCATCCAAGGACCGGTTTCTGGCTATCAGCCTTCATCAGCCTGGATAGCTTGACTCCAGTGGTGTGGAGAGCCTGGGACTCACGTCTGAGCATTCCCAGCCCACTCGGGGTGAAAATTGCAAAAAACACAGTTGATGGACAGAATGTAGAACAATGTCATACATTCACCCCAGTACAAGGATCTGGGCCTAAATCCATCGTTTTTTTGCACTCCACACCACCCTGGGTTAGACACTGGCTATATGCAAATCAGCTCTGACCCTGTGCCTCATGGGAACAGTCCAGTCCGAACTACCAAGCCAAGTCTTTCCCAGACCGGAAGTGTCTAACCCAGGGTGGTGTGGAGTGAAAAAAACGATGGATTTAGGCCCAGATCCTTGTACTGGGGTGAATGTATGACATTGTTCTACATTCTGTCCATCAACTGTGTTTTTTGTAATTTTCACCCCGAGTGGGCTGGGGATGCTCAGACGTGAGTCCCAGGCTCTCCACACCACTGGAGTCAAGCTATCCAGGCTGAATGAAGGCTGATAGCCAGAAACCGGTCCTTGGATGCTTGATTCCGGTCTGGGAAAGACAGGGCTTGGCAGTTCGGACTGGACTTTTCCCATGAGGCAAAGGGTCAGAGCTGATTTGCATATAGCCAGTGTCTAACCCAGGGTGGTGTGGAGTGAAAAAAACGATGTATTTAGGCCCAGATCCTTGTACTGGGGTGAATGTATGACATTGTTCTACATTCTATCCATCAACTGTGTTTTTTGTCATTTTCACCCCGAGTGGGCTGGGGATGCTCAGACGTGAGTCCCAGGCTCTCCACACCACTGGAGTCAAGCTATCCAGGCTGAATGAAGGCTGATAGCCAGAAACCGGTCCTTGGATGCTTGATTCCGGTCTGGGAAAGACAGGGCTTGGCAGTTCGGACTGGACTTTTCCCATGAGGCAAAGGGTCAGAGCTGATTTGCATATAGCCAGTGTCTAACCCAGGGTGGTGTGGAGTGAAAAAAACGATGGATTTAGGCCCAGATCCTTGTACTGGGGTGAATGTATGACATTGTTCTACATTCTGTCCATCAACTGTGTTTTTTGTAATTTTCACCCCGAGTGGGCTGGGGATGCTCAGACGTGAGTCCCAGGCTCTCCACACCACTGGAGTCAAGCTATCCAGGCTGAATGAAGGCTGATAGCCAGAAACCGGTCCTTGGATGCTTGATTCCGGTCTGGGAAAGACAGGGCTTGGCAGTTCGGACTGGACTTTTCCCATGAGGCAAAGGGTCAGAGCTGATTTGCATATAGCCAGTGTCTAACCCAGGGTGGTGTGGAGTGAAAAAACGATGGATTTAGGCCCAGATCCTTGTACTGGGGTGAATGTATGACATTGTTCTATATTCTGTCCATCAACTGTGTTTTTTGTAATTTTCACCCCGAGTGGGCTGGGGATGCTCAGACGTGAGTCCCAGGCTCTCCACACCACTGGAGTCAAGCTATCCAGGCTGAATGAAGGCTGATAGCCAGAAACCGGTCCTTGGATGCTTGATTCCGGTCTGGGAAAGACAGGGCTTGGCAGTTCGGACTGGACTTTTCCCATGAGGCAAAGGGTCAGAGCTGATTTGCATATAGCCAGTGTCTAACCCAGGGTGGTGTGGAGTGAAAAAAACGATGGATTTAGGCCCAGATCCTTGTACTGGGGTGAATGTATGACATTGTTCTACATTCTGTCCATCAACTGTGTTTTTTGTAATTTTCACCCCGAGTGGGCTGGGGATGCTCAGACGTGAGTCCCAGGCTCTCCACACCACTGGAGTCAAGCTATCCAGGCTGAATGAAGGCTGATAGCCAGAAACCGGTCCTTGGATGCTTGATTCCGGTCTGGGAAAGACAGGGCTTGGCAGTTCGGACTGGACTTTTCCCATGAGGCAAAGGGTCAGAGCTGATTTGCATATAGCCAGTGTCTAACCCAGGGTGGTGTGGAGTGAAAAAAACGATGGATTTAGGCCCAGATCCTTGTACTGGGGTGAATGTATGACATTGTTCTACATTCTGTCCATCAACTGTGTTTTTTGTAATTTTCACCCCGAGTGGGCTGGGGATGCTCAGACGTGAGTCCCAGGCTCTCCACACCACTGGAGTCAAGCTATCCAGGCTGAATGAAGGCTGATAGCCAGAAACCGGTCCTTGGATGCTTGATTCCGGTCTGGGAAAGACAGGGCTTGGCAGTTCGGACTGGACTTTTCCCATGAGGCAAAGGGTCAGAGCTGATTTGCATATAGCCAGTGTCTAACCCAGTGTGGTGTGGAGTGAAAAAAACGATGGATTTAGGCCCAGATCCTTGTACTGGGGTGAATGTATGACATTGTTCTACATGCTGTCCATCAACTGTGTTTTTTGTAATTTACACCCCGAGTGGGCTGGGGATGCTCAGACGTGAGTCCCAGGCTCTCCACACCACTGGAGTCAAGCTATCCAGGCTGAATGAAGGCTGATAGCCAGAAACCGGTCCTTGGATGCTTGATTCCGGTCTGGGAAAGACAGGGCTTGGCAGTTCGGACTGGACTTTTCCCATGAGGCAAAGGGTCAGAGCTGATTTGCATATAGCCAGTGTCTAACCCAGGGTGGTGTGGAGTGAAAAAAACGATGGATTTAGGCCCAGATCCTTGTACTGGGGTGAATGTATGACATTGTTCTACATTCTGTCCATCAACTGTGTTTTTTGTAATTTTCACCCAGAGTGGGCTGGGGATGCTCAGACGTGAGTCCCAGGCTCTCCACACCACTTATGTCAAGCTATCCAGGCTGAATGAAGGCTGATAGCCAGAAACCGGTCCTTGGATGCTTGATTCCGGTCTGGGAAAGACAGGGCTTGGCAGTTCGGACTGGACTTTTCCCATGAGGCAAAGGGTCAGAGCTGATTTGCATATAGCCAGTGTCTAACCCAGGGTGGTGTGGAGTGAAAAAAACGATGGATTTAGGCCCAGATCCTTGTACTGGGGTGAATGTATGACATGTTCTACATTCTGTCCATCAACTGTGTTTTTTGTAATTTTCACCCCAAGTGGGCTGGGGATGCTCAGACGTGAGTCCCAGGCTCTCCACACCACTGGAGTCAAGCTATCCAGGCTGAATGAAGGCTGATAGCCAGAAACCGGTCCTTGGATGCTTGATTCCGGTCTGGGAAAGACAGGGCTTGGCAGTTCGGACTGGACTTTTCCCATGAGGCAAAGGGTCAGAGCTGATTTGCATATAGCCAGTGTCTAACCCAGGGTGGTGTGGAGTGAAAAAAACGATGGATTTAGGCCCAGGTCCTTGTACTGGGGTGAATGTATGACATTGTTCTACATTCTGTCCATCAACTGTGTTTTTTGTAATTTTCACCCCGAGTGGGCTGGGGATGCTCAGACGTGAGTCCCAGGCTCTCCACACCACTGGAGTCAAGCTATCCAGGCTGAATGAAGGCTGATAGCCAGAAACCGGTCCTTGGATGCTTGATTCCGGTCTGGGAAAGACAGGGCTTGGCAGTTCGGACTGGACTTTTCCCATGAGGCAAAGGGTCAGAGCTGATTTGCATATAGCCAGTGTCTAACCCAGTGTGGTGTGGAGTGAAAAAAACGATGGATTTAGGCCCAGATCCTTGTACTGGGGTGAATGTATGACATTGTTCTACATTCTGTCCATCAACTGTGTTTTTTGTAATTTACACTATTTTCTGCAGCCATGCACTCCAGTTGCCTGGTCTGTATGCTCTGTCACATCCCTCATAAGGCGTCTGAGGCAGAAGTATTTATTGAACTGTGCCTCCTACAGTCTGTTACTGGTGCTATGGTGATACTGAGGCTCGAGGGCCTTACTATCCCCTCCACCCAGTACATTAGCCAGTATATTACTACCACCAACTGTAGCAGTTTGCAAATGCTCAACAGCATTGCTGACCTGTGTAAGTCCTCTGGCCACATCACCGCAACAATGGGTCATTTCTACCTGCATGCCCACAGCACATCAAGACAGTAGAGCAGTTGTATTACTCAGTCAGTTGATGGCCCTAGTGTACCCATCTAAGCGGGCAAGTAATTGATGGTGCCTTTTGTGGAGGGACACATGATCTTCCCACATTACTTTGCATAGTTCCTTGATGGCTTTTGTCATTTGACTGAAGTTTTCAATTGTTTCCCTCTGTCCTTCCACCACTGCTGTAGTGAGCTGAGTGAAGCTGTACTTCATATCAGCCATATTTCTTTTCATAGAAAGAAGCTGTGCATGTATTGAATGCATGTGTTTGCATTGCAGGTGCTGCACCTTCAGCATTGTGTTCTCCAGCCCACCACAGACAATCCAACGCCTTTATAAGCTTGCCAATGTGCCCTTGCCCTGCACCTTCTGATGTAGATATTTATGCTCCGCATGAGGACTTGGGTTCTTGGGGTGGCTGTTTTCTCGGGCTTTGTAGTGGGAAGGTCAGGTTTACTATCTCTTTCCATTATAAAGTCAGATAATGTTGCCACTATGGTCCTGTGTCTTGTGGTTGTAGGTTTTGGGTGGGGGGGATTGATGGGGCTACTGCGTTGTCATCTCTTGACTCTGCTTGTGTCACCAGAGGTTCATGAGATTAGCTTTCAAATGACCCCTGCGCAGCTGTATCTGTGATATGAAACAGTACTATTTTAGTTTGTGATTTTTACATTTATATCACATTGTGCATTATTTTGTCTAATAAAGCTATTTAGCAACATACAGTGCGTATGTATTTCACTTGCTTGTTTGACTTACAATCACCTATGTTGTTTTTATTTTATTCCTTGCCTTTCCTATTGGACTTACTGACTTCCAATCCCATGATGCATTGGTGTGTTCCAAGTAAAATGTGGACTGGAGTAGTATTTGCTCCTCTAAGGCTCATCTCACTAAAGGGGTATTTGGTTACATTTACCATGCATATGTGTTGTGTTTAGTCCTTTCTTACTTTTCCTTCCCTCCCCTGCGCGTGCCTTTCCCTTGTACCCCATTGGTCAGCTCCCAGCTGGAATGTTGACAGCTGAGTGAGTTTGACAGTTGACAGTTAATACAATCTCTGTTCACTGCCATGCGGACTTGCTTATGGCGTGTTGTCTTAAGAATAAAGTTATTCTAAGCAGCTTGTGTCCAGGAGCATCTTTACAAATTGGCGACGAGGACACAACACGCCAGTGAACCTACGCGATGCAATTTTGAGTAAGGAAGACGCGTTGACAAGGGAACCGGACTAAAAGGTGGTTTGACGACTTGTCACGAAGCGGAATATTGACTGCTTAGTCAATCATTTGAAGTACTAGCAGGAAGCATGGGCAGAGGCGTGGAATTGTGATTTGAAGGTACTCCTCTCTAAAGCACATCAAAATGAACTGAGCAGGAAATAATTTACGAGACCATCAGATGTGCGCTAAAGGCTGATGAGCGGAACTTTGAAGCTTTGAAGTAAGTGGCGTCACTTGAATGACTGAAGTCTGCTAAGATAAACATTGTGGTGAAAATAACGAAGGACAAAAGAGTAAACAGCAAAAAACTCACTTTGTCCGTATCGTGTGAGGAGGCTCTTGATGTGAGGAGAATGAGCGCTGCGCAACGGCGGTTGTGACGTCATCGCGCTAGGCGCCATTTTGAGAAATTACATGAAAATTAAAGAAACACTCGCACAATCTATTGGATGCAACGCGAGTTACGGAGTACATCAGTGAAAGCTACAAGGAAAAGAAAGTATTGTATCCTTTTAAGTAAACACGTAATTCTATGTATAGAGTGAGCTGAAGTACATGTTAAATAAAGGAGTAAATACATATATATAGTTATACCACGAACATTCTACTATGGCAAACAGCAACGTATACAACTTGCAGCCACCTGAGCCGTTTTTGAAAGGAGAAGGTACTCCTAATATTAAATGGGAAGAGTGGAAGGAATACTTCTGTAATTATATATCAACGTTCGACAAGGAGGATGAGGCGTTAAAACCTGAGGAAAAGAAAAAAAATGTATTGCACAGTTTAGGGGCAGGTGGTTTAAAGGTATACAATAACATTGCTAAAAGGAGCCACGAGGGGGCTGACAGGAATGTGTTTGAGGATACTTTGGAGGATTTGGATTCGTATTATAAGCCTGTCGTGTGTGTTGCTGTACATAGATATAAATTCTACAGGAGGAAACAGAGTAAAGAGGAAAGCGTTGATGAGTATGTTGCAGCTCTAAAAAACATAGCACTCACGTGTAAATTTGGGGTATTACACGACGATCTCATTAGGGACCAAATAGTTATGTGTACCTCAAATCAAAATATACAAGATGCTTTATGGGCTAAAGGTGAAAAGCCCCTACAACAGGTAATCGACATTGTGAAAAAAGCGGAACTCACAGGAAGATGTGCAAAGGAAGTGATTAATGAGAGCAGGGGGAAGAGTGAAGAGACAAGTGTGGTAGCCAAAGTGAGTGCTACAAGGAAAAAAAATACTAATTATAGCAACAAGGAAAGAAACAGTACAAAAACATACAATAAGCAGAAAACATATAATGACCTTAGATGTTATCGCTGTGATAGTGACAGACATTTGGCTAATGATTGGAACTGCCCGGCAAGGAACATCAAATGTAGTAAGTGTGGATTGGTAGGGCATTTCCAGAAAGCATGCAAGAGGAGTGGAAAAATGAGAATAAAATATGTCTGTGATGAAGAAGAGAATGAGGAAAACTCGTCAGATGATTCGGAATATAATTTCTGTGTCTTAAATGTGAAAGAGGCAAAGGATAACAAAAGCAAAGACAAAGGCAATAAAAGAAAACCAGTGTGCAAAGTTGAAATTGGGGGTGTAAAACTAGAAATAATTGCGGACTCGGGTTCGCCTTGCACCATTGTCAACCACAGTGTGTGGGAAGGAAAGTTTAAACAGGTCTTGGGAAGGAAGTTGGAAAAACCTGACATTACGCTTAAAACCTTTACAGGGGAACCTATAAAACTCTTGGGATTCAGAGAATTACCTTTCTTCTTCAAGGAAAGAGAAATGTCCAGTAAACTTTATGTGGCAGCAACCGGGCCGTCTGTATTAGGATGGAGAGACCAGGGAAAGCTGGGCATTACTCTTGACCCCAACAGTGCGGAGCCCGTCTTAGTGGTTCAACATGACACTCTATTAGACAAGAGCATTTTGGAAAGGTTCCCGGGGGTTTTTAATGGAAAAATCGGAAAGTTAAGAGGCTTCCAACACAAGATTAAATTAAAGGAGGACGCAGTACCCTGCCTACACAAAGTACGACAAATACCCATTACGATAAAGGAAGAGGTAAGGGAAGAGATTAACAAGCTATTAGAAGCAGATATAATCGAACCAACAGAATCTGCGGAGTGGGTCGCACCCTTAGTTGTCGCTAAGAGACCTAATGGCAGGCTTCGGTTATGCATGGACCTTCGCGATTTGAATAAAAATATAGTAATTGACCAATACCCGCTACCAAGAATTGGGGAAATGTTGTCACTCACCAAAGGAATGAGTGTGTTTTCTACCATTGACCTTGCGGCAGCGTACCACCAGGTTCAATTGCACCCTGAGAGTAGACACCTTACAACTTTCATTTCACCATTCGGGTGTTTCAGGTTTAAAAGAGTCCCTTTTGGTATAGCATCTGCTGCTGCGTTATTTCAAAGGCTCATGCAGGAAATATTTAAAGGTGTAAGGAACATCCTCATCTTCCAAGACGACATCTTAGTCATGGGTAGAAATCAAGAAGACCATGATAACAGACTTCAACAAGTGCTAAAAAAATTGGAGAAGTGCGGGATGACCGCAGAATACAAGAAGTGCAAATTCAGCAAAAGTAGTGTAAATTATTTGGGACACGAAATAACACATGAAGGGATAAAGCCTAAGAAAGAACTAATAAAGGCTATCAGTGATGCACCTGTACCTGCGAACAAGGATGAAGTAAGAGCATTTTTAGGTTTAATTGAATACTATTCAAAGTTCGTAAAGGATTTTTCAACCAAAACATATGATATTAGAACACTATTGAAGAACAAAAACAAATTTGAGTGGACAAGGGACTGTGAAGTAAGTTTCAAAAAGTTAAAGAAAGAAATTTGCGCTGCACCTCCCCTGCAAGGGTTCGACGGAGAATTGGAGTGCGTCATCACCACAGATGCAAGTGGGAGAGGAATTGGTGCGGTACTTACACAAATAGAAAAAACAGGAAAAGAAGTGACCATCGCGTTTGCCTCTCGTTCATTGACAGAAACAGAAGAGAGGTACTCAGTGATAGAACGGGAGGCACTGGCCTGTGTGTGGGGAATGGAGCATTTTCGTCAGTACATCTGGGGCAAGAAAATCGTACTACGAAGCGACCATAAACCACTTACAAAAGTGTTAACTGTGAAAGGGTTGTACACAGCGTCACCCAGACTAGCACGTCTATCATTAAGACTTTTGGACTATAATTATGAAGTTCAATACTTGCCCGGTGCGAAAAATGTGGTGGCGGATTTTCTGAGCAGGTTGCCATTAAAGAACGTGGAGAGTATTGAGCAAGAAGAAGAGTTATGCGTGGCAAGTGTCTGCGAGGAATTCCCTACCATCCAAAAAGAGGAGTGGACTCAGAGTAGTCTCACAGATGCAACATTACAAAGGGTACGTGAACTCTTAGTCAAAGGGTGGCCAAAGAAAAAATGTCTGGAGGAGGAATTACGAGCATATTGGGAATTGAGGAACGAACTTTCGGTGGAAGACAATCTCGTCTTTAGACAAGGAAGAATCATACCACCCAAAACTCTCAGGAATAGGGTTATAAAAATATGTCATGAAGGGCATTTGGGCGTAAATAAAACTAAACAAAGGATAAAAAGTTGGTACTGGTGGCCGGGCTGCGACATTGAGATAGAAAGAGCGGTAAGGGACTGTGTTGATTGTCAGAATTCAGACAAATCTCAAACAACTCTCAGGCCAACACTAAAACCCTTGGCGTGCCCTAACATGCCATGGGATAGGATCGGAGTGGACATAACAGGACCAATAAGATGGCAAGACGAACAGGTGTATATAATAGTGATGGTGGATCATCTGTCTAAATGGCCAGAGATAAAGGTGTGCAAAAAAAAGGTTGACACAAGCGACATATTAACATTTATGGACGATGTGTTCACCAGGGAAGGTATTCCGAAAACTATTGTCAGCGACAACTGCAGTCAATTCACTTCAGAAGCGTTCAAAAGGTACATCGCTAGGAATGGCATCACACATAAAACAACTTCAGTCTATCATCCGGCAGGTAATGGTGCCGTGGAAAGATTTAATCGGGTGATTAAAGGAACCATCCAATTGGCAAACAAAAGTGGGAAGTGTTGGAGGAAGGAAGTAAAAGCGATGATATGGGGGTACAGAATTACTCCTGGAGAAAAGACATTAGTAAGCCCATTCGAAATAATGAGAGGAAGAACGCCCATTTCTAAGGACAACATCGGATGGCTCAAATCAGCGAGAACTACTGGATGGACCATGGAAAAGATAAAAGAACGGATAGAGATCGCACAAGATATTTACAAAGAAAAACATGACAAGAGCAAGAACTGCAAAGAAGTGTACATCAAAGTAGGGGACAAGGTGAGGATAAAGAAAAGTGGACACATTGCCAAAGGGAACAATAGATATACCGCACCCTTAGATGTGGTAGAAGTTTTTTGTAACTCAGCATTACTTAGTGATGGAAAAGTATGGCATGCTTCTAGGATGGCAATGTGTCGCAGCTCAGAAATAAAGGAACAAACAGAAAAAGATGGCGGCTATGAGCAAAACGATCGACACTTAGAATGTTCTGATGAGGAGGATGGTGTAGAAAACAACCAAGTCAGTGCACCAATGGAAAGCATGAATGTCAGGACGCGACCAAATCAAGATGGAATAGAATCTATTGGAATGGACAGGGCTCTGAGCTCAGACGAGTCGGTGGAGCCACAGGAAAGTGTGGAGACAAGTTGTACAGACTCTGAACATGAGACTTCTATTAATGGAGAGGGGAAGTGTGATGCCAGCCCTAAAGGAACTGATGACACTGCCAGTGGGGCGAACACATCCACTGAAGACACTGGAAGTGGGCACACGGAAGGTGTTGGAGGAGCCAGCACAAGCACCAGCAGTTTCGGCCGAATTCTTAGTAAACCTAGTAAATATAAAGACTTTGTGTGTGAATTACAATCTTGAATATATTACTACTTAAGCACATAGCAAATGTCTAATATTCCTTTGTTCCATTGGGAAGGAGATGTGTTGTGTTTAGTCCTTTCTTACTTTTCCTTCCCTCCCCTGCGCGTGCCTTTCCCTTGTACCCCATTGGTCAGCTCCCAGCTGGAATGTTGACAGCTGAGTGAGTTTGACAGTTGACAGTTAATACAATCTCTGTTCACTGCCATGCGGACTTGCTTATGGCGTGTTGTCTTAAGAATAAAGTTATTCTAAGCAGCTTGTGTCCAGGAGCATCTTTACAATATGGTCATTTACATGCATCTTACCTTGGACAGTACTGGCAATGCAGTGATGTCAATCTGCGTCACTCCATCAACGGCTTCAGGCTGAAGTGTTGACTCCACCAGGTCTTCTAAGGGTGTACACGCAGTATGTGTGTATGGGCCTCCCCCAGTTTTCCTCGCTTCGGCAAGCTTTGCAGCGATCTTTTCTTTGGCCCAACTCTGTTAGTCATACCACCGCTTTCGTGAATCCACAATGGGGTGCTGTGTGACCCACACTGTGCTTATTTTTGTTTGGATACTTAGCCATAGTTTTCCTTTTTTTGCACTCTGGGATATGGAGTAACTGTTTTCCAAACAATTTCTCGTGGCTCTTCATCACTTCCTCAATTAGCACTTCCAACTCTTTCTCGCTAAACTTTAGCTTTCTTTTGCGCAGTGCTGGCTCCTCTGTGTCTTTGATGCCATGGTGGTTTTCTTGCACATGTTCTGCTGTCCAGACAGGCTTCCTAGTGATGTGCATCTGCAGGCTGCCTCCTCCTCTCACTCTGTACACACGTAACAGCATGGAATGCCTCAGTTCCTGGTTGTGAGGTCATCATGCTGCACCGAAATGCTAGATTGCTAATAGCGAATCTCAAAATTGCGAATTCGCTATTTTGAGAAACGCATTTAGGTAATCTGTAATTGTGTATGCGATTTTTACTGATTTGCAAACTTAGGGGCCGATTAGGATGGAGGATTTTCCGCCTCCTCCGGGCCGGCGGAAGCCACCTCCGGCCCGGAGGAGGCGGAAAATCCTCTGCGGAGTCACCAAAGACCCACCGCCGCATTACGATGGCTGGTGGGTCTTGGTTTCTGTCCGCTGCTTTTCCGCCGCGGTCGGATTACAACCGCGGCGGAAAAGCTCTCATTTGGCTGGCAGTGTCTATCAGACACCGCCAGCCAAATTAGGATGCATTTTTAAACATGCTTTTCCGCGGCGGTTTTTCCGCCGTGGAAAAGCATGTGTACTTTTGATTTTGGGGGCCCGTTGCGGGCCCCCAGGGTGTAGGCGGGTGGGGGGTACCTATGGTACCCCCCAGTATTTACATGCCTCAGACGTGGACTGACCATAGTTTTATACCATTTCATCTTACAACAAGGGAAACTAACAAAACCCAACCGAATGGACCTAGACCTCAGAAAATAACTCCCTGTTGGACAAAAATAATTGAACATCCAGATCTACCCATATGGGTTAAAGAAAACAAACCTTTGACTACTGACAATGTGTTTTCTGATAATCTTAACTATGAAAAATGGATGAGAACCATAGGAGAAAAAATAACCTCGGGAGGAGCCACTAAATCACAATCTAAACAACGGAAAATCTCTGCCCCCTGGCACACAAAAGATCTTAAAGAGACATTACGCACAGTACGCAAGTTCGAACGTACATGGCGTAAACATTATAAAAAAGAAGACCAAGATAAGTACAAAACTGCTAGACGGAACTATCATGGGCAAATTAAACGAACTAAAATAAACTATTTTACAAACAAAATAGATACATCTCAGAATAACCAAAAAGAGATTTTTCGCGTGGTAAAAAGCTTTAGAGACCCAGGGTTTCTGTCACAGGAAATCCCTCCATCACAGAGTTTCTGCAATGAAATCGCAGATTATTTTGAACAAAAAATAGTTAACATCACAAAACACTTTCCTGAAGTGATTGCAAATAATGACAATCTAACTTTAGAAACCAACCCAGATAAAATCAGATGGAATACATTTACTACAATTGATCTGCATGAGATATCTCATACAATGTCAAAAATTAAATCAGGATCACCACTTGATCCCTGCCCTCCTGCACTAGTCCATGAAATTAAAAATGAGGTTAACCCCATGATTAATACCATTATAAACGCCTCACTCCAGTCGGGGGAAATCCCCAGCACATGGAAGACGGCGATAGTAAAACCCCTACAAAAAAAACACTACATGATCCATCCGTTTTAACTAACCTGAGACCCATCTCACAACTCCCCGCCTTATGCAAATGTGCCGAAACCCTGGTAAATAAACAACTTTCCTCATTTCTAGAAACAAACAATATACTACATCCAAACCAGGCAGGTTTTAGAGCCAACCACTCAACAGAAACAGCACTCCTGTCAACGACAGAAACCATAAGAACGGCTCTTGACCAGGGGAAGAAGGCAGTCCTAATTCTTCTGGATTTATCTGCAGCATTCGACACGGTGTCCCACACCATCTTACTACATCGCCTAACTGAGGCAGGCATTGGGGGCACCGTGTTGAAATGGTTCAAAAATTTTCTGCTCCACAGAAAACAGATAACCAAATTGGGATACTTCTACTCAGAGGAGAAGGAGGTTAGGTCAGGGGTGCCCCAGGGCTCTAGCTTGAGCCCTACCTTGTTCAATCTGTATATGGCACCCTTGATCAACCTAATTGCCACGCATAATGTAACCACGGTTGCATATGCGGACGACACCCAACTGGTCCTGGTCTTAGATGAGGATACAGGGAAGGCCGAACAGATATTGAAAGATTGCCTAACTGCGACTTTTGGATGGATGCACAATAACCATCTCAAATGCAACTCTGCGAAAACAGAGATCCTGCCCTTCGGGAAAAACAACATCTTTTCCCCTCGTACATGCTGGCCTTTAGACGCAGAACCCCCCCCCAATACCATCAATGCAACACGCAACTTGGGTATAAAATTTGAATATATGCTGTCCTTTAAACAGCAATCTAAAGAAGTGGCCGGTGTCTGTTTCAACATAATCAAGGGCCTCAGAAAGTTTTTTGACTACCTCCCACTGGCCGCCCGCCGTACGGTTGCAATCGCTCTCATAACATCGAGAATCGATTACTGCAACAGTTTGTACGCAGAAGCGGCAAAATCTACCCTGCACAAACTGCAAATGATCCAAAATGCGGCGGCCCGGCTTGTCTTGAGATGGCCTAGAAGATCATCCGCATCAGCTGCTCTGAATGCGTTGCACTGGCTACCCATCCAAAAACGAATACTATTCAAGATCCTTCTGATCACATACAGAGGCTTCCACAAGTGTGGACCTAAATATCTGTCAATCAAATTTCACAGATACCTCCCAAATAGGGAACTTAGATCAGCCACAGCTAATCTAATGACCATACCCAAGTTTCGACTGTCCACCAAGGGTGGTAAATCCTTGGCAGTCCTAGGCGCCAAAGCCTGGAATACCCTTCCAGCCAAACTTAGAGCATCACCATCAGAAAAAATCTATAAAAAACTCTTAAAAACCTGGATTTATGGACTATCTGATGCAAAATGCAAGACTCTAGTCTAAGGACATCTAAAGCTCAGCTACTACCCCCAAACTCTCCATCTTTGCAGTGAAGTCAGCAGCACCGAGATGCTCCCTGGAGTGTATGTGCGCTATACAAAAACCACAAAACATCAAACATGCACAAAGCGGCAGGCACCGCGCGGTGCCTGCCGCTTCGTGCATGTAAATGCAAAACATGCACTTTTAACATTGCGGCGGGTGCTGCTTGAAGCAGCACCCGCCGCAATGTTAAATATCCAGGATGTGACCGCCAGGGTGGCGGTCACATCCTAATTTGCACGGAGGGACAGCCGCAGCCCATGCGGACGGTCCCTCCACCTCTGGGATGGCGGACGGACGCAAGTCCGTCCCGCCATCCTAATCGGCCCCTTAGTCTGAATTTCTACATACATAGGCTTTTGTAATTTCCAAACAGTTATTCGTTAAATATCGCTGTTTGATAATCGAAAAAATTGAGTCTGATGCATGTGGGCCTTAGTGTCTTCTACACTAAGATTACCATGTAGATGTATATCCCGGGATCTTAGGCCACAAACAGACCAGAAAACAACTTCAGCTTTTTTGCATTAAGCGCCCCAATTATTCATGGACTTCAACCAGTTTGTGGACTTTAACCACTCCGCTCAACATCACACAGCCACATCAGAAAAATCGCAATCTAAGCCTAAGCAATGCAACTTGCAACCCTATCAATACTCTCACTCCTTTTTTGCTGCAATTTGTCGAAATCTGTCAGCTATTCCATCACTCCTTCTGCTGAACATGAAACTTTTGACTTTTCGACTCGACGGGGAAATCTTATTTTTGGAGGACCGTAATCCTCATGTTACTAGACAAAACCATTATCGACTACCTTGATTTGCTGCAGCAGAATGAACTTTTAACCCTTTTCTCCTAATCGTCTAGCAAGGGGCCCATAGGAGTGCTAATCATCAAATCTGCTTGCTATACTTTATCCCAGAGGCATTGGTCCTCTAATGGACCTCCCTTCATCATAATAAGAGGTGAAATCTAGGATAACCCACTGTTGGTCTACCCAATGAGGACCATTAATTGGTAACCAATACCCAAGCTCAGTTTCTGAAAAAGAACATTAGTTCTCAAATAAATGACTTACAACAAATCTTAGAATAAAGGATTCTTGTATAAGAGATTAAAAAATAAGACAACTAAGCCATACTTTTAGCAATTCTGTCAAGCAAATTAATGTATACAGCACAAATCCAAACATTTAGTCAAATTAGATGCAAAGCATGGTTTCCAAGGTAACAGGGCGGTTAAATTAGGAATCTCTCAAAAGGGGCACAAGATTAAAGTTAAAGTCCACTTTATGAAAGTCTGTAAGTATAAGCAAAGAGGAATGGGGCATTTATTCAGAAAGTTCAAGTCTAGATTCTCGGCTTAAAATAGTCCATTAGATAAGCTTATTAACCTAAGGAAATAGCAAAAACAAGATAGTTTGGCAGGCAAGATGGAGTCAAGGAAGCCACAGTTCACAAGAGCATCGCCAACAGATTCCTCAGGAAGCGAAACAGGTAAAAAGCTTGGTGTCAATAGCAGCGTTGGAGAGAGACAGAGAGACCCCCGAAAATTCAACAAATCAACAGCTCTTCTCCTCCAACCAGTAGTCTTTATAGTGCATATTTGTCAGCATGACATTATTGTTAATTTCACTGTGGAGTGATCCCATGTGATCACTCTTCCGTTTAGCAGGTACAAATTGATACTCCAGGAGATTTTCCCATGCTAAAAAAATCAAAATGGGGGAGGTAGAAACGAATGTTAAGGTCACTCAGTTTCCACGAAAGTAATGCATCCCAATCAAAACAGAGGGAACGTAATTATTTGCCGATCTCTTCGTGTAACAGTTTTCAACCCAAAGCCCTCAACCAATATTGGTCACTAACGGTGTTAAGTGATCACCACTATGGTGTAGTATCGGACGGCGTCATCATTGGCTTTCGAACCTAGGCGCTTGCTTCCTTAGGTGAGAATCCCCTACTCTTGAGGAAAAGTACCAGTGGGATCCTCATGGGTGAAAAAAGTAAAAATTACCTCCTGTATCTAAAAATTGGCATTTAATATGGAGTTCAATATACAAGATTAAGATTAAAAATGTAAGTGATGTCTATCAGATGTGTAAATTGTCGTTGACATTGCTAGTTTTCGGTCAACATGTTTTGGCACTTTTTTGGAAGCACTGCATTTTCTTTTACTTTCGCCTACTCAATATTTTAACAACTGTGTACCTCCTTCCCACACATTTGTGCAGAATCACAATTGCAACTGCAATATGTGACCTTTGCTCTGTGCACTTTGCAGAGATGCCAAGGATTGGATGACCATGTATTGCGCACACCATTTTGTCTCACTGACAGGCACTATAAGAAACTCTCACTGCCTTCAACAGCAACTCCAGAGCTCCTAATTGTGCTCCATTATAAACACCTGGAAGTGACTCCTTTTATAAGTACAACATCCAGGAAATCGCTAACACTCTAAGAAAATACAAGATTAAGAAAAATATGAAATATAAACCAGAACTAAATCGCTGACCTTAAGATTTTTTATAAATCATTGTTCACAAATCACACAGGTGCAAAGAACCTATTGATAGGTTGAGTTGAAAACTGGCTTTGAAGGGCTCCAGCCCACCGAGAAATGTGCCCAGTGGAAAAAAGGCGTATATGATCCTGCATGGGCTTCCCATAGTGCAGTGATACTCAAAGTATGGCCCGGGGGCCACATGAGGCCCTCCTGACCTTTACATACAGCCGCCTGGTCAACAGCAGCACTAGGCTGTTGTTTACTAGATTCAGCACTACCATCAAAAAGATGTTAAATAACAGGTAAGCATTTATTTAAAGGTTAAATGAAGTTAAAAAAAGGAAGTAACTGTTATGTGTACTCTTTGGGTCGCCTGGGTTCCTATCATACATGAACAACATTATAGTTTATTAAATCTAACACAGGAGAAGGTTTTATACAGCACACATCATTAAGTCATGTATTTCAAGGCCCTCTCATAAATGACTATGAATAAAAAGGACGGAAAGTGAAATAAAACAATGGCCTAGGATCACACAATTTGGTTTATATAAGGGAGCCGAAATTAATCCCAGTTTTTAGGTCTCGTAGAGAGACCTTTTTTTGGTTTCAGATTGAGCCATTCGGCCGCTAGACATATATGCTTTGCTTCCCCTACATCAGGCTTCACCAGCTACTGGTAGCTCTCCAGGTACCTATAAATAGCTCACCTGTGTGAAGCCCAGATTACTAAATTAGAAGCTTATATATGCTTGTAATAATATATGTGTACCAAAATTGTGTATAGTTGAGACAAAAATGTGTATGTTTTTAGAATTTATAAGCTATTTGGAGAAAATGGCCGAGTTCAAAAATTATTTTTCAGGCTGCCATTTAAGTGATAAATCATTTGGCATTGTGAAAATGTTTTGCAAATATTATCTTGGTGCTAGGGGCCTGACTGAGTTATAGCCATATTGACTAATCTGTATATACAATACTGCTTGCAAACATGCCTAGTGGACGTAGGGGTTCACTGGTAGTATGCATATGGTGGCCATTTAATCTTGTTTGATGTGGTCACTATAACAACACTAATAAAAGAAGCAGCTCTAGATGAGTTTTATTGAACGTAAGTAGTTCTTATTACAGAAAAGAATAGAGACCCCTGCCCTACACCCACTTTACCGCCAACAACTCCACTCCCCCACCCAAAAATACCCTGACCGCCACCCTGCGGCCCTCGGTCACATCACAGACCACACCTTCCGGACCCTGTTAAAATGTGTGCGAGTGCCATGCCTAGTACATGAGATCAGAGGAAAGTTCCGATCTGACAGCCTCTCTCAGACAGTAGCACACGTACTCTTCTTCACCCACAGCAGACCCCCACCGCGAAGACCGGGGGCAGGAAGAGGCGAGGGCTCGGCTAAGAGAATGACGACGCTACCAAGACCTTGGCAGTGGCCTGGGCGTAGCCATTCCCGAAGATACTCTTTCCTGCCAGGTCCGGAAACCGGAGAATGTACACGCAGCTCCGGCCTCCCAGACTCCGGAACACTTCGTGTGACGAGCAGCACGATCAGGACGCGATTGACTGTGGGACAGCATTAAAAATAGAACATGAGTCTTTCCTCCAGCTCCATTGCCACTCACTGTATGCCATGGGCAGGAAAGGAAATATAACTGAATGACAGCCCAGACTCGAGGATGGCACTTTGAACAACAGGGCGGCAGGGCGCACTCTTACTCCAACAAGGCCTGCTCTTGTCCAGCGCCGCCCTAGCCACAGCGGACACCGGGCAGTCCCTTAGTGGCCCACGGCCCTTAGACCGGTTTTTAAATGCCCGGGGCATCTGTTTCTCTTTCCAACCTTATTCGTATCCAGTGGCAGCTGGCCATATACCTCCCCAGCTAGACACACGACCTGAAGCAGAACCTCTCTCTGCCTTAGACCTTCCGAATCACAAGAGTAAAATAACTTAAACGGCGCAGGTCACACTGTATGCGTGAAACCGACCCTGTCCTTTCTTTTGCCGCCCCTGCTCTCTTCCATTGTTCTCCGTGTGCACTTCTTGTCTCCCTTTAACATTCCTTAGTGTTCTCTCATTTTTACTCACTGTTCTGACGCCCTGTGACCTTCTCAAGTTATCCCTCCCTACACTCTAACCCAACAGTCATTGCCTGCCCCCTTCATTTCGTGCTTCTCCCTGTTTCTTTTCTTTCTTCTCCCTAATTCTTTTCTTTTCTGTTTCTCTCTCCTACTGACTCTTTACTTCTCCTCCCTCTCCAGTGCACTAACACAAAATGATGAGGCCCTCTTCAGAATGTGATGAGCCCCCCCCCCCCAACTCCTCTCCTATATCTCACACATATATTTTCGCCTTGAGCTGACAGGAGGACTCCTGAAGGGTTTGAGGACAGGGGTGTAGCGCAAATGATTGGGGCCCCTATAGAATGTGATGAGGGTCCCCCTAGGCTGAATATGTTCCTCATGATGTGTAAGGCTCACAGCACCACGGCGTCTGCAGGGGCCTTTGTTATGCCCCTGGTTGGGGACTCTAAAGGGTTGGGAATTAGGGCCCTTCTGCACCACAGACACCCACGTTACACCCCGTCCAGGGCTCGAGTCGGGGTACCACGTGGGTGGACGGTGACCCCCCACTTATTTTACCGGGTTTTTACCGGGTGGACGCTGTCCCCACTGCCCAAAAGATGAAGTCCGTACCCGAGTCTGCACCTGCGCACAAATGATAGCCTTTCAAATACACCCGAGGCTCAAACTAAATCTCCCCTTCCACCTCACGCCCTCCCCTTGCCAGTCTTTCTCAGACAATAACCGAGGCACTAAGGCTTCAAGGAGCTGTGCTGTCTATACGCCGAGCATGTCACTTCCAGGGACCCCGACAGATGCCCGTAGTGCCTACGACCCGAGTCTGTGATAGTCGTGTAATCCGAGGAATGGGTCCTGTGTATAGTGTGTTCTTGTTTTTTGAGTGACTGCCACTTATTGCAGTATTATACCTCTACTTGTATCTTGTATGTTTTCACGCATTTCAGACGGAGATTGGCACATTTCGTGATGTCACTTCCTGTTGTGACGTCACTTCCTGTGACATCACCTAACTTGGAGCATCCCCCCACTTCTTTTCTTAAGACTTGTGCCCTGACCCCGTTCCACTCATCTCCCTCTGATCGCCTGTTGATCTCCTCATCTGCCCTTGACCCCTCCTTTCTTCTTCTCCTTCTATGCTTCCTCCATTTTTCCTATGGCATTTCAGGGGGACTACACCCTTGCTCACTCTCCCACTGCTCCCTGTAGGCTCCCTCTCTTACTCTGGCTTTTCTAGGTGAACTTTTCTCTGCACTTTCTTTCCTCAGCACTCTCTTTCCTGCACGTTCTTGCAATGCCTGCTCCTCCTTGTACAATCACCTTACGCCTTCTCACCTCATCTGCTCACCAAATGCTCCCTCCTTCTCTCCTTTTAACCTTTTCTAATACCTCTCTCCCTGAACCTCTCCCGCACCCCCCCCCTATTCTCCTGCCAATTCACAGTCGCCATTGGTGCTCTATTCTCTACTATGCAGTGCTTTAAATGGGCCGGTACTCACCAGTACGGAGTACCAGCACTTTTTAATTTTTTTCCCCTTGAGTACTGAAACTTCTCCTAGGACAAGGGGAGTACTGGTACTCACAGGGGCCTTGCCTAGACAAGGGGGTGCTCCTCATTTTCTCGTGCCTCTGCAGCACTTTTCACACAACCCGCTCTGATTCTGCAATCCTGAGCTGAGCTGCCCAGGAGTGAAAGAAACAGCAGCTCTTGTCACCTGGACACAGCAATCTTGTTGTGCTTCTCTGCAACTCTTCCAGCAGCAGTGATGTGGCAGGGTGTTTTGTTTACCCTTTGATCCTGCACAGTAGGAGTTGAGAGTCCACCATAAAACTAATGAACGAGGGTGTAGGAGAGTAGGGTCTGCTATCCTATGGTCACCCCAATTTTTGCTTTTTGCTTCACTGGTTTTCGACTTAATGTGGCTGTGAGCCTGCTAATCAGACCCACAGCCTGGTGTTCTCTCTCTAAATTCACATACATGTACAATAGGTACATCACCAATTTGGTACTGGGCACCTTGTCAGCCCCTGTACCATGCACTATAGGTGCTCAGGGCATAGGTGCATCCAAGGCTTACCAGGGGCTGCAGCATATCTTTTGCCACCCCTGGCTGGTACTTAAATCGACACAACTGGCTGATCACTCAGCTGGGGCAAGGTGGTGTAATCACCCCTTGCTTAGATATAGTATACCTATATCTAAACCTATATCTGGACACATATATACCTATCAGTCACTCCTATGGCAGACCTTAACCATCCTGGAGGCAGAGTGCTTAGTTTTATGTGAGATGGTGCTCTAGCATGAGCTGAGCCTGTCTGCAGGGGTTGGAACCAATTCCTTACTGCTGTTCCAGGATATTGCCATACCATATACTCTTAAGTGCATTATAATCCTCGCAGTTATTGCTAACTTTGGTTTGGCTTTATCAAAACATGTCGTGTTTGGTGTCATACACTTTGGAATACTACCCCCTCGCCAGTTCTGGCGACGGGGGTAGCATTCCACCCTTCTAGAAGGAGATGACATGTTACTTTACTTAAAACGCGGTTAATCCTAACCAGAGCCTCAGCATCACAAAATGGATGCTGCTGCCCGGACACAAGTATGACCTCCTTCTGCTGACCGAAACTTGGCAGGGGAGGCCTGGACAAAGGGTTTCCTGTCACAGGGAGGTGCTACACCACCCCAGACAGGAGATAGTGGATTGGAGCAGGGAGGGTTGAAAGAAACTAGACACTGCCTGGGGCACACAAGGTGTCCCATGCAAAATCCAGTCAAACCGGTTCTGGGGCAATCTAGCCCCAGTCCTGGCGCGAAACTGGACAAAGGGAAAGGGGTGTAACCACCCCCTTCCTGGGTCCCACCCATAGGAGGGACCTAGCAGGTAATCCAGTCCCCAGATTTGGAATAAAGGTGGGAGCAGTGCCAATGCACATCAGATTATCCTGACTGAAACTTATGAAACGAAACTCTGGATCCTTCGACTTCCTACTCGACATAGAAGACTGAAGAATCTCCCTTGTGGTCAAGGAGTGACCACCCTGTGCAAACAGGCACCATCCAGCGCATCACCATTTGCTTTGTTGCAGTTTCCGCCAGAACTCGAGCGACAGAGGTCAACAAGACCCAGCGTTCCTGCCTTCCAACAGCCCGATCCACAGTCCCTGCAAAGCTGAGACCCGTGGAGGCGACTTGAAGTGTGGGGCCGGCCATCTTGGAAAAACCATGAAGTGCTGACCGTGCAGCTCCCGAGGCTCCCTCGAAGCTGTGCATTGGGGTTTGAGAAGCCCCAGCCATAAGCAGCTTTTGCACCGAAGCTCGCCCCTCCACACTCACTAAGTGCTGCGTGGGGCCCTTTTGCATTTTCCTGCTCGACGCGTTCGTCCGGTCGCTTGCCCGTTGGCTAGTGGCCCCAGTACCGACGAACCTTTGAATTTGCTCTGCTAGTCTGGTTGCTCCAGACTGGCCCTCACTCCCCTGAAAAGGAGCACCCGCTCTGACCTTGCTGGTCCGAGTAAGAAGCGATCTTTGAATCCTGCGTGGGTTGCCCTTGCCAAGGCTTGTTAACTCTGACCCGGAAGCCGTTACTGCTGATAGCGAGAGCCTTTGTAGGACAGCTCGGGATCCACTCCTGGACATCCTCGGTGCCCCAGAGTCCACGTGGCAGCGGAGACAAGCTTCATGTCAACCACCAGATTGCGCCGGACATCGCCTGGTTCCTTCCTGGTTCCTTCCTGGTCACTGGCTAGTGACCCAGACTCTGTCCCCTCTGCTTTCAGGTTCTCTACATCTTCGATCCACCCTTGGATCACACCGGACACTTCTCTTCTGGTCGCCTGCAGCATCTTCATCTCCAGGCTCCCTAGATCTACATGACGAAACCCGACACGCTTTTGCACCTGTGCACCCGCTTCCTGTGGGTGAGGTAACTCTTGAACACCGGTGCTCCTGTAGTGGTTTACACCTCTAGTGTCTAAGTCTAAAGTTTTGTCCTTCTAGTACAGTCGGAAGACTCCTAAAACTGTAACTCGATAACTTTTACGCACCATTGACTTTGCATTGGTGCATGCATGTGCTTTTAGCGCTGCACCCGAATCCCGCGGGCTACTCCCGTCCTAACTGCTGTTAGTCCAGTGTAGTCCAAGTGATTCCCAAGGCCCTAGGCCTTACCACTGATCGATTAGTGATACTTATACCACTTTTTTGATATATGGTTTGAGTGGCCACCGGCCTCATCCATAAACGTGCAACTTTCATATGTTATATTGTGCTTTTGTTTAAACGCTTGTGCTTCTATACTCATAAAGAGTACAGATGATTATTCCGAGAATAAATACATATCTTTTTATAATATATAACTTCTGTGGTGTCCTTTCATTTGATATAACAGGATTGCATTTGGTAAAACAGCTGGCTTCACATGCCCTATTGAGTTAAGCCTGAAGGCTGCTTAGTCCATGCTACCACTAGGATAGCTTGTCTTTTAAAGGTTGACTTACAACCACCACCATAAGGGATTGTTTGGACTGATACAAGGTGCCCACAGAATTGTGGACATCATACATCAGGCCAACTTCTCACAGAGGGTGTGGGGCGCATTCTTCAGGGCAGTACAGGTATTTAGCATGTCATTGTTTTAAATGACTGAAAATGTTAGTTCATCAGCAATTTAAATTAGGCATTTTTACTTGAATGTAAATCCCTACCCTTGCCGCCAATTGTATGATTACCCTCAAGCAAAAAAACACCTTGAAGGCAACACAAATCTTTTGGTTTGGTGCATTTAAACCACTTGTTTTGATTGGGAAACCATGCATAATCCAAATGCGACAGCAACTCCATGGTATGCCTTAGACTTTCAGACAGTTGTAGATTTTAGCTGGTAATACTTTTGCATGCTGGGAGTCATAGTTCCCCCTTCTCATTATAAGCAAGGTTTCTAAAAATTCCAGAATGCAAAGCTTTTATGGCAAAATTCAGAGACGTTTTTGAACATACCCTTATTAGTAAATGTTTTATAAATGATTATTAGGGCCATAACCATTAGATAGATACTTCAGATTTTCTTACAATGCACTTGGATTTCATGCATATTAAGGGGTTTATTTACAAGTCCCTTGCACCACCTGTACATCACTTTTCCCATGTTAAAAATTACTCAAAAGTGGCGCAAGAGGCTTGTAAATAAGCCTCAAAGTTTGGAAAGGTTGAAAACCTAGCCCCGCCCCTGGCCCCGCCCCTAGTCCCACCTCACACTCCACCGCTCTTTTTGGTGAGTACCGGCACTTTTTTTTCTTCCATTTAATGCACTGCTACTATGATCCCTCAATCTCACTGAACACCCTCACTTTTCTGGTGCATGCTGCCGTGCTTATTTTTTTCTCGTCTCACTCTTCGACAACACTCCCTCACTCCCCGTGACATTTCCCTGCACCAGCCGCGGTGCGTCCATTGGGGCGTAGGGGCGTAGCCCCACTAAGCCCTGGACGCACCTCGCAAGAGCAGCAGCATACGCAAATGATTATTTGCGCAGCGCTTCAATCCGGGTTGAGGTTGCGGCGGGACACACCCGATAGAATAGGGAGTGCACAGGGGGTGGGGCTGGCCTGGCTGGTATGCTGAGTGACAGTCTGCAGAGACGTCAGCAGGCCAGCAGCAGTACTAGTCTATGTGCGCATGAGGAATTTCGGGCTGCACCTAGCCCGAGCATGCGCGTTAGACTAGATGCTCAGAAGGGGTCGGGGGAGGGGTGCTGTTGTAGCCGGGCCCCGTGCTATGGAAAGGCGCCAGGGCGAGGAGTCAGTGTGCCCCCTAGCCAATCCTGGCGCTGCATGCAGCGCCAGGATTGGCTGGTCCACCGCACCGAAGGGCTGGCAATCCATTATTGGATGCCGCGCGTGGGTGACCGTGGCACACTGGCTCAGGCTCAGCACTGCATGGCCAATCACTGTGTGGCTTCAGCATGTGAAGCTATGCAGTGATTTGCCATTCTGGACGCGCCGTGATCTAGTGTGTAGGGAGCGGGCAGGGGCTCTCGTCTCAAGTCGTCGCCACTCGCCAAGTGCACACAGGGAGCAGCAGCAGACGTCCGTCCTGGCCTGCACTTAGAGAGAGAGACTAGAGAGTCGCAGGGCTCGCTTGCTTGAGAAGGCATGTTCAGGGCTCGTGTGGTCTCTCGGCGCTATAGCTGAAAGAAAGGTTAGTACAAGCAAAAGGAATCACAGTGTACTTCTGCGGGCCATTAGTAATTTTAAAAGCAGCAGTTAAACTAGAAATGTCCTACTAATGAGCACTATCAATCCCCCGCGCGCATCCATCAACTGGTTCACTTTCCTGTTTTTCAAAGATCTTTCTAAATAAAAATCAACTCTCGCATTGTTTTGCTAACCGCATATGTCGTAAAGGGACTACTTAAAACAAATCAACCTGGATGCAAGGAAAATAACGTGCTTTTTCTGCTGAGGCCTTTCTTTGCCTTGCAGTCCTTGTAGATTTACACGCGTTTTTCCAATTCGGCCTCCGCGGGCTAAACTGTTTTGGCAAACCACACAGCAAGGAGCACAGGAGCCTAAATGTAAACAGAACGGTTCAAGGCTGTTATGTTACACCACTGAGAATAATGCCTTTCTGCACTCTCCTTGGGTGCACCTGCCAGTGCACCCTATTGCGCAATTAATATGTGCTGTTCCTGGTGTAAACCAATGTCTGCAAAAGGGCCTGTGCAGCAGTTTCCAACGGTGGCTTCTTCTTTCACTGAAGGTGCCAAATGCAGGTATAGGGCTTCCAGAGATCTCATAGCTGCTTCCGTAGGGGTAACCTAGGGGTGCGTTAGCCACTCCTTAGCTTGCGCACATAATGTGTGACTTAGAGGAGACTGATTGCCCTTGCACCCATGTCAGGAGTGTGGTGTGGGCACAAGGGCAAAGGCGTTCCCACATTTTAATGGGGTCCTCGTTGAAAGGGGCTCCAGGCAACCCCTTAACATTGCCCGGGTGCAAAGAGTGTCTTCTTGTGAGGATTGCTCCAGGGGGGGTCGCACACGTGGCTCCTTCTGAAATACAGAACACCACCAGGGGAACCCTAACTGGAAGTCGACCAGCCCAGCCACCCCCCAGTACAGGGTCAGCCCAGCACCATGTGACTCTGGGCAATAGCTTGGTTAATCTTCCCGACGGCCCCCAGCGCCTTGACACCTTCGAGTAATTGTTCGCGCTTTACAAATACTGGACATTTACGAGGGTCATTTCCATCACTGCATGCACACAAACTTGCCACTAGTCACTGTTCCGGAGCGAAGGAATACATATATATTTCAATATTTTTGTATTTCCACGGTGCTGGTTCAGCCACCTGAATAAAGGATTGTATGACTCGTATTCCTATAACTATGGCAACCAGAGTTAGACAAGCCTCAGAAAAAGGATGACGCCGACAGGTAAAAAAAAAAAAACAGCAGAACTATGTAACTAACACGATTAAAACAATTAAGAAGAAAACAAAAACATCCTATGTGGTCTTCAGTTATACATTTCCTTTGCCACTGCTATGTTTTTTCCTCCAACCCGGGCCTTTTGTTTCATGGTGCAGTTTGCGTCGAGCCACCATCCCTGTGAATTGCTTCCTAGAGGCTCTAGGATTAAGGAAGTGAGTTAAAGTGAAAAAAGATGGCAATTAGGCCGGTGTTTTCTGAAAAGTAGGAGAGATGAAAATTTGCATCCTGGGACTTTGTTATTATTTTTCACTTGTACACAGAGAACTACAAGTCCTAAAATTAAAAGAAAAAACACAGAGCTGTTCAAGCAACTTACGTCTGACGTAGGGCGCATATGACAGGATTAAGAACCGGCGGGAGGAAAGCCTTTTGCTGAAGGTCGGGTGTGCTTGATCTAACGGGGTTGGTCGGGCAGGGTGCCGTCTGCGTCGATACATTCGGTAGAGAGCAACCTGTGAAAGATTGGCATGACATCTAGGCGCTTGTTGTCGCTGAGCCAATGCTGAGCCTGCGATATAGGTTTGACAGAATAGCTCCTGAAATGCCCTTGTAGTAAACATGACCTGCCCACCCATCGCCCCCCAGGGTCAGCGCTTTTAGAACATGTTAACTAACTTGTGCGCACGCGATGACAGGCGTGGACTCCATTCCTAGGCCAGGGCACGCTAGGATAATGTTCTACACCGCACAGACCGAGCACCCCCACCTGCAGCTGTCCAGTCACATCCCGCGTGCGGTACAGAGCTGGACTGGCCACAATGGACAGTAGCTCGGTGGGTGAATGTGCCTCTTACACAGATTTGCGTGTAGCCTGCCTGGCACGGGTTTAAATCCCAGCGTACTAGCCCGGAAAATTAACGCACCTTCTACAGGCATTTGTGGATGATTTACAGGTTCTTGGCTTAAATTCCTCCACGATAGCTGAGATAGTCAATGCGCCTGCTTGAGGTACTGGGTTTTTAAGAACCGGTACTGATCCGGTAACCCAGCGGTGCCAGGGTACACCCAAGGACCTCGAGTTCTCCTGATTCAGACCACAGAAACTCAGAGTCTTCTAGGTGAAGTCAAAGATCGGTTTATTGGCTGCAACCAAGGTAACAAGTGTCCTAGAAGTACATCACACGGAAGTATGTTCTCAGGAGACTGCTTCAAATCACGAAGTCATGCTTCTCTTCTTATACAAAATAATAAGCTACAGGCAAACATTCCTAGATTTTCAGGATACTATTCACATATTTCGACCACAAATAAGTAACAGAGTTATGATGACAAGCTCACATTTCGTTTGTCTAATACATAATAAATTACTCGTTAAGGTCCGGTATTTCAATCAGATATCGGTGTTTCCCCAATAAAATGAGCACGTCCTCATCATAAAACAAGTAGAAAAGAAGGAGCGGGGCCAGGTGCGGGCAAGATTCGGCAGGGTGTGTGTGTGATGAAAGGGTTTTATGGCCGGGTGCGCCTAGATGCTATCTTGACCGGCCACTGGGAGAGGAACTGACCAAACGGGTTGGCCTGGGGCGATGGTTTCAACCTGCCCAGGTCACGAAAAAGTCAATCAAGGAGTGCTTGTCCTTATGACATTGGATTAAGCCTATGTGAAGGGCAACATACAAAATGGTTGCCGTATACAAAATGGAAGCCAAGGGTTCAGCGTACAAGTGACGATCTCGAGGTGAAAGCAACCTTCGAATGCGACGAAAATGCTTGTGCATAATGTACTCGCCATTCTCGGTCTTTTGATACTAAATGTGTCGTGATACTTTGAAGTTTTATTCTTGTGTCTGAATGGTTACACGAGTTTGGATTTTCAGTACTACAAACCCTCCTTTTGCCCTTACATAGGCAACTTAACCTACTCTCATGCTAATCTGAGTCCAGGTCGATATTCCTAAAGTCATTGAGATGTTGCTGTAACATCATCCTAGTACTTAGCTCGTCTCTTGATACAGGTTTCCTTACACATGATGTGACACAAAGGACACATATTGTAGGAGCACACTGCACACACAGACAGAACAGGAAAAGGATGGCTAAGACCATCCCAATGACCATCAGGATTTTCCATCCCCAGCTGGATGTCAGTTCCCAGAACCACCCCATTAATGACCAATCTCCTTTATCCACATGAATAGATTCGGAAATCTTATGCAGTTTGGAGATGGCTTGGTACACTGTTGGAGCGTTATCTGGGATAAAAATGCAGCAGCTAGATTGGATCAATCTGCATACCCCACCTCGGTCTGCAAGTATGACGTCTAAAGCAACCCTGTTCTGAAGGGTCATAAGACGATCCGACTGGAGCTCAGCAGTCAGGTTACTAAGGGCACCAGCAGTTTCAATCACGGTAGACTCAACTACCCTTGTCAATTGCCTTATGTTCCTGCTGTTTACCATGGGTCCCCAGAACGGCAGAAAACCTCTTGCAAAGTCCCCAAATTCTTGACCTGCAGTGTCTTCTTTACTCAAGACACCTCTAACTACCCGTGTCCTGTGGTAATCCGCCGCTGCTGTGTAGGTGGGAGGTAACAGGAACGAAACAAAACATGAGCCCGAGAAGTCAGGGGGCAACCATGTATAGGCTCTATCATGACAGATGAAATAAGTACCCTTAGCTGCTAAAAACGCAGGGGAAGTCTGAGACCCAAAAACATATGTTTCTGTACAGACACTTCTCCCTAACTGAGCTCTGGGATTCCTGCCAATGCCTTGCAGACACAAGTTACCTTGGTGGGGTACAATCCAGATCGGGGAAGATCTCTTCGCTTGCTGTTTCTCACTTAAAGTAGCTCCATATCCGGTCACGTTCCAACCTACATATGCAAGTATCTCGTCATTAGGGGTATTTTCATAAGAAGTTACTTCCTTAATCATGTCAACTATGCCTTTTACTAGGGCGCTAGTCTTGAGGTTGTCTTTTACAGAACGGAGGGGTTGGATTTCTCGTGCATATATGAACATCGTTCTGTATGCCCACACAGAGCCATTATGACTGAAAGGTAGAACTAGATAAGGGATACCTTTATCCGTAGTGTGAGGCATAAGTCCACATATCCAACAGTTAGTTGTGTTCATTACTAACTGGTGCTGGTGCAGGAGCTGAATGAAGGAGTTATTAATGAACTCTAATCTTCTATGGGATTCATGGCCAGGAAGGGAGTGGAAAGAATGAGGGGAAACAGTAGTAGAAGAAGGTGTAGGGGATGCAGGTGGTGCGAATGTTACATGAAAAGAGAATAAGACACACCCAACCAAAAATATCGTCACACTGAATATCATGAGAACGCACATGGTTAAAAAACTTTTTCTTGTAATTACGGTGCATAATTTGTGTCTAGAGTTGTTTGCTTGGCAGGCCTTTCCATTTCCGAAAACTCCATCCTCTCTAAGAGTGCTGCCCGCGGTGGGAGGTTGATTCTGCTAAAGGATGCTTCCGTCAGTCCAGGGCAACTCCCTTAGACCAACCAGAACTACCGACCTAACGTCGTTAGCTGCACCCAAAAGACTTTTTAGGCAACCGCGGCCCTAGCAGCGGAACCCGGATGGCGGTTCGAAAAACAAAAATGAGCAAGTTTTCTTCTGATGGAAGAGCTGCCTTTTCAAAAATAGTACTTGGAGGGAAAAAAATACTCTTTATTGGTCCATAGGTTTTTGCCTTAAAGTGGAAAAAGAAATCATTTTATTAGTTCGTATTTCTTGGTCTCAAATCGTATCTTTGTCTTCCCGGTACTGTGTTGTCCTGAAACAACAGTTCAGGCTCCGAAGTGTTCAATCGTTTTGACGGTGGCACACCTTCTTGAAGAATGTTCTCGTTTTCGCGCTCAGAGTTAGTTCCTTTCACTTGTGCATCACTGAAAGGTATGAACCAAGGCACCGTGTCCGTTTCTGCGTCACCGACACCCTCCTGGACCCACTGGTCATATGGCAGAGGAAAAGGGATCCTCTTACAATGGACCCCGTGGATTCAGGCCTTTTTCCCTTCCACTCGAACCGCCGATCTGGTAGAGAGAAGGACGAGGTGAGGCCCTGTCCACCTGGGCTGGTCGTTTTTAGTCCTCTGGAAGTTCCGCACCAGCACCCAGGTTCCAGGGTCAATGCTGTGTCCCGGAGTCTCAGAGACCGGAGGCAGGGTGTCATTGACCTGTTGATGCAAAACACGCAATTTATCCGTCAATTCATACAGATAGTCAAGTAGAACAGGGTGCTCAAGCTCGCTAAACTTTTTGGGCCTAGGCACTCCCCATATGTTGGCTGGGCGGCCGAAAATGATTTCATAGGGGCTGAGTTTCACTCGCGAATGCACAGTCAATCTGGTGGATAGGAGTGCTAAGGGTAGAGCGTCAGGCCATTTAAGACCTGTGCTCGCTTGAATTTTGGCCAATTTTAACTTAAGGGTGCCATTGTAGCATTCTACTAATCCAGCTGATTGGGGGTGATTTGCAGCGTGGAACTTCTGTCTGATACCTAGTCCTTCACATACGTTCTTCATTACACGACCTATAAATTCACTCCCGTTGTCAGACCAGATCATTCTAGGCATTCCGAATCTAGGGAAGTACTCTTTCACAAGGGCTTTCGCTGTGGACAAGGCAGTGTTGTCTTTTAGGGGGTATGCTTCTATCCATCTCGAGAAGGCACAAACAACAAGGAGCACATATTTTAAACTGTTGCACCTTTCCATGTGGATGAAATCTAGCTGCAAAACCTCGAACGGATACGTAGGAGGTGCAAAATGACCAGCTGGAGTTGGGGTTCCCCTACCAGGATTGTGTTGCAGACACACCATGCAATTCTTGACCACATTCTCTGCACACTTGGGAATCCATGAATTCTGCCATACTGGAGACAACAACTTGCAAATCCCTTTCACGCTGATATGAGCCATACCATGAGCCATTGTAACTACTGCAAGCACATACGCATCGGGTAACAACCAACTCTGATGTTCTGACAATTCAATCCAACAACCATTTGTATCCATCCTACCCGTACTTTTTCTCCATATGCTCAACTCTTTCTCTGTAGCCTCAGCTTGGATAGATTTCACACTCTCCATAGTGTATTCACACACGCCTACATCACCAACCCATCTTGCAGGTCCTGCAACATACATTCGGCTCATCACATTCTTTGCAGTTTCTTTAGCGGTTTCATCAGCGAACGCATTTCCACGACCAACATCATCAGTCACCTTCTTGTGAGCACTACATTTCACAATCGCTACTTGTAAGGGCAGGGTCAGTGACTCAAGGAGTTCATTCACCAACTGACCATGCTGAATCTTAGCTCCATGCGAAGTCAGAAATCCACGTTCTTTCCACAATCGTCCAAAACTATGAGCCACACCGAACGCATACTGGCTGTCGATGTAGACAGTCACTCTCATTCCTCTTGACAACACACATGCTCTCGTGAGTGCAAATAGTTCTGCTGCTTGAGCTGAATTATGTGGGATACGTGCAGTTTCAACAATGGTTTGCAAAGTCGTGACAGCATATGCTGCAGTCGTATCACCATTCGGGAGCTTGAAACATGAACCATCTACCCATAATGTACCATCACATTCAGCAAGAGGGGTGTCGTAAAGATCGACTCTTCCTTTTGTCTCTTCTGCTGTTCTAAGAAAGCAATCATGTTGTTCCGAAGTGTCTGATTCTTCTACGATTGGCAATAATGTGGCTAGGTTTAAAGTACTGCACCTTTTGATGTGCACATGACTTGCCAAGAGCGTTAACTCGTAACTTGATAGTCGAGCACTGGTTAAGTGCTGTTTCTTGGTTCTATTTAACAACGTGTCTACTGCATGTGGGACCATCACGATTAGTGTGTTATTCATTACTAGGCCAGCAGACTGTCGAATAGAAACAGCTGCTGCCGCTGTGGCTCTTAAACAACTTGGCAATGCTTTAGCTACCAGATCCAAAGTGGACGAAAAATAGGCGCATGGGCGCTGCCTACCTCCAAATAACTGAGTCAACACAGACAATGCACAGCCCTCTTTCTCGTGGACATACAATGTGAAAGGCTTACTGTAGTTGGGGGTACCTAACACAGGAGCCGAACATAATGCTGTGCGTAATTCGAGAAAACTTTTCTGACACTCATCAGACCAAGGAATGGGATTGGGTGTATTTTTACACGTTAATGCCACCAAGGGTTTGGCTAATAACGAAAAATTTGGGATCCACTGTCTACAGTATGATGTAATGCCCAAGAAAGCACGCACTTCTCTCTGTGTTTGTGGTACACTCAATTTCGCTATTGCCTGAATTCTTTCTGGGGTCAGTTTCCTACCATCCTTCGATAAGAGGTGACCTAAGTAGGTCACTTCTTGTCGGCAATATTGAAGCTTGGAAAGTGACACCTTGTGATGCAAAGCACACAGATGACGCAATAATGACAAAGTGGCATTCTTACATATTTTCTCAGTATCTGCAGCAATGAGTAAATCGTCAACGTACTGTACAAGAGGGGCACCTTCAGGTAAAACAATCGTATCAAGCTGTGTTTTCAGAGCTTGACTATATATTGATGGACTTTCACAGTAGCCCTGAGGAGTGCGTTTGAAGCGGAAACTGCGACCTCCTAAACTGAAGGAAAAAATATCCCTGCTTTCCTCAGCAATCGGGATACTGAAGAAAGCATTCTTCAGGTCAATCACCGAAAACCAGGTTGCAGAAGCTGGAATCATAGTCAGTAATGTAGTGATGTCGGGGACAACTGGAAATTGTGGCACGACTATTTTCTTGACCTCTCTAAGATCAATCACGAATCTGTACACGGGTGGCTGAGTGGGGTCAGTTCTTTTTAAAACAGGCAGAACAGGACTATTGCAAACATTTCCTCTCGTTTCTTCAATCACATCTTTTGCAATTAGCTTGTAAACGATCGCTAGCAAGGCTTTTTCACCCTCACTGGAAATTCGGTATTGCGGAATTCGTGGCATTTTAACATTGGCTTTCAATGTTACAACATATGGTGGTATTTCTAAGAGTCCCACATCATTGGGACCAGCTGCCCAAAGTATGTCTGGAAGAAACGACAATTCTGTTGGAAGTTTATCTCTCGATAAGTACATTGGAGAAACCACTTTCTTACCCAGGGTAAGTTGTACTCCTGATGGAGAAGAGTACAAAGTCGCATACAATCTTTTTAGCAAATCTAATCCTAGCAAATTTTCGCCACAACCTTTTGTCAGAATAAGGGGTGCTTTGAATTCGCAAGGACCAACAGAAAGAGACAGAGGGTCAGAATTCGGCTTCCTAACCGGGGCGCCAGAAAAACCTACAGAAACGTTCGTTTCGCCAGACAAAGGTGCGCCAGGGAGTTTAGAGTGCATAATAGAACTCTTTGTAGCACCAGTATCCAAGAGAAAAGGTTCTGACACACCTGATGTGATCACCTCAACGTATGGTCCACTCTGATCTACTGGAACTGAAACAACTCCCTCTCTTTGTCCATGGCTGTCCTAGCAATCATTACTGTTCCATTTCTCGCCTGCCTTCTGCATAGTAATCATCAGTATAGTACTGAGCTGTCCTACCAGATGCGTTATTCTGCTGATCGAACTTATTCATAGAATTCTGTGGTGGAAGAGACTGCGCGTTCTGGGGGACGTTTCCACGTCCTCTACCTCTAGGTGCTTGCTGAACGCCTCTACCTCTTACGTTCGAAACACCATTTGCACGTTGTAACAAGATAGGGCAACTATACTTAAAATAACCTTCCTCCTTGCAATATGAACACTGGTTGGGACCTATATTGACATGTGGCTGATTATACTCGACTCTTTGTGAGTTCCCTTGATACTGTTGAGGCTGCTGATAGTTATTCTGATAAGTGTTCTGACCACCGTTATTCTGGCCATTACCACCACCACGTGGCGGATAGGCTTGCTGCAATAAAACCTTAGTTTTTAATTCTTTCGTTTTCTTTTCTACTCTATCTTTCTCGTCTTTGTCTCTATTCTCATAATATTGCGCAGTGGCTAATATCTGTGCTGAAGAGGAAACAGCCCAAGAACTCTCCGAATCTTTTAACTTTTTACACAATTCTGGAAGCAGATTGTGCACGAACTTATCGACAAATAATCGCTGACCACCTTCTGTGGCCATGTCTTGGCCACTGTGATCGACAAACGTTTCTTCGAACCTGGTGAAGAAATCTGAGACCGTCTCGTCTTTCTTCTGCTTACATGCAGATAACTTATCCCAATTCACACGTATTGCAGGCATTATCGTTTTCATGTGATCAACTATTTTACCAGGAAGTTCTGCTATTAAAGGCTCAGGTTTAGCACCACCAACTTGTCGGGCATCTACAGCGGCAATATTAGCCCATGAATCACCTAATTCCTGATCATGATCTGAATGACGAATCTTACTCCATCAAGGCTGTGCAACAACGTTCCCAAATAACATATCGATACCTGCTAAATTCATTATACATGACCCAGCAGTCTGTGACAACTCTTTGTAATACCCTGCGGATTCTTACGCGGATCTGGTAATGTCTGTTTGAGTGCTAAAACTTCAGCTCTCTTCCATGGGACATGTACCCATACACGCTGAAAGTGTGGCGGATTAGGGGGTTCAACAGATGTGTCACCCTCCCTCCATTGCGGGGGCACTTCTCTCATGGGGTATTGTCGCGCCTTTTTCCTACTAGATGTACCAGGCTCAGACGATGACCCAGAACTATTCCCTTTATTCCGATTTGATAACGCTGTCTCAACTGCTTTTTCGACATCGGGACCTACAATCATGCCCTCCCCGAACTTAAACCGTACCCGACATAGGTCTTGCGCGTTGCATTCCTGACCGTTGTCTTCCAAATCCTCACAAAGGAAAACACACATTTGTTCAAAAACATATCTTTGCGTTGGTGCTTCCCATTGACGGAAGACTTCCATAACGCATTCTACATCATACTTTGCAGTATCCGTGGCCCATTTACGCGCTAAACGATTCAATGAATCTCTCTCCTGATAGTCAGGCAGTTGACTTCGCAACTGTCTTCGTCCCATATTAGGGGTCGTAGTGGGCGACCGAAAAAGGGGTGAAGGAATGTTAGTGACAATGCTGGCCATTTTATGCCAAACGGAAGGTGAAAGTGAAGGAAGAACTGGTGGAGAAACAGTGTGAGATAATGTAGGGGCAGAAGCAATAGCAGATGGATCATTAGGAGAAGTAGAAGGTACGCTAGGCAAAGTCGTAGGAAACATAGGTGAAACAGGTAGGATTGGCGAGCCTTGAGGAGGTTGCACCATAGTAGTAGGAGCCAGCTGAAGAGTAGCTGGGTGTTGCTGTAGAGGATCATTAGGCACATGTTGCACAACTAAAGGTTGCGGAGGTGCTGTGGCACTTATCGCATAGGGGGGTGGTGAGCTTAATAAATGCGACATTAATGGGTCTTTTTCACGTTCTTTGGCTGTCTCTTGCTGAAGAGACGGCAAAACTGGATAGCATTTGTCTACTGCCATTTTACGTTGCCTGTGCAACTGCTCACTCATCTGCTCTTCTTCATTATCTTTAAACTGCATAGCAGCTTGCATTACTGAAATATTCCCTTCTCTCTTATTTTTCTTTTCTAATTTAATTTCCTTCTGTTTGGCCTCTTTACGCCATAGGCGGAAAGAGTCAAACATCGCCGGCCGGGCTTTCTTTTTAAAGAGTTTAACTTCAAGGTTATCTAGGATTTCGGTATCAAAGCTACCATATTGGGGCCATTTTAAAATACCATTGTTTTTGGTATAGTTGATCCACACTTCATTGTATGTGATGGGGCCTACCCCATGTTTCACATATAACTCGTAAGTTGGAGTTCCAACCGGAGGAACCGGACATGAGTCCTCCAATCGGGAGTCCCTATTATTACCACTAAGACAAAACAAATTTCCAAGTCTAAGACTAGGCATCTTCGCTCTCTAGTCTAGTTCCAAACGTCAAAGGATTATCGATTACGATATTTTCTCGTGAAAACACGAGTCCTTCGGTTTTGGTGCTTGCAAGTACCAACACAAAACTTTTTCCAAAGGATACCCAAAACTAAGAACCAACTAAGGACTGGGAGACGCTCCACTTATACTTAACTGAAATATCGATGACGTCACTAGAAGACTCGTCTTAGTGTTTCACTCTACCAAACTTCAAGGGTCCAAATCAGGGCGATAGCCAGGGCAGCAGTCCTTCGTAGCCGTCGGGAAGCGGGGAACCTCGCAGCAAAGACTTTCGGACCACGTCGACATGCAGGGGTCGTTGAAGTGGTTGGCCGTCCTCCGGAATTTTCACACGAAGCTCCTCACGAACCTCTGGCTGGACCGGTACCGCTGGAATTGCCCCACGTTGGGCGCCAACTGAGGTACTGGGTTTTTCAGAACCGGTACTGATCCGGTAACCCAGTGGTGCAAGGGTACACCCAAGGACCTCGAGTTCTCCTGATTCAGACCACAGAAACTCAGAGTCTTCTAGGTGAAGTCAAAGATCGGTTTATTGGCTGCAACCAAGGTAACAAGTGTCCTAGAAGTACATCACACAGAAGTATGTTCTCAGGAGACTGCTTCAAATCACGAAGTCAGGCTTCTCTTCTTATACAAAATAATAAGCTTCAGGCAAACATTCCTAGATTTTCAAGATACTATTCACATATTTCGACCACAAATAAGTAACAGAGTTATGATGACAAGCTCACATTTCGTTTGTCTAATACATAATAAATTACTCGGCAAGGTCCGGTATTTCAATCAGATATCGGTGTTTCCCCAATAAAATGAGCACGTCCTCATCATAAAACAAGTAGAAAAGAAGGAGCGGGGCCAGGTGCGGGCAAGATTCGGCAGGGTGTGTGTGTGATGAAAGGGTTTTATGGCCGGGTGCGCCTAGATGCTATCTTGACCGGCCACTGGGAGAGGAACTGACCAAACGGGTTGGCCTGGGGCGATGGTTTCAACCTGCCCAGGTCACGAAAAAGTCAATCAAGGAGTGCTTGTCCTTATGACATTGGATTAAGCCTATGTGAAGGGCAACATACAAAATGGCTGCCGTATACAAAATGGAAGCCAAGGGTTCAGGGTACAAGTGACGATCTCGAGGTGAAAGCAACCTTCGAATGCGACGAAAATGCTTGTGCATAATGTACTCACCATTCTCGGTCTTTTGATACTAAATTTGTCGTGATACGATGAAGTTTTATTCTTGTGTCTGAATGGTTACACGAGTTTGGATTTTCAGTACTACATGCTGCAGAGCTGTGTGTGTAAGCTACAGATTCCAGGTAGGTTCCAACCACAGCAAGATTTCGCAGAAGGTCAATGAGCCTTGATCCGTGATCTACGAGTGACGCCTGTTATTGACATTAGTGACTCACTACTGTGAGAGCAAGCACTATTAAAACATAACTTTATTGTTATTAGTTCGTGTGAGAGACACAGTGCTGCCAAACGTTCCTCCACCTTCAAGGCACTGCAGCTGCTGCTCTAAAAAGCTGTGGCAGGTTGTCTTCACCTATCGTGCTGCTGTTGGCCATTAAGTTCTTGTTGAAATGATGATAATAAAAAGAATAGGAGTAATAATTCATTTTCTTATGGTGTTTTGTATCTCTTGCTCACAGCTTTACAGTGCTGTGAACAAAGGGTGTTAGTATATAACACATTATCTTTGGAGTCAGTGCTGCAGTTGTCCTGACCTGACCTGTAGATTACAGGGACATCTCTGTAACAGCCAATTAACCCACTTGCTTACACGGGCAAATGACAATCCTGTCCACCCGCTTTGGAGGGTGCTGACTGCTGACTTGCTCTGTCGCAAACTGTTTAAAACATGGCTCTTCTAGATAAATCCCATTGGCTGTCTACACCACACATCTATTGACGTTTTGGTGCTCTATAAAACTGTGTTACATAAATCCAATATATGGTATTCGGCCAAAAACGTAGCTAGGAAAAAAACGAGGGTACTGTGTAAAAGTCCAACCAAGGACAGGGTCACCGCAAATTTGCGATTCTGCAACCTCAGCATTTTCTGCATTTGTATGGATGTGCCACATTTCTCACAAATTCCATCATCTGCCGGACAATCTACAGATTATAACAAAACTGTTCCAAGCTCAAGCGGATCAAAAGTTACTAAAAATGCATAACACGTGTTGTATTTTGACCTTTTGCCGCATAATTCGGTCAATCCTGCCGCGTAATTTGCTTCTCATTTGTTGCATGATTCCAGTGGCCCTGACCATGGCCTCTAAAATTGCACGAGTCTGTGTCCGTGGCACTTTGTGCAGAATCATTCCTTTTCCACACATGCCACATAATTCACCACCTGCTGATTAATCTGCAGATTTCAACAAAAGAAAACTTAATTTTTTGCTGAAACAAATCAAAAGATGAAAAATATGACTTGCTTGGTGCAAAGAAGTGGTTAAATGCTATGTAAAAGTTAGCAGGTCGCTTAAGGGGTTGGTCCTTGTAATGGGGTTGGCAATAAGCAGGTCCAAAAGAGGTGACAACTTAGCCCAGGTAATATTAATGCCCCAATTGATGGACTGAGGGAAAGGGTTTAGTGGGAAAAAATCCTTACATGTTTGATGTAATTCAAATTTGGTGGAAAGAATGATTCCTTCTTTGCCGAATTTTTTTTTCATTACACCACAGACACTGTTCTGGAAGCAGTGATTATGTAAAGGAGCACTCAGAATTTAGAAGAAACCCACATATGTGACTGCTCTACCACACAGTTCCTCCTTGTGAGACACATACATGTGTAATGTACAGTCCAGTGCAGCAAGACTGTTTTTGAATGAAAATAGTGTCTTCCAGAGACCATAGAGGGTGAACCCAGGGTAAACCCAAAACACAGGACACGATTGAAAACATAACATGGTATTGGGGAATAAAAGAGGCACATCTTTTATTGCAATATGTGACTTATTTTCGATTGAACGCACCATTGTAAGTTTCATACAAACTATATTATTCTGAGAGTTAGAAAGGACTGTGTTAATGAAAGGATCTAAGTGAGTTTTATTATTTGTTGCTAATTATTACTTTGAATAAGATTTGCACAATGTGTATAGCTTTCTTTTTTGTGATCTCTTTAGATTTTCCATAGCAATCCGAAACATTTTGTACTCTCGTGTCTTAAAATGTCAAATTAATGCCATAACAGACCACAGAATATGTTGCGTAAGGCTGTATAGTTTGGCTTCCATGGATGGATAATTTGTCCACCTCTGACACATTTTTTGTCCACTGTTTCCTCATAACTCCACCAGCTCTGGCTAAAACTCAAAGAATCTACTCATTCGAACCAGGAATCTGAACCAGGACTCTGAGAGTGTTGTCCGTGCTGCCAAACCCCCTCCGAAAGTGATGAACACGCGTTGTTCTTTTGCACCCCCTATGCGCAACCGAGGTCCAAATGGATTGCCCCCATGTGTAGATCCCTCTGTTTATTGTCGAGAGGAGAGGCATATACAATATGCGAAAGTGACACAACCCCGATTGTGGGGTTTGGGGTCTAGTGGCTTGAGGGGAAGAAATCGTACAGGGTGGGTTTCATCTGGGGGTTGCAGCTTTTTTTGGGCTGAGGGGATTTTCACTGTGGTTAGTATTCACTTTTTTAGGTTTCGAAAAATATAATTGAGGGTCAGCAGATAGTGATCATTGCCCTGAATCATCATGGTTGTAGAAGTAGATACCGTGTTTCTGTATGGGACCATCATGATTGCTGGGTGGATTTGAGCCAGAGGTGAGTGTCTGCACTAACCTGGGCTAATAATGTAGTGCTTTTGAACAAAGTTAGTCTGCTTGTGCACTAATGTTTCTTTATGGGGTAGTCATGGTGGCCTGGGTGACTTGCACTGTAGTGTGTCACAAGTGAGAGTTGACACTAATCTTCCTGAATATTGCATTGCTTCTTAGCAGAGTTGTTTTTTTTGTGCATGTTGAACGCACAGAGGTTGTCAAGCAAAGCAGACATGTTTGTGGATGTTGGAAGAGATTATGTATTCTTTTTTTACCTATATGGCATCATATATTTCCTAATTCATTGTGTGATTTGATTGTCAGTGTAATGGAAATGTTGAAGGGATGGTATTCAAATATCTCAGTGAATTTTCCGAGATTAGTTGTGAGCAGCAACCAGCAATGAATCAGCAAGCCCTCACCTAGAGTCATGGGAGAGCTATGCATTCCATGTGCTTCTGTGTTACAGACTTAAGTTCTGATGTTTACAAGTGAAGAAAGACTGCTGCCAGTAAAGTTCCCATGGCTTGAATTTTTGTCCGCATGCCTATCAATTCATTTGATTAAAAATTCACGATTTTTCTTCTTTTTTTTCAAAATTTCCCCCAAACCCCCTTTTGAGGTTTGGGCTCGCTCGCTGCGCTCGCTCGCTACGGTGCTGTATGCAAATCACTTTTCGCCCCACCACTTTCAAATGTCACCCACCGCCCCTGCCCTGCACTCACTTCCCACTCAGTCCTTCTGTTTTCTCGCCTCCTGAAGCTCCCTTTCCACTCCATTCTGTTCTCTGCTCTTCGTTTCTCCCTCTTTCCCAGAGTCTCGTCTTTTGCCACCACTTTCCTTACTCCCTCTTCTGTTTATAACTCGATTTCTTCAAAAAGGCGCTCACAGACACACTCCTGTGTGCCAGGTTCTCTTTATGGGATTGGCATTATTAACAGATAGGACACTGACCACAGGACTGAGTGGGTGTGCATAATCACACACAGGCCTGCTAACAGGTTTGAGGACGGCAGGTGCTTCTGATTGGGATCGGCTGTTCAGGGAGATGAGTGACTGATCCTTCGCATGAGGGATAAGCCTGGAAGGGGACGGTGCCAGTGGGGCTCAGATCAGCAGGGGTGCTGGTGTCAGTGGAGACTCACATCTGAAGTGATAGTGTTAAGGACTGAGGGCCTTTGATCTGACAGTCAATGGCATACTCTGCTCAGCTGCATTTACCTAGCAGGTATGGGTTATAGCATTAAGGAAGAAGACAGACTTTACAGTCACAAGTTTGTTTGATTTTGTGTTTTTTAAGTAGTTAGCAGGGGCATAGTGTCAAGAAATAAGGGCTGAGTACTCTGTCTATGTCTAGTGAGGGGTTAGGGATGCTAGTGTCTCTTGTTAGGGTGTGTGATGCTATATCATTGACACGCCTGGCTATGAGGGTGGCTCGGTGTCAAAGGATTGGGTTTGAAGACCCCAGTGTCGATGATATGTGAGTCTGAGGTTGTCTAGGTGGTGGTAAAGGCTCTGTGTCAAGCAATAGGGTTCAGGACACTCATTCTGATTACATGGCTGGTTTACTGGGGCTCTAACTAGGTGACAGGGGCATGATTTTATAGCAAACGTTGTAAGTCAATGTTATGCTTAGTTCTGGGGATCTAGCTATCTGACAAGGAATAAAGGTGCAAAATCCTAGAATTAGTGGCAATCCTGGTCCTGGGTGCATTCTGTTAGATGATGTAGGCATGGGGTCATGGGAGAGGGTTATGGCAAGTCTGGTACTGGATGCATCTAGCTAGATAATAGAGGACATGGGAATAGAGAGTGGTAGTTATGGCGGCGCCAATAAATATTTACAACTCTGTAGGACAGCATAAAAGCCTCCTTTCTCACTCCTCCTTGACGATTCTGGGTGTATGTAGTGGTGGTATGGTGATGAAGGGAATGCGGACTTCCCATGGCCCAGTAAAGCCCATCCCTCTGTCTCAAGGCTGTAATTTCTATGATTTACATGTGCTCTGAAGCTCCTTTTTGCTATCAGTATCTCCTTAATATACCCCAGCAGCGCCACACGTGGGGACAGAAGAAGCTCAATTTATGTCGTACTGTGGATCTTAGGGAAAATATGCCCCCAGAATTTCTTCACTGCCACGTATCTCCAGGCCAAATTAAGAAAATCACCCTGTGGGTGGCAGCACCTTGCCTACATAGTATCTGGTCTATTGCTGCTGGAACAACTTTCTGAGTGGTGATGCTGCCATCAATGTTACACCACTGAAGTCGTAGGAATTGTGAAAAAACCATGAGTCACTTAAAAAACAATTGTAGCAAATAAGCCACGCCCATTCAGCAGGAGAGTGGTAGGTATGGCGTGTAGCCTGTAGTACATTTTGGAGCACATTGTCTCAAATATATTACTAAAGTATGCTTTCATATCATACTGTGCTTTACAGATAGCACATTTTCCATTTCATTTACTACCGGATTGGTACACACATGCAGTTTTAACGATAAAATAATGATAATGTGTGATATTTCAGCAAATATTTATCCTTTGCCCATCACCATGTAAAGTGTCTTGATTTGTTTTGATTTTATTAAAATCATTGTTTCCATTACACTTCAGAATTACAGAAAGGGCTTAATTTGTGCTTTTTCTAATGGCCTAGATATTTTGAAATATTTGTACAGTTTATTTACAGGTACTTAAATGTGTTGTGTGTTAGAGAAAATAGACATCCAGAGGCCTTTAATTTCACACTCCCTGTGTGTCAGCAAGACTGCTACATAGTTCACATGGTTCACTTTACAAAATCCTTTCATTGTGTAGTTAGAGAAAAGAAAGTAAACACCAATCTCTATGTTAAAAGAATAAGCAGCAATTTGTCAGAAAACATAGCCTGGCATTTGACCTTTGTCTTTAGGCCTACAGTAAATGTGGAAAGATAAAAAAACAAAATGTAAAAGTGTCTTTATAGCTCATCCACCTTCTGAACTTCAGCATGATTATTTTGGGGTTGCTTCAGCTCCCCTTCACCCTTACTTCGAGAACCTATAATCTGGTTGCAGTCTGAAATCAGGTAGTCTGAACTGTATATAATAAAAGCACTGCCGAAATTTGGAATGGATTACTCTGCGTTTGCTATTGATGGATGTTGCTTTAGTTTGCAAAAAGCAGTATACCCAATGTCTGTTGGGAATATCCAGCCTCATGTCATCTACCCGCACTCTTCTTGCTCTATTACCCCCAATGGTGCCCAACTTCATAACCTCATTGAAAACCTTTGTAATTATAATATTTTTTAGAATAGGGGTAAAACTGGGTGCCTTCGACGTCATCTGCTCCAGTGTCTACCATATTCCTCCATAAAAGATGTTGACTACCTTAGGCAACCCTTTCTTGAGTAATTGTTTCTCCACTTTATGTTCCAGGGTTGAAAACACCAGAGATTATTCAAGAAAGGAATCTGTAGTGAGTATACAGGATTTGGAGGCCCAGATTAAGTGCCAATCGCCTTCACATACAGCTGATCAACCTTATTCCTCTTCACTAAAGATGCGGGGCACACTGTGCCTCTTTAAACAGAAATGTGCAAATCTGGGTGCACAGCAAAAAAATACATTTCTAAATTAGGGGTTGCCAACCCACCTTATTCATGAGTTAGGGTAAATGTTTCCCACCAGACCGTAGGTAACTTGTCAACCTTTGATAGTTTATTTACCACTGACTTGAGTTGACTGAAGAAAGTCCAAGGTGGGGTGATAACCACAATGGCAATACGAGAGAAACTTCATCCAGCTATTAATTTGGTCAGACAATCTGTCATGTACTGGTCCAAATTTGTGGTGAACGACAACTTCCAGTTCCCTATGAATTATTATTTCCATATATCCCACAGTCATTGTTCCATTACAATGGAAAATCTAGGGTACTTCACTTCGTACTATTTGTCATGGACAAAATCATAGATTTCTTCCATTTAAATCTGAGGCCCTAGGCCCAATATTGTGCCAAATCTCATAATTTCATGCAGCAATGGGGAGAAATGTATTCATGAGTGGCAGACAAATAATCGTACATCATCTGTGTATAGTGAAATCGTTATTTCAACTCTGGGGAACCTTAAACATCTCTGAAAATGTTGTTCTCTGATCAGACATGCCATGGGCTCCTTTTCTAGGGCACATAGCTGTTAGATAGCTGGCCCTACAGCATTAATAATTGTGCCCTCTGCTGTTAAGTCAGTATTTACTAGGTTGATCCATTCTACTATTCAACAATGTAGGATTAGAGAAGGATCACCTCTCTTCCTCAGCTTTCTTGAGCAACCAATTTGCCAATTAAGGGTCAGTGAAGATGTAAGCTTCACCTTTTACGAAGACTCTTGTTTGAGCTGGGTACAGCATGGCATTCTAAAGATTTAGATTCTGCAGCTTTTCCTTGACTCCTGCAAACGAGGGGCTAGCCTCCTGTACTATTAGAGTAAAATCCTGATAGAGTGAACTTGTGGATCCCTGAAATTGCAGATCTCTTTTTTCTTGAGCCAACTGCAGTACAGTGCCTCTGTCTCTGAAATGAAGTACAAATGCGATGATAGATCAAGGCAGAGCTTCAGGAACAGGATGCAGCGTCAACATCCTATATGCCCTTTAAATGATGAAAACTTTCAAAAGGGTATCTTTGTGAAACAGTTTAACGAACATTGTTTAGATGAATGTGTCAATTTTGCCTGTCGGTGTCGAATCTGGGACCCCCAACACTGTTATATTATTTGTGCGCGATCTGTCTTCCAACTCTCCGTCCTTTATTTTTATGCATTCCAGCACCTTGCCCATATCTGTGACTTTCTCACTTTGGGACAAGAAGTAATCTTCCTCATCTAAGGTTCTCCCTTCCTTGAGATAGATCCTTGCTGTTTGTTAAGAGGTTTTGATTGACAATCTAATCTCATTGAGCAGGATTCAATCTTTGTGGCAACTTTGCAGATACTGCTACTCATGTGCATTAGGGTATCTTCTTTAAAGTCCTGCTTATTGAAATCTAAGAGAACATCATTGGGTTGCTCATTCTTTGGTGCTCCTTCTTCATCAGTGGCTGACCGTTGGGTTTAGGACCAATGGTTAGTTTTGTTTGTTTTTGATCTGTTCTTCCCATTGTAGACCCTATATTGCTTCTCTTCACCCAGTAGGTTAGACCCAGTTCAAGGTAACTTGCTTGCCATTCCTCACTGTTCGTGCCAGATCCGAATATTCTTGCAATTGGGTACCAAATAAGAAGAATGCAGCGTCATGATCTACTGATTCCTGAAGAGAGTTGCAAAGAGATTGTTAGTGAGGGCAGTGTGACCTTGGACCGACAGCTTTGTAATGATGAGATTAGTGGTAGCTTGTAATGTATCATCTCATGAGGGAAATGTTCGCTTGTACAATGACCACTCTAATGAGAAGAGATAATGATACTACTTCAGTGAGACCTGCAGTGAGGGCAGGATGAGCGTGTGTAGAGTCTTTCGGTGAGGGCATTTTAAATTTGTGCAGTCTGGTAGTGAGGCTTGTGCACAATCTTATAGTGTTAGCAGTATAAGCATGTGCAGACTCTTTCAGTGAGGGCGATGTAAACGAGTGCAGTCTTTTAGTGAGGGCAGTGTGAGCATGAGCAGGATCTTGAAGTGAAGCAGTGTAAATCTGTGCAGAGTCTTGTAGGAATGGTAGTGTGAGCATGTTCAGACTCTTTCAGTGAGGAGGCAAAGTATAACTGTACTGTATTGTCCGGAGGGCAGTGTAAATTGTGCAGTCTTCTAGTGAGGGGAGTGTGAGCGTGTGCAGAGTCTTGTAGTGAGGGCAGTGTTAAGTTGGGCAGAGTCTTGTACTGAGGGTAGTGTAAATATGTGCAGAGTCTTGTACTGAGGGCAGTGTAAAGTTGTGTACAGTCTTGTACTGAGGGCAGCCTAAATGTGCGCAGAGTCTTGTAATGAGGGCAGTGTAAAGTTGGGCAGTGTCTTCTACTGAGGGCAGTGTCAAGTTGTGCATAGTCATGCACTGAGGGCAGTGTAACGTTGTCCATTGTCTTATACTGAGGGCAGTGTAAAGTTGTGCGGAGTCTTGTACTGAGAACAGTGTAAAGTTGTGCAGAGTCTTGCACTGAGGGCAGTGTGAGCGTGTGCAGATTCTTGTACTGAGAGCAGTGTAAAGGTGCGCTGAGTAATTGACCTAGTGCAGTAAAGTTGTGCAGAGTCTTTGACTGAGGACAGTGTAAACATGTGCAGAGTCTTGTACTGAGGACAGTGTGAGCATGTGCAGAGTCTTGTACTGAGGGCAGTGTAGAGTTGAGTGGAGTCTTTGACTGAGGGCAGTGTAAAGTTGTGCAGAGTCTTGTACTGAGGACAGTGTGAGCATGTTCAGAGTCTTGGACTGAGGGCAGTTATTTTTCCCCTCACTTCTCCTGATGCTGTCATTAACTTCCAGACTGCCATGACACATATCCAGCACTGGATGAACCAAAACCAACTCAAGCTCAATCCGGGCAAGACTGAGCTCCTTCTCCCTGGGAGAAGTGACACTTTCTGGGGCCCTCAGTACTGGCCGAGTGAGCTCGGAACACCTCCCTCTCCTGCTGGATGTGTCAAGAGCCTCGGAGTCTTGATTGACTCCGGGCTCACCCTCAAGGCACAGGTGAGCGCAGTAACATCTTCCTGCATGTTCCAGCTCTACAGGATACGGAAAGTCGCTCACCTCTTATCGCCTGAAGCCTTGCTGCAGGTCCTAATAGCCCTGGTGATGTCCCGGTTGGACTTTTCGAATTCAATCTACTACGGTCTCCCTAAATCTCAGCTGTCTAGGTTGCAGATCGTCCAAAACCAGGCTGCTCGGCTGGTCTTTAAAATCCCCAAATGGCAGTCGGCCCAACCTCTACTACGCCACCTTCACTGGTTACCAGTGAACGAAAGAATCTCTTTCAAGGTTCACTGTCTGGTTTTCAAAGCTCTCACAGGTCCCGCCCCTGCGTTTCTCAAGTCCCTAATCTCCTCCTACTGCCCCCCTCGTACCTTGAGGTCCACCCACCTCCAGCTCCTTGTCGTCCCCCGTTTCAAACTCTCTAGATCGGGTGGCCGCAGCTTCTCTTGTTTAGCCCCTAAGCTGTGGAACTCCCTCCCCCTCTCTCTCAAGTCATCTTGTTCCCTTCTCTCTTTCAGGAAATCCCTAAAAACACTACTTTTCCCCCACTAATTTTCTTTTCTCTCCCTTGTCCCTCCTCCTCTCTTCTTAATCCGATTAGCGCCAGGAAACCTATGGTGACAGTGCGCTCAAGAAATTTGTTATAACATAACATAACATATAACAGTGTAGAGTTGTGCAGAGTCTTGTATGTAAAGTTGTGCAGAGTCTTGTACTGAGGACAGTGTGAGCATGTTCAGAGTCTTGGACTGAGGGCAGTGTAGAGTTGTGCAGAGTCTTGTACTGAGGGCAGTGTAAAGTTGTGCAGAGTCTTGTACTGAAGGCAGTGTAAAGTTGTGCAGAGTCTTGTACTGAGGGCAGTGTGAGCATGTGCAGAGTCTTGTACTGAGGGCAGTGTGAGCATGTGCAGAGTCTTGTACTGAGGGCAGTGTAAAGTTGTGCAGTCTTGCACTGAGGGCAGTGTGAGCGTGTATAGAGTCTTGTAGTGAGGGCAGTGTAAAGTTGAGCTGAGTCTTGTACTAATGGCAGTGTAAAGATGTGCAGAGTATTTGACTGAGGGCAGTGTAAAAATGTGCAGTCTTGTACTGAGGGCAGTGTGAGCATGTGCAGAATCTTGCACTGAGGGCAGTGTGAGCCTGTGCAAAGTCTTGTACTGAGGGCAGTGTAGAGTTGTGCAGAGTCTTGTACTGAGGGCAGTGTAAAGTTGTGCAGCGTCTTGCACTGAGGGCAGTGTGAGCATGTGCAGAGTCTTGTACTGAGGGCAGTGTAAAGTTGTGCAGCGTTTTGCACTGAGGGCAGTGCGAGCATGTGCAGAGTCTTGTACTGAGGGCAGTGTACAGGTGTGCAGATCTTGTACTGAGGACAGTGTAGAGTTGAGCAGCCTTGCACTGAGGGCCGTGTGAGCATGTAATGTAGTTGGTCCTGAGTCCTGTAGTGTAGACAGGGTTTAGCGTAGTGCAGTGAAGCAGCGTAGCCATGCAGATTCTTGTATTTGATGCGCTGCACGTTCTCTAAAGCTGGTCAGGCTGGAGGTGAATAAATCAACGTCACACCATTTCCACTCACAGTCAATTGTTTAGTTCACATTTCCCTCCCCAGCTACAGGAAGGAAACGGAGCTTTGAAAAGGGGTGGGGTGCCCCTGCCTCCTACACCCGCAAGAAGCAAAACAATGCAGCAGGCTCCATCAGTGCCAACCAAAACCCATGCCACCATTCATCAAAGTCTGGGAAGAAGGCAGCACTTTCGCCGATCAACCTTCCGCGAGCAAGCGTGTGCTTGAGGGCCCGAAGGCTGTCCTCTACTGACCTGCCAGGCACAACCTTCAGAGGTGTGCCTTCATGTGCATATCCATGAAAGCATACATCAATTCATGTATGGATCTATTAGGTTACATACTTATCTATGCGCTTTTGTATTTATTCCGAAGTTTCTTGTGTCTGCGCTTTGAGCAGCAATGGTCGTTAAGCGCCTTATTGCAGGGTGTAAAATAAGCAGGAAAAATAGAGCGCCTTATGGGATTAAACAAAATCAGAATGCATAAAACAATTAACAATGATGGAGCATTTTTCATGGAATGTGTCTGGTGTGGTATTTGAATAACAGAAATAGATCGGAAAACTTATCGAGGCAATCCTAAATGTTTTATTGTGGTGGTTGGTGATTTATTTATGCCCTATCAAAGTACAGACTATGGGTCGGATTAAGAATGTCCAAATCAGAATTAAAGTACCCCCACTTTTTACCAAAGCTGTGATGGCAGCAAGCGAGTGAAGCAAGTGAGCCCGAACCTTCCTAGAAGAGATCCCTTGTTTCTTACATCCAAGCATCCCTCCATTCATCTAGTCAACCCCCATCCACCCGCGGCTATCCACCATTCCACCTGCACATTCTGTCATACATTCCTTCTTCCATCCATCATTCAATCTTTCCCCAGTCCAGCCAGCCATCCATCCATCCACCCATCCAGTGATCCATCCATTCATCCATCCGTTCATCCACACATCCATCATTAATGCATGCATCAATGCATCCATTCATCCATCCATCCAGTCATCCATCCACACTCTCATATTTCCCTTTACTCTGCCATCCTTTCACCTATCTCCATTCACCGATCGATTCACTCATCCTTTCACCGGCTCAGTCATCCACTCACCCATCCATCCTTTTTCTCACCTTCCCAGCGTCCACTCTTCTTTCCTTTCACCCTTCCTTCCATCCAATATTCCTTCTTTCCCTTTTCTGTGTGCCCATATTTCCTTCTTCCTTGCTCCCCCTGCTCTCTACTGATTCAAGTATTCCTTTAAAGGTTCATTAGAAGCTTTCGCCTGCTGAGCTGCAGACTAAATAGGCCCATAAGGAATCCCACCCCCGTGGTTGCTGCTAAAGCGGGGGCTCACGACGCCACCACGGCCAGGATGTACTGTGGTATATGACGGCTGCTTTATAGCAGTGCTGAGCAGAAGGCCAGAAGGTGCCCACAGCGTGAAGAGGGCAGAGCTCGGATGAGTGGGTGACCTCTGGAGAGCCACTTTGTCCACGCTTTGGTTTTGCGCTGAGCAAGTGCTTTTTGCGTCTGCTTAGAGACAATCTTAACTGTCGTAGCTTCCTCAAGCTATGAAAAAAATGAATATCTAAAAATACATACATCTCTACATTCACAGAGAATCAGTGAGTGTGGTGTTGAAAATGAACACACTTCAGGCCGATGTAAATGGTAAATTATTTATTCTAACCCGGAGCGCCGGGAGACACTCAGCTTCTTACTAGCGGTAGGTGCCGATAACCAATATGGCCGCCTTCCGCTTCCTGTATGTCACTTCCCTTTCCGGGCGACGGGCGACTAGACCGTCATCACATATCTCCCCCCTTTATGCAACAATAACAATATCAATAAAGTCCTTACTTCCAGTCCATGTCATAGTCTTTAAACTTCTCCGGTACCTTTACCACTCTTCCAACTCTGGTTCTCATTACTTCAGTTCCAACTCCGTCTCTTGGTCCTTCCTTGTCCACTCTTCTCCCGTTGCTTTCACTTTCTCTGTCTCGAACTTCCTCGTATCCTTCTGCCTCGTGTCCGCTTCTCACCTCTTCCCTCATGTCACATTCTCCATCACTGTCTCTCACTTGCTGACCTCCTTCTCCTACATACTCTATCTCCCTTCTGTTACTTTCTCTTCCTCTTTCCTCTTTTACTTGCTGAGTTCCTTCATCAATGTCATTTCCCCAACTCAGGATTTTGCTGCACTTGGCCATTCTGTCCAGTGACCACACCTTTCCATCACTGAGTAGGGCAGACCGGGTGTAGGGTTCCAGCACTTGCAATGGCGGTGAAAATTTGCTCTCTCCTTTCTTCTTGAGGATTGCCAGTTTAACCCTCACCCAATCTCCCTTTTCCAGTTCTGCTCCCTGAACGTTGCGTCTCTTGTTATAGTGTTTTGTATACACTTCTTGGGCTTTCTCTAAGTTCCTTCTGACGACAGCTGGTGACCACTTACTTTGCACCACTAATTTCCTCCATGCCATGTTGTCCTTTGTAAAGGCATCTCTTCCTCTCAATACCTTAAAGGGGCTGTATCCTGTGCTGCCCGGGGTAATGCGATAGGCCCAGACCATTTTCTCCAATTCCTTCTCCCAGTCCATGCCGTCGTTTATAGCCGCTTGAATGGTGCCCATGATCACCCTATTGAATCTTTCCACTTGACCATTCCCGGCAGGGTGATAGATGGGCGTGTGTTTCACTTCTATGCCGTTCCTTGCCGTGAATGCGGTCCACTTAGCCGATGTAAATTGCGGCCCATTGTCACACGTGATGCTTTTCGGGATGCCTTCTCTGACGAACGTGGTGCGTAGGAAACGTATCACCGTCTCCATGTCCACATTGTCCATTATCTCCACCTCCGGCCACTTGGAATATTTGTCTATTATAACTACTGCGTACTTCTGTGTACCTTCTTTGTTGAGAACTGGGCCCATGATGTCCACCGAGACCATTTCCCATGGCCCATCCGGAACAGGAAATCTTCCTAAAGGTGGTCTCAACAAGTTCTGTGTCTTATCTGCTTTGGCGCACGACTCGCACTTCCTTACATGCCGTTCTATCTGAGCATCAATGGCTGGCCACCAATACGCTTGTCTGGCTAGGGCTTTTGTCTTGGTGATTCCCTGGTGTCCTTCGTGTAGTAGGTTCAACAGGTGTTCTATTATGCCTTGTGGAGGGACCACTTTGTCGCCTCTGAGTAAGAAAATGGGGTTGTCGGCCAACGATAGTTCTTCCCTCACTTCCCAGAATTTTCTCAATTCTTCCTTGAGATGTCTTTTCTCTGGCCACCCATGGACCACGTATCCCTTGATGGCTTCTATATCTACGTCCTCTCGGTATGCGTCTTCCCACTCCTGGGCACTGATCACTTCCTCCGTATCCTGAATGGTGGCTACTACATAACCTTCCCACTTTTGTGTCTCTCCAACATCCGCTGCTTCCAATGCTGCCGCTCTGCTCAGGAAGTCCGCCACTTTGTTCTGCGGTCCAGGAATGTGTTCCACTTCATAGACAAAGTCCAAAAGCCTAAGAGTCATCTTGGCAATTCTGGGTGTTGCGTGAGCATGGCCGCTTGAAGTCAGCACTCGGACCAACGGCTTATGGTCCGTTCGGACCAAGAATTTCGCTCCCCATAGGTACTGTCTGAAGCGCTCCATCGCCCAGACCACTGCCAACATCTCCTTCTCTACCACACTGAACTTCTCCTCGTTGGGTGCAAGCGACCTCGACGCGAAACTGACCGTAGAGATGTTCCCATTTTCTGATTTCTGCATAAGGACAGCTCCTAAGCCCCGGTCACTGGCATCCGTGGTGAGGATGGATTCCGCGCTTGGGTCGAACCCTTTCAGGGGAATGGCAGAGCCCATTTCTCGTTTCAGTGCTTCGAACTCCGTCTGTTCCTCCTGACCCCATACAAATTTGTTCTTGTCCTTCAGGAGTTGACGTTGTAGATGCGTTTTCGTGGCAAAGTGAGGAATAAAATTACTGTAATATTCGGCCATTCCCAGAAATGATCGAACATCCTCCTTTTTGGTGGGAGTGGGAGCATCCTGAATCGATTTCATGTTGTCCTTCTTCGGTAGTATCCCGTGTTTGCTCACCTCGTGCCCTAGGTACGTGACCGATGTCAGCCCAAACCTGCATTTTGTCCATTCCGCTGTCAGGCCATTTTCCTGCAATGTTCGTAGGACGACGTGGAGCTTCTCGTTGTGGTCTTGTTTCGTTTTCCCCATCACTAAGATGTCGTCTTGGAAAAACTGCACATTCTCTACACCTTTCAGCAATCTGTGCATAAGTTTCTGAAAGACCGCCGCTGCGGAGGCAAGTCCAAATGGCATTCTCACAAATTCATAGCAACCAAACGGTGTGATAAATGACGTGAGATGGCTGCATGAGGAGTGAAGTTTTACTTGGTGGTAGGCAGATGACAAGTCTATTGTGGAAAACCACTTGATGTCCTTGGTCCTTGCTAGCATCTCATTAATTCGTGGTAGAGGAAACTTGTCGATCACAATGTTTTTGTTCAGTTCTCTTAAGTCGACACACAGCCTCACCTTGCCATTTGGCTTTTGGGCTACCACCAGTGGAGAAAGCCATTCAGCACTTTCTATGGCTCTGATCACTCCCTCCTTCTCCAACCTATCCAATTCGGATTGCACCGCGTCCCTGCTGCGGAAGGGAATGTTTCTCACTTTGTGCACTACTGGTGTTGCTCCCTCCTTCAGCTTTATGATGTGAGTGTACTTCGCTAGCTCTCCTATTTGCCCATTGAATACTTTGGGGTACGCTCTCTGCCAGGACTCTTCGTCATCTCTGTTGTCCATATCCATTAGTAGGATTTTTTCAATCCCTCCTGGGTTGAGTTGTATTCCCAGTGCTCCTTGGTCCTTCCAGCTCAATACCGAGGGGCCTTTCTCAGCGATGTATAACTTTCACTGTGCATGACGACCACGGAACTCGAACAGGAGGGGACAATACCCCAACATGGGAATTCTTTGCCCTGTGTACGTGACTGGTCTCAAATCCATCGGGTGTAGTGCCTCTTTGATCTTGGTAGCGAACTTTTCCTCCCACACTTGTCGTTGTACTATGGAGATGGGTGCTCCACTGTCAGCGATCATTTCCAGTGGTATCCCTCCAATGTGCATGTTCACTCTGGGCTTGTCTGTTCCTTCCCCCTCCATTTCCAGCACCTGGACATCGATGTACAAGAACTCTTCCTGGTCTTCCGCGTCTTCTCGATCTTCTGCCTCTTCATTTTGTTCTTGGTCAACATACCTGACCACTGCTCCTTTGGGTTTTCTGCGGCACACCTTCTCATAGTGACCAAACACGCTACAGTATGAGCACTTTGCCCTGAACGCCGGGCACGCTTTGTCATTTGCCATGTGCCCGGTGCTGCCGCACCTGTAACAGCTCTGCTTACTTCCCTTGGTCAATCTGTTCTCTGTTGGAGTAAAGTTGTTGTTGTTGTTGTTGGATCTTCTTCCATCTTGATTCCTCTGCGGATCTCTCTGCCTCGGCCGGTCGCTTCTCGCCGGTGCCATGATCTTGCATACTGTCTGTGTTCCTCCTGCCTCTTTCTTGGCCGCTAGTGCACAGCGTTTTGACATTTCTGCCTTTTTAACCATGGCCCATATCTCTTTGAGAGGAGCGTCCCCGTTCACCCAAAGTTTTTCCTGGACATGGGAGCTGGTAGTGTGCATGATAATTTGGTCTCTAATTAGCTCGTCATGCAGTCTGTCAAACTTGCACGTTAGGGCCAACCTTTGCAGGGCCACGACATACTCATCCACCGTTTCACCAACCTTTTGCTTCCTTTGAAAGAAATTGTATCTGTCGATTGCGACACATACGACAGGCCTATAGTGGGCGTTGAGATCTGCGATGGCGTGACTAAATACGTCTGTGTCCGTACCATCCCTCTCACCTTTGACGATGGTGTCGTAGATCCTGATCCCCTCGGGTCCTAAGTTGTGTAAAAGTATTTTTTTTCGTCTCTTGCTGGAGAACTGAGCGTCGCCTTCTTCCTCTAGGGCATCAAGGTAATTGAGGAAATACCTTTTCCAGTCCTCCCATTTCATCTCCGGTTCCCCGCTCTTCGTCAGAAACGGCACCAATTGGGTGAGAGAAGAAGACTGAGCCGCCATCCTGGAAGTACCTCATCGACGAGCTCGGATGGGGAGCTGTCGACCCGGTGGGCTCCCCGGCGTGTGTTGTACTGCGGAGTCGCCTTCGCTGGGGTCACTGGCACTGTCCTCACCACTCTCCTTGGTCGAGAGATCAGGCGATGCCCGCTGAGCTTCACTTTTGGCCGGATTCGCTGAACTGGAAACTGCCGCGTCTGGCCGCTGCTCCGCCAGGGTGCCTCGCCCCGTCCACACTGCTGGGAGTGGAACGCGCCTTTGCACTCTGCGTTCTGGCCACTCTCGATGCACTCAAAAGCAAGCACCGGCACTGACTTGCTTGGATTCGCCAGTGCTTGTTTTTTTTTTTTTTTTTTTGTGTAAGGCAGATCCTCTAGAGCAGTACAGGGTCCTGCCTGCACTTGGCAATGCTAGGAGGAGTGTCCTGTGCGAGCGGTGAGGCGTGTTCCGTTTTCGCGCCCTTTCCGACGCTCTCCTCTCTCCTCTGCCGCGCTCGGGGCTTTGTGCAGTGCCGAGCCGGGTCCCAAAGGTGGGGCTTGGGGCGTAGGAGTGTGCGCGGGCTATTCTGCAGCCCTCGTCGCCATTGTGGTGTTGAAAATGAACACACTTCAGGCCGATGTAAATGGTAAATTATTTATTCTAACCCGGAGCGCCGGGAGACACTCAGCTTCTTACTAGCGGTAGGCGCCGATAACCAATATGGCCGCCTTCCGCTTCCTGTATGTCACTTCCCTTTCCGGGCGACGGGCGACTAGACCGTCACCACAGTGAGTCATCCCGCTTCGTCCTTTCAGCTGTCATTCACATTTTGTTTTACCACATAACAAGATATAGCATGGGACACACACAGGGTCTACCTACTTGAGCCAATGGCTCTCTTGCACTGTGAGTGCATGTTGCCTGATCACGTGCACATCTGCCTGCAATGAAGTACACTTCAGTGAAAAGGCCCAAGGGTCAAATCTTTTATTTTGGCAATTTTTTTTCTGTCTATTCTTTATCTTTTCATGTTTTTATTCATACTTATGTGCTTAAACTAAATCTTATGGTGATAGTAAGTCGAAGGCATTAGCACTTTTTCCAGAATGAATCGTATTTTCCTGTAATGTGCATTAGAACTATTAAAACGGATTTAAAAAAAGGGGGTTCTATATCTGTTCTAAGTACACCTGCCTTCTAGGAAGCACGCGTACTGCTGTGTTGAAATGTGTATGTGATGATTAATGTTTTATTTAAAATGTGTGTTACATACATATAGTGTATGGACGTACCTCTGTGAAGACATTGAGGCATGTGGATCCGTATTTATCCAGTCAGGATTTTTCCTTCATTGGGGTGAGTTGACTTGGTCTGGGTCTGTTTTATTATAGGGCCATTAAATATTACATAATCCCTTTCCCTGTGTTTTTTACATGCAGGTCCTATATAATTTCTGTATGGTTCCCCATGTAAGTAACATTATTTTGTTTGAGCACTAGTGGTGGTGTGCACCTTTTTGTTTCCTCTTGGTTCTATCAGGAAGGCACACATTCTTGCCTTAGCTTATCATCATCCTCATCATCATTATCATAACTTTATTATCGATCGCAGAGATCTTAAAACGTACATCACAACCAATAGATATATACATACTTTACAGACACAAAATGATTATAAAATGCCTTAACTTATACTTTGGGTCTTGCTTCAAGGCTTTTTACTAAGTTTTCTTCTGTAGTCTTTTACAAGGTGTCCATCAGATTGTATTATCCTGATGAGACCCCTTATCCAATAGTGTGTCGAAACGTCATCAGCAGTATCAAACAAACCTTGTAACCATATCCTTTGAATGTTGGAAGGGTTGGATTGAGATTTATGTGTAAACAATATTGGAGTCATTTGTTCTGATTTTGGAAAGCCCTCTTTTTTCTGTTTTGTCTATTACTGTACATTGTTGTTTTTATAAGAATTCTTTTATGTATTTTATGTGGGACACATTGTAATGTGTATATGTGTTTGACAATATAACGTAAATAATATCATATATGTCTCTATGTCTGGCATTATTACATATGTGTGATCTCAGTGTGGAGCTCTCATTGACCACGTCAGACTACAGTTTCATTCATATGATTGTGCTCTTATTTATTCAAGTATGTAGACATTTTTCGAATAAGGATCAAAGTTGTATGTAACATTATTTTAAGCCCTGGTTCTTGTTGAGTAGGGTTGCCTTTGTGTTTAGATAATATATTTTTTTAACTTTTATGTCATATGTGTGCAATACAAAATACATAAAATGGCCCTGCATCAGTTTTGCCAAACCAGACCTGTTGGCTTTGCCAGCGATTGTTTTTGGGGTGGTGCAGGATAATTTCACAGGCACCTCAGTACTTCTTTCCTGTCCTACTATTGCATCATAGCCTGCTGGCACAGTTGTTAGATGCCCTCTCTCCAAGTTATAGACGTAACAGGAGAAAGAGCATTTAACTACTGGTATAGTCTAGGGCAAAAGAGCTATTAAAACATTGCACCCATTAAGCGTAGAATGTTCTACATTAAAAAGAGAGAAACTGAAGCAATGCATTGGAATCTGGCACAGAAAGCATGTATCTGCCATTATTGGACCTCTGCTTCTTCACTGTCTACAACAGAGCCCACAACATTCCAATGTTCTTATTCATTTTATTTGCATCATATATTACTCTTATAGAGCTTATCACCTCTGGGATTTCTGAGCTCTCACATTAACATCAGTCTTTTTTCATGTCACTGTGAAAAGTAATTATCAGTAGCACTCCCTAATCCAGTCACATTTGGTGCTATTCGCCCAAAATCTAGGGTATAAGTAAATACAATGATATTGCTGACACAATTGAACAGTTCTTAAATGACCATGGTACTGTGTTCTCATAGATTCTCCACACTGGACATCAATTTGTCTTCTTTATTTTTCTATAACAAGTTCCCAGCAATAGATACAAGCCTACACGTGTTTCGTCTGTACAATAATACGTATTCAGACTTTTTCAAGGCAATCACACGAGTCAAGTCAGAAGTCACTGGGGCCGTCTAGTAGTTGAACCTCAGGTGTCCAAAAGAATGAAAAAGCAAAAACCTATGCAAAGTCAAGAAGTGGTGTACAAGCCAATCATATGTAATAAACGCGCCTGGTACATTCTCAATCTTGGTCCAACAAAATTAGCAGAGTCACACTGTCCCTGCCAAGTAAATGACGACCACAGTGTTGTGCACCGTCAAAAAAAGTAGCTTACAAACCGAACATATACATGGCTAAAAACACCTGGTCAGTTCTCAGCCCCACAGACTCTTCAAAGTATCCCTATCCTCGCCAAATAGGTGGCAATCATGCGTTGCGTCTTTAACCCTTTCCGCGCTAATGACAAAGCCAGCTCGTCATGGGCGTTACCTGCGCTACGCAGATGACGAGCTGGCTTTGTCACGAACCGCGCGATTTTCAAAAATCAGCGCACAGCGGGAAAACCCACTAGCGCGCATGCGGTTAAGAAAATGAATAGTCTGTAATCACGCTCGAGTAAAACTCCTCCGGGCAGCCCAACCTTGATAAGTTGGCTCCCTGATGTCCGCAATTTTCCAGATGAACGAATATCGCCTAGTAAGCTGCTTGACATTGTTAACCAAAATATTCAGCCAACCAGCAAAGAGTTTTATTGCCCACATTCTTAATGTACCCTTTGGGAAGTCCAGTAAGTTTGTGAGAGACCTGAGACTTTCGAAAAGATGACAGTTTATAGAGAGTTAGGCATCGCCTGATATGTGACTGCTCCAGGTCTGATCTATGAGAAATGTGTATGGACACTTGTCGATCCTTGAAAGCAATATTTCAAATTTTGGCGATGCAATGTATAGATAAGCAGCTTGTAGGCTACTTTACCTGGTCTGTTCACAAGCTTATTTGCACTCTGAGTGCATTAGTCTAGGGAAGATGAGGGTTCTACTACTCACTAATCAGTAGGGTTGCACAAACCTTTTACTACACAAGAGTAAGGTGGTGTAAATTCTGGTTAGAGGGGTTTAAATATTTTGCATTGTTTTGCTTTTCTTCCACTAATGCGATTTGCACTAATTTAACTAAAGAAATACTTGCACAAGAATCTGCCTTGATGGAAATGTGGGGCACGATGGCCTAGATCTTTTTTCATTCTTTTCCAGAGTTTTGCGCACAACTACAAGCATGAAAACTTCATTTATTCTGGCATATCGGTCACCCCTGACGAAGGGCTGGACGGCAGCCCGAAATGCATTGGGTTTGAAATAAATGAAGGCTGCTCTGAACATTTTGGTGTATTGGGATCTTATTTTTAAAGAAGTCCGGATGGACGCATAAAAATATGAGAAGTTACTCAAATGCAGTATGAAAAACGTGTGTACTTGATGCATAAGGAAGAACAATGACGAATTACTTGATTAAGATTGAAGAAACTTACAAACAAAGATGAAATGGTTTAAAATTAAGATGGATTTGAAATCCACATAACGCTGTGCACCTTGGAGTGGAGTGTGTATCTGCGCACTCCCCAATGTTGAGGTTCATAAAAGGTGTATTGGGCTTACACAATCCGGGTAGCACGCAACAGGTTTAAATTTGGAATAAAAAGCAAAGGAATAAAAATGGAGAATAAGGAGTGCTGACCACCTTCATTCATATTGATGGAAATGTGTGGCATATTTACTACCTTTTTATTTAAGGCAGGGCAGTAAGCAAAGTTGTTGTTTTGCGTTGTGTGAAAGGGTCAGAGCAGAAACTTTCCATATTTACAAAGATATGGATTATTTTTTCTCTCTTCTAGCACTAGTGTACTGTGTGCAGTCTAGCAGCAACGCAGCTAGCCTTGCACCATAGTGCAAGCGTGTCTCTGTTACAGGTAGGATAATTTTTGTGTTGGAAGGTATGCCTTCCTACACAAAAACAATCCTTGGAGACATTTTCCACGTTCTTTGTGTCCTGCAGAATGCAGCACACATGGAAAGCAGAATTCCTTGGAGAAATAAAGATATTTCTCCTTGTTACTCGTCACTTCGGAAGGTATAGTACTTTGAAGCATTCTGGCAATGAGCCAAAATAGATTAGTGAAAGCATGGCTTCATCCATGCAATGCCTCCCAAATTGAAATGTAACATAACACTGCACAAGCAGCTGCGTTGCATTTCATTCTTTACAAAGCCACGCAAGGCCACGCAAATCAGGACTTGCGTAGATTTGTAAATATTACTGAAACCTTATCCTTGTCCTTGCATCGCCTTGCATGATGCAAGGACTGCTCAAAGTCTTCATAAATGTGGGCCTGGGTGTCTGCTGCAGCCACATACATTTTGCTACTGTTGGAAATTGTGTTACTGGTTGAGGAGGTGAAACCCTACCCAAGCAGCAAACACAAACTCTCTCAGTGTGAACCACAAGAAAACCCTAAATTAATGTGTGCTTAACCCTCTGATAGCTTGGCACAAAAGCATCCAGGCTTAACTTAGAGGCAATGTGTAAAGTATTTATGCAGCACTTCAAACAGTAATAACGTGAAAACACAACTTGATTTAGGACCAAAACATACGTTAAACTGGGACAAAGGTCTAACTTTACACTCGTAAATGCCCTTTTTGAATACCGAAAGTCATAAAGTTAGACGTTAGGCTCATTTTACCTTTGTGAATTGGGCCTTAGATGTGTGGTCACGCAGCGATCGTGCCCCTGTCGCGCCGAAGGTGCGCCAAAGGTAAGCCCGTCTACGCCCGTCCGCGCCTGGACCGCGCCCAGCGCCATACCCCCTGGCCCCCGTCCCACCCACCCCACCCGCATTACATACGACGCCTCCACCCTCTTAGCCCTTAATCCCGGCCGTCTCCCCAACTGCGCCCAAGCCGCTCCTGGACACACCCATGGACCCTTCACATGCAACTCCTGCAAGTATGACGGCACCAAGACCAACTCCACATCCACGTACACCAAACAGAGTTCTGATACCAACCACCTAAAATGCATCCTGCTCAACACCCGCTCGGTCCACAGACACGCCATCGACCTTTGGAATCTACTAGACACCATCTCTCCGGACGTCGCCTTCCTAACAGAAACCTGGATGAACGCCTCCTCAGCCCCAGACATCACCATTGCCATCCCGGACGGCTACAAGATCATCCGTAAGGACCGCACCAAGCATACAGGAGGAGGCATCGCCATCGTCCATAAGAATTCCATCCGCATCTCAACCAGCTCAGACGTCAACCTCGCTAGCGCCGAACACCTTCACTTCCAGATCCACACCGACCCCAAAACCACACTCAGAGGCACCCTCCTCTACAGGCCACCCGGACCCCGTGCACAATTCAGTGAAGACATCACTGACTTTATCACCCCACACGCCCTCCCTTCCGAGGACTACATTCTACTGGGTGACATCAATTTTCATCTGGAAAAGAGCAACAACTGCAACACCACCACCCTTCTGGACAATCTCGCCAACCTCGGACTCAAACAACTTGTTAATACCCCCACCCACAATGCAGGTCACACACTCGACCCTATCTTCACCTCCAGCAAACATATTTCCTTCAGTCACACCACAACTCCCCATTGGACGGACCACAGCTGCGTTCACTTTGTCTACAAAAAGACCACAACCCACAACCATCCTCAACCTACTCTGCGAAGAAACTGGAACAAAATCACCATCGACCAGATCTCCTCATCGCTTCTTCAAAACCCCCCCGCCCACTCTTCGAACCCCAACCAAGCAGCCATTAACTTCACTCAATGGCTAACCAACAGTGCCGACAACCTAGCACCTTTGAAAAAACGTCAAAACAAACTAGGCTGCAAAAACGCTCCCTGGTTCAACGATGATCTTAAGAAATCCAAGAAACTCTGTCGCTCCCTCGAGAAGGCCTGGAAAAAAGACCCAAACACCAGCACCAAGGACGCCTTCAAAAACGCCACCCGCACACACCACCAACTGATCCGGACTGCCAAGAAAGCTGCACTTAAAGACCGACTAGACAACAATGCCCACAACAGCAAAGAATTATTCAACATCGTCAAAGAGTTTACTAACCCCACTGCCAACTCCAACGACATCACTCCCTCTCAAACCCTCTGCGACTCCCTAGCCTCGTTCTTTCATGACAAAATAGCAGACATCCACAACAGCTTCGACAACCATCCCGGAGACCAACCCTCCCAACCTTCTGCCGTTCCCTCACCCCCCTCGAACATCCTCAACGACTGGAACCCTATCTCCACCGAAGACACCATCCGCCTGATGAACTCCATTCACTCTGGTTCCCCTACAGACCCATGCCCTCACCATATCTTCAACAAAGCAGACTCCATCATAGCACCACACCTCCGGGACATCATCAACTGCTCCCTCAACTCCGGCTCCTTCCCAGAAAGCTGGAAACACGCCGAACTCAGCGCCCTTCTGAAAAAGCCCACAGCTGACCCCACCGAACTCAAAAACTACCGCCCCATCTCGCTCCTTCCATTCCCGGCCAAAGTCATTGAGAAAGCGGTCAACAACCAACTCGCCGCCTTCCTCGAAGCCAACAAATCCCTCGATTCCTCACAGTCCGGCTTCCGAGCCAAACACAGTACTGAGACCGCACTCATCGCAGCAACAGACGACATCCGAACTCTACTGGACAATGGAGACACAGTCGCCCTCATCCTCCTCGACCTCTCCGCAGCCTTCGACACAGTCTGTCATAACACCCTGATACAACGACTCAGAAACATCGGAATCCAAGGAAAAGCACTGGAATGGATCACCTCATTCCTTACCGGAAGAACTCAGAGAGTACGCCTCCCACCATTCAAGTCAGAGGCCACTGAAGTCATCTGCGGCGTGCCACAAGGATCTTCACTCAGCCCCACCCTCTTCAACGTATACATGAGCCCCCTCGCGGCAATCGCACGCCAACACAACCTCAACATCATCTCCTACGCTGATGACACTCAACTGATCCTCTCTCTCACCAAAGACCCTAACACCGCTAAAACCAACCTTCACGAAGGAATGAAAGAGGTAGCCGAATGGATGGAGCATAGCCGTCTGAAACTGAATTCAGACAAAACAGAAGTCCTTATCTTAGGTACCTCCCCCTCCGCCTGGGACAACACTTGGTGGCCAGAGGCCCTTGGGAAAGCACCCATCCCGACGGATCACGCACGAAATCTAGGCGTCATCCTGGATTCCTCACTCTCGATGACCAGACAAGTCAACGCCGTCTCTTCATCTTGCTTCAACACTCTTCGCATGCTCAAAAAAACATTTCGCTGGATCCCCACCGAAACTAGAAAAACGGTCACCCACGCACTGGTTACAAGCCGCCTGGACTACGGAAACACCCTCTACGCCGGCACCACCGCAAAACTCCAGAAAAAACTCCAACGCATCCAGAACGCATCAGCCAGACTCATTTTAGACATCCCGCGTAAAGAACACATTTCTGGTCACCTGAAAAACCTCCACTGGCTCCCCATCAATAAGAGGATAACTTTCCGCCTCCTCACCCACGCACACAAAGCTCTTTACGAACTTGGACCCGAATGCCTCAATACACGTCTTTCCTTCTACACCCCCCCCGCCAGCTGCGCTCTTCCAACCAAGCCCTCGCTGCTGTTCCCCGCGTCAACAAAACCACCATGGGAGGAAGATCATTCTCCTACCTAGCGGCCAAAACCTGGAACTCACTTCCCATGCACCTTCGCCTCACTCAAAACCACCTAGCATTCAGAAAGCAACTTAAAACCTGGATATTCGAGAAGTAATTCCCCACCCCCCTTCAAGCGCCTTGAGACCCTCTGGGTATGTAGCGCGCTATATAAATTTATTGACTTGACTTGACTTGACTGGTCTAAGTTTAATGTTGTGACTATTGAAAAATATTAAACTTACACAAAAGCTTGCCGCTGAGAGAGGGACGACGTGCAGACACAACTGCTCCCTGGCTTGCTGTTCTTCTCTTCCCCCTAAACCCACTTCTTCACCCACTCCTCGCGGCCCCCGCTGCGCGGGTGCCGCTCGAGGCCAAGGACTTCGGGGACTCACCAATTCACAAGGAGCTGCTGGAGACGCTTTCCGCCCTTGCGGGACTGCGAGGACCAGCGGGCGTTGCGTGTCCTGACTCGACGCAGCTGGTCCTCTTCCCGCCCCCTTCCCGCCTGGACTAGTAGAACTGCGGGTTGGCTCCTCAGTGCTTGCCGCTGAGAGAGGGACGACGTGCAGACACAACTGCTCCCTGGCTTGCTGTTCTTCTCTTCCCCCTAAACCCACTTCTTCACCCACTCCTCGCGGCCCCCGCTGCGTGGGTGCCGCTCGAGGCCAAGGACTTCGGGGACTCACCAATTCACAAGGAGCTGCTGGAGACGCTTTCCGCCCTTGCGGGACTGCGAGGACCAGCGGGCGTTGCGTGTCCTGAATCGACGCAGCTGGTCCTCTTCCCGCCCACCCTCCCGCTTAAATCCGTAAACATCCTACGCGCACGCGGGACGCGCGCGGGGCTAAGCGCGGAGCTAAGCCCGGGCAAAGGGCGGGCCGTTGTGTGGCCGTTAGGTGGCTGTATAAGGCTGGGCTGGGCCCGGTCTCCTTCGTTCTTCACATTTAACAGGCTGCCCCATGACTTGTCAGACACCCGCCTCCTCACAAGTATTCATTTGGTTATTTATTGTCAAATATTGGTGATCTCACTGAGGGTCTTTCTACTGCACAAGTGGTTCATGTGCCTACCTGTAATTGCTCTATTTAATATCTACTGTTTTTTAGCCCCGAGTCAGGTTAAGCCTATAGTGGTCCTGCATTGTTACCAGTAAACATCTTTTTATTTTTTTTCATCTCTCTTTTTTTTTTTTTTTTAAATCTTTTTGTGAGCCCCGGCCAATCGTGAAAATTCGCGGCCTCCCAGGTTATCTCCAAGCCTTCTATATACCTTGCTTGTTGGAGGCTGCTCCCTATAGTTATCGCTATGGACTCACCCGCGCTGAGCATCGCGGGGGGAAACATCAGTAAAGGCACCCTAGATGGTTACTTTAAAATACCTACCCTTGAGATCGATAGGGAAAATGCACTGGCCGAACGAAGGGCAGAGCGACGTCGCTCCATTGAAGGGATTAAAGCCAGACTTCCCTCATCCACAGTATCCCAGACCCTTACCTCTGGTATAGGTGTGTCCCCAGTAAGCGAGGATCCTCTTGCCACCCAGGGTATTCCGGTACTTTTACGAGACAGCCCAGTTTTATCCCATACAATAGTTGACTCTAATAGCATAGATACTAATACCACTACATCCCCATGTAGCACCATTGTAGGGCTAGAAGCTTCATCTACTACCCCGCGAGTTGCAAAAATGACTGTTAGAAATAAATCTAGAAAATCGGAGGTGCCCAAGGTACATGGTCCGCCACCCATCAAAAGACAGAGAAGGGAGGGTTTAAATCAAAAAGGTAGAATTAGCCACTCAGATTTTGGCAAGGGTAAAGGGGCTAATTCAGTTCTTGCGGTTAATACAGCCTCCGCCTCCATAACAAAGGACATAACAATATCGGAAGAAATCCCAACAGCCCCTCAAGAAACACCAGTACCTAATATGTCGACTGTTCCGACAACTGCCCTAGAACCCTTAAGTGGCAGTTTGTTGGACTCCCAGTCGCTTGTACCCTCTTTTGATTCCCTTGAGCATCTACTAAGGACATATACACTCCCAATTCTGGATAGATTAATGGGGATAGAACAACGGTTGGGGCAACTGGAAATGGCTCTTTCTAATACAGCGGGCCAACAGAAAGATCCCACTAAAATAGTTCCTACCCCTGCCGTTTCACTTGTATCTTCTGCCCCCACATCTCACAAGGACTATAATGTACCCACTAAAACAGCGAGCTGTCACTTACAAGTGGCAAAATTTCCCAAACCTGCCCCCCCAGCTGCCACGCATGCTCCCGGTGCTATTCCAAAGAGGAGAAATAGCCCGGCTGCAAGAAGCAAGAGGGAGGTAAGAGGGAGGTTGTCCCCTAATAGAGCTGTACACCGCAGGGGCCTTCAGGTTGTACTCCCTCCAGAAGCGGTTCCCTACGTGGTGGTGCTCACGGGTGTCCCTACACTTGAGGCTGACAAAAGAGAAGGTCCCCTCCAGCTTAAAAACAAAACCATGCACTGGTTTACCCAGAACAGACCGCTCCCTGGTAACATCAACGGGGAGATTGTGCATGTACGCCGTCTCCCCTGGCTGGGGAGTCGAGAAAAAGATATCAAGGGCGATCTTATAGTGGTAAATTTTAGAGACCCGGCAGCGGTCAGGTACATTCTTAACTGGACACCAGGGAACATAGGTAAATCAATTGTCCCTTGTGACCTCACATATTTTTACCCAAGAGCCCTAGTGGCTCCTATGCTAGGTCCCTGGCCACTCCCTGCCCTACCGAGTAATTCAAGTTCTAAATTCAATAATCAGTTCTTCGCAACACTACCAAATCCTACGGCCCCAAGGACCCTATTTGGGTGGGACAACATTCCTTACGGGGGCCACGGATGTAACTTTGGGAGGGCAGATTCCATGTTAGAAACGAGGGGGATGGAACATCTGTTACCCTTTACTCCCTTAGAAGTGAATAATAGATTTGAGGCCCAATCAGGCCTCGAAGATTGCGAATGACGGTGGGGTATTTCCACCAACTCTTCGTTGCCCCTGAGGAATAACAGCAACAAAGTGTATTCGAGTAACTGTAAACTGACTCGGCTAACCTCTGGTGCACACGAGGGGCAGGGGACAGTGGGCGAAAATGCGGCCAGTTTCACTCGTGAAAATGAAACGCCCCTCCCAGAAAACACAACCTTTCATAGTGTGCGGGTTCAAGAAATTATTCTACCTGAGAGTGTACAGCCCCCTGCACTGATACACATTGTTGAGCCCGACCTGATTTTATCATCCTCTAATCTACCCAATCAGGAACTAATACAATTACCAGGGCCCCCCGTCCAGCGAGTGGCCACCGATCATTCCAACACTGGGCGCTGGGCTCCAATTTAAAACCAAACGTTCTTCCGGAAATTCTGAAGGTTTTGTCCTGGAATGTTGCGGGCATTGCCAACAAAATACATACTGATGACTGGGACTCCCTAGTAGCTAATAGTGATGTGTGCCTGTTCCAAGAGGCATGGGCTAGGGAATCCCTGTCTAGAACGGGATTTGCAATTTTTGAAATCAAGGCTAGATGGAGTGGCAAAGGGAGGCCCTCGGGTGGCTTGGCGGTGTGGGTAGCCAGTCACATTGGTTGCACTGCGGAGAATGTAGTTACGCCCTCCCAAGACATACAGTGTGTTTTACTTAAGTGGCCCAATGCCCCAAAACTAGCAATTATAAATGTGTATTCTCGACCGGTTGGCCCTACTATGGAGTCACCCACACTTGATGATCTCTCGTCCTTTTTGGGCCAGCTACCCAAAGATTGCAAGATAGTGATGGGTGGTGATTTTAATTGCCACTTTGAACCTCTGGAAGGGTTGAAGGAAGGCGCACTCTCCGCAGAAGACGACTTTTGGGGCGTTCCGGTGTGTCAATCTCCCCACCCTAGATCCTGGTCTCCGCTTGCGGTGCAAATCATGTCATTGTCACTCAACTTTGCGCTAAGGGCTTGCAATGGCCGATCAATTTCAGACACCCCTTCACATTGTACCTTTAATAGGAAAGGCCAGGAATCACGGCTGGACTACATTTTTGTAGACATTAGCCTGTGGTCCCAGGTGAAGGACTTCAAAGTAGTCGTCCGATTAGACAGCAACCACAATGCACTACTATTAGACCTGGTGCATTCTGTAGTCGCAGTTGAACCAGAGCCTGTTGAGACTGGGGATGCCCCTTGTAATCTGGTTCTTACCTCTAACAGGCGTAGGGTAAAATGGGAGAAACTGGTAAATTCGCAAGAAAGTACCAGGAAATTGTACGAGCTGGCACTACCCAAGTTAAAGGGCCTGGACAATCTAGTTAATCAACCTAGACTGCAAGATTTTAACAAAAGATTAGCCCTAATCCACGAAGAGTTAGTGGGCGCTCTGGGTGAGGTCCTTTACCCGGAGGTAGTGCAGCATAAACAAAAGACTCGAACTTCCAAATGGTATAACTCAGCCTGTAAAAAGGCTAAGACGGAGATAATAACAGCATTAAAAGCGGGCACAGATAGGGGTAAGGATGCCATGTTGAGGCGGGAATACAAGGAGATAATGGCAAGGGCACGGTCAGATTGGGACTGGGACAGATGGCAGGATCTCTCTCTTGCCCTAGAATCGAGGGACTCCAGGAGATTCTGGTCCCTGGTAAACATTGGCACGGGTGAACCTAAAACTGCAGTAGAGCCTAATATTGCAGCTCCTGTATGGGAAGCCCACTTTGGTAAACTTTATGAAGACACCTATGAAGGTACCAATAATGTGGCGGCAGCCGTCCTATCCCAACCTGGCGACGGATTGGAGTTTAGTCTTGGGGGAGTGGTAAACGCGATAGAGAGGCTGGCGTTGGGTAAAGCCCCGGGTCTTGACAGATTGCCCGGTGACCTTTTTAGGACCCATCCTGAAATTTGGGCCCCGTACCTCCATATTCTTTTTAACTCAATTGCAGGAGGCATTGAGATCCCCTGTACCTGGCTGGGGGCGGAGATAGTACCCATCTTCAAGAAGGGCTGTCCTCTTCTCCCAGCCAATTACAGGCCGATTAGTCTTATCGATGTGCCCCAAAAACTTTTCTCACGCCTTATACTGGACCATCTTCTGGATTGGATGGAGGATAATGACATCTTAAGCCCCCTCCAGGCTGGCTTCAGGAAAAACACGTCCACCATGGACCAGTTCTTCCGCCTCGTACTCCTCTATTGCAAAACTGTGAGGATCGAGGGGGGGAGGCTGTACATGGTGTTCGTGGACCTGAGGTCAGCATTTGACCTGGTCCCCTGGAAGAAACTCTGGGAGGTTTTAAAAGAGCTGGGGGTTCCTACACACCTCCTTCAGGCCATAATCCGCCTCGATGATGGTAATTTCACCCAGGTCAGGTGTGGGAGGGGTGGTGCTTTGTCAAAAAGGTTTCCAGTCCTTAGGGGAGTTAGGCAGGGTTGTGTTCTGGCGCCAACCCTGTTTTGTCTTTACGTGAATAATATTATATCTCATCTCTGTAATGTAAGGGATAATGATGCTCCAGTTTTGGAAGGCAGGAGGGTGCCGGCCATCATGTTTGCTGACGATACCCTCCTGCTCTCCAAATCCCCGATGGGGATACAGCGAATCCTGGATGGATTTGTTTTTTTCTGCAGACAACATGGTCTAGAGATCAACACAGGGAAAACCAAATTCATGATTTTTAACCCCTCATCCAAGACAAGACCAAATCCCTCATTGAGTTCTGTAAGGTTGGAGAGGCTAAAAACATTTCAGTATTTGGGGGTTACATTGCACGAAAATTTATCCTGGGAACCACAAATAGCAAGTTCTCGGATAAGGCTGTCTCAACTGTCTGGGGCGATTTTGAAGGTCATGAATACTTCTTCCTACAAACCGATTGCCCCGGCAGTCGAAATGTATAAAACACAGGCTAAAGCTGCTGCATCATATGGCAGTGAGCTATGGGGGTATAAAGCAGGGTCAGCGTTGGCGAGCGTAGAAAACCACTTCTTGAGACGCCTCCTGGCCCTCCCCCGTGGCACGCCCCTGCTTCCGCTAAGATTAGATGTGGGTCTTCCCCCCAAGGGGGATGACAAAACATGCCCTGGCTGTTGCAACTATGATGAGGAGGAAATCCATGTTTTGTTCTTTTGTCCAGCCTACATTAGACTGAGGAAACACTGGCTAGTCCCCTTATGTAGGAATTTGGGCATCAGGAGCTTTGTGGATTCTTACAGAATATTGAAAACAAATACTTTCCCTCATATAGTATTTGCTGTTGCTAAATTTTTAATGGCCATGTGGCACATTAGGAGAAAGCTCTTAAAACTCTGATCACCAAAAGATGGCTTTTTTACAAATTGTATTGCCAATGTATTTTTTTCATTTATCTTTTTAAACTATGTCTTAACATAACATTTTAAACATAACAAGTATTATGTAATTATGTGTCTTATATGTATCTTTTATGGCCTAAAAGGCCGAAATAAAGAATTTTTGGATTGGATTGGATTGGTAAATTTATCTTTGTGAATTGCACCTGAAATTATTAATTCTGAACACAAGATTGAAAGAAAAAAAAGCTGAATGAATGTTGTGTGTCACTACATAATACTGAAAGTAATATCTTGAAAAAAAGCATGCTAAAGTATTGGAATGTTTTAAATCTATGGAATGCTACAATTTTCTCACAACCGATTTGAGTCTTGAAAAAGACACCCTTAATATTCAGAGACTCATTTACACACAGTGGAAGCCAATTCAATCGGTCTTATAACAAAGTTGAGGTTTATCCCTAATTATCGGTAACTATAAGTGTGGATCACGCTTAACATGTGAGATAGTGACTGAAACTAAATCCTTTTACATTGGGATTAAAAATGAGCCCTGAGATGGCATACCGATTGTCAGACAAGATGTGCAATGTAATGTGTCAGAACCCTTTTCAGAGTGTCACGGGGCATACAAGAGCTACTGGGCATAATTGTAGGGGTTGAAGCACTGCACTCCTGATGTCCCAGGACCCTGTCTACCATGGTGTCCAAGCAACGGGGCCAAGTCCCCTTCTACACTTGACTCTCAGGGTATGCATGGTCCAAGAAGTCTAAGACTCCTTCCAGGGAGTGGGAGATGTGCATACAGATTAGTGAACACAGGCTCACAACTCAAAATACTGAAGAAGCACCAATTAATTATTGTCCAGCAAAATAATCACTTTTATAACAAAAGGGAAGTATTTTATTTCTATTGTTTACCACAAAAAAAGAACAATGTGGCATACACACACAAATATTGAGTCCTCCCCTGAGGTCAGGGCTCTAGTGTCTCTCTGGCAGTTGCCTGTCCCACTCATGTCTTCCATTAGCAATTGTGGTTTTTCCCCATTTACTATTGGTAACATCCAAGGTATGCCCCACTAGTACTCCAAGTATCAAGAGTCCAACACAACTCTGATTTAAACTCAATACTGTTCCAGCACACACAAGCTTAATTTGGCAGCAAGTTGCCCTGAGGTTGTAAGGCTCGAAACAAGTCTTACTCGCTCTGGCAGAAGTGAAACGTTCAGAGTCTTGGTGTGTGCCCCATCAGCGGGTGCTCGCAGTGGCTCCAGACGGAGTCAGATGAGTCAGCCACACACACACTTAGCGGTTGTACTTGGCGGCCACCAGCTACTTCGCTTGCGGACACTCTCTTGCAGCGATCTAAGGTTTCCTCGGGGGTAAGCGATCACACACTCTTTATCGGGGTAATGGCTATGATGATCCTGTTCTTGGCGCTACACTTGGGTGATGGTGCTCCCATGGGTACTCACTCGTCCAACAGGGTCTAACCAGTCTAACTAGTCGAAATCTTTGTAGCTTCTGGTGACTTACGGGTCTCCACCACTTGTTGTCTATGGGCTCTGGCCTGGTCAACACGACAAAGATATCCATGGCCGTCCCTTCTGGGATACATGGCTGCCGTACTGCTACTGTACAAGGCTTCGGCCATGCTGCACAGCAGTCTTTCACCTCAGCAACCCCTACTGGCATATGGGGCCACCGCACCGCTTCTGCACAAGGCTTCGGCTCTTACCACACAACAGTCTTTCACTCGGCTATCTTTACAGCATTCCTCTCTAAGCATATGTGAGTCACCGACTCAGTACCCAATTACCTGATCGGTGCAGCAGCTGCTTTCTCACACCTCACACAGGGAGTCCAGTCCACTTGACAGGGCTCCCCACTGGACCTTGCTCTCTCCAGTGCTCTCCTCTTCTTCACTAGTCACACTGGTCTTAGTAAACAGGCCGGTGCTAGTGCTTTAGGCTCCATGACAGGTGATTTTATATACCCTGGGTAATGATCCCTCTCCCAGCAGGGAGACTTGCAGGCCTTGGACCCCAGTCCTGGTCACAGGAAGAAGTCTTGCAAAGCTTCCCCTCCTCACACAGCCTATCTGGCTGACTGGCAGATGACAATTTTTGAGTTCTTAAACCCCACTTCTTATAGTCCATTTACAGACACCAAATGTGATTTTGGGGTGCTGCTTCTTTTGAAGTGCACTCCTCTGCTCTTCCTCTTGAAAAGCAGTCTGTCACATCAGGGATGTCTCCGAAGCTGATAGACTCACAGCACAGGCCATGGGAGTGACTAGAGTTCATATGTGGATGTCAGCCACAGTGATATGGGCATCAAATAGTAGTTGGGGCAGTCAGCAGTGTGAGTTTTTTGACCACATAACTATCCTAGGTGAAGATAGATGACATTTAGTTCTTAGGGCCAGACGAATCCCCCTTAGATTATAGATTAGGCGAGAAACATGTTGACCCTTGAGTGGAGAGGTGTGGTGCAGCAGCCAGAGCAAATGACTTCAGAGCACAGGGTTGACGGTTTGATCCCTGGCTTCGGTGGCAGCTTAGCACCGCGTGACTCTGGGCAATAGCCCACTTACTTTCCACGACATCCCCCAGCGCCTTGAGACCCGTAAGGGTGAGTAGTTTGCACTTTACAAATATGGATTTAAATTTACCCATCACACAAAAGAGCGTCCCATCTGAGACATGAATCCCAGCCCTGTGCCTTTTGCTTTGTTTTTACTCAGGGTAGGAGATCAACTTATTAAAATTTTCTGTTGCTGGTACTCCCAACCCTGTTTCAATGCACTTATCTAACACATTCCATCATCTTCACTCACTAGGCCCCTCACCTCCAGGGCAGCAAACGGCTATTGGAAAAAACATCTCCGCCAAAGTGCCCCTCATTGGGAGCCCGTCGGGTTTTGCAGCGCCGACCCGACGAGGAGTAGCCCGATGATGAAGCATGACACCCATCTGGGTGTGTGAGGGCCCTATGTTCCAATAAATTGGATTCTCAATTCTGAATCACTCTTGGTCGAGTAAGTCTATTTTAATCTATCAGGAACAGCATATTACTTGTTTTTCTCATCAAAAGGTTAGCCCACGGCTCCCAGCCCTACTCTTTATCTCCTATCAGCCCAACCACCTTCCTGAGATGTGCCGTGGCCCCTTCTTTGTGACCTCTCACTGAATCAAAGAGCACCCTTTGAAGTGGCCAGGAGAAACCTGGTCCTCCCCTTCCCAGTGTGTGGCCCACCTATCTTACAGGGATGTATCAGTTCACAATATGTCTGGTGGGATCTTTCTACCTCCACTCCATGTTTAACTATGCAGGCATGGGTTTCCCAAAATGGAACACAGGGTCCTCCATTTATTCTACCACCCCCAGTCACACAACCACCCAGTGCTTGAATACAGCATACACATACTTCACAGTACATTAACCTCCATTGTACCATTAAGAGGCACACATACATCCAGCACTTATATTCAACATGCGTGCACTGGCCCGCACTGTGTCCTTTATGTACTGTACTACTTATAGGCACAAATACACATGGCATATGCACATATCATGCACACACTGCATCCATCATGTATTGTACTACTCACGGGTACACACATTTCCATAACATCCATTTATCCTGCACGCATTCTACTATTCATGGATTGTACCACTCATAGGCACACATACACACAGCACATGTCTTTCTCCTGTATGCACTGCACAGCACTACATCACTCAGTTACTGTACCACATTGAGGGACATGCACTTGCATACACCATACATGCGCTACTCAGTACTGCATTGTCCCTGTATAGCTCCCTCCCCAGGCACACAAACAACCAGTATAGAGACACCTTCTGTGCTGCACAGCACTTCACATCAACTTAATATAAGTCAATGGTGAATTAAGCTCACAGCAGCTGAACTTTAAAAACTGAGTGAACCTGTAGGCCTCACTCCAGTGACACAGGATAAAATGGACCTGTTAATTCCTACTGATCACTAAACGATATGCTGCATGCTGCGCTCATGCTCCTTAACTCCTGGTGCAGATAGTTGCCTTCCACCACTATGAGGGTAGTGCTTTGGGCACCCATCCTGGTACAAGACCGCAATCCATGACACAGGCCTATGTCTTGGCACACACGCATGATCCATGTCTGCCTATTACAACAAAAATCAGCATTAAGGATCCAGACATCTGTACAGTTGGGCACTCAGGCAAGGGTGCACGTCCACTACAATGGAGAGGGCATCTAGCAACTCCTGCAGCTCTGGAAGTGACCCAGACTTCAGCAAGTGGGCTGCATATGGAGCCTCATACTCCCCTCCCTCTAGAGCAGAAGTGATGACCTCTATTGCCATTGCCTTACCGGAGTCTGCCCTCTGCAGAAAACTACCTTGTCCCGGTCCTTACAAATCTTGAAAGATCACAACCCTACTCCGATACTGATGCACAGCCTGTGCTGTGGTCAACACAGCTGACACTATCCAAGTCATAAAGGCTTTTGGTCCTGTTACCAAACCACAGGCAATCACGTCACTGCCCAAGAGACATCCAGCACCTTCCTTTTCAATCATGGACACCTTGGCATTGAGCTCAAACTCAACCCTTGCAAACGCCTTCTCTTCTGGCTACAAAATGGTATTGTATCCTTGATTCCACGGGGTATTTCCTCAAGATTAAGGTACTTCTTCTTAAATATAGTGTAGAATGCTTCAGTATCCCTGAGGGCACCACTTTTCTCCCATTGATAAAACCTTTCTGAACAAACCACATCATGTTAGGATGAATCTGCTGCAAAGCATCTGGACCCCTTTCCCAAATTTTCATAGATTCTAGGCTGAGCATAACTGGGCACCCACAAGTCATCTTCAACCAGGTGTAACATGCTTGCTAATACAGGTGTTGCTGGGTCAACATCGTTCTCCTGACAATTTCTCTTTAATTGTCCCAGTTAGTGGCACTTAAAGCAAGTCCCCACCTTGGCCTTGGAAAAACTCATCTGTCTTCCCTTGTCTTGGTGCTCCTTTCTGGAAACACCATTGCCATTCCCATGTTTATTGGGTACTACTCGAGTCCCATGATAATTACCTTGGCTCTTACTCTCTGGTTTAGAACCAGTCTATGGAGAGTTCCTCTCCCCCTTGGAACCATGCTACTCTAGCCCCTTGTGAACAATGCTAGCTATCCGCTTGTCAGCCAACATTGCAAGTTTCTCTTGATTCCTCTCTGTCAAATCAGACAGGTATTTCCTCCATCCATTTCCATTACGCAAAATACCATGTTATGTTATGTTATGAATAATTTCTAGAGCGCACTTTTACCAAACAGTTTCAGAGCACTGAGGTAACTGCAACATATCCCGGGACTGGTCATTACCAAAACCCCAAGTTTCAAACTTAACACCATCCACTCTCTTGCAGTAATGGAATCTCTGGAGGTACTGAGCTGGCTTCAGTCCAAAGCTCCAAATCAGAGGTTATTTCATCTGCTCATACCCCATCTAATCTGCTAAAGGCATTCGCCTAGTAATGACTGTCCCTTCCAATGGCCTGTGCTCCATTAAAGCAGCTGTCACCTCATTTCAGGCCTGCCCCTTACACGTGACTTCAAGGCTCACAAACCATTCCAGGATTTCCTGACCTTCCAAATACACAAGATCTTTAGCAAATCTTGGCCACAACTTGGCCTCCATTGAAGGTAGAGCCACTTATCCCAGATGGAGTTGTCATTGGTGCCATCCTAAGTTTCTCTCTTTCAAGAGCTATCTTTTCCCTTTACAGCTCTCTTTCCTTTTCCTTGTTTTCTCCTCCCATTCTCTGTGTTTCTCTTTCTGTTCTCTGTTTATTCTCCCTCTCTTGCAAATGCTCTTCCCAGGCCCATTCCTCCTGTCTCTCCCGCCTCCTCTCCTCTTGTTCCTGTTGAACTAGTCTTTACGTCTCCCTCTCAAACTCTCTGGACTTCTCATCTCCCTAAGCCTTAGCTTTCTGAAGTGCCAACTGCAAGCTCAGGGTCTCTGCTAGACTCAACCCACACAAGGAATTTACTGCTGGAATTGGAGACAGTGTTACTTAGAAATTTGAGGGGCTGTACACACCCGAGGCATTTTAGAAACTAAGGGGCCGATTATGATGGCGGGCGGATCTGAGTCCGTCCGCCACCATAGAGTAGGAGGGACCGTCCGCAGGGGCAGCAGCGGTCCCTCCGTGCAAATTAGGATGTGACCGCCACCCTGGCGGTCACATCCTGTATGTTTAACATTGCGGCGGGTGCTGCTTGAAGCAGCACCCGCCGCAATGTTAAAAATGTAAGTTGTGCATTTGCATGCACAAAGCGGCAGGCACCGCGCGGTGCCTGCTGCTTTGTTCACGCAAATGCAGGGGGTACCTTAGGTACCCCCCATGTGCATCCCCCACCCCCCCTTCACCCAGGGGGCCCGCAACCGGCCCCCGAAGTGAAGTTACACATGCTTTTCCACGGTGGAAACCCGCCGCGGAAAAGCATTTTTTTGAACCCATCCTAATATGGCTGACGGTGCCTGAGAGACACCGCCACCATATTAGAGCTTTTCCGCCGCGGTCTGCATCCTCCGGGCCGCAATCGTAATAGGCCCCTAAATGTGGTGAGTGTCTTGGTGAAACTCTGGAAAATGCAAGCCAGTGGGTATTGCACAAAGTTGAGATTTATTCCTAAATATTGCTAACTATAAGTGTGAATCATTCTTAAAGCATGAGAAAAGTGAATTAAAATAAATGCTTTTAATATTGGGATTAGAAATGAGCCCTGAGATGGCATTCAAATCATCACAGCAGAAGTGCCATGTGTTGCATTCTGTTTACATCAAGTTTGGCCTTCACTGGGTGCAGCAGCGGTTCCTCCGCTATGGCCGAGGTGCGTCGCCCCCCTGCTCGCATAGGCAGTCAAAAAATAAAATGATTAGCATTTTATTTTTCATCTATCTGAGTCTTGTGGGGGGGGGTCACAGCACTGCAGCAGGGGAAGGGGGAGTGTTAGGCACTGCTGTCAGTGAGCATGATGGTTTGGCAGGCCATCTTAGGACGGCCAAATCGTCATGCGCACTGGACTTATCTCAAACTCAGCTGTCTTGCTGGGTGGAGACCAGCAGGCACAGGCAACCAGCTCTCGAAGGAGTGAGAGCAGCGCCGGGATTGGCTGCAGAGGAGTCTGGGAGCCTGTGCCTAGAGGAGCAATGGAGCGATGAGTAGAAGAGCGCCGAGGGTGAAGTTTGTGGCTTTAAAAAAATATATATATATTTGTTTGTTTGTTACTGCCCCCCTCCCCCTGTGATGCCCCATCATTTGAATCGGACATCAGTCGCTACTGACCAGGTGTACCTCTAGGGAAACGAGGTTTTGTGTGAATAAGCATCCGTCTGCCAGTCATCTTAAAAAAGTTGAGGCACCAATGGTGAATCATTTTGTTAATATGAACCACGCAAAAAAGGGAAATATAGCTTGTTATTGATGAAGTCGTTCTAAACAGAAGAGGCGAAAAATTACCATTAATCTTTATAAAGAAAACAAAATGAATTTGAACACTCTATACAACGAATGATGGGCAAATCAATCGATCTGTGACTTGAAGGAATTGGCATGATGGATCAAAATGAGAAGGCATCCATAAATTTCGTGAGTTTACAAACACTTTTATTAACCCCCACATTTCATATTTTATTTTTATTTTGGCCACAGGCTTCAGAAACAGAAATCTGGATAAAAATTCACAGGAAGTGTGTGGAATCTGGACTAAGGACATTGGCGCCCTAAATAACTGTTAAGTCAATCACGGGTACAGGGAAGGCGAAACGCTATTTAAATGTATTTTTGAGAATTAATTTGAGGTTTCGCTGTAGTTCTCAAGATAAGCCTGAGAAGTGAAGTGGCGGTGGTAGTGTGGAGCCACAATGAGTCCCACATCTCTAGGTTTTCATACTGGGTCTGATGCCGGAGCCAGGTCTGTGGCTTAGTAGACCAATGCTTCCACTGCAGGGGCCAGTGTTCAACCTCATGGTCACAGGTTAAAGTACCAGTACAAGCATATCCACTCTGGCTTTCATACTTCTGAGGTCGATAAAATGAGCTCCATTGAGTTGGGTAACAATAAACATCTGTTATTCAGCGCCAAGATACCTCAGGGTCAGCGTGCACTTTGCAAATACACACGTTATGTTATGTTTTGATACTTTTACAAGTAGGGGTAAAGGTAGTATATTTGATTTTGTGCTTTTATCATTTTATTACAAAATCCCGTACGTCAGCTGCCTTTTAGTGACAATAACCCCATAAAACTAAGGTTCTCCATTCCCCTTTGTGATGGACTTTCTGAAGGACTAGCACCCCAGGTGAGCTACCCTGCAAACGGATGGGAATAAAATAGGGCACCATCGATCTACAAAAGTTCCTTTCTGTAGTATTCTGTCATGTATTCCTATAAGTTCTGAATCGATCCCCCTATTCCTGACCCTATTCTAGTTAAACAAACCAACAAGTTAACTAGCAGTCAGCCCATGAGGCAGAAAACCCCCATGATGCAGATACCGTTATCTGACGCAGTCACACTACGGCACAGGAACGTGTTATCTGATTAGGTCATAACACTTGCGATCTAATTAGACAAGCGATATTCCTCCAGCCCCTGATAAGGCATACGGAGTTCTCATAACAAATCAAACCTATGACAACCTGGGCAAAACCCTGCGGCCATTGTTTTGATTTCACCGAGAACTTTAGTAAAAGAATGTGCTAACGAGCAAGTCGTATGACATCTTTATTGACGTATGTATGTCCATCCTTACGTCAATCTCGGCACCTTAAAGGTATAAATATTACCGATCTTGCCATATGCAAACGCACGCGTGGTGACGAGACGGAGCAGCCATACTTGCCGAAGCGAAGAGCAGAGCAGACCCCGCTGGCAGCAGCCCCGCCTTTCTGACGCGCTGAGAGACGCGCTGCTTTCTCCTGCCGAGAATCCAGCACCGGCGTTTCTGGGCAGCCCTCGCAGGTCGCCTGGAATATCGAGACCAGAGAGAGAGATACCATTCCTCATTCATCCTAAATTCCAGGTACAGAACTGAATAACCCCTCACAGAGAATTCTTTAGTTATTCACTTGGCAAAAACAAACTTAACTTAAACTGTAACTATCTATTCCCGCCCACGTATTAGACTTAGGTCAGGTACACGGTGTAGGCGTATCTAGAAACACCAGTTGAGTACGTTTAGTCAAATGTATATGTGTATATAATATATTTTATTCATTTTAAAACATCTTATGGCTTAGAAACCATATCAATGTTTTTACAGTATTATTTTATACTATTGCTTTTATTGTATGCACTTTACTTAACTATAAGTATTGCAATAATATCGATCCATTTCTCTTGTATGAGAAAAGAGACTGATCAATAAATAACACCTTTTTATTGAACACGCCCGTCTCTTCCTTTTCTCTACATTCTGATGAGACTAAGAATGCACGTACTGACTGAGTAAAATAATTTGCCTTTTGTTCACACGACTCTCGAGATTGACTCTTGATTAGGGGAGAGCAAAGTTGTCATGTTCTATGGTTGTCAGAAACTAAATCCCTTCTTGTCTAATCAGGGAAGTTAATTCCTCCTTGAACATTCGAGAAAGTTTCTAGTGAACTCTGAGCTACGCTGGCAAACCCAAAACTTTAAGTCTAGTATCGACAGTAGTAGACCTAGTTAACGTCTGGCCTAGGCCTTTACTGCTGTAGGTATTATTCCAATGCGCAGAGCCTATTGGGAAGATAGGAGCTACACTACATGGCGCCCAACGCGTTTGGAAAGGGCGATAAAACTAACGTAAGACATTTAGAGTAACTCAGTCGTGCTTTCTCACTCAGACCCCTTTTCCCAAATACTCCAAAGACGTCTGGAGTGGGTGAAAGGTTATATCCGCCAGACCTCGCAGGAGGGAACTCCTATGTATGGTTCTTGGTATAGTCAACGTTGAAGGATAAACAGTTCCAAAATATTGTGCATCTAATCTTTGTTTCCATAAGAAACCTGATCTGCAAACAAACAAAATAACCTTCAGGACAGTAAAATGTCAGACAATGAAGAAGAAAGAGAGGCAGTTAGATTAGCAGCTGACATAGCAGAAGCTGATACTGCACTACAAAATGCAGACCCGGATATAATACTCATCCCGGTCATTAAAAGAAAATCTATAACCTTGAAACTTATAGAAAATGGACTGACACCTAGAGGTGGCACAGTCATATTCGTAATTGAGGCACACGAATATCGGCAGACAGAGGTATATTATTCATGGATACATTTTCCAGCAGCAAATGCTGTAACAAAGTACTTCCACTATTACAAAATAGAGGAACCTCCTAATGAGTACACTCCTTTCGAGGAGGTGGAAGTACCACTCAAATTCCAAGAGCATTTGCTCTTATTTGATGGCACCCTAAAACATAATAATCACATCACCAGGCTCGTTCCTTTAGGTAGACCAGGAGCAACGTGGCCGGTCCTAGCCGGATACACACCACATCCAGACATCAATGGGATGTCTGCAGCAGAGCTGTTAACACAGCTAAAACAATTAATAAAAATTCATAGACAATTAGTTCAGTATGTGATGCGGACTTCAACAATTCAGCCAGCGATTAAACTTCCACAGCTGACCCCTCACCAGAGGAACACAAATAAAATTACACCACAGAACATCCAGTCTTGCCTAGGTAAAGTACCGGCTAAACGGGAACAAATACCATTCTGGTTGGCACAGAAAATTACCCAAATAGAGGCGGTGTTTCCTGACACCACCCCGCTAGAAAAACACAGGATTCTGACTATCTGTCTCCCAATGGGAATCGCACCACACATAGAGGACTGTGACACTTGGGGTACAGTCTTTGCTGCCATCTACACAAAAACGCACGGTGTTCCATCCATTTCGGTGATACCAGATGTGCTAAAACAAATTCAAGACGAATACGGTCCAGAACCCGCTTTAACTCTTGGTATGAAATTACTGAAAGACTTCAAGCAAAGTTCAAAGTTCAAAGTTTATTTATTATGTTTTGGCTCTCAATTGAGGGCCACATAAAGTTATAGACACAATTATACATCAATAATACAATTATAACAACACAAAACCGGAAAAAACACTAGTTATCGACAAGATAAGCAATCAACATTTCCCTATATTTCATTAATAAATATCTAAAATGCCTTTAAAAAATTTAAAAATTCTAGAACAGAACATTTCATTTGGGGGGCAATAAAGTGCATGGAAGAACATTTTTACATTTACAATACCCAATTGTAAACAAATTGGTTTTAACCATTTGTGGCGCAGTGGGCGCAATGCCGGACAAATAAGCAAAACATGATTAACATCCTGTACTTCATTACTACAAAAATTGCATATAGGGGATACCCCATACCATTTTGCTAAGAGTATATTAAGAGGGAGCAGATTATGTCTTAGCAGGTACCATAATCTACGGACAGAATGAGGAATATTCCAAATAAGATATTGTTGGGCTAATTTAGGAGTATATGTTTTTATCAGGGCTTCCCTTTCTTTATGTCTAGGTTGGGCAAGTATATCTGTCTTATAACAGAACTCCCAGGATGTACTTTTTTAGTTTAAGCTTGAGTTCAAATGGAGAGAGTAAGAATAACGTACTTTCATCCAATTCAAGCAGAGATACCGCTTTTCTAAAGTTTTTTACTAGCTGTGAGTACTCTTTAAAGTTGCCCAGGAGTTCTTTTTTAATTATATCTCTCAGGGTACCTAATTTACCTCTGGCCAAACAGGCTACCCATTTTACGAGGGCAACTAACCCCTGTGCCCAACAACTTCGAAGTCCGAATTCCAACCTGCATGAGGATGTAGAACATGCAGTGTTAAGGGAAGACATTTTTCTTAGTACCTTTCCTTCTATTTTATGCATAAAGCCCCATTGATTCAACTCCACTAATTCCATTCCATATAAGAGTGTTGCTGGAATTTTTGCTCTAAATACATCCAGAAAGAGGGAAAAATGCCTCTTCCCAGTAGTATTGTATAAGGCACATAGCCCCGAACCGTGAGCCAGCGCTTTACGTGAGTTATGTTCAATATGGGGCTTATCACTAAGGTTAGCAGAAATTAATTTACCTAAAAAGGTATAGGTTTTAACCACCTCAAGCCTTTGTCCATTAATAGACCAGTTATAATTACTTGACCTGCATTTCTTTTTACCAAAGATGCACATAATTTTACTTTTTGAACTATTAATTTTCATAAAGTGAGCTTCAGCGAATTGATTCAGTGCATGCAGGCGATTAGATAGACCCTTCGGTGTCAAATCTAGTACAAGTATGTTGTCCGCATACATTAGAATCGATATAGTTGACCCTCCGATTAAAGGAGCTATTCCATCACAAACTGCTATAGACGATGGTAGGTCAACCATATACAGGGAGAACAATATGGGCGCCAATATGCATCCTTGTTTTAATCCATTCAGAGAGGGGATAGATTGAGAAAGACCCCTCTCTCCTCCTTGTAGCACCTTACACCATGTATTCGAGTGTAAGGACTTGACTAGTTCAAGTAAATATCCTGGCATCCCTAATGCAGCCAACTTTTTCCAGAGTGTTGGACGGTCTACCTTGTCAAACGCCGTGGAAAAATCTATAAATGCTACGTATACGCCACCACCTCGAACACGAGCATATTTATCCATTATCACTTGTAAAATTGTAAGATTGTCTAAAGTTCCATGCTCTTTTCGAAATCCTGTCTGTTCCATAGGTAAAATATTATTAGAATCTGCCCATTCCATTATTAACATTAAAAGAAGTTTAGCGAACATTTTTCCTATAGAGTCCAATAGAGCTATTAGACGATAATTAGAAGGATTATCCCGTTCACCCTTTTTGAAAATAGGGATTAATATACTTCCCCTCCAAGAGTGGGGGACTGAGCGTGATTTAAAACATGCTAGAAATACTGGAAGGAGAATTCTACTCCAGGTGATATCATCCTGCTTAATTATAGACATGGGGAGTTCGTCAGGACCCATAGCTCCTGAAGAGCGCATACTCTTTATCACGGTAGCTATGGATTTCTCCGTAGGGAGTTCCATTCCGTAATCACTGTTTGAGTCTGGGACCCAGGTATCCCCCCCTTTCCCATTCGGAGCATATAGGGAGGACACAAATAGAGTCCAGACATCTTCAGAGATAGCAATAGGAGTGGAAGTTGTTATTGAACCACATCCTTTCCTTATTATGGACCAGAAATCTCTAGAATTTTTATAAATAGAAGCCTCTCTTAGCTTGATCCATAGAGAGTCTTCCTTTTCTCTTTTTATCTTGGATTTCAATCTTACCCTCCTTCTTTTTAACACCGCTAAATAATGCTCATTTTCCCCGGTTCTATTAATATATTGTTTCCTAAAAATTTTATTTATCTCCTTATTTAATATTAATAATTGACTAGGAGCGAAATATGTTTTTTTAGGATTTCCTGTAATCTTAGCCATGGCAGTGACTTTTTTGAGGAAGTTTTCAAAATAAAGGAATTCTTCACCTTGCCAATGATCTAGTTCTAATAGCGTTTGGGCAAGAATGTTTTGTATATCTTCCCTCTTGGTAGAGCCCCAATAACATCTACCTGAATTACACTTTATAGAAAAACCTCTATTCTTTAGAGACCAGGCATTAGTTTCGGGGGGAAATAATGAGACAGTTATATTAATAATTTTATGGTCACTCAAGGGAGAGTGAGAGATCTCCATATCTTTAATAAAAGAGAACGTGTCATAGTCCGTAATTGCATAATCTAGAATGGATTCACCCTTAGCGGATCTATGTGTACAGTTAGCAGGAGTATCAGAAGGCATTCTGCCATTTAGGATAAGACCCTCCCCATAACTAAGTTCCTCAAGGAGTATCTTACCTCTTTTATTAGTTTTTATTTTAGTGGGCAGGAGTGCTTGAGGTATATTATATGCCTCTTCCTTAGGTTTATTTCTATACATGTCCAAAGAAAAGTTAGATACTTTGCTATTTAGGTCCCCCACCAATAAAATATATGGGGGGTGATCTACCTCTAATTTTTGTTTGACATAAGAAAATATACGCTTTAAGACTGTGTTATACTTATCTTCCGATGGAATATAAGCATTTAAAATTATAAAACAAGACCGAGTGCCTGTGGAGGCTAGATTAGAAATGGTTATGGATTGGAAAAGATTACTAACGTCCGTATAGTGGGAGAATTGCCATTGTAAAGTGTTAGATAACAGACAGGCAATTCCGCCTTTTGCGTGACCTTTTTTTGAGGGAATTGCAGGAGCCTCCAGGACATAGTAATCTTTCCCTGCATATGGAAGATTTTGACACCATGTTTCCTGGATACATAACACGTCTGCATTTAAGGAAAGTAGAAAATCGAATTTCTCTGGGCAATTATACAAGCCTGCGGCGTTCCATGAGACTATTTTTAAATGATTGTTAAAGATGTGAAAATAGTCGTGGATTATTCGATGTGGTTTTAGATAACACTCCTGGTAACCAGTTCCACATCTGCTTGTCATCTGTTAAAGGAATATCTATGTTAACAGGTGGTGGTAGTACCTGAGAGACCATTCGTTTACCTTTGGAGACCCATATTTTTAGGTCATTGTTGCTTGTAAGATAGCTTTCCTGCCCAAAAGGCAACTTTGCAGGTCTTTCATTGGAGGAAAAACAATGTTCGTTATTAACATAGGGTAACACATCGATTCCTCTACATTGGAAACCTTCCGCTTGCTGAAGAACAAGATTAGCAATTATTTTAGAGTAAAACTTTACCCTTGTTCGTTGCCCATTTATTGATTTTATTGGTAGAACTAAATCAATGTCATTTGTTAGAATTAGTTTTAAACCTTCTATTTCCTTAAAGCATTTAAGCAGCCATGATCTATTTAGCTTTAAATCTGAATCAAATAAGGGAAGAAAATCCAGTGACAAGGTATCAACATCCAAACTAGGACTCTTTTCAGGCTGCATAACTGAGCTCCTAGTTGCTTCAATTTGTGGTCGAAAGATGGGTGCCAATGTATTAAGTCCCCTTACTAATAGCGGCGTGTTACCTATAAGTTCAGTCACTAAAGGTATTGGATCAGAGACCTTTAGAGCTGCACAGGGAACCATGGTTGGTTCAACCGGGGTACCCATGCCTTCATCATTAATAATACTCTCTACTCCCTCATTATTAGAGATAACCGTGAGTGAATTATGTTCACTTTCGAGAGTGTCAGGCACCTCAGGTTTTATATGTTTGGGAAAAATTATTTGCCTTGGTCTTTTCTTTTTGTATTTGTGTAGCTGCTTCTTGTTTTTCCCTCTAGATTTAACTTTTAAGACTCTAAGAGTCGTCAATGATCCTTCTGGTTCTTTTTTGTCCTGCATAAAAATGGGAAAAAGTTCATTACCCCCTGTTTGAGACACTTCTAACAAAATATTATCCTTCTCTATCAACACTAAATCTTTTCTCTGTAAAAGTGATGATGAGGGAGAGGGCTCTGGGGGCTTATGAACATCAGCTTTTATAGATAATTCAGAGGATACATTTCCCCCTACCACACTAGTATTATCGCTAACTTTTTGAACCACAGGATCAATAGAGTCAATAGGTGGAGTAGTCACAATCTCGACTTTTTTAGCAAGCAATACCTGTAGTATCTCAGTAACAGAGGCCATAATACAATCTGAACTCACGGCAAATTTGCCCAGTAAAAGTAATATAGAGGACAATATTTGCTCCAGTACTATGAGTGACTCAGAGATAGGTTTCTCATTTTGTGGGTAACTAGATGACGTAAAAGCACAAATCCCCGATAAATTAAGTTGCGGGGATTTCGAATCGCTCTGTATTGAGAGATTGTCCTCGGAGTTAATAGAAGGGGTGCTGCTATATAGCAGCAATCCTGACGGAGTTACTCCAGCTGGTGTTTTACAGTCAACAAGATGAGACGTGGGTCTATTGTCCACATATCGACCACAAAGTTCCATATCAATACTTGTTGCAATGGAAACATCACCCATATTCTCTTCTTCGTTGTCTTTACCCTTAGGAGTATTATTATGCATAGATTGTGATTTTATTAACAAGGGATCTACGCCAGCTCCATTTGATATACATAGTGGAAGGATTACTTCATCTTGTTGATTGTACAAAGGTGTTTTTGTTTCCATCATAGGATCTAGTTGAGAAACTTTCTCTGTATTAGTTTGCAGTTCCGATTGTAGTATAGGAATTTTATCAGTATTTGTTGGTACTTCTAATGATTTATTCATGCTTTTTTCCCAGATTTGGACCAGTTGCATCTGGCCTTTCAAAAGGGCACTATTTTCGTTCTTTCTCCTCAGGGGAACAGAGTCTGGATTAGTACAAAGATTTTCCACTAAAACTTTCCCAGAACGTAGTTTCTTTGCATCCATGTTACCAAAGAAAAATTTTAGTCCTCCAACAGGTGAGCACAGTCACAGAATAGAAACTAATAAAATAAAAAATAAAATAGTATGAATCACAGGGGAAGAGGGTGACGCTTATACAAGTAGTTAACGTGCTTTATAACCGTCAGCCAGTCTACAAGTTTCCATACACGATGATGCCGGTTGCTCGCTAATACATAATAACAAATATAATTATTATTAAGATCAATAAAAGGAAAATATAAAGGTCAGGGCCCAGCCCGGCCTACCTCGGCCACTGAGGGCCACAGAGGGCCCGCCCTTTGCCCGGGCTTAGCCCGGCGTCGCCCGCGCGCGTCCCGCGATGCGCTGTGCTTCAGCGCAATTTGTTCCAGCTGAGGAGGGCGTGGCGGGGAGGTTCTCTACGCCCAGCTGGCATGTGGGCGCTGATGTTCCCTGGCCTCCTTGACGGCCAACAAGCCCACAACAGCGAGTGTTTCCCGCGAAGCGGGAAACGCGAGCAGTAGATCACAAGCGCTGCCAGATAGCGCTGCAGATATCCCTTGAGCACAAGCGCTAACAAGAAAGCACTTCAGGATTCTCAGGAGCCTTGCAAATTCAGGCGACACAGCGAAGGTTCAGCTTTTCACAAAATTGGCAGCCGGCTTCAAAAGCGAACAAAAAAGAACTCTGCTCTTCAGCGCTGCCTCAGCGCAATTTGTTCCAGCTGAGGGGGGCGTGGCGGGGAGGTTCTCTACGCCCAGCTGGCTTGTGGGCGCTGATGTTCCCTGGCCTCCTTGACGGCCAACAAGCCCACAACAGCGAGTGTTTCCCGCGAAGCGGGAAACGCGAGCAGTAGATCACAAGCGCTGCCAGATAGCGCTGCAGATATCCCTTGAGCACAAGCGCTAACAAGAAAGCACTTCAGGATTCTCAGGAGCCTTGCAAATTCAGGCGACACAGCGAAGGTTCAGCTTTTCACAAAATTGGCAGCCGGCTTCAAAAGCTAACAAAAAAGAACTCCGCTCTTCAGCGCTGCCTCAGCGCAATTTGTTCCAGCTGAGGGGGGCGTGGCGGGGAGGTTCTCTACGCCCAGCTGGCTTGTGGGCGCTGATGTTCCCTGGCCTCCTTGACGGCCAACAAGCCCACAACAGCGAGTGTTTCCCGCGAAGCGGGAAACGCGAGCAGTAGATCACAAGCGCTGCCAGATAGCGCTGCAGATATCCCTTGAGCACAAGCGCTAACAAGAAAGCACTTCAGGATTCTCAGGAGCCTTGCAAATTCAGGCGACACAGCGAAGTTTCAGCTTTTCACAAAATTGGCAGCCGGCTTCAAAAGCTAACAAAGAAGAACTCCGCTCTTCAGCGCTGCCTCAGCGCAATTTGTTCCAGCTGAGGGGGGCGTGGCGGGGAGGTTCTCTACGCCCAGCTGGCTTGTGGGCGCTGATGTTCCCTGGCCTCCTTGACGACCAACAAGCCCACAACAGCGAGTGTTTCCCGCGAAGCGGGAAACGCGAGCAGTAGATCACAAGCGCTGCCAGATAGCGCTGCAGATATCCCTTGAGCACAAGCGCTAACAAGAAAGCACTTCAGGATTCTCAGGAGCCTTGCAAATTCAGGCGACACAGCGAAGGTTCAGCTTTTCACAAAATTGGCAGCCGGCTTCAAAAGCTAACAAAAAAGAACTCCCAAGACTCCCAAGACTTCAAGCAGGTCTCGGCTATATTATTAGCCAACATAAAAGGTGAAGCAGCCAACGTGGCGATCCGCCAGAGGTTAAAAGAGACAGATATAGCAGACCAACCAGCTGAAATTGCCAGAATCATAGAAAAATCCTATGAGGAACTAGGTAGAGATAGTTTAGGTGGAATACCAGTAAAACCGCAACTGACTGAAAGTCCAGAAAAAATATTTTTTAATAATAATTCACCAAAAAAGAACTGGGATGGAAACAAACAATCCAATCCTAAAGAAAAGAAATTCCAGTCCAGAGGAAGGTCTCCTAGGCGAAGAGAGAAATCTCCGAACCAAAGACACAGGTCACCCCAGAGTGACCCCTCTGGGAAAAGATATAACCTTAGAAATAGGGATAATATAAAAAAGCCTGATAGATATCAAGACATTGATACGCGTCCCTCTCAATCTTTTCAGACTTCCTCGCAGAAATCGGAAAGAAGAGGACGATCAGAACAAAGAGAAGAGCACGCCAAGTCCAAAGACAAGGAACCTGCTCAACTAAAAAAGAAATTACAATTTCCCAAAAAGAAGGTAGCCAGTATCAAGGTAGTTAACAATGCCGAGAATACTGAGGACACAACTGAAAAACGGAGAGTGGGCTCAGACAATGCTAGACAGTGCAGCAGAAGTGAGCATAGCTCGCAAAGTCCTTATGAATCATCTGGAGACAGTGGACACAAATGAATATCTTCAAGTGGAAACTGCAGACACCAGGGTTAGCAAACCTCACAAGATATACGAGATAACATTACGTATAGAGGGAGATAAGACTAGGAAAATAAGGGGACTATTTTGGGATAACCTCTCCAAGGGTTATGACATCCTTCTAGCTGAAAAAGACTGGCCACCAGAGTTTGTCAGGGAGTGCCCTCATGGCGAAGAAGTAATTATGCCTGCCTTCTCAAATCAAATTCCAATTCATAAAAAATACACACTTGCTAGAAAGTGGGCAGTGGCTCTAGCACCTGCTTTATATAAAAATCATGTAGGATGGGATGAGGATTCTCCTCCTCACAAAATCCAGTTAAAATCACAACCTACTGCACAAAGGCAGTACCCAATTAAGCAAGAAGCTAAAAAACAGGTAAATGAAATACTAGATCAGCTAGAATACCAGGGGGTGATTGAAACTTGCACCTCACAAATGAACAATCCTTTGTTTCCGGTCTCCAAACCAGACAATTCATATCGTCTAGTTTTGGATTACCGACACCTTAACACATGTTGCAAAACTTTTGCAGTGCAAAACTCACACAGTGCTGCACTAATGAATAACATAGTGCGCAAAAAATACAAAACAACCTTAGACATCTCTAATGGATTCTTTTGTCAAAACATAGCACCAGAGAGCAGATATTTAACTGCATTCTCAGTAAATGGCACTCAAAAACAATTCTGTCGGTTAGCCCAGGGGTACAAGAACAGTCCGGGGGTATTCTCAGCGAGAGTAACAGAATTACTACAACTATATGATGATGAAGCATTATCTTATGTCGATGACATTTACTTAACAGATGATGACTTGGAGACTCACTTGAAAAGAGTGAACACCATAATACTTGGGTTCGCTGCAGAGGGTTACAAATTCAACTTTAAAAAATCCAGAATTGCCCATCTGACAGTCCTGTTCTTAGGATATGAATTATCAAGCGAAGGCAAAAGCCTGGCTGACAATTTCCTAGAGAAATGTGCCGTACTCCAAGCACCTAGAACACTAAAAAACCTACAGTCGATTCTAGGCTTCCTAAATTTCGGAAGAACATACATTGCAAATTACGCAGAAAGGGTCAAACCCCTTTATGATCTAATTAAACCAGATTTTAAAAAATCCAATTGGACTCAAATACACACAGAAATTCTGAGATCCTTACAAACAGACATGCTAATTAAAACAAAATTAGAAACACGTGATAACACACGCAATCTTGTGATTCGAGTCATCCCAGGGAGATGCGGATTCACATACCTGACCTCTAATGAGGGGGAAAAGGTACCAATTGCATTCAAATCACACTTGTACACTAAGGCTGAAATGAAATTTAGCCCAACGGAAAAAAGTCTTACAGCAACACAGACAGCTATAGCAAAAGAACGAGCCCTGGCACAAGGTAAACGAATAATAATCGTGACACCAATACCAGCCCTAGAGGCGGTAACAAAGGCAAGCATTCCAAATGCTAAAGCACTCCATCCGAGATGGATACAATGGGCTAATTCTCTTGCTGCAACAGACGTGGTGTACGAATTTGATCCTTACTTAAAAACACAAGAATTTCTCCAATATGAATTTGAATGTCCTCCGCCAACCGAAATTCTGCCTCAAGACCACTACGGCTGTATAATATATACAGACGGATCAGCACAACCCGCAGTGGGGGGTAAGCAAGCTTACAGTGCTGCGTGTGCGATCGTTAAAGGTCGCTGGCACGAAGGAAAATTTAAACCAGCAATCACTAAAACACAATCTTTAGGAGATTGTACAGCTCAGCGAGCTGAACTACTGGCGTTCAAGATGGCGCTTGAAAATACCGATCGAGAATTTCCCACACTCATAGTGTGCGATTCGTATTATTGCGTTCAGTCTTACAATGAATACTTGCAGATCTGGCTTCAGAATGGTTTCAAGGATGCGAAAGGTGGCACAATCAAGCATAAAATGCTCTGGGAACAAGTAGTTCTTTTACAAAAAGAACTACCAAAGACTCACGTGATACACACACTGAGTCATCAACGTGATGGCGTTCACGTTGCAGGGAATTCATTGGCTGATGAGGCCGCGAAGGCAGCAGTGCAAACGGCTTCCGTAGCTGCCGTCACCCGGTCAAAAACAAAAATAGACAGCGAAATATTACAAGCTGTCAGCGCTTCAGAAAAGGATTCGATAGAACCACTCCCTAAAGGCTTTCCAGTAAAATACTCATACATAACTGATGCAAACAATGTTCCTTTTGCCTGAATCCCTGGAGTGGGGGATAGGGCAATTCCAAACATGGAACATAGGTTAGGACTAATAATAGCGGCACATGAAGGGCTTGCTTCTATTTATGCTGGCGTCTCAGCCACAGTATCATTATTAAAACAGAGATACTGGTGGCCACAAATGAGAAGACAAACAAGGAACTATGTTCTAGAATGTGAAATATGTCAAAAAATGAAAGTATCAACGGTGAGACGTCCAGCGCAGACGCCCCTTCTAATCTTGGATAAACCATTAGCCTGTGTTTATCTAGACCACTGCGGTCCCTTACAAAGGGATGGTAACTATAAATATATCTTGGTCGCAGTGGATTCATGCACGAGATTCATATGGATGTGGCCCCAGCGAACGGCTGACGCCAGAACTGTTATAAAAGATTTGCGAGTCTTTATCGGCACATACGCAATTGGCATGCTGCATTCGGACAATGGTCCTGCTTTTAGCTCTCGGGCTTATAAGGAGGCCATGGTCAGCATGGGCGTGCAATTGCGGTACTCTTGTCCATTTCACCCTGAGGGGAACGGAATTGTTGAAAGAAAAAACCGTAACATAAAGCAATCTATAACGGCAAAGGTATTAGGTTCGGGAGCTGGGTGGGTCAAACATCTAATAAGTGTCCAACGTAGTCTCAATAACTTGCCAAGAAATTCTCTGAAGGGATTCAGTGCGTACGAATTATTATTTGGAACTAGGATGATGATCTCTGACATTGATAGTCAGACTTCAGTGGTGAAAGAAAAAACCTTTGATATCAAAGACCGTTTGGCTATTTTGCAGGACTTAAACAAAACAAGAAAAGACCTGAGCAACATAAAGTTGAAACAACAGCAAACAACCACTGAAGAACCACCACCTGTCCCAGCAAGACCTGTCTGGATTCCAAAAGTCGGGGATCTAGTCAGGGAAAAGATCGCGGTAAAGAAGGAATTTGGGCCTTCTTACAGAAAAGCAGTTCCTGTCTTGTCTGTCAACGGGACAAGATCAGTTGTACTACCGCCACTTGCTGGTAAAAAGGAGAACCGAGTTGTATCCATCGACCTGGTAAAACCACAACATGTGGCCGATAACAAACAGTAGGCCAAGTGGACTCCCAATAAGTAGCAGAACACCAAGGTTTGCTACCAGTACAGAGGTCCTAACGAAGAGGCTCATCACATTCGAAACGCCTACAGAAGAACAACAAGGACTATGCAACAATGCAATAGAACTAAGACCTCTGAATACCCAAATAAAAACATTTAGCAGAGACACACCAATCTATAATGAAGTACCAAGTGAAAATGCAAGAAACAGAAATCCTGAACCAATTGGAACAATTGACAGAACTGCATCCGGCTACTTCATTAACTTCGATGATTCCTCTGAGGGCTTCAGCGAATCAAAGACACAGCCATCATCAAAAACCTTTAAAGACAAAGCTAAGGAACTTTTGAGACAACTGAAAAAAACATATCTGATTTCTCCATGGATTGAATTTTGGGTGGGTTTTGGTGCATTTATCCTCATACTTTGGCTCATCATGGTACTTACTTTGGGACGCTTCATTGAGGGAAAATATGCTAAAATGGACACAGCAAGTCAGAAAATCAACTTGATCCTCAAACCACACACATCTTCACACATCGAGAAAAGAGAACTTTCTTCAGCCAACTTCACAGCCAATCCGATACCTGGTGGGGTAGCCTGGGACAACACTGACTATGAAATTTATGGTCCGGTCGAGATCCTGAAATATCCACACCAAATTAAGATCTCATTGAGTGACTTTGCAAAACCAAACTCATTTGCTGATGATTGGGACTTCGAAAGCATTAATAATATGATGTCTGACTTAGTAATGTCTGCTAAATTTACCAAACATGATTATTTGCAGGGTTCTACAAATTATGACAGTATGTATTGCTATAACCACTATGGTAACCACTTTTTACATAGATCTGCACAACCTAGAAATGTTTTAAATTATAATCAATGGGAACATTGTGCAACACCTCCAAAAGGGAGCTCAAGAACCGTTTACGACAAATATTCATATTTTTCAGGTTTTAACACAAGTAATGCTGAAACATTTTATTTTAAATTGTCGAACAAGACAGGAACCAAAACCATGATAACCAACACAAAATTGTTATATTCAGACTCATTTTTTGAACAAATGAATACTTTTGGATTTGATTATTGGGACAAAAATGTTGAATTGAAAAGTGTTTGGGGTACAAAAGAATGGCAAGTACAGGGTATAGAAGCTTTGTTTAGAGCCTGCATGATCCCAGAACAAATGATATTTTTAACTGACACTGTTCAACAGACCACCTGTCTTGGCTTAGCCAAAATCAAAGATTTAAATAAACCGTCTATTCCAAAGCCAATAATGTTTAGCAATAACTCTGATACAGATGAAGAGATAGACGTAAACCATATATTAAACCAAAACAGAACACATCCTGATTGGAAACAGTGGTTGATCTGGCCCACAGATACTAATAACTGTCAAGACAGATTCCTGAACAAAACACAGGGGTTCAAAATGACCAGGCCAGACCCTAGATATCCTCAAAGACATCACCCAGGGATAATAACCACCTACAGTGTGGGCAAATTATGCCTTCAATGGCTACAAACTTCCACACTGGCAGAAATTAAGCAACACCTAACTTTACTTACTGATGGTGCTGACTTGCGTGATTTCACTTTGGGACCACGCAAACAGCGTCAAAAGCGTTTCATAGCAGCCTCTGTATATGCAGCATACAATGAGGCCTGGAAGGTTACTCAAATTGAAACAGCAGAGAGAATACGGGAAATTGACCGTATTAATTTGGAAAAATCACTTTCTGTAGTGGACAATGGGTTAATGACTCTGTCCTCCAGAATTTTTTCTTTGGACAGCATTGTGTCGTCAGCAATCGATATATTATCGCAAGACTTACTGTTATTACAACACGGTCAGTCACAATTGCGTTCTATTGTACAGCTTGGCTGGACGTTACAAAATCTGCGTTCAGGCTATGTGCCTTGGCGTTTAATCAACACAACGTCACTATTCCAAATCTTTAACCTTACTGATAGACAAATCAGTATGGCGCAAAAGGGTGCTGATTATACAATCTTGAGCATTGAAAAACTAGAAAGATTACCAATGACAATGTCAGAACGACCTGTCAATGAATGGATAATACATGGGATAATAAATATTCCAATCTCAACCTTCAGGTTTCAATACTGCCAAAAATATATACAGGCTGGCATGTACGAGAAATTGGGAAAGGGGTACCTTAAAACAACATGGAACCTGCCCTATTCACATGCATGTGTCAGTAATAAAGGACAGAAAGTGTTTCTTAGTGGCAACAATTGTGCGATGTCACTGAGTGGCACACTTCTGTGTAACGGAATTAGTTTGCATGGAGCCTGTGAAGGGAATTCATACAACCTTTCATGTCACCAGCAAGGCGCACCTGCAACAGAAATAGAACCATTCTTTCAAAGACTCTATAATGGGAGTTACATTCTTATTGTAGACCGCAGATGTTGTAGTCTTATGCCCGGGACTCCTTATCTAGTAACTACTACTGCGAAGGTCAAGTGCTGTGGACGCACATTGTTCCCCAGCTCCTTCCCAGACAGGGAGGCAAGGCCATGGCCCGATTTGAAAATTACTTCTATTCGAATAGATACTTTAAGCAGAATGAAAACAGTCCTTCTTCAGACGCCAACCAGGCTCTCGTCATCAAAAGAAACGTATGATCTACAAGTCGCAAGGACGACTGCAGAGATACATACATTATTATCAACTAATTCCCCCGTACATTTCGCGGAAATCCTGAATGAAATCTTAAATATTTCTGATACCAATGGGGTCTCAAAGGTATTTAAGACAGTATTTTCGATGGCATTAACACCATTCAAAGCCATACTGGGTATTTTTCCAGATTTCGTCCATTCGATTTTTTGCGGACTTCCCCTGATCCTGGGACTAATTGCAGGAATCCTATTCTTAGTCCTTATTTTTCGTTATGGCAACCCATGTCACAGACAAAACTCTTGCGACAAGGGAAGAAACAATCCTAGCCATTGGATACCGGGACCGGATATCAAAAATCCTGGGACTCTCCCGGCTTAGAGACCTGAACATGACTTGGTTTCTATCATTTCGACCAATGTGGCAAAGATGTGTTTTACCTGTATTGAGGTGTCTGCTATGCGGAGAAGAATGCGTGTTAGACACCTGTCTGACGCTACAATCGGATGCGCCGATGGATGCAGAAACATTGTTGAGCCCGATCAAGGTTCATGCTTTGTGCTGCCCTCAAAGGCTACCAATCCTGATGACGGCATTCATGGAAGCTTCACCACTACGATTGATGGGTAGTGAAGTTCAAGATGAAAGCAGCATCGAACAGGTACGACCTTCTGTCAGTAATGCAAATCAGAATGTCAATGGAGACAATCATGCGCAAGAATGCATGATTACACCTATTTCCGAGTTAGTGGAACTTTCCCAGGAAGCTGTTGACAGTTTTTTCGAAAGCCTAAATGATATGATGTTCTCACCCGAACAGAAATAGAGACTTTTGAGCAAGCTCGCACACGGCGTTCCCTGAATTCGGCCTTCAACTTTAAAAATAAAGTCACATGAACAGATTTTCCCTCCAGTTCACGGACAGCAATTTTTCAGCAGCCCCAAATATTTTTGCATATTTTTCGGGACACTATCTTCTGCTTAAAGTAAGAACTATTCTTAGAGAACTAAGGTTTCTAAATTTTAGATAGCTTATAGACATTAGCTGCCCGCTGGCATGTTCATAAAGATATTTTATTCTGTGATGGAATGGTCTCGAAACTTTTTTCTGTAAGAAACCATTTCATGTGTAATTCTCATATACCAAATAAGCAATAATGTATACAAATGCGATTACTTTGGCATTTTTCTACAGCTTGAGTGCATACCATATATATATGTCTGCAATTTTTTTCAGTATATTTGAAAATTTCAAAATGCATTTATGTATTTTGGGGTGGTAAGGTATACACACTACTCTATAGTATGTTGTACTATGTTATACTATGCCTAGATTAGTAAATATGTCCATAGTTAGCGTGGAGTGGGTGTCATGTATTCCTATAGGTTCTGAATCGATCCCCCTATTCCTGACCCTATTCTAGTTAAACAAACCAACAAGTTAACTAGCAGTCAGCCCATGAGGCAGAAAACCCCCATGATGCAGATACCGTTATCTGACGCAGTCACACTACGGCACAGGAACGTGTTATCTGATTAGGTCATAACACTTGCGATCTAATTAGACAAGCGATATTCCTCCAGCCCCTGATAAGGCATACGGAGTTCTCATAACAAATCAAACCTATGACAACCTGGGCAAAACCCTGCGGCCATTGTTTTGATTTCACCGAGAACTTTAGTAAAAGAATGTGCTAACGAGCAAGTCGTATGACATCTTTATTGACGTATCTATGTCCATCCTTACGTCAATCTCGGCACCTTAAAGGTATAAATATTACCGATCTTGCCATATGCAAACGCACGCGTGGTGACGAGACGGAGCAGCCATACTTGCCGAAGCGAAGAGCAGAGCAGACCCCGCTGGCAGCAGCCCCGCCTTTCTGACGCGCTGAGAGACGCGCTGCTTTCTCCTGCCGAGAATCCAGCACCGGCGTTTCTGGGCAGCCCTCGCAGGCCGCCTGGAATATCGAGACCAGAGAGAGAGATACCATTCCTCATTCATCCTAAATTCCAGGTACAGAACTGAATAACCCCTCACAGAGAATTCTTTAGTTATTCACTTGGCAAAAACAAACTTAACTTAAACTGTAACTATCTATTCCCGCCCACGTATTAGACTTAGGTCAGGTACACGGGGTAGGCGTATCTAGAAACACCAGTTGAGTACGTTTAGTCAAATGTATATGTGTATATAATATATTTTATTCATTTTAAAACATCTTATGGCTTAGAAACCATATCAATGTTTTTACAGTATTATTTTATACTATTGCTTTTAATGTATGCACTTTACTTAACTATAAGTATTGCAATAATATCGATCCATTTCTCTTGTATGAGAAAAGAGACTGATCAATAAATAACACCTTTTTATTGAACACGCCCGTCTCTTCCTTTTCTCTACATTCTGATGAGACTAAGAATGCACGTACTGACTGAGTAAAATAATTTGCCTTTTGTTCACACGACTCTCGAGATTGACTCTTGATTAGGGGAGAGCAAAGTTGTCATGTTCTATGGTTGTCAGAAACTAAATCCCTTCTTGTCTAATCAGGGAAGTTAATTCCTCCTTGAACATTCGAGAAAGTTTCTAGTGAACTCTGAGCTACGCTGGCAAACCCAAAACTTTAAGTCTAGTATCGACAGTAGTAGACCTAGTTAACGTCTGGCCTAGGCCTTTACTGCTGTAGGTATTATTCCAATGCGCAGAGCCTATTGGGAAGATAGGAGCTACACTACAATTCTCCAAAGGCACTCTTCATATTTCACGCTGCCTCACACCAGAAACAGTTTGAAAGGCTTTAAGGGAATGTGTGGCGTTATTTAATTGAATCTCATATCTAATAAACTGCCTAAAGAGCGTGCAGTACAGTCATGGTTTAGTCCACAGTGTACCGCCGCCCTCAAAGCCTGAAGTTGGCCACGCATAAAATCCCCAGTGATATTGATGACATTAAGAAGTTAAGAAAAATCTATACCCATGCTATCCACAAAACGAAGCAAGAATTCAATCAAGAGCTTGGGGCGACCCAGATAAAGCTGCCCACTTGCAAGACACCAGACTCTTTTGGGATGTAGTTAATGAACCCTTTTTTTCAGATAGCATAAATATCAATATAGAATGCCATATCCTAGAACAGGAGTGGACTAACCATTTCTCCCTTATCTTTGACCCAGATAAAGAGCAGGAGGGAACTACTATTGATAATAGAAATGGTCCCCTCCCTTTTACTGAGAGCCAATTACTACCTCTTGTAGATCTTTCATCTGTCACTACCGCTATTAATTGTGCTGCAAATGGGACGGCGCCAGGCTCTTTTAGCATAATGTGGACTTCTGGGAACCCCTGCACACTAATGTTTTAAGAGCAGCAGTAAGGGGCAAATTTATCGATTCCTGGAGGAAGGCCATTATTGTGCCTATTTTAAAAAAGTGCAATCGTAATTCTCCAGCATGTTACCACCCAATCTCATTAATTGACTCCACAGCTAAAATCCTAGGACGAGTAATCTTGAGGAAACTAGAGGACTGGGCAGAAGCAATCTCCTTCCTCACCCCTGAACAATATGGTTTTCAACCAGGATGAGGAACTGTGGAGTGCACTTTAAATCTTACTCTCATCACAGGCAAGTATGTCATAGCCAGGGGAGGTGCATTACACATGGCTTTTATGGACCTCTCCTGTGCTTTCGACTTGTTCAACAGGGGCTTGTTGTTGAGAGAAAATGGCCCAGGCAGGTGTTGAGACCCCCCTCCTGGATGTTATAAAACGTCTACATTTGGACTCCATAACAAGAATCTGCTATACGCAGAATGGGGACAGTACAGGTCACATTAATGATGCCAGAGGTATCCACCAGGGATGTATATTAGCTCCCTTTCTTTTTCTTATTTATATCAACTCACTGGGGAAGCTTTTGAGATCCTGCTGCAAGGACATACCTAGAATTGACCCGCAAGCAGTTCCTCTGTTACATTATGCGTACGATATGGCCCTTATTGGCTTTAAAGGCAAATGGCCTACAAAAACCTTTGGACGGTTTCCATGATTTTATGAAGAAACCCCACCTTAAAGTGAATTTAAAAAAATCATTCATTATGACCGGCGGCCCTAAAAAATACAAAATCAAAAAGTTATAGCATGGGGTGGATAGCCATTGAAAAAGGGCCTGATTTAAATTACCTTTGGATTTTATTGGACTTGTCTGGGTCATGAGACAGACTTCTAAACTAGAGGGCACAAAACATGAAGGCAGCCTGTGACACAATCTTTAGGTTCTCCATAAAATAGGGGATTAAACCAATTAGTTAAATAGTTAAGCTCTATAGGTCTCAGTTTGTACACATGCATATATATGTACCAATGCCATAAAATCGAATAAAATAAAAAAATCTATTATAAATTGAAACATTAAACAATTTAAAAATCTTCAAACTGAACATTCCCACTCCAGTGAGTGTAAAAGTAGGGAACGTGTTGGATAGCGGAGGGGTAAAAATTACTATTCCCACTCCAGTGAGTGCAACAGAAGGGAAAGTGTTGGATAGCGGAGGGGTAAAAATTACTATTCCCACTCCGGTGAGTGCAACAGTAGAGAAAGTGTTTATTTGCAGAGGAGTAGCAAATAATATTCTCACTCCAGTCAGCTCAAAATGAAAAGCAAACAATATTTTAACAATTAAAATATTTTAAAAATAAAATAAAAAATGTATACATATATAAAAAATACAAATACAAATATATTCAATATTTAAAAATTAAAAACAAATGGTATAATGGTAAATACATATGGCAAATACCTACAAATATTATATTGAATAAAGTAACAAATATTTTCCAAACTAAAAATATTTTTAATTAAATATTATTTAGAAACAAAAACCGTATTACATAAATTTACTTGTTTTGACTTTCTACCACATAACACCACACAATACACATCCCACATCTAAATTAAAAAAATAATTGCTCAAATAAAATAATGTATTACCAATTAAAGAAATATTAATAATAAAAAAAACAAATCAAAACTCATAACAATTATTTAACTTCCCACATTTTACAACTATAAACGCCACAACCCACAGCTAAAATTAAACTGTAAAAAACATTACACAATTAAAACTTATTTTGAATGAAAAATAGTATTTGACAACTAATTATAAAGTAAGAAAAATTAACTGTACCCCTATAACTGTACCCAATAAAACCCCCACACACAAAAATGAACAAATACACTAATTAAATATAAATTAATTAGTTAATATTAATAATCAACTAATTTTTAAATAATTTTAAAAAAACGTACTTCCCACATATAAACCCAACAACCCACACCTAAAATTAGTTACACAAATTCCATCCTTAATTTTCAAGTAATTAATTAATATTAATCAACAATTAATTATTAATTATTAAACATAAATTACTCCCCACCCTTTACCCCATAAACCCCACATCCCACAACTAAAATAAAATCACACAATTACCATAACTAATGATCAATTAATTAGTTGATATAAATTAACAACTAATTATAAATTAATTGAACATACATTACTTCCCACCCTTTACCCCTATAAACTCCATGACCAGCACCTAAAATTAATAACACAATTTCCATAGTTAATTTTCACTAGAATAATTAATATAAATTAACAACTAATTATTAATTAATCAAAAATAAATTACTTCACACACTTTACCCCTATAAACCCCACAACCCACACCTAAAAATAAATTACACACTGACTATAATTAATTAGCAATTAATAAATATTAAGTAACAACCAATTAATAAGTAATTACAAATAAATTACCTCCCACAACTAACGCTATGAAATCTAAATTAAATGAATAAAAATCATTAATTTATTATTATTAAATTACTTCCCACCCTATTCCCATGTGCACCCAAAACCTGCTCCGGAACTAAAAATTCAAAATTTAATTAAAATAAAGTTCATAACTACAAAAAATTGAACACATATATTGCAAAACATAAACAATATTTATACAAAAATACATACATCACATACATTTAAAATATAAACTAAAATACATAACACTAATTAAAAACTCGATATTTTAAACATCTATATTTTTGCAAACAATATTAATGACTTCTATGCTTTAAAACAATTATATTTCTTACCTTAAATGTGATATTCTTGACCACGATATTCTTGCTGTCAATATTTCTGAATCACGATATTTTCAACTCGATATTTGTGTAAGTCGACATTTCTAACTGAGGTGTCTATTACGCACCGGGAGATGGGACCGCCCGCAATGTGTGCGGTGGTCCTGCATGTATAATTAGGATGCGCCCGCCACACTGGCAGGCGCATCCTGCATTTTTTGCATTGCGGCTGGAGGTGCTGCCAGCAGCACCCGCCGTAATGCAAAAAAGGCATCTGTGCATTTGCACTAATGTAAGCTTTCTAGGGCTACTTCAACTCAAACAACTTGGCAGGCACCATGCGGTACCTGCCATGTCGTGCATGCAAATGCAGGAGGGTACCATAGGTACCCCCCATGTGCCCCCTAACCCCCCAACATCCTGGGGGCCCATAATGGGCCCCCAACTGCAAAATCTGCATTCCTTTCCGTGAAGGCTGGTTCCCGCAGCCATTGTAATATGGACGGCGGTGTCTAGCACACTCCGCCACCATATTCAAACCTTTTCCGCCCGGTCGACACGTCGACAAGGTGGAAATGCGGCGGACTGTCTTCCAGTCTGCCCCGGTACCCCCCACCATCATAATATTGTGGGGGGTCGATGGGAGGCGGGCGGAAGATTATATCGGGCGGATCGCCATTGCCATGCGGGCGGTGGCGATCCGCCTGACATTGTAATAGACCCTTGATAGTCTGTCTGAGCACACTAGGAATTTGCAGCGTGCCATACTACTCACCGCCTGCTGCAGGTATTCAAGAAGAATCTCACCCCCAGATTGTCACCCAAGTCCTCCACGAGGCATGGAATTGCTAGATCATCAAGGAACCGTCCTATATCAGCCCAATTAGTCACCGTGTTTTCCCTAGATACTGCTTCCAGGTGAGCATGCAACAAGGAGTTGATGATCACCTGCATGGAGACAAAGGTCCACCATCTGTCCGCCTTAGTATCAATATAATTGGAGGGATGTTTTCACCTGAGGAGCCATGCCAATAGTTTCCCCGATTTACCTCCTTCCCGGTGCAGCAGCTCTCTGTACTTCCAGTGGACCAGGCAATCTAGCCTTTCCCACATAGCCCCCACCCTGCGCTGGGCATGTAATAAGGCCTCACTTTGCACCTCTGCAACAGGGATCCTATCCCGAAGGGTGGCCAATGTGTCCTCTGCCTCTGAGAGGTCCCTCTCTAACCATTTCCTCATACCACCTACTTTAGGCAGGCATTCCCCACATGCCATGACCTTCAGCGCGTTCCACTCAGTCTCCCTGGCCGCAGTGGACAGCCACATTATTTCCTATGCTTTACCGTAGGAAGAGATCCACCTCAGAGGCAGAGATCTCCACCTATGAGTGAAAAGCCACCACTAATGAATTTAAATTCTTCAGTGTTGATATCTCCACCTGCACGTCTCATGGGTTGGAGACATGTAAGTCTACAACTAGAATTACGTTTTCACTCACAAATAGTGAACAGCAAAACAGTGTAAAGTTACTATGACGTTCAAGAATAACTTTGCATATGAGTAAACCAAAATGTTTACATTTACCTTGGTGAACAGGCCCTATAGAGTGGGCTTTAGCTTTGGCCCAGGCGAGTAGATGCTTCCACCTTCATTTGCAATGCACGAGGGACTATTTTAATTTTATATCTGCAAAGTACAATCATTCATCACACATTCATTTCTTTATCTTACACATGCATGCAATATGCAAGTCATCTTTTTTTTTGCTGCAACATGAATTTTAAAATAGCTTTTTTCAGCATTTAAGTATGAGCCTAGTCCTAAATTGGCTGCCTACAATGTTTGAGCACTATTCGGGTTTGAACCAGTGTTCAGCCATGTCACAGAAATAATGCTCTGGTACAAAAACACAGCTAATTCATTTGCAAGAATTTAGCAGACTGTGTAATACAGAATAGAGCAAACCGATTTTACAAATTTGAAGATGTATGCGTTCTTTATAATAGCACACGGACTGCTGAACCCTCAATAACAGGTGTTGATGTTACAAAGTGTTTCCTCTTTTGAGGATTCCCTTGAGCCCTTCTTAAGGGAGGGCTAATTATGTGATATATACTGACAGTACACAAGGTACCAAGATCTTGGTATCTGCACAGGGCCACCCTAGACCCTATTTCCTGAGGCAAGCCTGAATGAATCACCAGTGGTGTGCAATCTGGGACTGTCTGCACCTTGGTGGGACCTTCTAGAGTCTCTGAAAGGGTCTTCTGCATTGTGTGCTGTATATTATCCTGAACATATGCTGCATACAGTTACCACATGTATGGAAGAGTTACCTTTTGTGTGTTAGATGCTGCTGCTGTGCGGGTTGTGCTGGCAGCCCTGTTTCCTTGTGTTGACGTGTCCGCTTGAGAGCAATATTTGATCACTTCACAATTCCTGCTCAGTCCCTCTGCTGCTAGTAGCATACATGGGCGATGGTGAATGAGGACTATTGTTGTGGGCAGTTCTGTAGCAAGGCACCTCTTTCGGGGTTTGATCCAGGATGCATTGGAAAGGGCAGGGACTAAACCCACCCAACATGGCTGCCCAGCGGCCATTTTGGAACCACACAGGCACAAAAGGAAGCCTCACCTGTTTCCTTTGTTTCTTTCTAAAATCACTCCAGCAATGTGGAAGGAGTGACTGTGTTCCTGGTTCAAGTGATTCTGGCATTGCTTTAGCTTTTCCTGAAAAGCTCTGCAAGTCTCCAGTACCTTCTTCTGGGCAACAAATGACGCACATGGCATCCTCCCATGTGGTGGGTGCATCCAGTCAATATTCTGGTGTTTGACTTTAGTCTGATTTTGCTCTATACATGTGTTAAGTGATAAATTAGGAGCATAAGAGCATTGTCTTTTGAACACTAACTTCCTTACGTCATAAAATAGCCTGTGAGGTTACAGCTGGTGAACTATGAATAGTGACCCTTTTGTGTTCATATACATTTCTTAAGACATACGCAACCTTGCCTGCAATGTGGTTAGTGAGGAGTTTGACACTCCATGGTATAGCGAGAACCACTGAAGGTGTTGGGGCTGTCATATGTGCTGATTACCTCAAACCTTTTCCATCCACTGGGCCACCCGAGCCTCTGTGCTAATTGCAACACTGAGGTCTCTTGGAGATGTGCTACTCCAGAAGAACCATCTTGTGACAAAATACTGAGCATATGAGGTTGATTCCTCCAGAGCAATATACAGCTCTGAGATGGGGAATTTGGCGGATTTGAACGATGTTATACAAATAGTGGTCACAATGCAAACCCTCTGCCAAGAGAGGGAAGTAATGGACCAATTCCTGACAGCGGCTGTCAAACTGATGCTAACAAACTGGAAGGAATCCACCAAGACTACTACAAAGGCTGGCTCATCTGGGTCACCCACCTCAGAGGAGCAGACAATCTGGTGTTACAATGTTCTCCCTGGAAAGCATCATCCAGGGGCCTGTGGGGAACTCTGGGCAAAGCCTTGGTACCGTACGAACCGCCATAAAAAAACAGCCAGCACACGTTTTGTTGGGCCATGCAGCGTCTAAAGGCCAAGAGCCATGCCTGGACTAGTCTTTCGTTCTACCAAGTCAGAATGGTATATCTAGATGTCTGTTCTATCCTTCTCCTCCACTTATTCCTATCTTTTCTTTCTCCTTTCCCATATTAGACCTACCTCTTTACAAAATATAGCCAGCAAAGGGTGACCCATGCATAATGTACTGTCTTTTACTCTGCCATATCAGCTGCGGTAAACCCATATAACAATTGTTGTATTATGTATATAAAACTCAAAAAATAAAATAAAAAATAAAAATAACAAAATAAGAGGGCCTTCTACTCATCTAGTTCCAGCACCAAAGGCTTACAGCCCTTTAAATAATAGATTCTATTCCCATGATTGCCCCTTTAGCGTCATCTGAGTGATTCGCTGGTGACACATCCAATGTGCAGATCTTATTAGCTGAGGTGAAATTGCATACTCTGTGTTGTCCAACGGAGTATGTTGATTCTCAGTCTGAGGTATTCTTTTTAATATCTTAATATGTTATTTCAGTGGTGATGCAGCATGGTAGCCATAGTAAGGAAGAATGATCCCCCTTTGAGTGACTGGGCAGTCTTGTAAGGCTGCTTTTGTATGTTTTGACTGGCATGCCACTATTATGCCTGCAGATCATTAACCTCTTAGTTTACATTGGGTGCCCAAGGATACTTGGCCAGATTTACGAAATTCTTATTTATTCCTACGGAATTGCTATTTACGAAATGCAAAATGGTATGTACGAAATTTGCAATTTTCAAATAGCGATTCCTACAGAATAGGAATCACTATTAGGAAATTGCAAAAAAGAAATGCTATTGCATTCCCAGCTATGGGCCAAATAGGAAATGGTTTGTATTTTTTAAATAATTGCTGTTGCCTAACAGGAAATTGGAATTTAGGAAGTCCAAACCCAAGGGTGCCTGTCCCCCTAAAGGCAACCTGAAATTTGTAGTGCATATGTGCGTTTCATTCCACATTAAAAAATGCATTTTTAAATGCGTTTTTTAATTTTGCACATGGTTGCCATCAACTTTGAGTTCATGGTAATAGCATTACCTAAATGCCCAATTCGCATTTAGGAAATGCTTTGTACATGTGCTCTGGGAATCGCAAATAGGTAATCTCTATTTGCGTTTCCTAAGTCACAGTCGTAATTTGCTATTTCTACCAGGTAGAAATGACAAATTGCGACCGGTTTTTGGCCTTTGTACTTATGAAAAGGCTTCTTTGCATTTCTTAATAGGCCAAAATTGCGATTCGGCCTTTTAAGAAAGGCAAAAGCTTTCATACATCTGGCCCGTAGTGGTTACAGGACACAATTTCACTGACTGTGATGTGTGCTGAGGAAGTCTTTGAACTTATAGTTGTTTTCTCGTTGCCAGATTTCCTTCCCTCCAACACCCTGTGCCCTTCTGAGCAATTCTAATCATAGGTAGGTATTCTTTGCATCTCAGAGTCAAGGTTTCTTAGAGGTGGGCTTCTTGAAAACAAAACATGCTGTTTCTGAGGAGGTTGACTGTGTACATTTTGCTTATGAGGCACACCTCCCCAGTCTGTGGTTGGTACACCTGATTTGTGTACTCAGACACAGACTGTGACTGGATGCCCATTAAAGATTTCAACTCTTGATAGAATTGGGGAAAGATTACAGAAGTGTCAAGGCAGATGAGCAGGTGAAAGATGTATTGGGGAAGTGGAGCGATACACTGATGTAAGAGGCAGCACATATTGATGGAAGATGAAAGACACATTGGGAGATGAAGAAGGGTGTGGTGGAATATAAGTAAAATACTTTGGAAAAATAAGTCTCATTGAACATGTGCTACACACTGGGGAAGAGGAGAGATACTTTAGGGAAAGACGAGAGATACATTTGGGAAGATGGGAGACATTCATGAAGATAAGTTGTATTGGAGGCAAATGATCAAAACATTGGGGAACGAATATGGTAGTATTGATGGTCAGTGAGAGATTCATTGGTGATATGTGAGACGTTTACTGAAGAGCAATATAAGACATACTGAGAAAAAGAAGAGTGTCATAATGCCTGGACTTGGCCACAAAGTGATATCAGAATTCAGCAGTCTAAGGACAAAAAGTAAAGTGAACTGCTCCTCAGTGACAGCTCGTGTGAGGTTCAGGCAGCCAGGTGCTTTTCATGTCCATGTGCCTTCAGCCAAGGTTTGCTGGGCTGAAGATCTCTTAGCCCTGTGACATCCCCAGCCTGGAAAAGCCCTTTGAAGGTCCTCCCTCTTATGATGTGCAGCAGTATCCCTTATAAAGTCACTTCTGAAGGCTTTAGATTTCAACTTTTCAGTTGCTGTGTCACAACTTGTAATGTTCTTACCAGTTTTGGAGAGGTTCTCGACTTAGGTTCTTGAGGGTTCTGGTCTGTCTGAGGTGAGGGCAACCCTTTCTTGTAGCCACGGGGCTGCCGACAATGAAAAGCCAGAGCAGACTGTGCCTTCCAAAAGGAGTGCTAAGAAGAAAAAACCCATGTAGGAAAAAACCTCTGTTGAAGTCAGAGACTCCAGGAAGGAAAAGGAAGGAAAGAACCCATAAATAAGAGCAAACATCAGCAAGGGGTGGAGAATGGAAGGCAAGAATTCCGAATAGGAGTGGAAGGTAAAAGGAATTCAAACTGGATCAGGAAGCGCCAACCGGAAACAAAAATACACCAAGCAGGAGCAAAGTTCACCAACAGAATCAAGGACACACTAGCAGGAGCAAGGAGTGTTGCAACGCAAGCCAATGAAGGATTCAGCCTCTTAAATATCCATAGGTAGGAAGTGATGTAACAGGAAATAAGCAGTTGCCATCTTGGATAGGGAAAAGGAAACGTAAGGAATAGGAAAGGTTGCCATCTTGGAAAGGGTAAAACAAAGAACCTTCCCATGGCCCTCTGGGAAACAGGACTGAGGACTCATGGGAAGAAGAAGTAACAAGATGTCACCAGGAGAATATACTGGAAGCTGCAGTGAAATGTGCAAAACAAAAGGTGAGTGAAAATATGCCCCATAGAAGTACTGGAAGCCGCAGCTCCGAAATTGGATCTGCGCTGTTCCTACTGTGTATTAATAAGCACTATTGGGCCACTGCGTGGTCCTTAGGTGTGCCCGACTAGACATAAGCATTGCAGAGTGTAACCGCAATGCTGGAACAGCGGGCAGCTGTGCAGCACCGTGGCGCACTCGAGAAGAAGGAGTCGCCGAGTGGGGGGGCGTCAAAGGCTGCACTGCAGCCTGCGATGATGAAGCGGGCACCGCCACGGGCTGAGCCTGTGGCGCAACAGTCCAGATTGACTGTCAGGAAGCCTCCCACCACACATTCCCAATTCACATATGGTGGAATAGGATTAGCAAGTCTCACAAATATCACCCTCACCTCACCACACCCTACCCTGTTATTAGTTGGGAAAGGTCACCATTTCATTGCCTGATGATTCACAGTGTTAGCTAATGAGACAAGGTGGAGGGTCTTTCAAGGAACACAGACCATCAGCAACCATTCATTCTGCACCAAGCGTAGTCTTCTGTCAGTCTCCAGCTGGCTTTACACGTCTGGCAAGACTGCTCCCTCACCCATGCCTTTACCCATGAGCACCCGGGTCCAGTTGGCACTGCTCGGGTCTCACAGATCCCAGCAGCCCTGACTTGACATTGCCAGCTTTCTTCTCATGGGAAGGCATGCTTATCTCTTCTCCCATCACCTGCCAGTGCTGCCTTCTATGCAGAGTAGATCCCTTATCACCCTTGTGACTACCATGCCATTGGAGTATGGAATGTTTTATTTTTTGGCGTGCTTTATGAATCGGTGGGTGGATTTGATCATGTTAGCGTATGTACACTTGAGTGCTTCTTAACTTCAGCATGGGGGGCTTCAAAATTAGCTATAGTTTCACTCCATCTTATACCATGCTGACACTAGAATATAGCTGTAGGAAACTGGCTCTATATATACTACACCAAAATGAGGTATAGTGTGTATAGAGTCCAGGTGACCCCAGAGGTAGGCTGAGGTTAAAGTTAGTTAGAACCTTACTCTCTATTTGTGGTAGAGTGGCCGAGCAGTAAGGCAGTATCAGAGGACAGCGTTAAGCATTTGATGTACACACTCAATCTGCAAATGAATTCACACACTCATGAACTGAACTCTAGGCCACTTCTTTTGTATAAAAAATATACTGTTGTTTTATTTTAGAACCAAGCAAGCCTGGCACAGGTAAGCATTAAATACTGTACAGTAATACATTGCTGAATGTAGAACAGTTTGAAAATGCAATATGAATTGTACTTTGTTTGATTTACAGGGGATGCAGTAGGTTGCAATACTTAGCAAATACAGTACATTGAAATGAATAATCTTTTTCAGTAAATTACAGGTAAGTTACTTTGTTATGTTACTGTAACGGGGTGGGTATCACGGGAGAAGGAAGCGAGTCGGAAGGCTGAAAAAGTGCATTTAACGAGGGCTTTATTTTCAGATAGGCTTTCTTTCTCCTACTAGCAAGTCTTATACGGGCAAATTCATCCGTCTCCGTCCTGACTCCTTTCGGAAAAATAGGTAAGTCCAAGTTGGCTCTGCGACGTGCAGGTGGTGTTGCCGCCAGAATGTCGGGATCGCCGTCGACCTCCAGCCGGAGTCCGGGAGAGCTCCACTGGAAAATGAAGAAGAAGAAAAGAAGAGTATCAGGGGGAGTGTTTTTCTCACACTCGTAGAGGGATCGGGAGTGAGGGACTCAGTGCCACAGTGTATTTACAAGGCGAGGTGTCGAAGTGCCAGTGAGGAAGGGGTGCAGGGAAACGTGAGGCGGAAAACAGTGAGCGGATCATCCACTCCAACCCGCCCAGCCCGCAACCTTGCCCTGTACCTTTGTTAGCCACGCCCCTCCCGCGGGAGCGTGGCAGGGCGATTCGCGAAACCGTGGGCCTCCTGGCTTGACGTCTTCCGTCTTACTGGTCTCTCTCTGAACCGTCTTCTGCGTTCTCTCCTCACCACAGTCGTCCTCCGGGGAAGTGTTCTCCGGCGTCTTCCGGGTTCCACCCTCTTTTGTCGTAACGAGCTGTTCCATGGGCGGAGACTCTGCTACGTAGCTGTCGGTGTTAAAGGTACAGAGTCCAGAATCCGCCTCGCCACCCCACGGGTACGCAAAATCAGGGCTGGCCCACTCCTCTTCAGGTAATGATGTGGTTTGCTGGAGGGGGCGAGAAAGGGGTAAAACAGGCACAGCTGACCACCAGTCTTGCGGAACAGTTCCCCTTACGTCTTCAACCTCACAGGGGTGACCCGCCCCGTCACAGTTACTTTTCTAACTCAGTGCTGGATACCTAGATTCAGCACTGGGACATTTCCTGCAAACAGGTAAGTAAATAAGTTTTGGTTATTCGTGCGATTTTTAAAGAATATTTTTAGATTTCAAAACTCCACACTTAGAAACTTTTTGGAAGAAAATTGTCAATGTTATACTATGGAGGAAAAACAGGTTATCGGTTCAAAGGTACGTTATCGAGTGTGGGAGTTAAGGTTTTGGGGTTAGACTCAGGGGTCTCCCAGGGTCAGTGAGACACTCTTGTTACACCCTCAGCGGCACTAGGGCCGCCGGGTGCAGGGTGCTGTTTCAAGGTCGGGTGCACCGTTGTTTCCAATGGAGAACCTCCGGTTTGCAAAAGCACTGCAGGCAGGGAGACAAAGGACTTCTGGGTCTGACCACCACTTCGAGAAGTAAGTTGGAAAGTTAGGGGTTGGTTAGGCACTATTGGTTTGGGCACACAAGGCCATGGGCGTTGGGTGCAGGGGTGCCTTTTGGGGTCAGATATTCTTACCAGCTCCTGGTCGCAGTTAGGGGGGCTTTCTAGCTGCAGCAGGTTCATCAGAGGTAGCAGTTTTTGCGCTAACCTAAGACTGACGGCCCTTTCAGTATTGCTTTGTAGGCCCCTGTCCCCAGATACAGAGGGGAGGAGATTATGGGCATTGCAGAGGGGACACGGCTGAATGATCAAGCTATAATTTTTAAGTATGGACCATTCCTGTCATCCGGGGGCGCTTGTTTAGTAGAGAGAAGTAGGGGAATGGACTGTAATAAATTTTAAAAAGTTGGGGCACACCGTGCCCTTCCGATCCCGCCCACTTCTACCACTGCCTGTGTGGGGGGGAAAAGTGACTTCAGGACCTCAAAGTTTTTCTTAAAAGGCAACACAGAGTACAAAAAAGCCTCAAGTTGTTTAACCCAACAATCGCTCTCAAAAAACATTCCATAGTGTTGTATTTTTTTTAATCTAATCTGCTTGGATTTTGTAATCTGTTCTGACATTCATTGATGGCCCGTTAATCACGCTGCTGAATTCCAGAGTTGTCGAATGTTAACACTGCTTTCCCTCTATTACTTAGCCACCTAACTCTTTCTCCAACCACCCTAAGCTTCCTGTCTCCTAAACTAACTGTTGCAGATTCTTGTTCATACCTACTTTCTCCCATTCGCTTCAGTCTTACAATAAAGAAAAGTTGTGGCAACCACCCTCTCAAATGAAGCACTGCTTGCCACAATTGCTAAAAAGGGGTGTTTTTTGTCTGGCTTGTCTGGGTTTCAGTTGTGCTCTATTTAATAAAAAAAATACATGATCTGAGTGCCTGAATGCAGGTGCCATATAAAATGTTCTCTAAGATTCAACTGCAGAATTTTACTTTTTTGTTCTTTAAGATCCTCTTCTACACCTTCTTTAGAGATCACATGTTGATTGGTTACAGTTATTCTGGGACACACAAAAAAGCAGATCATCCCATCCTAGACTCCAGGGAATGAACAGTGAAAATCTTTCAAAAGCTGGCTCTGCCTTCGTTAAGTTTGACAAGGAAAACAAATGAAATTTCAATGCAGCTGCTATGGCACGCCGCACTCTGACCTCCCATTGCCCAGACATTAACAATCATTTGCAATGCAATAGATCTCGCATTAGTGAAATTTGGAGCTATTGAGGTTGCAAATAGTCTTTTTTATTTTGTAAATGTAAAAAAATGTAGTTCAGCTTAAAGAATTTCTCCAAGGGGGAATGGAAATCAGGGGGCGCCTTCTTACTCCCACCCCATGGGTGCCTCATCTGGAGAAGCTGTCCCTGCAAGGTGTTGACAGCTCTTGTGTCTGCCTGCGGAGAGGGGTTGGGGGTACCGGGCACACAGGGCTCGCAGCTGTAACTGCTCTCCCAGGCCTGCCCATGGCTCACCCACTCTCCTTCGTGCTCGCTCTATAAGCAGAAGCTGAGTAGAGCCCCATTATTTTCCAAGCTCTCCTAACAGCCAAACCCTTGGTGCTCAGCAGTGATCTATGGCTTCTGGAAGGGCGGGCTGATGCCTGGCTGGACCACTGTGGGTAATCTGGTGTCCTTCTGTAGCGCCCACAGTAACAGAATCGCTGCTAGGCGCTATGAAGGATTAGGCGTATACCTAATACGCCCACCAGTGTCTTATTTAGAACCCTGCACATGCACATTTCAACCTGTCCACCAGTACCAATTAATTTGTCAGCTAATGCCAATTCATTACACCTTTTACATTTCACATTGGTCACTAATGTTATTTTCTTGCACTGTCCACCACTGCAGCTTTTAGCGTTGGTCACTAGTAGATGCTTCTTACTCTGTCCACCAGTACAGCTTCAAGCACTGACCACTACTACATGCTTCCAGTGGTTAATTTGAACCTGTGGGGTGCACTGGTATGTAATTCTCCTCATCAGACTTTTCCTGAGAGCGACAGAAGGAAAAGCACACAAAACAGAAAGAGGGAAGTACAGGAAGACAGAAAAGCACCACCTCCGCATCAGTGCACCACCATCAGCGCATCACCACTGCACAAACTCAGCACCACCAGAGCACCAGTGCAGCACTACCTCAGTATCAGCATAGCACGATCTCAGCATCAGCATAGTACTAGATATACATACTTCACTTCCCATGCACTCACTTTAAACCCCCCCCCCACTGGTATTAGTGCGACCGTCGGTCACACCAAAGACCAAACTTTGCAACCCCCGGGAAAATGTCTGTGAGTAACCATGAACTAGAGTTGGCAACCCAATGCTGTGTGGCTCCAACTGGTGAGATATAAGCATAATAAATTATTTGGCCTATGGGTCCTCTGTCCTTCCTTTTCAGCTGGCCATTCTATTTGGGTACAAATGCAGGCCTGTAACAAGATCAAAGGTCTGTAACTGCTCCCACGCCCCCCCCCCCCCCCAAAAAAAAAGGGAAACCTGACTACATGAAACCTACGCACTGTGCTCTGCATACAATTCTCAATCATGCCAGATGGTTCTTCCTGGGGTACCAATGGATCAATTACTCTGATGTTATAGATCTCCTCTTCACCCTGCCCTCCAGCACCCACACACAGACCCTCAGCAGTGGGGTAGATTACAAATCTATTAAATACAACGTATTTCTGATTCTCTCTATCATGGCCCCTCCTTTTCTTTTTTTAATTTCGGAGAATTTTATTGAGCAATTTTTCATGAACAAATTAACAGAGAGAAAAGGACAATCGAAGAATACAAGTGTCCAGTTTAAGATTTACAGTTCAAATGTAGAGTTCTGGAAGGTTGATTGTTGTAAACCAATTGCCTGTTTTTCCTGTTCTCTCTATGATCTGTATTCTACTCTTTGCTCTCTCTCTCATTCTAGAATTAGCATGTTAGCTTTGTGTCTCCAGGTTCTGCTTGGACAGTTGGTTGACTGGTCAGCAGGCGCTGGGTCCTTTTACTGCTGTGCTCTTAAATAAATCTCCTTATTTACTGCCACTGACTGGAGGAGTTTATTTACAACATTCTGGCGACTTGTGCCTGCGATGTTTTTCCTGTTCTCTCTATGATCTTTATTCTACTCTATGCTCTCTCTCTCATTCTAGAATTAGCATGTTAGCTTTGTGTCTCCAGGTTCTGCTTGGACAGTTGGTTGACTGGTCAGCAGGCGCTGGGTCCTTTTACTGCTGTGCTCTTAAATAAATCTCCCTATTTACTGCCACTGACTGGAGGAGTTTATTTACAACATTGATCGTGGCCTGAGGGTTTAGATTACAGAACAAAATCAAGGTAACAGCTGAAAAATGAGAGCAGAACAACATATGGAGAATCGGTAAACCCAAAGATGTGTGATATGGCGTTAAAAATAAATAATAGAGTAAAGTGAACTGAGTAAAATGAATGGAGACAGGTGGGCATGATATTTCTGATTCTCTCTATTATGGTGCCTCCTTTTCCTTTCTCTTGTCCCCCGTGTGCAAGAACCAAGGCAGCATAAACGTTTTACAACAAACAACGTGATATTACTGCTTGACTGGTCATCTGTGTCACCAGGCATTTTCCCCTGAGGCCTTGGCACTAAGGGCAGGTTTCCAAGTGCATGATTGCTGCTGAAGGAAGTGGAGGGAGACGCGAGCAAGGGCTACTGGCCCATATTTGAACACCGACTGGATGACCGCCTCAGCCTCTGGGCTGCCCTCATCTTGAACATGAAGCACTCAAGTACCAAAGCAGCTCTTGCTCTAGGTCTCTAATTGAACATTAGTGGATCGGAAGGCTGTAAAGGGGCATATTTCTGAAAAAGTCACACAGCAATAGCTCAGTAAGTCACCTTGTTGGGGGCTGCTATTCATGACTGGGAAAGGGCAGGCATGCACCATCTTTAAATAATACAGCTCATTCCTGCCTTATCCGCAGTGCTGGCACAGTTTTGGCTATCTATCACCAGTCCAGGAACCCTTACATCATGGTGCAAGGGTACCTGTGCTGCATACAGGATGGTTTTTGTGAAGGAAGGGGCACCTTCCTGCACAAAAACATAGTGCCGATATTGGCAACCCTCTCCTGCAAAATGGTAAACAGCTACCTAGCACAGAATTAATCATAGAAATCACACAACAAATGGTACGTAGCTACTTAACACACAATGCATCAAATAAATCACACAGCACATGGTTTGGTGGTAAAAAGTTTGCTGCAGGTTTATTTTACAAATGAAATATGCCAACGTGGTGGGTTAACTTATGAGCGTCCAAGGGCAGGCAGCGATGAGCAGGCTAAGCTGCCTCCAGCCTGACAAGCCAAACGGCACCCCAAGGCCTACCCATTTGGTGCTACAATTTTATTTGGGGAGTTTTTTACCTTAAATACTGTCGCCCACCAGTCCACGGTTATTGCTCATGCCTTTTTAGGGTCAGAGCTTCACCAGGCAAGCCCCCAGTTGCTCAGGCTTGCAACTACCCGAGGGACTAACTGCAAATGTGTCCAAAACCATGGCAGTTGGGTGAGAACACCTATGGAACACCACCCTAGCGTAGAGTAAGGAAGTGCAGGATTTGCACTTAAGATTTATAAACCCATTCAGGGGCACACAAAGTGGCCTTTTGTGGCTTTCTTAATCTAATTTTTCAGTTGTGTTGCACATGTACATCGTTGAGTGGTGCAAGCGTGATGGAATTGGGGTCATAAATATATTCCTGAATGGTTATCGGTTGGGGAGAGAAAATAGTGACAGTTGTGTCTTGCTCATTTTGTTTTCTGAATCTCCCAGGAGCCACTAATCTCCATTCATTTTCAATTTACGTTCATCAGACAAGCACAGGAGGGTTGATGGATAGTTAGGGGTCGGGTTCTCTTACAAGGGATGCGATGTGCTCAGAAAGACAAAGTCTTACCCCAGAGAAGACAGTGCAAGCTGAGTCAGCAATGCAAGAAGATGTCTGGGGGTACTGCAGTGTGTCTGGCACAGGACAGAGAAGCTGGGCTGCAGGGCAGCTTAGGAGGTACCAGACACTGACTGATGTGATACCCTCACATTTATGTATAGAGCTATAAGCAGTAGAGGCTGGTGTGGGTGCGGAGTGTCGGGGGTGGGTAGGGTGACGACAGGGAGGTAGGGAGAAGGGGGGAACAGAAAACAAAATACATTAAAAAAATACTAAGAACTTACCTGCCAATGCTCTTTTCTGTGTCCTTGCTGCCGCAGGCTCTGGATGCGCTCTCCTTCCTCCTGGCGCTCTCCTCTGCTAACTCGGACAGAGAGGGAAGATCTTCCACCCTAGTACAATTCGAAACCAGCCAATCCTGGAGCTGTGCTACAGCTCCAGTATTGGCTAGAACAGGCTAACCCAGAGCTACTTTTGAGGATGGGGGCCTGCGGATGCAATCCCTGGGCTGTTTCTCAGCCTTGAGATTGCAGGCTCTGAAGTGCGCAAGTCAGATTGGTCGGCTGTAGGCAGGCGGTCAATCTGACCTGCGCACTGGCAGGGGGCTGCATTACTAGTGTAATTGGAGTCACTCACTAATATCTGCAGGTTTATTAAGTCTGTTCCCCTCAAAATCGTTGCTTCGCTGGTCACCTGTGTGGTTAGATGGTTTGATAGGCAATGCTCCAGAGCCTACAAAGACCTCTAATGTGGGCCTGATACTGACAATGCACTTAAACTCTGCTGTACCTGGTCACTTTCCATCAACTTGGTCCCAAGCTATAATAGTCCCTGTCTTTAAAAAGGGCAATAGATCAGATCCGGTCTGTTTTAGACCCATTTCCCTTATAGACTCGGAGGTGAAAATTAATGGTAGGATTTTATTAAAACACCTCACGGATTGGACTGAGGAGCGGGGCTTTTTGTGTGGCCTACATTATGGGTTTCGCCCTGGTCGGGGAACAATAGAACGTACATTGAACCTCTATCTTTTAACCTGCAAGTATAACAATACCAAGAAGGGGGGCATCAATCTGTCCTTCATGGACCTGAGCTTGGCCTTTGATAGAGTTAACCGTTCTAAGCTTTGGTACAAGATTAAACAGATGAATGTTGATGTAGGTTTCATTAATTTTCTGTGTGATTTGCACAACTGTCTTTCCGCCAGTGTTAGGTTTGGTTCCTATGGGGAATGCACTGAGCACTTTGAACTTCAGCGAGGGGTGCAGCAGGGCTGCATTTTAACTCCTTTTTTTTTTATATCAACAATATAGAGCAGGCCCTGACAGTTGCAGGTGTTGAAGTCCCCAGAGTAGGACGCAGCTCCATCCCTGCCTTGCTAAATGCGGGTGACACCGTTGTAATGGCCCGTACTGCTAAAAGCTTTGATAAGCTCCTTACTCTATTTATTAATTTTCTGTATAGTCTTGACCTATCCACAAATTTTTCAAAATCACATGTCATGAAGTTTGGTCCATCAAAAGAGAAAACAATGAAATATGTAATAGATGGCCAACACATTAGTACTGTGGGTAAGTTCAAGTACCTGGGGATACAACTGGATTCTGAGCTTAATAGGCATTCGCTTATTAATCAGAATGTTTCCTCTTTTTAGCAGGGCGAAATTTGGTATTAGGGATTTTTCCCCCCGATTGGGGCGTACTCCTATCCAATCTGTCTTGGAGATCGACAGGGCGAAATGTATCCCCGTAGTGTGCTATGGTAGAGGAATTTGGGGATGCACCTCTCCAAGTAGCGGAAAATACATTTTAAGGAGTCTCCGGGGAGTCTGCCAAAGTATACCTTATGAAATCGTTCATGAAGAATTAGGCATGGATTTTTTTGTTGATCGACTTCACCTTAATCCATTAAAACTTTGGAACTCAATTTGGACAAAGGAGGAGTTGAGTTTCAGTTGACAGATCTCGCAAGACAGCTTGCAATCAGATTCCTTGGTTGGGTATGTGGTGCGTAGCCTGCAGGTGATAGGGAGGCCGGATTTGTTTGTTAACACCACATACATAGCTTGTGCTGATGGAAAATGGGTTGAAACCGCTTTATGGACAAGCTGATATCAGAACGCGAGGCCGTTGCTTTAACAAAACACTCTATGGGACACGCGCTATTAGTGAAAACAGTTAGTAATATTTAATCATATCTGACTTGGGCTATAACTCGTCATCAACGCCGATTGTTGACCTATTTTAGATAAAATTTATTTCACTGATTGGTCCCTTTTAATCGTGGTTGTTTTAAGTACTCAGATCTGCCTCTTTGCAACTGCGACAACACATCGATTAATGACACATTACATATGGGTATGTTCTGCTCAATATACAGTATTTTGCTACTCAAATTTATATGCCCAATTTTATTACCACTGAATTTTAACCAAGATAGGCCAGCCAAACTGTTTTTTTACAGCTGTTGAACCCACCTTCTACTTGCTTTTTCCTTGTACGTTTTCTGGTGGGAGTTCTAAAATATGAACGATTATGGCACTGACATTTTGTGTGCTGTTTTTCAAAAGATCTGCCTTTTAAAATCGAATAAAGATTATGTAAATAAAGTACTAGTGCAAGTGCACTGGCCCGCTCCGTCCCTGCCGTTGCGATGCAAAAGCGCGACCCTTGGATACAATAATAAAATGGTATTTATTACCATTTTATTAATGTGTGTGCCTGCTGCACTCACAGCAGGCGGGGCAACGCTCCTCCACCATAATGGAGGAGCTGCCACTGGCTATAAGCCAAAATAAAAGTAAAGACTCAAATTGATTGTCTTCTATTTATTTGTAATCTAGAATATCAGAATAGACTCTGTACACTGGCATCCATAGCATATGTTGTGGCATTTTTTCATGTGCTTTTGTGTTAACAAATGTCATTTATCCAAAACCAGGATTCAAGGGGTTATATTTGTGCAGTAAGGTAAAATCACTTTAAAAACGTCTCCCAAGGATTAGGAAATGTTTTCTCCCTGGTGTAAGGTAATTTGTTGCAATCAATTTGGGAGGAAATAAATTATGTTTTTCTAATGTCCATAAACTATGTTTTTCTAATGGCCATTTTACTGTATTGTTACAGATATTTTGAGTTTGATGTTTGTGCTGTAGTGATTCATGTGTCAATGTACCTCTCTTAATACGGCTACTTAAAATAATATCTGCCATTAGTCACATTACGAGTTGGAATATACAGTTATCGTTCACAATCCCTTTCGCTTCACAATGCCAGTTTATATTAGCTCTCACCATGTACCTATATTCTCATATGGAAACATTTTCAGAGCTCTTGTAATGCACTTCTGTTCTGACCTGCAACTTGCTCCTGGGAGTAGCAAGAGAGGCCACCCAGTGCTTCTTGATGTACCATGGACTGCTACCCTAGGACTGCAATATCCAGAGGGCTCTCAAAATGCACCTCCACGGGCTGGCATAGGGAGGTGAAGGAAGTGACCCGTTTAGGGCCACCCGGTCACTCACAACCGCCTCTCAGCCTTCCATAAAATGAAGAGTCGGTCAGACAGTAGAGAATACAAACCAAAGTTATTTATTAGTATTTGCTCGAGCGGAGTCCGGTCTGACCAGCCTCCTTAGATAGCTGCCGAGGGACTGACCCCCGACCACAAAGTTAAGTCAGATATACATTTCCAAAACCCATAACACACGCCGAGACTGGAATTCTCCAGCCTGGGCACTAATGAACAAAGGAGGTACAGAAAGATGAGCTACCGTCCTGAGATCGGGTACACACTATCAAACTTCAAGGTTACTCTCTGAGAGTGGGAGCAGAGCTACCTAGGAGGAAAGGCATGCAAAAACAGAACAAGCTATTCATTAGTGCAGTGAAGCTCAACCTTGAAGAATAAAAAGAAACAACCGAATCTGCTGAGGTAGACAGTATGAGACAGAGGCTTCATTTCGATCATGGCACAAAATGGCGGCTATATACAAAATGGGGCCGCAAATGCTAACTTTACTTGCATAATGCTAGAAGGAGTTAGCTGGATGTGTTTTCCAGTCCAACAGAGGTGTGAAAACTACAACTTACAGGTTGCATACCATTAGGTTAGGTCATTTAATTACCATATGTCATGGGTATCTATATATATCCTGAAGGTCAAAAGCTCCAATATGAGTAAGATAGCTTGGGGAGTTAATGGAGAGAAAGAGAGAGCGAGAGAGAGAGAGAGAGAGAGAGAAAGAGAGAGAATGTCTGTGCGTGTATGTGTGTACAAGTGAGTGGGGCATTACTTTACTACCTCAAAAGTATCCCTTAGTAACAAGAAAAACAGCAATTAGACACTGCATCAATGCGCGCAATCACTCTCTTTGCTTTCCCTTAAGGCATGAAGTAAGAGACAGTGACACCTGTCACTGCTTTCCCAGACCTGACTAACGAATACCAGTACGCAGATACGACTGGGTGTCGATCCTTCTCCTCCCCATATGCCCCTACACACAGGTAAAGGATGACAGTCAAAGTGCTTGCAGAGAGGGGTGGTATGCCATGCAGGCCAGTGTTAATTATGTATAGTGCCTATGTCGCACAGAGGCTGCTCCAAGGCCCTGAGACTTTTGGCAAATTGAGCGTAACTCTGCCATATATTTGAACAGGCCTTTGTGAGGCTGACATTTCGGGCATCCGTTGATCGCTACACCCTGGACTGTTTTAAGCAGAAACCTAAAATCTAATTGTGAGCCTCATGATCCATGGAACAGCACACAGCAGCAAAACACGTGTGTGTGTGTGCGTGCGTGCGTGCGTGCCTGCGTGCCTGCGAGCGCTTCCGTCTCACGCACACGTTTCGGGGTTGCATTATCTGTCATAGAAGCAGTAATGGGCAGCATGTCCTGGCTCAGTGTATACAACTGTATTTATTCCCCGGTAGAATTTCCGTTTGCTATTTTGCTAAGGGAGCACGGTGTATTAGTGATCACCCAGTGTCATGTCTGGTGCACACAAGTGTATCACAGGCACATGCATGATTTCTTGCTACGGAGATCTGTTTCTCAAAACTACAGTATGACTCTCAAGGAAGAGTAAATATCTGCATAACCGACGGTTTCTTAACCAATATTTAAGGAAAAATAGTGCTGCAAAATGCACTCTTTGGCTTCTATTTTTCTAAATGTGTTGTTGGGAAATCCACTTCTATGCCTCGCCTGCTTATTATGCTCTCTCTCTAGGGCAGTGTGTGGCTGCCTCATTTATTTTTCCATGGGTTGCTCTCGGTTCCTAGTCCAGCCTTGAAACAATACCGTGGACTTATAGTTGTTTAATGTGCCAGAGGATATGAGCTTTGGGGTAATTCAGGCTTACAAGAGTTAGGAGCTTGCAAACAATTTCAGGTTCATAGGAAACGGAGTTTGAAATACATTTAACTTTTTTTTATAATTTTGAATAATTCCATCTTGTCTGGATCTATAGTTTTAGATAATGCCTGTCTGCAAGTGTCTGAAATTTGGCCGTGTCCCTCCTGGCAATCGTCAAAGTTTAGGATAAATACATTTTAAGAGGGTCTAAAAACTGTGATTCATTCAACTTGGGGGTTGTTTGAAATTAGGTTTTAATCTGGCGAAGGGTGGTCCTATGTTGGGTTATTGGCAGATCTATATGATGGAGTTTCAGATTCTTTCATATCCCTGCATATGCTAGTTTTCTAAAGAAAAGTGTGCAGTATTCCTTCAGTCCTGGGTCACAAGTGAGCCTGGTTTTAACAGTGTGATGTACAAATGCAGGCTGTGGCCAATCGCAGGCACGCTCTGCATTGAGCAAGCAAAGCCCACTTCCCATTATTCGTTCCAAAGAGGAAAAGACACTTCCTGTCACTGCCTTTGCTCTTAAGATTTCTATCCTGCCGAGGAGAGAGCGACTCCGACAAGACGCGATGGGGAACGCCACCAGTGAAAACAAGGACTTCCCGAAGCCCTTCTCCCTATGTAGCCGACGCAACAGCACCGATAACGAAGAAAGTGTTCCACTGGACAGCCAGCACAATGGGCAAGTACAACCTCATCTTCCAGCTGTGCTTTTAGACTTTCCATTGTAGTGTACCTTGAGAAAGTGAACAACTTGCATGGGAGCTGGAAGCTTACTCCTTCCTACTTCAAGCCCTATTGGGTCAGCTTGTCGCAAGTGGTTGTTGCAATAGATTCATAGGTGTGAGGTTGATCGCTTACCTTCCATGACTTTTGGTTGCTCTGGGTTCACATCTGAAACTGATCAGAGAGACTCATTGGCAACACAGTCGCGGAGATGAGTTTGTTGAGAATCCTCTGCACATACCTGTTGCTCTAGCATTACATCTTGGGGTATACCACCAAATGGTTGTGCGGTAGAACATGCCGCTTCCCCTCCAGCGACAGAACTTTGTGTTGTCATCTGTATCTTGACTTGACAGATGCTGCCATTCCTTTGTATCAGCTGCTCTGGATTTTCGCTACTATTTACAGAGTGAAGGCATGCTGATATGTTTAACCGTGGTGCCCTGAGCTCCAGAGGGTGCATGGGGCTGTTGGAGGTACTTGTGTTCTGTGTCTGCACCTGTATGGATAGTGCACTAGCCCTCATAGAATGTGGACTGTGTCGTTTGTGCCCAGGTAGTGGTTGGATCGGTGATACAATGTATATATGGTCATTGATATCTTTGTCTGTCTCTGATCCAATTTGAGCAAAGTGTTTTTTCTCTGTGTTGTGATATATGAGAGTGCTGTGATCCTCTTTGTGGCTTGATGTTTTTTGTAATTGTCCTGTTCGTTCTTTTTCAGATGCTGTATAGTCTGTGATTTGTCGCTGCATGGTTCTGTGGTCTGTTTGCATTGTATGAAGTGCTGTATACTTTGTGTACTCTGTATTTCGTGATTTGACGTCACTGTGGTCCTGTTCATGATCTTTCAGATGCTGTATAGTCTGTGATTTGTCGCTGGATGCTTGTGTGGTCTGTTTGCATTGTATGAGGTGCTGTATACTTGGTGTACTCCGTATTTTGTGATTTGACGACACTGTGGTCCTGTGTGTTCTCTTTCAGATGCTTTATAATCTCCTTTTTGTCGCTGGGTGGTTCTGTGGTCTGTTTGCATTGTATGAGCTTCTGTATACTCTGTATTTCGTGATTTGACGCCACTATGCTCCTGTTTGTCCTCTTTCAGGTACTGCACATGGATGTACGACATTACAACGCATGCTTTACATCGCATGCTTTTACAACGCGAGTTTTACAACGCATACCATTACAACGCATAGCGCTTTGGGGTGCTGGGTAGTGAATAGTTTAATTTACTATTCCAACTCCAGTCCCCGTGGACACTAGGGAAGGTGTTGGACAGTAAATTAAACATATTCCCTATCCTAGAGCGTCCCCCAGCGCAATGCGTTGTAATGGTTTGCGTTGTAAAAGCTGCGATGTAAAAGCATTGCGTGGTAAAAGTTGCGTTGTAAGTGATGTTTCGCACTGCACATTCTCTGTCTTGTCACTGGATGGTGCTGTGGTCTGTTTGCATTGTATGGGGTGCTGCATACTCTGTATTTCGTGATTTGACGCCACTGTGGTCCTGTTTGTACCCTTTTAGGTGCTGCACAGTCTCTGTTTTTTCGCTGGATGGTTAAGTGGTCTGTTTGCATTGTATGAGCTTCTGTATAGTCTGTATTTTGAGATTTGACGCCACTGTGGTCCTGTTTGCCCTCTTTCAGGTGCTGCACAGTCTCTGTTTTGTCACCGGTTGGTTGTGTGGTCAGTTTGCATTGTATGAGGTGCTGCATACTCTGTATTTCGTGATTTGACGCCACTGTGGTCCTGTTTGTACCCTCTTAGGTGCTGTACAGTCTCTGATTTGTCACTGGATGGTTCTGCGGTCCTGTTTGCACTGTATGAGTTACTGTTTAGTCTGGGTCTTGTCACTGGATGGTGCTGTGGCCCTACTTGTACTGTATGAAGTACAGTTGGTGTTTTGTTGTTGTTAAAAAAAGGTCTTGTTTGTAAGAAGTGGCTGGTTCTATGTCCTGTTACCAGATCCTGCTGTGATCCTGTTTGTATAGTTTCTGGTGCTACGGTCATGTGTTCTGCATCAGCTGTATACTTTGAGCCTTATTTATGTAGGCCTTGCGCCGCCGATGCGTCACTTTTTCCCATTTTAAAAGTGGCGCACCGGCGGTGCAAGGCCTTCATAAATAAGGCCCTTTGATTTAGATTTTTGGTTTGTGCTGTGGTTCTGTTCGTATTGCATGCTGTGTTGTATTATCTGTGTTTTGTGATTTGACAACACTGTGGTCTTGTAACCAAAAAGGATACTGAGTTCCCCGGGGATCAAAAGGAGGTATGGGAGAGTGGAGACAAAACTAAACTATAGTCAGGGAACTGGGTGTTCCCTTGTTGGAACTAAGGGACCTCACACACCCAGAAATCTAGGTGTCATGCTTCATCATTGGTCCCCTGCTCCTCGTCAGACTGGCGCTGCAATGTCTGACGGGCGCCGTAGGCGCTCTTTGTTGGAGATCTTTTGTTCCAGCCAATAGTTTGTATGCGCGTGAGGGGTCTGGTGGTGGTGTAGTCGTGAAGGGAAAGTGAGGTTAAAAGGAGGTGAGTCAGTCCACAAGGGATTTTATTCGGGTGGCTTATTAAAAGGGTGGGAGGGGAGAAAGAAACTGTTTAATTGACAGCGGACTGACTCAACCCTCTAAAAGGTCGACATGTTTCATGCCTGTCTGGCAATTCTTCAGGACCTCAAAACAGATGTACTACACAGTGAAAAAATAAGGAAAAAAGTTAAAAGGATACAACCTCACTGGGTCAATCAGGGAGCAAGCCAACAGGTCCTACTCTAAGGGGGAACCCTACAATACACAGCTGTTTCGCGCTACCGGTCGGAGCGCCGTGCGTGGGGGGTAGGTCTTTCCACCTTTGCTGTTTGATGCCAAGGTATTTACCTCCTCGAACAGCCCCATGGGAACAGACTGCGGGGCCCTCCAGGGTTATATTGTAGGGTTTCTTTCTCCCCTCCCACCCTTTTAATAAGGGAGTCAGCCACCCGAATAAAATCCCTTGTGGACTGACTCACCTCCTTTTAACCTCACTTTCCCTTCACGACTACACCACCACCAGACCCCTCACACGCATACAAACTATTGGCTGGAACAAAAGATCTCCAACAAAGAGCGCCTACGGCGCCCGTCAGACATTGCAGCGCCAGTCTGACGAGGAGCAGGGGACCAATGATGAAGCATGACACCTAGATTTCTGGGTGTGTGAGGTCCCTTAGTTCCAACAAGGGAACATCCAGTTCCCTGACTATAGTTTAGTTTTGTCTCCACTCTCCCATACCTCCTTTTGATCCCCGGGGAACTCAGTATCCTTTTTGGTTACAAGTTATCTGGACATATACTCTGGACCCCGTAAAAAACTGTCCACACTGGTTCCTTCCTTTGTACTAAACACTGTGGTCTTGTCTGTACTATTTCAGGTACTACATATGATGGGGCAGATTCACAAGATATGCAAGCCCTTTGACTGCGCCACTCTGCAGCACTTTCAAAGCACAGGAATGCAACATATTTACAATAATATGTTGCATTCCTGTGCTCTCCCCTGCTGCGCACAAACAGCTGCCATGCGCCTGCGCAGGTACCCTTGCACCATGGTGCAAGGATGCCTGTGTCATGGAGAGATTGTTTTTGTGCAGGAAGGTCACCTTCCTGCACAAAAACAATCACTACAGGCATTTTCCCCTTTCAATGTGTGCTGTAGAATGCAGCACGCATTGAAAGAGGAAAAAACGAGGAAAATTAAAACACCCCAAGTTTACGATTCCTTGTAAATCTGGAAATGTGTCAGGTTCCATGGGTGTTGTGTTGTGTGGAACTCCCCTTTCACGCAAAGTGTTGCGTGTAAAGGGGCCGTATTTACAAGGACAGGAAAAGTCACGCAGGGTGGCTTTTCCTGTCCTTGTAAATATGGGGCAGTGAAATGCGCTGCCGGTGCGTCACGTATAGTGATGCAGTGGTGGCACAAGGGACTTGTAAATTTGCCCCTTTGTGTTTTGTTAATGGATGGCGCTATGCTCCTGTTTGTACTGTAGTAGGTGCCGTTTAGTGTTTTCAGTGGACGGTGCTGCGGGTCGGTTTGTAATGTATGAGGTACTCCATGGTCTGTGATTTGTTGGTCAAGGAAGAAGTCTTCATAAGACGTTTCTTTTACTGTGTGTGTCTTATTAGTAGATGGGGGTGTCCTCCTGTTAGTACAGTTGCTGGTACTACAGTCGTATGTGTGCTATACCAGGAGCTGTATAATTTGAGTTTTTATTATTAGATTGCACTGTGGTCCTGTTTGTGCTGTATGAGGTGCCCTAGAGTCTGTGCTATGTTATGATTGGCTCTTTGAACCTGTTGTACTGACCAGGTGCCCCAGAGCCGGTGTTTTATTACTGGGTGACAGGCGCTGTGGTTCTGATTCCATGCTGTTCCCTAATCTATGGCAAGTGTCTCTGTTGTATCTTAAATCTTCCTGCTGCTCAGCTTGATTGCATGTGATGTGGAATGTTGGATGGATGGAATGTTAGTGTGTTGTGAATGTCAGTTGGGTGATGGCTGAGCAGCAGGACAGCTGCTCCTGATGGGGTTATCATTATATCTTACTACTTAACATCTTAACTTAAATAAAGTAACTTACTAATCTACAGTTCCACCTTCTTTCTGATTACTTCAGTCTCATTGTATTTTTTACTTTGGTGTGCTTCCGTTATTGTATGACCATCACGGTCCATGTCTTCACATTCAATGGCAACAACCTGAGTAAATAACGGATTGCATAAGGCTGTACTTCTGTAAAAACCAACCTCAAGCCAACTGCCTTCAGAGCAGCAGCTCCCCCACTGTCCATTTACAAACTCAGAGAGCAGCACGGAACAGCTCGAAAGCAGACAGTGCAGTCCGCGTTGTAAACCCTCCGCCGCCACCAGCTGCGGAAACGTCACTACTGCCTGTAATACATTGCATATATGCAAGGACACTGGAAGGCAATTCTGCAGCGACTGCCCATTCGGCATAAATAGGCTAGGCTTAATTTACGCCGGTGGTTGCAGTTGGCTTGCACTTTCATTCATTTTTGGAGAAGAGGACTTATTATTTCATTATCAGACTGCCAGGAGAAAGGCAGACAGGGCAGAGGAAAGGAAGAAGAAAGATATGGGCAAAAAGTGGCACAGGAAGAAAATAAAGATGGAAAGTAACCTGCAAGAGGTACATAACTAGAAAGGAAGCATAGTATCGTCATTGGCATCCTTCCCCACCCCTCCAACATAACATACATTCCAATAAATAAACACACAAGACAATTTTTTGTTTGAGAAAAGTTGCTGCAGGTTTATTAGATACACTGTTATGTAATAGGTGGGTTATCTTACGGGTGATCCAAGGGCAGGCAACCAACTGGGCCGCCTGATGAGCCAGGCAGCAATGGGGCGAACCCCACCTGTGCTGCCCACACTTGTGATCCTCTTCCCGGATCAAGTGACCCTTGGTACCTTCTTACTCATGCCCCTTTCTGGGCAAAGTGTAACATAGCAACCCCCCCTGGTTGTTCAGGCCCACAACCGCCCAAAGGACTAGCGGGGTGCCAACACTGTTTCCAGGACCCTCCAATGAGCCTCCTAGGATTTGGCTCTGGCACCCCCTATGGTGCCGCGCAGAGGTACCCTTCTGTACTGGCCTGCATCCAGATCGCCACAGCTCTGGAGGTGGCCACCATCGCCGCCATAGCCCCGCACCACAGCTAAGGTCTTACCTGCAACCTCTCATCTCTAGCATCTTACTTAAGTCTAAGGTCCATGCCTACTGGCAATAAGTGAACGCCATCAGCCTCAGAGTACCCTTTCACCTTCTCCTGAATCATCTCGTGTCAGATGAATCCCAGACCCCTCTGGTCAGTAAACTTGCACAATGCCCCATTAACTCGCTTACGGAAATGCTCAACCTCCTCCCCAGATTTTGCCCCTAGCCACATTCTACGTGGAATCATCTCTGACCAGTAAACCTCACATTGCCCCATGCGCTTGCTGATTTTACCTAAATCGCTTTTCATGGCCTGTAAGAGTAACCTTCTCCCCATGGCAATGAGGTCGTTGCCCCCCAAGTGTATCACTAACATTTTTGGGGGAGCCCTCTGTGCTGCCAGTCTCTGCTCCAGTCTGTTCCTGAGGCTGCTCCATCTCATTCCATGGAAACCCATCCACTCAAACTGTGTCTGTAGGAATCCCCGCATTGAGTTCCGGTGCGCCGCCCACTGAGCCACCCTGGAGATGCATGAATGCCCGATCACCCATACCTGGAGCCCTAGTAAAGTAAGAGACACAGTTTTCACACTCTACTCTTTTAATGATTGTTCATAACACGGATAATATGACATTAGGTACACTGCAATTCACTGCACACTAATAATACACAAAGTACATCAAGGGCAGACGTAGCGCTTGTAGCATGCGGACTCCCACCGCCAAACCTTCTTTATGCCCCCTGGCTCCATGCCTGCCTTGAACGCAGCCATGGCCGCCCCTATCCTGAAGGAGTGTCTAGAGTATTTCTTATCTGGCTGTGACAGGCCTGCCCAAGATAAGCTCGCCCTCATTAGCCGTTCAATCTGGTACCTAGTCAAGGGGCCCTGGTCAGCATGTATCAGTAGGTAGGCGGGGACGTTAGGACGGCACGCAAGGTACTCCCTGACGTTGGTGATCCCCTAGCGGCCTTAGCACCACATCAACACCCGGTCCTTCCTGATCTGTTTTGGACTTCCTAAGGCAGATGGACAGGGTGTCCGCGAGGGCGACATCTTGAATGCTTAAGGCATCCCCGAACTGTCGGTCTTGGATCTAGCCACCAGTTCACTAATGCGAAAGGTGCCAAAGAACGCCAAGCAGAAGGTTGCCGTAAAGAGTGTCACCTCAAACTTCAAATAGGTGACCCAGTCTAACACGTCCAGCATACCCGTGAGAATGTAAAAATCGATGGGGGCCCTACTGCCTGGGGCCCTGGGCTCATCTCTGGCCCAACCCTTGAGGGCCGCCGTGTGAGTCGAGCAAAAGAGGGCGCCAAAATGGGGAGGGAGGGATATATACCCTCCCCAAGTCCTGGCGCCCAGGAAGTGATGCCCCTCTTGCGCCCAACCAGGCTGGGGGGGCTCCACCCAGAGTCCCTGCCCCTGATGGGGGCGGGGGGGTGTGATGCCCAGGTGACCCTAGAGTGCAGACCTCTATAGTGGCCCCCTGCGGGGGGCTTCGGCCAGCAGCATAGTGTGGAGAAAGTCATGAAGCACGAGGCGGACTCTTGGCTAGTCAGCCATGGACTTCATCAAACTTGGCTTTTGGTAGCTCTAACAGTGCTTCATCGCCTATCAAGCCATTAGAAAGGATGTTGCATGGGCCCTGCAGTGCAGCTGCCAACAGTCTGCGGCAACTGGCTGCACAAGGCCCACCCTTTGACCAACACATTCCGACTTTACAGAGGTTCTATTCTAGTCTATAGGGGCTTATATAGCGCATATCGACCCGGAGGTATCCCAGCACGGAGGTGAGGAAGAACTCTCCCCATCAGGGACATAACATAGGGCCTTGCTGTCCCTGCAGCGCAGTGGGGCCCAAAGCCTTCAGGGGCCTCCCATTCATCTCAAGGCCAATAAATATCTGTGAGACATTGGAGTCTCAGGGCCCTTCATTACATTCTACAGGGGGGGCCATCATTTTGTGTTATGCCACTGATCCCCATACTGTATATTTCTTACATTCTGAACCCCCTGTTAGGATCCGGCAATACTTCTGTCTTCAGCAGAAAACATACATACCCAAATATTTAAATACCATCAGGGCCGGACTGGCTTTGTCGGAAGGGTAGAGCGTTTTTCTGGGAGATGGGGGCCGTTTTTAGGTTTCGACCTGGCGAGAGCACGCAGTGCTCCGCCCAGGCGAAAAACTTTTGTTAACAGTATGGATGTTCGTCCCGCCTCTGTTTCCCATTGGCTAGCTCCATAAATGGACGCTAGCCATTGGCAAACAAAGGCGTCCGTCATCCTGCGAGGCGACTCGTGGGCGTTTCTGAGAATTTTTCTCATCCGGCCCCTTTGGACACGTCAGTACGGCGGTGGGCGGGGTTTATTTTTCTGTTCGTCGAGGTTTATTTTCGTCATTCCGCGGCCGACCGCCGCCGGAGGAAGTCCAGGTCCAGGTGAGTGCTTTCCGTGTGTTCCCGCACCCCCTCCCGCTGTCCGTCTTCCCGTTCCTGCCCCCCGCTGTTCGTGTCCCCGTTCCCGCCCCCCTCCTGCTGTCCGTGTGCCTGCCCGCCCCCCTCCCGCTGTCCGTGAGCCTGCCCGCCCCTTCCCGCTGTCCGTGTGCCTGCTCGCCCCCTCCCGCTGTCCGTGTGCCTCCCGCCCCCCTCCCGCTGTCCGTGTGCCTCCCGCTGTCCGTGTGCCCTACACATCTGAGTCCCGGTGACGCCCAGTCTGCCATGAGAGACATCCTCGAATCGACTACCTTTAAATTGTGTTGGGATGGAGGGGCAGGCGTGCAGTGAGAGGCATGTGCCTCTGGAAAGCTCTGTCGTGTAACTGGCACTCCCCCGTGCATATTTGACTCCCTGGTGAATGTGAGAATCGAGGTGCACTGGCAGAGCGGTGTGCAGGGGTGGCAGCGCTGGGTTAGAAGCGGGCACTGCAGGTCAGGACTGCCATCCATTGGGAGAGTTTGGGTCATCAGAGACTGCTGCAGACAGGACTGAGGTGCTTTGGCGGAGCTGTAGGCTCTCAGCGCGTGCACCGCAGAAGGGGCTGCAAAGACTTCTGAGCACGTTGGCATACGTGGATTATGACCCTGTGCTGCAGTGACCGAGGGTGTATCAAGGCCAGTGAGGTGTAGATTGCTTAGCTGTGTGTGTTCCCTCACAACGATAGTACAGGAGGATAAGGGGCAGTACTGTGGGGTGAGGTCTGTGGGTCCTAGCACGGGAGGAGCATGGAGTGTCGTGATGTCCTTCGGCCTTAGTACTGCAGAAGTATGTCATGATACCTCTGGGCCCTAGGACTGGAGCAGCATGCCATGCTATCTTTACACCCTAGGACTGGAGCAGCTTGCCATGCTATCTTTAGACCCTAGGACTGGAGCAGCATGCCATGCTATCTTTAGACCCTAGGACTGGAGCAGTATGCCATGCTATCTTTAGACCCCAGCACTGGCATAGTGTAATCTCTCTGGGCCCTATGACTGCAACGGCATGGCTTGTGTACTGTAGCAGCCTGACATAATATCTGAGAGTCCTCGCACAGGAGCAGCATGGCATGATATCTGCAGACCCTAGTACTGGAGTACCGTACTACTGAAGCCGCATGGCATGCTAAAGGTCGTGGTTGTGAGATACATTGACGAAACTGTATGTGAGTGCCAGTGCGGGAACATCTGGGGTGTTGCTGCAAAACACTGATTGGGTATTGTGTGGGAGAGAGGGTTAGATGGGAAGACAGGGACCCTTTTTTATTAGGGTGGACATTTTACATTAGTAGGTTGGACCAGTCATGGTACAGATCATATATTGGATTCGACATAGTATTCCTAATAGGGGGGGTTGGGCCATACTCTGAATTACTGAGTGAATTGAGACCTAGTTTCTGAATATATGGGTGACTTGAGTCATAAGCTGTTTATCTTGCGCATTGAGGTGCACTGTGGAACGTAGAGTCAGACTGAGGAGGGCGACACTTGATCGAGAAGATTACGGCTACCTTGTTTTATAGAGGGGAATTGAGACATGCAAGGAATGTTAGAGGTGGATTGATGCATACCCCACCGGGTAGGTTGGATTGAGACTCATCCTGTATTATAGAAATTAACTGAGGCATACAATGAGTTTTAGAGGAAGGTTGAGGCCTACTCCACGTTACTGAAAGGATTGAGATTTACTGTAGTTTCCAGATATTACATGAGGCATATTCTATTTAACAGGGCAAGGGTGAGGTGCTTGAGGCATACTCTAGTTTATTAAGGAACATAAAACACGCTGCAAATTGTAGGGGTACTTGAAAAATATGCTGGATTTTAGGGATGGCTTGAGTAAACCAGGCATTTCTAGAGTCGTTTAAGGCATACCTCATATTGTAAGTGTTTATAAAGTCATTCTGTACATTGTTGAGTAGATTAACACATGCTTTGCATCAGGAGGGTCAAGTAAGTCATTCTCCGGGTTATAGGGCTGGCTTCAGACATACTCTGGATTACTGGGGTGGGTTAAGACATTCTTCAGGTTATAGGGCAAAGGGAGACATATTTTGTCTTTCAGGGGACGAGTGATACTTTGGCATAAATGCAGACATTCTTCAGATTGTCAGACATATTTAAACTTACTCCAGTTCATTAAAGCAGGCTGAGACCAACTCTGAACTCTAAAAGTGGATTGACTCTTTCTCCAGATTGTAGCAGAGATAGGGTTGGACTCGATCTTCATGGACTCTTCCTTCTCAAGTTGTTTTGTACATCTGCAGTTTTATATTGTTATATTATCATCTGTAATAAACACGTAATTTCATAATATTAACACTCACCAAGCTATTGGCAATGTAAATGACAATACAAGGTGTTGAGTAACAATAATGACTGCGTAGCGTATAAATTGGGTGAACCTTTGATAAATATTGCGAAAAAAACAGGGAATATGAATGACATGAGTTAGCCATTACGGCAAGAATATGTTTAAAAGCTGGTGTATATCATGCATTTAGTAAGTTGTTGGTGAATAATTGAAATACCTGTTTATTCTGTATTTAATGAATTGCTGCATGAAAGAGGATAAAGTTATCTAAATTACTTTATTTCTATATATTATAGATGCCCCCGAAGAAGGGAAATATGTTCCCGAAATGCATCGGGCAGTTTTTAATAAACGTCACGGCTTGTGGAACCCACTTCCGACTCCTGAGCTTTTGTGAAATACCTTCGTTTAAATATAATGAATCGATAAGAAACATGGGAGTAAATGGAAAAAATGTTTGTTTAAATAAAGAGAAAAAGTGAAGAACACTTATACAAGTAAATTGGTCCATTGGATTTAAATCCAAGGTGAATAATAGGCAGCGCCGCCTGATGGAACCTCACTGATGATTCCAATTGCAACGACATAATGTAAATGACAATGCCATTTATTTATCTGTTTTCAAAACCAACACATAAATACAAATTTTGTCATTTACAATGCCAATAGCTCTAACTTCTCCAAAGGCGAAACCGTTGCATTGTAAATGCTTGTTATTTCTGGCGACAAGTTTTTCAGCAGTACTTCTCACCAGCACTCCCCCCTCCCGCCCGGCCTGTCCAACTGAATTGCCAGGGCCGTTTTGGGTTCCCAATCAGGCTTTGAATACCATCAGAACAGGCTGGGAAAATGATAATTTCATTCCCGCGTAATGGAAGTAATTCAATACAAGGGCTTGATTCTGATGTGGAGCATATAGCATGGAAGAAAAATCTTGTCCAATGGTAAGGAAATGATTGCACACATAAATATTCCACCCATTGGACATGGCCAATGGTTCTTCAAATTATTTTCACTGATCATTTAAATGTCTTTTTATTTAACTCTTGAGTTGGGCTTTGCAAAATGTGTGTAATTTGCTTTTGTGATAATATGTATTAATGTAAAATGAAAAAAGGCATTGGGCACTATATTTTATTCTCCATTTTGGACGCATGGATGCATTTCACGTTAAAAACCCACAAAAAAACACAACTGTTGCCAAAAGCAGCCTCTCGCATTCAGGTTGATAACGTTGTTCACATGCATTCATGCTAAATTTTTGCCATAAACAGCACAGAATTATGTGGCGTTGTGCAATAGCGTATTTCTGAAATTTCTCGTAACAAGCATAATGCAACATTAACCAAGATTATGTAGATGGAATGGAAAGTTCACCCAAGCTTACTCTTGAGTACGAAATAGACATACATCCTATTCAAAACAAACCTAATAGGTGGTGGAGAGAACGTCCTGAGAACATCTGATGTTCCTGTGTTGTTTTTAAAGACATATCAGATAATCAGTGGTGAATAACATGTTTATATTGTTTGCTTCATAGGTTTGTACATTTTTTCATAACAATTCTGGACCTGGTTTACAAAGAAAAGTCATAAATGTAGACTCATCAATGGGTGCAGATTTACAAGTTTTAGCTTGTCAAAAAACTTACCAGTCAAACATCTGAAGAGTGGTGCCAAGAGCAGGTTCCCAGGCATACTTCTGAGAAAGTCCAATGACACTTTCATGCATAGGTATTTCACGAATGCAGAATCCTATCATATGTGGGGAGGAACTGGCTGCTGCTTTCAGACACCTCTCTCAAATGATGGGTGTGCAGAGCAGGCTGTGAGAAGGGACTGAATTCTCCTTTCAGACCTCTCTCAGATGATGGGTATGCATAGTAGGGTGTGGAGAGGGACTGGCCTCTCCTTTCAGACCTCTCTCTCTCAGCTGATGGATGCGAGTAATAGGGTCCAAGGAGGGACTTTCTTCTCCTTTCAGACCTTTCTCTCAGATGATGGATGTGCATAGCAAGGCGTGAGGAGGGACTGACCTCTCCTTTCAGACCTCTCTCTCAGCTGATGGATGTGAGTAGTAGGGTGTAGAGAGGGGCTGGCTTCTCCTTTCAGGCCTTTCTCTCAGATGACAGGTGTGCGAAGTGGTGTATGGGGAGAGAATGTAATCTTTTCTTAGTCCCTCTCTCTCAGATTATTGTTGTGCGTAGTAGGGTGTGGAGAGAGACAGGCCTTTCCTTTCAGACCACTCTCTCACATGATGGATGTGCGTAATAGGGTGTGGAGAGGGACAGGCCTTTTCCTTTTAGACCTCTCCCTCACATGATGGATGTGCATAGTAAGGTGCGGGGAGGGACTGGCTTCTCCTTTCAGATCTCTCTCTCATATGATTGTTGTGCATAATAGGGTGTAAGGAGGGACTGGTGTCTCTTTTCAGACCTCTCTTTCAGATGAGGGGTATGCTTAATAGGGTGTGGGGAGAAACTAGCCTCTCTGGTGAGACTTCTCCCTTCTCCTGTGTGTGTGTGTAGCTGGGGACGCCCCTAAAAGAGCCTCAGCCATTTGCCATGTTCTTGTCCCTGAACCTATTGTAGCTAACAACCATAGGAGAGTCTCTTGACTTCGAGTAATGTCAAATCACAGGATGGAAGCCGAGATCTACCACTGGTTTGTGCTTTTCCTGTCTGATTCCGAGGAAACTTCTGTTTCTGCAATGCAAGTCTTAGCTATCAATGAACATTTTTTAAATAAACTGCAATGCATTTTCTATTAAAAAAAACTATCATAGCTAGGTAATCCATATAAGGGACCCCAAATGGTATAAGCCAGAGTGCAAAATGACCAAAGTAATGCTGAAAAAGGCTGTCAAAGGGCGCAGACATGCAGCCATTATTGAAGTATGATCTAAGTATAAATTGGCACTTGCTAAAGCCAAGCATGACTGGGAGGAGAGGTACTGGAAGGATCTGCTACAGGCTATTAAAATTAATGACAGCAGATCCTTCTAGCACTAGCATCGATAGCATGAATTCCCACCGCTATAATATTGAGCCCAAGAAGTTGATAGACAACTTCTCCATACTGTATGCCCTTGAAACCTTAAACATCCAATCTCCCTGCACTAAACCTAGAGGCCATACTCAATATGCATTAAATCCAATCCACTGGAAGACTACTGAGGAATCTTTCTTCAGTGTAGAAGACACCCTCTCTGCTACTATTATACTCAAGTCAGCAAACGCTCCCAGACCGTATTGATTACTGGGTGAATTTGATAAATCTGAACCATAGATATTGGCTAGCTATATTAACCTTATGTCAATTGCAATAGCTGCTGGGGGAGAAATACCGGATACCTGGAGGGGGTGGAAATAACTCCAGTTTTTAAGAAAGGCGACACCTATAGTCCGTCCAAATACAAACACAAGGAGATGATGGACGGAGCGCTGACACTTTTCAGACACTCACCTCCAGTCACAGATCTGGGTTGAATCCATCATCGTTCTTTAGCTCACTTCGCCACCCAAGTTCAGACACAACTATATGCAAATCAGTCTTGACCCTGTGCCTCATGGGAACAGTCCAGCCTGAACTGCCAAGCCATGTCTTCCCTGGACTGGAAAAAGCATCCTGGGACTGGTTGCGGGGTAACACCCTCATCCCCCAGGCTATCTTGAAACCAGTTGCAAAGTGAGCAAGCGGCCCACGCATGGGCATACCTTGCCTACTAAGGGCGAACAAAGCAAACACAAGAAGAAGATGGATGGAGTGCTGAAACGTTCCAGACACTCACCTCCAGGCACAGATCTGGATTTAATCCATCATCGTTCTTTAGCTCACTTCACCACCCCAGTTCAGACACAGCTATATGCAAATCAGTCTTGAGCCTGTGCCTCATGGGAACAATCTTGCCCGAACTGCCAAGCCATGTCTTCCCTGGACCGGAAACAAGCATCCTGGGACCGGTTTGGGGTAGCACCCCTCATCAGCGGAGCTAGCTTGAATCTAATGGCAAAGTGAGCAGGGGACCCATATTGGGGTATACCTTGCCAACTTAGGGTAAACAAAGTAAACACAAGTAGATGATGGACAGAGAGCTCAAACATTGAAACTTTTCGGACACTCACCCCCAGTCACAGATGTGGGTTGAATCTATTATCGTTCTTTAGCTCACTTCACCACCCCAGTTCAGACACAATGTTACTTCATAATCAGATAACATTTGCAGTTCGAGCAGCAATATTATTGTGTGTGTAAACCTGAATTGGGTACAATATAAATGTATATACAGCCATTACCTCCAGGCTGCTCGGTATGCAAAGTTACAATACTTGAATATCTATTTGAATATGTTAATTTCTACCTGGGGAATATTGCATTTTAACTATCTCAGCATGAAAAGCAACAAGAACAGCCATTCCAAGTATGCCTGTGCTGCCCACGCATACTCACATCAGCTTCCAATGTAGCCATCAGCTACATTTCCGACAACAATTATTTTGCCTCTTTAACATAATCAATGTTCAGCTTAGTAGATGGAGTAATTTAATTACTGTTTTTTACTGACCATAGGCTCCCTGCACCTCAATCCGAAAAAGAGTGTGAGTCTTAAGTCCCCACCGCTCAGCTGGTGCCTTTGCTGTGCCCTGCTCCTGACATCGATTCGAATCCCAAGAGTCAGAGAGAAGGCTCAATGTAAGGCAAACAAAGTCCCCGCCAAGAGAGTCCAATGACTCTGAGGAGCATATTCATGAGGAAGTGGCGGTGAAAGGCGTTAGCCTCCTTGGCTTAACGCCTCTCACAGCCACTTCGGAATAGCCAGGCTGCACCCTATACTCAAGAAAGTGGTGCAGCCTGGCGTTTCCCCCTGCAACGGTGCTAAGTCTCACGACTTAACGCCAACGCAGGCAACCTTGCACCAGAGTGCAAGGGTGTGCAAGGGTGACTGCGAGCAGGGAGGTTTGCATATGTACAGGAAGGTGTCCCTTCTTGCACATAAACAAACCTAAAATGCTGTTTAGTAACTTAGATGTGTGCTGCCTCATGCAGCAAACATGTAAGTTTCAAAACTGCATTTTTTAAAAGGTTTGTTTATGTACAGGAATGGACACCTTCCTGTACATAAACAAACCATGGCATTTTGCTATTTCCATGTGTGCTGCACAAGGCAGCACACATGTAAATTGCAAAAACGAGGAGAAATTAAGCATTTCTCCTCGTTTCGCCACCTTAAGACCAGGATTTTTCTGGTGTTATGTTTGGAACGATATTTACAACAGTATTAAGCGATATGCACTCCTCTTTTTATCAGTTTAACTCCAATGTCAACAAATTATATCTGGTGCTAACCCATATCTTGACTAGCTCCTAGTCAAGTTGGTAAAAATGAAAAAAATCCACAGAAACCTGTGTTATGGGGAGCACTATTCACTCGTTCACAGTAACGTGATTTGTTTTTTCTTATTATTCATCCATATATTCAATTCAACATAAACATCATAAATTAAACAGCCTTATGTTTCATCAAAGGTTCAGAACTTAATGTATCCACAGTCTTATTGATCAAACTGAAAGCCTTAACAAAGACAAAAGTAAATGCTCATGAAACAGTGATCGTATTTCCTTTCTTCAAAGATGATTTTATTCTTCTTTTTCATCAATGAATACGACAATCTATGTTCTTCAAACAACTCTCCATGATTCAACAAATGATGACATATCCCAATGCATTTCGGTATGCACCTTCGTCAGGGGAATGCACTATAAATAACAGAAAATTCTATCATGTATATATCCAGTACATACACTATTTACAATCACACATACAGCAGTTTCATTATTTTTTTAAACTCAAACAGCAACCAGAAGATCTCCTAATGTAATTCATGCATCTGATGTGTATTTAAAAATCATGCTCACAAAAGTTCACCTGCCACCTTATAAACCAAACCGAAAACGTGCTGAGCAGCCCAGTGTTACCACCACCTCCTGCTTACTATGATCCAAGACTAACCTAATCTTAACATAAAAACCAAGTGAATCAACGAAATATTCAAAAGTGTTGGCGATGCCGTGTCCAAGCACTCCTACCTTCATTAAACCAATGAAGCAAAAAAGTCGACCACGATCAAGGTCCGTGCTATTCTTTTTCTAAAAAACAAGGCGATGCCCTTAGTACACTAAATACATTGCTTCATGACTCGCTGTTACATTGCATGTAAAGCCGATACTTACTTGGTCTCCAAGACCCCAATAGTAAATCACTGTGGCGCTATTTCAATCAAGTCGTCTCTCAATCTGTAACACATTCAAGGAGAATACTCCTTAGTATCTAAATGGATTGTATTACCAGGTAACGTAATGCTTAATTAATGTAGCGTCATCTTACCTCTGTGCGTTTAATCAAACGCTCCACGTTACTCTGTGGTTCTCTCTATTCTGTCGCTTTCTCGCTAGGTCGAGCCCTGTTCGAAACGCCAGAATATGGCGTCTGACGTCATGATGCTAAGGAAATCGAAAACGGACTCCCGGCTTACACATCCTCATCCAAAATGGCACCCATTAAATTACTGATCGCGAAAATGCGAGTAAACTAGTCCCATTCCAAATTATTGGAAATAAGACTAGGCTCATAATTCCAGAGGACTACTAAACTAATAATAACAAACTATCAATATTGTAATATTATGCTGTAAAATATATGCTTGGGATTTGTATATGTTTTTGTCTTTTTTACATTTCACTCAGGTGGTATTGACACTCATGCTCATAAAATCTCACAATTTTTGATACGTGTATTGATTTACACATTTTTCTTGGTAATGATAGTTTGTTATTATTAGTTTAGTAGTCCTCTGGAATTATGAGCCTAGTCTTATTTCCAATAATTTGGAATGGGACTAGTTTACTCGCATTTTCGCGATCAGTAATTTAATGGGTGCCATTTTGGATGAGGATGTGTAAGCCGGGAGTCCGTTTTCGATTTCCTTAGCATCATGACGTCAGACGCCATATTCTGGCGTTTCGAACAGGGCTCGACCTAGCGAGAAAGCGACAGAATAGAGAGAACCACAGAGTAACGTGGAGCGTTTGATTAAACGCACAGAGGTAAGATGACGCTACATTAATTAAGCATTACGTTACCTGGTAATACAATCCATTTAGATACTAAGGAGTATTCTCCTTGAATGTGTTACAGATTGAGAGACGACTTGATTGAAATAGCGCCACAGTGATTTACTATTGGGGTCTTGGAGACCAAGTAAGTATCGGCTTTACATGCAATGTAACAGCGAGTCATGAAGCAATGTATTTAGTGTACTAAGGGCATCGCCTTGTTTTTTAGAAAAAGAATAGCACGGACCTTGATCGTGGTCGACTTTTTTGCTTCATTGGTTTAATGAAGGTAGGAGTGCTTGGACACGGCATCGCCAACACTTTTGAATATTTAGTTGATTCACTTGGTTTTTATGTTAAGATTAGGTTAGTCTTGGATCATAGTAAGCAGGAGGTGGTGGTAACACTGGGCTGCTCAGCACGTTTTCGGTTTGGTTTATAAGGTGGCAGGTGAACTTTTGTGAGCATGATTTTTAAATACACATCAGATGCATGAATTACATTAGGAGATCTTCTGGTTGCTGTTTGAGTTAAAAAAAATAATGAAACTGCTGTATGTGTGATTGTAAATAGTGTATGTACTGGATATATACATGATAGAATTTTCTGTTATTTATAGTGCATTCCCCTGACGAAGGTGCATACCGAAATGCATTGGGATATGTCATCATTTGTTGAATCATGGAGAGTTGTTTGAAGAACATAGATTGTCGTATTCATTGATGAAAAAGAAGAATAAAATCATCTTTGAAGAAAGGAAATACGATCACTGTTTCATGAGCATTTACTTTTGTGTTTGTTAAGGCTTTCAGTTTGATCAATAAGACTGTGGATACATTAAGTTCTGAACCTTTGATGAAACATAAGGCTGTTTAATTTATGATGTTTATGTTGAATTGAATATATGGATGAATAATAAGAAAAAACAAATCACGTTACTGTGAACGAGTGAATAGTGCTCCCCATAACACAGGTTATGTTTGGAACGGCCACCTATTATCGCCTTGATAATAGGTGGCAGTTTCGAATTCAATGGGTGCGCCCACCGCAACACCCACTGCACGCCCCCTTTCATGCTAAGTTTAGCGTGAAAGGGGCCCTATTCTCAAGGCAGCGTTAAGCCACTTAACGTGGTTTAAGCCATGTGAAGTGGGTTAACCCTGCCTTGAGAATAGGATGCTGGCCCTATCGCCATGGGAAAGTAAAAAAAATGATGTTCCCGTGGCGATAGGGGCTTGAGAATAAGCCCCTTGGTGTTGAACCTTCATCCCTTCTTTGGCCTTCATTCCATCTCCGGTCTTCTCCGTGTCTGAGGGCACGTCTGCCTTAACATCCAAATATTCTTTGAGATTATGCAGGCTTGCTAACTAACCACAGGCGGTGCAAGGAAAGGCGCCAACTGCTAGCACTTTAAAACACCACAACCTCTCACACATTCACATAGAGCCTTTACTTGAAGACTTGAAGAAAGCCTTCACTAAGCAAGGCACTGCACTGAGCAACATAGTAAAGGTCCACTTTTATATGCATCAGGCAGCTGGAAAATCCAGTTTAGTAGGGCCTGCCCCGGGGAGGTGGGAGTCCCCGGGGCCTCAATTTCTTTTTTTAAATGACCCTTGTCCCGGAGTTGAGGTAGTCCCTGGGGCCTGAGGGGAACCCTGATGCCCCCCCAATAGAATTTTTTTATGGCCCCTGGGAGGTTGTGAGCCTCATAGCTTGGGAGGTCCAAGAGGCCCCCCATTTAACATTAAAAAAGTACCAGGGAGGTGGTGAGCCCCCTCCTTTATTTGGACCTCTCCCACCATGGGGCCAACAATTAATGAAGTGCAGGAGCTCGCGCTTTTTTTTTTCTTGCAGATCCCGCTGAAATTCTTTAAAAAAAAAACAAGAGGCCTAGGGGATCAGGGTATTTCTACCCTGCCTCCTTTTCTTTAAAAACAATGCTTTTCTGGGACTCGTGGCTGATAACACTTTCTGGTTTGAACTGTTGGCAGTCAATCAGATATCAGCACGTGATTGGGAGGGGTAGCGGGCATATGGCCCCCCCTCCCCCCCCCAAAATAATAATTTTTTAAAAAGGCCACCCCGGAAGATGGGGTCCACAGGGCCTAAAAAAAGTCAAAAGGGGGGGGCCAAAGAGCCCCCCTTCTGAAAAAAATAAATAAAACAAAACCCTGGGATCGTGCAAGAGGCCCCGCTTCCTTACAGCAATATTCTGCAAACGCACCCTGTGGCGCGTTTTACAATGGGGAATTAATTCCCCTTCAATACTGGGGGTCCCTGGGGGACAACTAGCCCACCAGGTACCTCCAGTAAGCGCCACAGGGCTGCGTTTGCAGAGAGGTGGTCCAGGCCTCGCCCCTTTTTACACCTCTCTGCAACGCAGCTAGGTGGCTCTTACTGGCGGTACCTGGTGGGCTAGTTGGACCGCAGGGAGCCTCAGGATTCAAGGGGACTTAATCCCCCAACTTAAAACGCACCACGGGGTGCGTTTGCACAGTGGTGAAGGGAGGGGGCGGGGCCTGAGGTGACATGTGTGCAAACACGCCCTGTGGTGTGTTTTAAGTTGGGGAATACATTCCCCTTCAATCCTGAGGGCCCCTGGGGGCCAACTAGCCCATCAGGTACCTCCAAAAAGCGCCAGAGGCCTGCGTTGCAGAGAGGTGGTCCAGGCCATGCCCCTTTTTACACCTCTCTGCAATACTGCTCTATGGCACTTACTGGAGGTACCTGGTGGGCTAGTTGGACCCCAGGGACCCTCAGGAGTCAAGGGGACTTAATCCTCCAACTTAAAACGTGCCACAGGGCATGTTTGCACAGTGGTGAAGGGAGAGGGCCGGCCTGGGGTGACATGTGCAAATATGCCCTGTGGCGCGTTTTAGGTTGGGGATTTAATTCCCATTCAATCCTGAGGGCCCCTATGGCCAACTAGCCCACCAGGTACCTCCAGTAAGTGCCATAGGCCTGCGTTGCAGAGAGGTGGTCCAGGCCACGTCAGTTTTTACACCTCTCTGCAACGCAGCTCTGTGGCGCTTACTGGAGGTACCTGGTGGGCTAGTTGGACCCCAGGGACCCTCAGGATTCAAGGGGACTTAATACCCAAAATTACGGGGGCGTGGTTTGAGGTGTCAAGATGGCGGTCGCACTCTAAGAGTGCTCCAGACCCCCTCCGTCATCCGCCTTGCATCGGCCCACTGTTCTTGACCATAGCCTCCCCGTAGTCTCTGGGACGATTCTAGGAACCTGTCTGCTTGCCCTGAGCCTCATTTGGCCGACCTGCCTGCTGCCCGGGCCGCCCGTGCTGTCCTCCGCTCCCCTCAACAAAATGGCGGCCCCCGTGCGGCCCGTTCTGTATGCCTGACTCTTCAGCCGGACACCCCGGCAGCCCCCCTTCCCGCCCTGCTGACCTGTGCTTACTGATGGTGACAGCCGATTTCTGGGGCGAAGGAGTGAGCGGTGGTCTAAGAATGTGAAGTGGCCCTCAGCCTCGGTGTCCGCGATGGTGAAGGGCGGACCCTGAGGCACCTGTGAGATCGGAAGGAGCGGAGCGGCGCCTGACGTTCCCCCGGCGGCGGCGGTGCCCGGAGGAGATTGCTGTCGAGGGCGTTGAAGCGGCGCTTCCCCCTGCCGAGCTGATTCCGCCTCTGCTGGCGGCCTGAGGGGGTGGATCCATGCCTGAGCGCCCGGTGGAGTGGTGAGCTGTCGGGCCCCGGACGCCATGCCTGCCGGAGTGGCGGAGGTGACGCCTGAGGCGGGCGGCGACCTACGGCGCGATCCAGGCGAGGTGAGGAGGCGGAGGGAGTAGCGGGGTGGGCCCTCTTCCCCTCCCACCGCATCCTGCGGCGGCCGAGTCGGGCCACGGAGAGGGGAGACCCAGGTCTGGAGAGGCTCTGGACCTGAACATTGTGGTGTAGATGGGCAGCCCGGGCCCATTCTGAACTCCGGATTTGCCTGCTGCCGGGTGGGCCCTCCTGCATCTACGTCTGGGTCCCCTGCTGGGGTGCCCCCCTAATGCCCAGCTGCAGATGTAGCACCCCCCGATGGTCCGGGGTGCGGCGGGTGTGAGAGGTACTGGGGGACCCGCGGAGGGGAAGGGGGACCGCCGACCTCATCTTGGACTGTCTCCTGGTGCCGGGGACGCGAGGGGCTGTGGATGGTGGGCTCTGCAGGAGGGTGAGCGCCCCCCCTTTTTGTTTACCCATCGAGATACCGGAGGGGCGTTTGCTTGATTCTGGAGGCCGTCGAGCCCCCTCTTCCCCCATCGATTGTGGGCTGTGGTGACGCTGTGGCTTAACGTGGGACAGACCGGCTGCCTGGTTGGGTGGCGCACGTGTGTGCCTGCCCCCTCTTCCAGCTTGGAGGCCCAGGATCTCGAGCTGGGGGCCTGTGAAGGAGTCCTGGAGTCTTGGACCCTTTGAAGTTGCCTTGAGGGCCGCCACTGTTTTGTGGGATACGCTGATCTGGTGACCGGTCACCTCCCTCCATCGTGGGGACTGGGGAAGGATCGGCTGCCGTACCGGGTGGCGGGGCGACAGCATAGGCTCTGCTGTGTGCGTGCCCCCTTACCCCCCCAGACGAGTACCTCCACCTGCCTCTTGGGACCAAGGGCAGGAACCGCGATTCTCAGGCCAGTGGGCCCTCAACTCAAACGACAATGGACCAAATTACCAAGCCTGACCGGGATCCGGCAGTCGGGCTGTGACGACACCTGGGGCGACCGGAGAGGACCTCTCCACTATCCTGCAGGCGATCAGTGCATCAAAGGCCTCTGTCGAAACCAAGATCGGGGAAGTGCGGGTTGATGTGGCACTGATCCGGCAAGATCTCCGTAATGCCACGGCCTGTATTACAGAGGCGGAGTCCCATCTTTCCACGGTGGAAGATGATATGGGCACTCTTAAATCCCAGGTGGCCCGCCTGCAGACCCAGACCACGGAGTTACAAGGCAGGGCCGAGGATGCGGAAAATAGTGCCCGGAGAAACAACCTATGCCTCCTAGGGTTTCCGGAGGGAGTGGAGAAGGGACGCACTGACATCTTCATCGAGACTTGGATTCGGTCCTGGGTCCCTAAAGAAAAGCTCTCCCCCTGGTTTGCGGTGGAGCGAGCTCACCGCTCTCTTGCTCCTAAACCCCCTCCTGGGGCTCCGGCCCGCCCCATCATTCTTCGAGTCTTCAATTTCAGGGACAGGGACGCGATTCTGCAGGCCGCCAGGGTGCATGGTCCAGTGCACTTCCCAAAATCTCAGGATCATGATCTTTCCGGACTACTCTAGGGAAGTGCAGACACAACGCCGGTCTTACGATGAGGTCAAGCAGAAACTCAGAGCCATGGGCCTCTGCTATGAGCTTCTCTTCCCGGCCCGCCTTAAGGTTTTCTTTCAGGAAAAGACATTCTTCTTCGACACTCCACAGGCGGCATGGACCTGGCTTACAGAAGATCAGCCCCTCCTGCCTGGTATGCCCCCCCCCCTGTCCCGAAGGCCACGGGCCGACCCAGCCGGGAGGTGCCCAAGGCGCAGCGGCGCCGCACGGGGTCCAGATGGCGGGGCAACCGACGGGGGGCGCTCTCGATCGCCAGGGGCAAGACCCCGATGCTCCCCGAGTCCGGCCTTGAGTCAGAGGGCCTCCTCCCCAACCCTGGGGTCCTCCCTTATCGACATGGGTAGCGCCCCGCGATCAGATGTAACCCGTCGTAGGGCCATGTCAGACTAAGACCTGTCGGGCAGCCCCATGATCCGTGGCTCTGGTGGGGAGGAGGGGGTGTGATCGGGGTCACATGGTGCATGCCTGCATTTTACCCTTCAGGACCTGAAATGATGCACCTACCTTTGGTCCAGCGACGGGTGATCTCCCTTGGCTACGCTGGAAGATCCGGCCAAGGTTTATCGTCTTACTGCCATCCTGAACTGGAATCATCTTGCGACTTGTGGTTATTCACTCCATGTTTCTTCATTGTGGGCATGCATCCGTATATATGGAGGGGGGTCCAACTCAGCCATCCTCCTGACTGATTGTTTGCTAAGCGTTTTAGAGTAGCGAATCACCTTTCGGGGTGTAGTTCGTAGTTAGGGTCTTGGGCGACAGACTCTTCCACTTCAGAAGTGTAGGGTGGGTGGAGTTGGGGGGTTGGGAGGGGCGGGGGACCGTTGTTCCTCGATTGTTTGTTTTGTTTTGCCGGGCCACTGGTTGCAGTTCTTCGATACCCATGTTTCTCTGACTGATCCACAGTTGACACGCAGCTCACATCGTCCATCAGTTTATTGTTTTCGGCCACCCATGGGCCGCCATCGGAGGCACCCTTCGGTAGTTATGTTCCCCCCTCCTTTGCGTTACACAGCTGACGGGAAGATCAACATCTTCCTTGTCCCCGCTTCTGGGCACGGGCTCGGTTGGTGTTCCCCTCTGAGTGGGTAGGGTCCCAAGTAGCTATCCCCCCCTCCACAGTCCATTCCTCAGATGACTTACACACTCACTAGGCCTATCCACCTCATCTCATGGAACGTCAATGGCCTCTTAGACCGAATTAAGTGCACGGCTGTCCTCGGCGCTGCTCACCGCCACGCGCCGGACATCCTCTTCCTCCAAGAGACGCACCTCCTGGGTACACAGTGTAACTTCCTAGCTTGCTATGGCTTTGACAGGGTCTGGCACTCTGGTTTTACACAGGGATCCCAAGGGGTGGCTATTTTACTTATGAAAGGGCTTCCCTTTACCCTGGCGAGAGCCGAGAGCGACGAGCAGGGTCGCTATGTGGCCGTCTCAGGAACCATCGAGGGGCGCCCCTCGAGCCTCCTGTGTCTCTACATCCCCCCCCCAATCCTGCCTACGACACTTCACCACCTAACAAAAGTGATCTCCTCCCTCCCGCAGGGTCTTATGGTGGTAGGAGGAGATTTTAACGCCGTTCTGCAGCGCACAAACTTAATTCTAGGGAGATTGAGGTTCTCAGTCATGGATTGTCATTCGTGCCCACTAATAGGAACAATGTTTTCTCCACATTAGTTGAGACCCATAGGTTCTTTAGAACCTTAAGGCTAAAACATTTCTTTCATAAAACACCATGTAGCGGGCCAATTACCATCAGCGGCCTTAAATGTCAATCCACGTTTTTCCCGACGAACAATCTTATGCCTAAGGAACTCATCACATTTGAAAATGTGGTATTGACTGAGATTGAACAGCTTTTTCAAGACAGAAAATTTGTCAAGTTTAATTTGTCAAAGGATGATATGTCCACTCTAAAATCGTTATCTGAACGGGATGACTTAATAGTGAAACCGGCAGACAAAGGGGGGGGGGGGGTATTATTGTACAGAATAGGACTGAATAGGATCAGGAGGCCCTACGACAACTGAGTAACCCTGTCCATTATAAAAAATTATCTTGTGACCCTACCCCCAGAATTCGTAAACAGATCCTACAACTGACAACCATGGGACAGGAAGGACTATGGTTGAGTAAAAAAGAGTTTGAATACCTAAATAAAAAAGATTTTAACATTCCAGCGTTTTATACGCTACTTAAGATACACAAAAATAGTCAACATCCGCCGGGAAGACCTATTGTTGCTGGGTGCCAGTCGGTGTTCCAACCACTGGCAGAATATGTTGACTATTTTTTAAAATCTTTTGTGTGTCTAACTAAGTCATTTACTCAAGATAGCAGAGATGTGATTACAAAATTAGAAGGTGTACAATTTGATCCCGCAATTAATATCTTGGCCACGATGGACATCAAGAGTCTCTATACGAGCATACCGCAGAGGGAAGCCTTACAAGTTATTGTCAACATATTAGAGACCCGTATACGTCCCCATCAAGTCCCCACTTGGTTCATTGCTGACTGTGCCAAAATTGCCCTTGAAGAGAATTATTTTCTTTTTAACTGTGACTTTTATGTGCACCACAAAGGCAATTTTTGCACCCAACATAGCAAATCATTTTGTGGCTGCCTTTGAGGAAAGGGTGATCTATAATGATAACCCCTTCCGTGCAAATTTATGCAAATACCTACGACACATCGATGATGTATGCATTGTATGGGAAGGAGATCAGGACAAATTGGAAGAATTGCATTCATGGTTAAATCACAGTGATTATTCTAACCTACAGTTCACATTGGAAAGCAGTCCCAATGTCATCAGCTTTTTAGACTTGCAGATTACACATGATGAAGGGGTCCTTGCAATGAGTTTATATACTAAGCCCACGGCGAGAAATACGCTATTGAAATACAACAGCCATCACCCCCGGAATTTGCGTGATAATCTCCCTTTAAGTCAGTTTCTCCGCATCCGGCGGAACTGTACCAAAAGGGAGGATTATTTTAGAGAAGCTAAGATACTTCAGGCTAAATTGGTTATGAGATCATACCCATATAGATTAGTCAAACACGCCATGAAACGGGCATGGTTCTATGACCGACAAGACCTATTACAGAAATCAGAACTGGAAATTGTTAATGACAACAGGACGCAACCTATCATGTGAGTCATGACTTATGGTATGGAGTCAACGCATATTAAGATCATCAGACGCAATTGGCACCTTATCAGAAAGGTAGAGCCACAATTCGCAATGCCACATTTTGCATTTAAGAGGGGGAGAAATTTGCGTGATCATCTTGTAAAAGCTTACATTGAACCGATGTCCAGTACCATCACAAACCTATGGGGCCTGACACCTATCGTAGGACATTACCCCTGTGGTGGGTGTACGGCTTGCGCAACCACTGAAATAACAAAGACTTGCTGTTTAAATGGGAGACTAATAACATTAAGGCACCATTCGAATTGTCTAACTAAGAATGCTGTTTATTGTATACAGTGCCCTTGCGCTTTGAATTATATTGGAAAAACAACTCAGGAAATTAAGAAGCGCATTTTACAACATCAATCACGTATCCGTTGCAATGTTAGTATGGCTCCTCTGGTTGAACATTATAACAAAATGTCTCATTTGCCTTCTGAAATGAAATGGTTCGTCCTTGAAGTTGTCAAAGAGAAGACAGAATGTAGACAAGCTGCTCACGCAAAATGAAAATAAATGGATCTGGTCTTGCAACACGGGTGAAAATCGATTGAATGCTTTAATTGAATGGCATACACTAGCCATTTTAAGATAATTATAGCATAGAATATGTACATCATGTCAGTTCAAGACCTGTTGTGGTTGTTCCCCTTCTAAAGCTGGACAGATTGAGTACTGTTTGCCTTTGTTATTTTGGGTGTCTTGATAAACACTCGGCTGAGTGTTTCTACATTACAGTAAGGTTTGACACATTGGTCTACCATGACATTTACCACCTTTTAGAAATATAGGCTTTATAGACCTGTACAGAGCTGTACTTTTTGGCCTTTCTACCCCTTTTCCCCCCCTTTTCTGATATTGGGTGTTTTGGTAAATACTCGGCTGAGTGTTTCTACATTACAATAAGGTTTGTTACATTGGTCAACCTTTACTACCATTTAGAAATGTTTTGGACCAGTGCAATTCATGTTGCGTTTTTTGAACACTCGGCTGTGTGTTCAATTCCGGTTTCTTGATATAGTCTTCATTTTCATTTTTGTTTATGCTTATTTGGTGTTGTTATTAGTGAGTGCACGTTACATTTAGATGTGCCTATATGTATTTTGCCTATGTGGACCGTTATTTAGACCCGCTCCATTATGGCCGCCATCCATTTTGATCTAATGTAATTAGTGTTTTTCGTTATGTTTGGCGCATTCGAATTACCTACTCGATCCTGAATTATGAGTGGGCGTTCTTATACAGAGCATTGTCGATCAATGAGCTCTTTAATGTGGATAGGCCTATGTGGTTAGATACTCTTTGCTCCACTCTAATATGGCCGCCTTGGTTCCGGGCATTTGTCGTCATTATTTTCTCGGCGTCTTAACCAGGTGGTAAACTGCTTCCCCGGTGAATCCTGGACTCTTTGCCAGGCGTTTCGAGACTGAGTGTTGCCGGTTTCTCTGCCGCTTAAGTAAGTAGAGCTACGAATGATTTATGCATCTCCATTTTGTTGTCTTCGGCATTTTACATGCTCGAGACTAACGGCGGTATGCAACATTTTACATTCCTAGGTTGTATTGTGGCTTTTCGTGACGTAAGTGATTGATTAAGTATTATTCTTTCACACATGGATGTTGCATATACAATGTTGACGATCAAGTTCGATGTAGATTTTGGTAACCAGGGCTTGTGTCGTTATCTTGTAGATGACCAGTCTGGCTTGTCTTGACGTGAGTATTAACTTTCAGTGGTGGATTTGTCAGTGTCCACTAACCCACTGTTGGATGTTAAGTACATTGTTTCATTCCCCACTAGATTGCGACTAAGTCTGATTTTTGAGACATGTGAGTAATTTGAGCCTGTTTGGTGACTCATACATTCCCACCGGGTATTCATGGAGGTTTCTGTTAAGTTACGAATTAGTCTGAATCACTCACTGTAGTGGTGGTGTGGTGATTGGTGTTTTGATTTTGCTTTTGATTTCTATTCTGTGGAGGCTTGACATTGTCTGAATCATGTGGTGGCATGACACTAGTTTGTTTTCTTTGTGGTGTGAGCAGACTACATAATTCTCTTTGTACCATAGGGTAATATTTATGTTTTTGTCATTGTGTTTATATTAGATATTGTTGTGCAACAGTTTTGTCCTGAAGATGGTCCTAAGGATCTGCCAGACCAACGGGGGACCGAAACGTCGACTCACGACGCCGTTTTTGCATAAATACCAAATTAATTAGAGTTTAATTTACCAATTATACTGTGTTAATTCACGCAAATGTGGTTGAATCAAATGTCCATATTTTATGCGAAAGGTGTTTTTCATACTACCATTGTATTTATTATGACTTATCGGTAGTATTTTGTTGCCAGACTTTTATCTTGGAGAAAAGCTACATGTGTAATGAGAATTAAAATCTATATTTTTGATACAGTAATAGTGTCTTGCATTGAATCCCTATGACTACAATCAATTAAGTGTTTTTATGACACCATTGGAATAAGGGAATTAATATTCAAATGTTTCATTCCTGGACATTTTTCTTTTGTTCTGCAGCCCTGGCGTGATACGACAGGGACCCCTTCCGGAACCCGTGTCGCCTCCGCGAAGCTCCTCTCCAGCTGGTTCTCGGCCCTTGGCTTCTGTGATGTCTGGCGGGTCTGGAACCCCCGGGGGGAACAGTACACCCACACGTCGGCAGACCATCACACTCATTCCCGGATCGACCTCCTCTTAATGTCCGCCACAGACTGCCAGCTGGTTTCTGGGGCTGCGATACTGCCCATGGGGATCTCGGATCACTCTCCCCTCTCCCTCTATCTTGGATCACTACCGTCGGGCCCCGAGTGGTTTGGGGGCTAAATGCCAGGTTCTTGCAGGACTCTGCGATGGTGGAGTCACTTGGTCAGGAACTGCGTTTCTTTTTTTACGCTGTGAGAGGCGAGCAAGGCCTTGATCCGAGGGGTGGCCAGGGGACTGGTCCACGCAAAGCGGTCGGAGCAAACGGCTCAACTTACTCTGCAGGAATCCCGGACAGCACAGCTGAAGCAGCTTAACTCACTGACGGTGATGCCATCGGATCTCGTTGGAATCTGCTAAGACGCTATGGCGCTCCTCGGTTGCCCGTATTTATGGGTGGCGTGATAAGAACAGCAAACTCCTCCACAATCTTGTGTCTTATCCCAAAGTCAACCAAATCACTCCGGAGATCTGTTCGAGCACCGGGACCCTCCACGTGGCGTCCTCATCCATCGCGCAAACCTTTGCTGCTTACTACGGCCCTCTATGCCGCCCGCTCCCCGGAGGCCTCGCTGGCCGACTTGTTGGAAGGGACTGGTACCCAACTGCAGTGTCTCCCTCCGGAGACTGCGGAAGCCTTGGACCGACCCTTCATCCTGGAGGAAGTCCAGGATGCCGTCTCGCTCTTACACCCCGGTAAAACGCCAGGTCCCCATGGGCATCCTCAGGAGTACTATGCGGCTTTCCGAGATATCCTGGCCCCCCATTTGGTGGATCTCTTCCGCCATGTGGTGGAGACAGACTCATTTCCGCCTGAGTCGGTTGTCGCCACGATCGTGGTTATTCCGAAGACGCAGCCGCCCTCCTTGAGCTGTGTGGATTACCGCCCGATCTCACTGATCAATACGGAGATCAAGATCTTCGCCACGGTCCTGGCTCAGAGGCTTCGTCCCCTCCTGCAGGACCTAGTCCACCCCGACCAGTGCGGGTTCATGCCGGCCAGGGGCACTCGTCACTGCATTCGTCGGCTTCACCTGGCTCTGGCCCACCAGGAGCACCTAACCCCGTATTTGGCCGTACTCCTCTTAAACTTTGAGAAGGCCTTCGATACGGTGAATTGGGAGTACCTGCAGGATGTGCTGGACAGGATGGGTTTCGGTCCCTTGTTCTGCCATCTGGTCAGAGTCTTATACACCAATCCCAGAGCCTGAGTACTCATTAATGGGGAGCTGTCGGAGGTATTCCCGATCCGACGGGGTACGCTTCAGGGGTGTCCGCTCTCGCCACTCTTATTTGCACTGGCGATGGAGCCCCTGGCGGCCCTTATCCGGCAAGATCCACTTATTCGAGGCTGGGCATGGGACTCGAGCCAGGTGGATAAGATAGCCCTATATGCAGACAATGTTCTGCTTTACCTGGCAGACCCAGATAGCTCGGGCCCCCGATGCCTAGCGGCCTTAGTCGCTTTTGAGCAGGTCTCCGGACTCCATCTTAATCCGGCAAAGTCAACTTTGGTCCCCCTGCATCCCTCCAGGGATTATTTCTGCTGGCAGTCGGACATCCCCCCTTAGACACTCAGTCAAATACACGGGCGTCTGGATAACCCTTCTGCCAGACCTCGAATGGGCTTTAAACATCACACCCCTGGTCGTCCAGATGAAGGCGGATCTCAAAAGGTGGCAGAACCTTCCCCTTAACCCCCTGGGCAGAAGTGGCCTCTTCAAAATGATGAATCTCCCCCATTTTCTTTATATGTTACAAAACACTACGATCCACCTCCCGGGTAGTTGGTTCCGTGATCTGAACGGGGTCCTCACTCAGTTCCTCAGAGGGGGGGAGACCACGTCTATCTTTGGCACACTGTCGTATTCCCCCCTTTGATGGAGGTATGGGGATCACCAATCTCAACCTTTACTACTTGGCCGCAAAACGTATTGTCATCCATGATTGGTATGCGGACGGCTGGTCCGACCCTGCATACCGTGTGGAACTTAGCACGTCGGACTTCCCACGGATCCAGCCGTTTCTATATGGTAGCCCGGTGCCACAGGCCTTGCCCTCGGTCACCAGGACGGTGTTTCTGGCCTGGCGTATGGCTCTCCACCACGTGCAGTGGGATCGAAAGCTCACTCGGCAGACGCCGCTTTGGCACGGGTCCTGGATGCAGGAAGTCTCGTCCCTACAGGGGTTCCGACGCTGGGACCTCATTGGGGTTTCAGTGCTCGGGGATGCCTGGGTGGGAGACCACATTCGCTCCTTTGTGGACCTACGGCAGCGCCACGGTCTCCCACACTCTCAACACTATAAATACCTACAACTCAGACACGCCCTTCATGCACATGTATCGCCGCCTGTCTCCCTTCCAGAGTTCAGCACGCTGGAGGCTCAGGTGATGATGGGAAATTTGGGGAGGGGGGAGTGTCCCGTATCTATCGGTCCTTGGTAAACAATGGTCCCGCTTCGCTGGATCGGCTCATGGCTCGCTGGGAGGGTTGGTTGGGCCCCCTGGAAGAGGTGGATTGGAGGGATGCCCTTATGGCACCCAAAACCCTGACCACATCCTCCAAGTTGCGCCTAGTCTAACTTTATTACCTCCACGCGGCTTATCTCACCCCGACACGTTTATTCCAGGCCTGGTTGAGACCCTCCCCATCGTGTGCGTGCTGTGCCTCTGCCCCAGCCAATTTTATGACATGGTATGTTGCTGTCCAGCATTGACACCGTTTTTGGGGGGGGGGGTGGAGCGTGAGCTCACGCAGGCCCCGGGATGGGAGGTTCCCCATGATCCGCTGCGTCTGCTGTTGGGGGTGTTTGATGGGTTGGATGGCTCCAGGGCAGACAAGCGCTTGTTGGGGACAGCTGTGGCGGTTGCCAAGAGAGATATAGCGGCGCACTGGTCCCAGGCTAAGGCGCCTTCTGTCAAGGGTTGGAGGCGGGTGGGTGGACTGGTGCGGGATCCAAGAGGAGGCCCTATTCGAAGCCCGGGGGTGCCTGTTCTTATTCAGTAAAGTGTGGGGTAAATGGTTCAACATGCTTCCACCCTGATGATCTGCCTGTATTTGATTTATTCTGTGTATACCTGTCTCTACCGTTTGAACTGTCGGGCTGTGCCCTGATGGAACGCCCTTTTTCCTCTATCGCCTACCTGTACTGTCATGCCTATCCTGTTGATTAATGAACTGCAACCAATGAATTTGTTTGTTATGCTAAAAATGTCAATAAAATTGATTATCAAAAAAAATACCCCAAATTACAACGTGCGAGGGGGCGCGTTTACAGAGTGGTGAAGAAATGGGGCATGGCCTTTGTCTACCTCTCACCAATCCCACTGCGTGGGGCTTACTGGGGGTAAAAGGTAGGCAAGCTGGCCTCTAAAGGACCCCCAGCAGTGAAGGGGACTTCAATCCCCATCCAAAAGCGTCCCAGGGAGTGCGTTTGTAGAGTGGTGGGCAAAGTAGGCATGGCCTGCTACGAGTACTTACCAATGCTGCTGTGTGGGACTGACTGGAGGTAATAGTTTGCGAAGTTCACCCCCAAGGATGTCCTTGGAGGCCAACTACCTCTCTTGTTACCTCCAGTAAGTCCCACACAGTGGGATTGCTAAGGCATTTTGGAGGCCATGGCCCCCTTTCTCTATCACTCTGCAAACGTGCCTCGTATACGCATACGAGATGGGGAACGAAGTCCAATTTAGTCCTGAGGGAGTTTGGGAGCTAAAAATCCCTCATGGTACCTCCTGTAAGTCCTACGCAGCGGAATTCCTGAGCATTGGTTGGACGCCCAGCACCCATTCTCCACCACTCTGCAAACACGACTACTAGTTAAAATAGTATATTTCTGGACCTCTGACTTAGAGGTAGTTTTAATCTCCCTGCCTTATTATGTGCAAGGACCTTACAGAGGAGGTCATGCTAATCACAGGGGCACTCCAACTCATAGTGTTCCCTAGTGTATGTTTTCACTGTATTCTAAGTGTCTTTCAGCATAGCATTGGCTCTAGGCCTGGTTAGTCAGAGTCAGTTACCACCAGTACCCGTCTGAAAAAGTTGTGGGCACAGGATGATTTTGCAACAAGGCCTCTTTCTGCTCCTCTGTTGGTTCTTTCTGCACATGTCTTGCTTTTTCCTGCACTTTTCTTCGTCTTTGTGGACTTCTGTTGCTTCTTTCTGCATTTCTTTTGCTTCTTTCTGTGCGTTTTTTCTTCTTTCTTCACATGTCCTACCTCTGTAGGCATAGTTAGAAACTAACATTTAAAAAACCTTAGAAATTCACTTAAAAAACATAGGTTTCAGGCATGTTATAGTTAGAAATTAACATTTAAAAAACCTTAGAAATTCACTGAAAAAACCATAGGTTTCAGGGGCGTTATAATAAGTTGGACATTTTACTCGTACAAAACCATAGAAATTCCCCCATTATAGTTAGTTCAGCTAACTATAACTCGTGCCCCCGCAATGCACTGCTGATGACGTCACATATTACATAACTCATGACATGGTCAGTGACATCACTCATGACATCACTCATGACATCACTCATGACATCTCAAATGACATCACTCATGACATCACTCATGACATCATCCTTGTGATAGAGTGGCAGACCTTCTCCCACTGTAATATAACCTTTGATACACACAATCAAAAATACAAACTAACATTTTCAAAACAATGGACATACCAATACCAGTTACAACACACCTATTCAGTAATTCCAAGATCTACACACGCATCCACTCATTCACCAACAGTCCTATAGTCACTCATACACGTACTCACTCATCATATGTACTCATACACCTATTCATCCTGTTACACACCACCACTCATCCATAGAGTTACTCACACACATAGTCACAAATACAAACAAAGTATCAAACATCCATTTACTTGCATATAGTTATACACACGCCACCACACTTACTGCTACAGAAACTTACACATACTCTCTTAAACAATCACTTAAAGAAACACATACTTATTTATACAGGAACTCTTCCAATCTCTCACTCTCACATATTCTCACTTATATACACCAATACTCACATATACTAGTTTAAAACATATTTGCTTACTCATAAAGATACTATTGAGACAGTCATTCACTCACTAACACACTCACACACACACTCATCCACCCATTCAGTCCTGCACACATGCTGTCTTCAACACATACAAACAGTGAGTCACTCATTCATGCATCTATGCACTAAGTAATACCCCCCACCGAACCATACAGACAATCAGACACTCATACTGATACTCAAAAAAACAACTAATAACCCATATAGACACTCATGTAGCTACTCACCAACCCATGCAGCTACTTATACACAAAGTGAGAGACTGATACAGATATTTACATATTTAAACATTACTCACTAACCCATGTATTCACAAAGATACACTTAATCAGTCAGTTATAAAAAAAATCATCCGTTTAGACACTTATATACCCATTTATTCTTCCATCGATCTTGAGATATACATATATAAAACACATTTAATTTCCATGGTTTTGTACGAGTGAAATGTCCAACTAACTAAAACGGCCCTGAAACCTATGGTTTTTTCAGTGAATATTTATATATATATATATATATATATATATATATATATATATATATATATATATATATATATATATATATATATAAAATTTGGCAAAAAGGTAGAGTTCAGGTCGCAGATCACGCTTGGTGTAAATCCGTTCTGTAGTTCCTGGGAAAATCATAAGTAAAATCATAAGTATATCTATAGGCGCTTACGGTACGCGTACGGTATGCGTACAGGTCCGCGTACCGTACGCGTACATACACGTACCTTTGCGAGCACAAGCTGCATGCTGATTGGCTGTCAACTGTCTGTCAACACTCCAAACCAGAAATTGTTGGCAGCCATCTTGTGCCTCGGTAGACTGAGGCACAAGAAAGCAGGAAAACAAACGTGTAGAACTCAAAAAGGGGGCAGGGTAGAAGCACCCTGACCCCCTAGGCCTGCTCAGGTGGTTCCACAAGGACCCCCAAGGCCCAATTTTTTAAAATAAAAAACGTGGTCTGTTCTTTTTCAAATTACCCCCTGGGGGGACCAAATCCCGGGGGCAGAGTGAAAAAGAAGTGTGGGGCGTTGCAGAGAGGTGTAAAAAGGGGCGTGGCCTCATTACACCTCTCTGCAACGCAGGCCCCTGGCGCATACTAGAGGTTCCTGGTGGGCTAGTTGGTCCCCAGGGACCCCCAGTATGCTAGAGGAAATAGTTCCCCCTCTGCAAACGTGCCTGTGGGCTGCGTTGTAGAGAGGTGTAAAAAGGGGCGTGGCCTCATTACACCTCTCTGCAATGCAGCCCCCTGGCGTATACTGGAGGTTCCAGGTGGGCTAGTTGGCCCCCAGGGACCCTCAGTATGCAAGGGGAATTAGTTCCCCCTCTGCAAACACGCCCGGGGGCTGCGTTGCAGAGAGGTGTAAAAAGGAGGGTGGCCTCATTACACCTCTCTGCAATGCAGCCCCCTGGCACATACTGGAGGTTCCTGGTGGGCTAGTTGGCCCCCAGGGACCACCAGTATGCAAGGGGAATTAGTTCCCCCTCTGCAAACGCGCCAGGGGGCTGCGTTGCAGAGAGGTGTAAAAAAATGTTATTCAATTTATATTAAAAATATGTAATGTAATTTAAAAAATAAAATATCTAAATATAAATAATTTAAAATAATGTAGTAAATCAGTATAAAAAAATATAACAATTAATACATTTAAAAATTATCATTTACAAAACCTTTGAAGTTCACTGAAAAAAACATAAGTTTCAGCCACCTGAATATATATATGTATATGTATATATATATATATATATATATATATATATATATATATATATATATATATATATGAGGCTCCTGCTTGGTATCGAACATTTGGAAGGCGCTCGAGTGACACCACAGTGTTCCAAGCATAACACTTTTATTCATGCGGTAAGGAAGACATCTGCATGCTGCTTTCACAGTCCCCACCACTTTCGCCAACGCGTTTCGAGGATTCTCTTCATCAGGGCCGGTGGTGGAAAAAGCATGTCCGCTCACTCCCTTCGCTTGAGGTATACTGTGGCATCTCCTATCATCGGCGGCCACGTGAACCCCAAGCAAAGCATTATGGGCAATGTAGTGACGGCTTGGAATAAGTATGCAAATGTCCTGCTGAACAGAGCCCTCTCATGAGCCCCGGCAATTTGTTGTCTTCCTCAATTCCTTGATGTCAAATCTCGTTAGGGAAACTGGCAAATGTCATTCCCTCAAGCCCCCAGGTTCCCGGGGTGGTGCTTTCCGACGGCACGACAGCCGCCAATAAATGAGGCTCCTGCTTGGTATCGAACATTTGGAAGGCACTCGAGTGACACCACAGTGTTCCAAGCATAACACTTTTATTCATGCGGTAAGGAAGACATCTGCATGCTGCTTTCACAGTCCCCACCACTTTCGCCAACGCGTTTCGAGGATTCTCTTCATCAGGGCCGGTGGTGGAAAAAGCATGTCCGCTCACTCCCTTCGCTTGAGGTATACTGTGGCATCTCCTATCATCGGCGGCCACGTGCACCCCAAGCAAAGCATTATGGGCAATGTAGTGACGGCTTGGAATAAGTATGCAAATGTCCTGCTGAACAGAGCCCTCTGATGAGCCCCGGCAATTTGTTGTCTTCCTCAATTCCTTGATGTCAAACCTCGTTAGGGAAACTGGCAAATGTCATTCCCTCAAGCCCCCAGGTTCCCGGGGTGGTGCTTTCCGACGGCACGACAGCCGCCAATAAATGAGGCTCCTGCTTGGTATCGAACAACTGGAAGGCACTCGAGTGACACCACAGTGTTCCAAGCATATCACTTTTTTTTTTTTTTTTTAAACCTTTATTTGTACAGAAAGGATATACAAATCTGGGCCTACAACCAGTCCGGCCGGCCACGACACGATAGAGCAGTCAAGAAATCCAGAAGGAAAATATACAGAATCGATCATAAAGGAGCGCAATCAATACAGCCCAAAAAAGGGGAGGGGGGGAAGGATCTGGACGGCCCGCAAACAGGAACAAAGAAGGTTAATTTTTATGATATTACGATAAGGAGTATAACAGGCTCGGTTAAAGCATAAATGAATCCGGGTTCCCAAAGCAAACCAGTGGCTACAAGAAAGCTAAAGGGCAGCAATGCGGAGGAGTGTCACTACAGTATACATCAGTATGAAAACAGATGCGGTTAACACAAATCAATATTCAATTAGACTCATCTTATGCACAACCACCACCCAGTAGTACATCGGAAACAGAACAAAGGAACCGGAATATTGACATCACTAGAACTAACCCGTCATACTAACCTTTGGGAAAGAAAAAAAGGAGGAGGGGAGGGGAAGGAAGAGGGGAAAAAGAAAAATACAGACTGAAAGAGAAGAACGCCGCGCCGATACAAGCACCCCGTAGCAAGGACACATAAAAGAGCAGGATTATTAGCAACGAGGAAGGGATGGGAGTCGCAATTGAAATGCAGCATAGCCACAAGAAGGAGAGCAGCGATGATACAGACCCCACCCCAATCGTACCATGGGAGGCAGGGACAGACGCGGCGCTCCTATAAGGGACACAAAAGGGCCATAGAACTAAGGAAAATAAAACAGCAGATAAGACCCATCCCACCCATCCCACCCAGCACCCCTGCAGAAGGCTATGGCCTACCCCCCCAGCAGCGTGCCTGTCGCCCTAAATCAGAACCCGAAATATAGTGGAGACAAGAGAGAGAAGAGGAATAAAGAGACAAAAAGAAGGACATGAAGACAGAAAGAAGTGGGAGGGAGGAGTAAAAGAGCAGAGACAAAACGGTCGGCCTCAGCCCTCCGCCCAACCATACAATCGTAATACGTTTAAACGAAAACGACACAATCTCGAGCGTCATAAAACTTACAAGGGGGTCACCCACAGCACTATGTATACGGGCAATTGCGCCACGGATCTGTACACCAGCAATCCACGGGAGCAATGTATCTCACCCCAGGCCTTTCTTAGCCACAATTACCACCCACCACATGACAGCGGGAAGTGAGCAACTCGGTGCGGGGCAATCACACGAATGAAAAAAATTCCGATAAAAACGTAGGCCAGGGAGGTCAGTCCATAGGCAAGAGAACAAAAGTTCGGGTATGCAGTTCAAGTGTCCCAACAATGTTAACAAGGGCAGTAAAAGACAGGAGTTCAATCTCGCCGTTCGGGAAAGCGGGGGTTCCCCTGCAGTGCGGAAACACGACCTCATCAAGGCAAAGATATGCAGCAGTCCACCATGCTTTTCGGGCACTCGGGTAGGATCGGGCCCCAGTACGATAACCAAGTCCCCGAACTCCAAACATTGAAGCGCAGGAGGTTCCAAAGCCACTTGCTTGCAGACCTGTCGACGGACAGCGGTAGTAACCCTCGTCGCGACCGAGGGGGGCGAGGCAGTGGCATCACTGAGACGAGAGGGGACCATGAAGAACCGTCCATCTAGGATGGCGGCGGACCGCACCGATCTCCCAGGGGCACCGGGGGCCAAGGCCGCATGCAAGGATCGTAATGCGTCAAGAACGTCGCCAATTGTAGGCTCACGCACACATGTCCAGGCCCCCGTGCAGTCCAGCAACCCAAGTCCGCCGTCTTGAGGATATCCACGGCCTAGTTCGACGGCCGCCATTTTGTAGATTCAGCCTCGTCACCACCCTCCGCGACTCTCGGATCAGTCCCACAGATGCGGACTCCCTCAGGTGCTAAGGGGGTCCCGCTAATGGCAGCCTTGGTGCAGAAAGGAGAGCCGCCAAAGTCGGGGGTCCGCTTGTACTATCGCTGGCGTGTCTGACGAACAGAGCCCGGGCGCGAGGCTCCAGGGCGGATGGACGGAGCAGCGGTGGGGGGACCCCTTCACACGATCAGTCCTCGGAGCACCGCGCCCCGTACCAGCCTCACGGTCGCCAATGCAAGCCCGGATCAGGACCACCGGGATGCTCGCACAATGGCCTCTCACCAGTGGCTCACTCTCTCGGCCGGGGCCGACGTTTACATCAACGCCAGGCTGGGTCCAATAGGCGAGGCCCCGGTCTCATCACCGCGGAGGCCCCGGTCCCTCCGGGGGCACAACTTCGGAACCGCGGCACGCAGGAGCCTCCAGATCAGACGGTGAGTAGGAGCAACACGTTACGTTTCTGTTTCTTCTCGAGTGTGTCGTCTCGGGGCTGGATGTGCAGCAGGATATGCGAGACAGGCCGGAAGGCTGACGGAGCCGAGCTACAAAGCGACCATTACGATCGCGAGCTTGGCTCCTCCCCCAAGCATATCACTTTTATTCATGCGGTAAGGAAGACATCTGCATGCTGCTTTCACAGTCCCCACCAATTTCGCCAACGCGTTTCGAGGATTCTCTTCATCAGGGCCGGTGGTGGAAAAAGCATGTCCGCTCACTCCCTTCGCTTGAGGTATACTGTGGCATCTCCTATCATCGGCGGCCACGTGCACCCCAAGCAAAGCATTATGGGCAATGTAGCGACGGCTTGGAATAAGTATGCAAATGTCCTGCTAAACGGAGCCCTCTCATGAGCCCCGGCAATTTGTTGTCTTCCTCAATTCCTTGATGTCAAACCTCGTTAGGGAAACTGGCAAATGTCATTCCCTCAAGCCCCCAGGTTCCCGGGGTGGTGCTTTCCGACGGCACGACAGCCGCCATTAAATGAGGCTCCTGCTTGGTATCGAACATTTGGAAGGCACTCGAGTGACACCACAGTGTTCCAAGCATAACACTTTTATTCATGCGGTAAGGAAGACATCTGCATGCTGCTTTCACAGTCCCCACCACTTTCGCCAACGCGTTTCGAGGATTCTCTTCATCAGGGCCGGTGGTGGAAAAAGCATGTCCGCTCACTCCCTTCACTTGAGGAACACTGTGGTGTCACTCGAGTGCCTTCCAAATGTTCGATACCAAGCAGGAGCCTCATTTATTGGCGGCTGTCGTGCCGTCGGAAAGCACCACCCCGAGAACCTGGGGGCTTGAGGGAATGACATTTGCCAGTTTCCCTAATGAGGTTTGACATCAAGGAATTGAGGAAGACAACGAATTGCCGGGGCTCATCAGAGGGCTCCGTTCAGCAGGACATTTGCATACTTATTCCAAGCCGTCACTACATTGCCCATAATGCTTTGCTTGGGGTGCACGTGGCCGCCGATGATAGGAGATGCCACAGTATACCTCAAGCGAAGGGAGTGAGCGGACATGCTTTTTCCACCACCGGCCCTGATGAAGAGAATCCTCGAAACGCGTTGGCGAAAGTGGTGGGGACTGTGAAAGCAGCATGCAGATGTCTTCCTTACCGCATGAATAAAAGTGTTATGCTTGGAACACTGTGGTGTCACTCGAGTGCCTTCCAAATGTTCGATACCAAGCAGGAGCCTCATTTATTGGCGGCTGTCGTGCCGTCGGAAAGCACCACCCCGGGAACCTGGGGGCTTGAGGGAATGACATTTGCCAGTTTCCCTAACGAGGTTTGACATCAAGGAATTGAGGAAGACAACGAATTGCCGGGGCTCATCAGAGGGCTCCGTTCAGCAGGACATTTGCATACTTATTCCAAGCCGTCATTACATTGCCCATAATGCTTTGCTTGGGGTGCATGTGGCCGCCGATGATAGGAGATGCCACAGTATACCTCAAACGAAGGGAGTGAGCAGACATGCTTTTTCCACCACCGGCCCTGATAAAGAGAATCCTTGAAACGCGTTGGCGAAAGTGGTGGGGACTGTGAAAGCAGCATGCAGATGTCTTCCTTACCGCATGAATAAAAGTGTTATGCTTGGAACACTGTGGTGTCACTCGAGTGCCTTCCAAATGTTCGATACCAAGCAGGAGCCTCATTTATTGGCGGCTGTCGTGCCGTCGGAAAGCACCACCCCGGGAACCTGGGGGCTTGAGGGAATGACATTTGCCAGTTTCCCTAACGAGGTTTGACATCAAGGAATTGAGGAAGACAACGAATTGCCGGGGCTCATCAGAGGGCTCCGTTCAGCAGGACATTTGCATACTTATTCCAAGCCGTCACTACATTGCCCATAATGCTTTGCTTGGGGTGCACGTGGCCGCCGATGATAGGAGATGCCACAGTATACCTCAAGCGAAGGTAGTGAGCGGACATGCTTTTTCCACCACCGGCCCTGATGAAGAGAATTCTCGAAACGCGTTGGCGAAAGTGGTGGGGACTGTGAAAGCAGCATGCAGATGTCTTCCTTACCGCATGAATAAAAGTGTTATGCTTGGAACACTGTGGTGTCACTCGAGTGCCTTCCAAATGTTCGATACCAAGCAGGAGCCTCATTTATTGGTGGCTGTCGTGCCGTCGGAAAGCACCACCCCGGGAACCTGGGGGCTTGAGGGAATGACATTTGCCAGTTTCCCTAACGAGGTTTGACATCAAGGAATTGAGGAAGACAACGAATTGCCGGGGCTCATCAGAGGGCTCCGTTCAGCAGGACATTTGCATACCTATTCCAAGCCGTCACTACATTGCCCATAATGCTTTGCTTGGGGTGCACGTGGCCGCCGATGATAGGAGATGCCACAGTATACCTCAAGCGAAGGGAGTGAGCGGACATGCTTTTTCCACCACCGGCCCTGATGAACAGAATCCTCGAAACGCGTTGGCGAAAGTGGTGGGGACTGTGAAAGCAGCATGCAGATGTCTTCCTTACCGCATGAATAAAAGTGTTATGCTTGGAACACTGTGGTGTCACTCGAGTGCCTTCCAAATGTTCGATACCAAGCAGGAGCCTCATTTATTGGCGGCTGTCGTGACGTCGGAAAGCACCACCCCGGAAACCTGGGGGCTTGAGGGAATGACATTTGCCAGTTTCCCTAACGAGGTTTGACATCAAGGAATTGAGGAAGACAACGAATTGCCGGGGCTCATCAGAGAGCTCCGTTCAGCAGGACATTTGCATACTTATTCCAAGCCGTCACTACATTGCCCATAATGCTTTGCTTGGGGTGCACGTGGCCGCCGATGATAGGAGATGCCACAGTATACCTCAAGCGAAGGGAGTGAGCGGACATGCTTTTTCCACCACCGGCCCTGATGAAGAGAATCCTCGAAACGCGTTGGCGAAAGTGGTGGGGACTGTGAAAGCAGCATGCAGATGTCTTCCTTACCGCATGAATAAAAGTGTTATGCTTGGAACACTGTGGTGTCACTCGAGTGCCTTCCAAATGTTCGATAACAAGCAGGAGCCTCATTTATTGGCGGCTGTCGTGCCGTCGGAAAGCACCACCCCGGGAACCTGGGGGCTTGAGGGAATGACATTTGCCAGTTTCCCTAACGAGGTTTGACAACAAGGAATTGAGGAAGACAACGAATTGCCGGGGCTCATCAGAGGGCTCCGTTCAGCAGGACATTTGCATACTTATTCCAAGCCGTCACTACATTGCCCATAATGCTTTGCTTGGGGTGCACGTGGCCGCCGATGATAGGAGATGCCAAGGTATACCTCAAGCGAAGGGAGTGAGCGGACATGCTTTTTCCACCACCGGCCCTGATGAGGAGAATCCTCGAAACGCGTTGGCGAAAGTGGTGGGGACTGTGAAAGCAGCATGCAGATGTCTTCCTTACCGCATGAATAAAAGTGTTATGCTTGGAACACTGTGGTGTCACTCGAGTGCCTTCCAAATGTTCGATACCGAGCAGGAGCCTCATTTATTGGCGGCTGTCGTGCCGTCGGAAAGCACCACCCCGGGAACCTGGGGGCTTGAGGGAATAACATTTGCCAGTTTCCCTAACGAGGTTGGACATCAAGGAATTGAGGAAGACAACGAATTGCCGGGGCTCATCAGAGGGCTCCGTTCAGCAGGACATTTGCATACTTATTCCAAGCCGTCACTACATTGCCCATAATGCTTTGCTTGGTGTGCACGTGGCCGCCGATGATAGGAGATGCCACAGTATACCTCAAGCGAAGGGAGTGAGCGGACATGCTTTTTCCACCACCGGCCCTGATGAAGAGAATCCTCGAAACGCGTTGGCGAAAGTGGTGGGGACTGTGAAAGCAGCATGCAGATGTCTTCCTTACCGCATGAATAAAAGTGTTATGCTTGGAACACTGTGGTGTCACTCGAGTGCCTTCCAAATGTTCGATACCAAGCAGGAGCCTCATTTATTGGCGGCTGTCGTGCCGTCGGAAAGCACCACCCCGGGAACCTGGGGGCTTGAGGGAATGACATTTGCCAGTTTCCCTAACGAGGTTTGACATCAAGGATTTGAGGAAGACAACGAATTGCCGGGGCTCATCAGAGGGCTCCGTTCAGCAGGACATTTGCATACTTATTCCAAGCCTCACTACATTGCCCATAATGCTTTGCTTGGGGTGCACGTGGCCGCCGATGATAGGAGATGCCACAGTATACCTCAAGCGAAGGGAGTGAGTGGACATGCTTTTTCCACCACCGGCCCTTATGAAGAGAATCCTCGAAACGCGTTGGCGAAAGTGGTGGGGACTGTGAAAGCAGCATGCAGATGTCTTCCTTACCGCATGAATAAAAGTGTTATGCTTGGAACACTGTGGTGTCACTCGAGTGCCTTCCAAATGTTCGATACCAAGCAGGAGCCTCATTTATTGGCGGCTGTCGTGCCGTCGGAAAGCACCACCCCGGGAACCTGGGGGCTTGAGGGAATGACATTTGCCAGTTTCCCTAACGAGGTTTGACATCAAGGAATTGAGGAAGACAACGAATTGCCGGGGCTCATCAGAGGGCTCCGTTCAGCAGGACATTTGCATACTTATTTCAAGCCGTCACTACATTGCCCATAATGCTTTGCTTGGGGTGCACATGGCCGCCGATGATAGGAGATGCCACAGTATACCTCAAGCGAAGGTAGTGAGCGGACATGCTTTTTCCACCACCGGCCCTGATGAAGAGAATCCTCGAAACGCGTTGGCGAAAGTGGTGGGGACTGTGAAAGCAGCATGCAGATGTCTTCCTTACCGCATGAATAAAAGTGTTATGCTTGGAACACTGTGGTGTCACTCGAGTGCCTTCCAAATGTTCGATACCAAGCAGGAGCCTCATTTATTGGTGGCTGTCGTGCCGTCGGAAAGCACCACCCCGGGAACCTGGGGGCTTGAGGGAATGACATTTGCCAGTTTCCCTAACGAGGTTTGACATCAAGGAATTGAGGAAGACAACGAATTGCCGGGGCTCATCAGAGGGCTCCGTTCAGCAGGACATTTGTATACCTATTCCAAGCCGTCACTACATTGCCCATAATGCTTTGCTTGGGGTGCACGTGGCCGCCGATGATAGGAGATGCCACAGTATACCTCAAGCGAAGGGAGTGAGCGGACATGCTTTTTCCACCACCGGCCCTGATGAAGAGAATCCTCGAAACGCGTTGGCGAAAGTGGTGGGGACTGTGAAAGCAGCATGCAGATGTCTTCCTTACCGCATGAATAAAAGTGTTATGCTTGGAACACTGTGGTGTCACTCGAGTGCCTTCCAAATGTTCGATACCAAGCAGGAGCCTCATTTATTGGCGGCTGTCGTGCCGTCGGAAAGCACCACCCCGGGAACCTGGGGGCTTGAGGGAATGACATTTGCCAGTTTCCCTAACGAGGTTTGACATCAAGGAATTGAGGAAGACAACGAATTGCCGGGGCTCATCAGAGGGCTCCGTTCAGCAGGACATTTGCATACTTATTCCAAGCCATCACTACATTGCCCATAATGCTTTGCTTGGGGTGCACGTGGCCGCCGATGATAGGAGATGCCACAGTATACCTCAAGCGAAGGGAGTGAGCGGACATGCTTTTTCCACCACCGGCCCTGATGAAGAGAATCCTCGAAACTCGTTGGCGAAAGTGGTGGGGACTGTGAAAGCAGCATGCAGATGTCTTCCTTACCGCATGAATAAAAGTGTTATGCTTGGAACACTGTGGTGTCACTCGAGTGCCTTCCAAATGTTCGATACCAAGCAGGAGCCTCATTTATTGGCGGCTGTCGTGCCGTCGGAAAGCACCACCCCGGAAACCTGGGGGCTTGAGGGAATGACATTTGCCAGTTTCCCTAACGAGGTTTGACATCAAGGAATTGAGGAAGACAACGAATTGCCGGGGCTCATCAGAGGGCTCCGTTCAGCAGGACATTTGCATACTTATTCCAAGCCGTCACTACATTGCCCATAATGCTTTGCTTGGGGTGCACGTGGCCGCCGATGATAGGAGATGCCACAGTATACCTCAAGCGAAGGGAGTGAGCGGACATGCTTTTTCCACCACCGGCCCTGATGAAGAGAATCCTCAAAACGCGTTGGCGAAAGTGGTGGGGACTGTGAAAGCAGCATGCAGATGTCTTCCTTACCGCATGAATAAAAGTGTTATGCTTGGAACACTGTGGTGTCACTCGAGTGCCTTCCAAATGTTCGATACCAAGCAGGAGCCTCATTTATTGGCGGCTGTCGTGCCGTCGGAAAGCACCACCCCGGGAACCTGGGGGCTTGAGGGAATGACATTTGCCAGTTTCCCTAACGAGGTTTGACATCAAGGAATTGAGGAAGACAACGAATTGCCGGGGCTCATCAGAGGGCTCCGTTCAGCAGGACATTTGCATACTTATTTCAAGCCGTCACTACATTGCCCATAATGCTTTGCTTGGGGTGCACATGGCCGCCGATGATAGGAGATGCCACAGTATACCTCAAGCGAAGGTAGTGAGCGGACATGCTTTTTCCACCACCGGCCCTGATGAAGAGAATCCTCGAAACGCGTTGGCGAAAGTGGTGGGGACTGTGAAAGCAGCATGCAGATGTCTTCCTTACCGCATGAATAAAAGTGTTATGCTTGGAACACTGTGGTGTCACTCGAGTGCCTTCCAAATGTTCGATACCAAGCAGGAGCCTCATTTATTGGTGGCTGTCGTGCCGTCGGAAAGCACCACCCCGGGAACCTGGGGGCTTGAGGGAATGACATTTGCCAGTTTCCCTAACGAGGTTTGACATCAAGGAATTGAGGAAGACAACGAATTGCCGGGGCTCATCAGAGGGCTCCGTTCAGCAGGACATTTGTATACCTATTCCAAGCCGTCACTACATTGCCCATAATGCTTTGCTTGGGGTGCACGTGGCCGCCGATGATAGGAGATGCCACAGTATACCTCAAGCGAAGGGAGTGAGCGGACATGCTTTTTCCACCACCGGCCCTGATGAAGAGAATCCTCGAAACGCGTTGGCGAAAGTGGTGGGGACTGTGAAAGCAGCATGCAGATGTCTTCCTTACCGCATGAATAAAAGTGTTATGCTTGGAACACTGTGGTGTCACTCGAGTGCCTTCCAAATGTTCGATACCAAGCAGGAGCCTCATTTATTGGCGGCTGTCGTGCCGTCGGAAAGCACCACCCCGGGAACCTGGGGGCTTGAGGGAATGACATTTGCCAGTTTCCCTAACGAGGTTTGACATCAAGGAATTGAGGAAGACAACGAATTGCCGGGGCTCATCAGAGGGCTCCGTTCAGCAGGACATTTGCATACTTATTCCAAGCCATCACTACATTGCCCATAATGCTTTGCTTGGGGTGCACGTGGCCGCCGATGATAGGAGATGCCACAGTATACCTCAAGCGAAGGGAGTGAGCGGACATGCTTTTTCCACCACCGGCCCTGATGAAGAGAATCCTCGAAACTCGTTGGCGAAAGTGGTGGGGACTGTGAAAGCAGCATGCAGATGTCTTCCTTACCGCATGAATAAAAGTGTTATGCTTGGAACACTGTGGTGTCACTCGAGTGCCTTCCAAATGTTCGATACCAAGCAGGAGCCTCATTTATTGGCGGCTGTCGTGCCGTCGGAAAGCACCACCCCGGAAACCTGGGGGCTTGAGGGAATGACATTTGCCAGTTTCCCTAACGAGGTTTGACATCAAGGAATTGAGGAAGACAACGAATTGCCGGGGCTCATCAGAGGGCTCCGTTCAGCAGGACATTTGCATACTTATTCCAAGCCGTCACTACATTGCCCATAATGCTTTGCTTGGGGTGCACGTGGCCGCCGATGATAGGAGATGCCACAGTATACCTCAAGCGAAGGGAGTGAGCGGACATGCTTTTTCCACCACCGGCCCTGATGAAGAGAATCCTCAAAACGCGTTGGCGAAAGTGGTGGGGACTGTGAAAGCAGCATGCAGATGTCTTCCTTACCGCATGAATAAAAGTGTTATGCTTGGAACACTGTGGTGTCACTCGAGTGCCTTCCAAATGTTCGATACCAAGCAGGAGCCTCATTTATTGGCGGCTGTCGTGCCGTCGGAAAGCACCACCCCGGGAACCTGGGGGCTTGAGGGAATAACATTTGCCAGTTTCCCTAACGAGGTTTGACATCAAGGAATTGAGGAAGACAACGAATTGCCGGGGCTCATCAGAGGGCTCCGTTCAGCAGGACATTTGCATACTTATTCCAAGCCGTCACTACATTGCCCATAATGCTTTGCTTGGGGTGCACGTGGCCGCCGATGATAGGAGATGCCACAGTATACCTCAAGCGAAGGGAGTGAGCGGACATGCTTTTTCCACCACCGGCCCTGATGAAGAGAATCCTCGAAACGGCTTGGCGAAAGTGGTGGGGACTGTGAAAGCAGCATGCAGATGTCTTCCTTACCGCATGAATAAAAGTGTTATACTTGGAACACTGTGGTGTCACTCGAGTGCCTTCCAAATGTTCGATACCAAGCAGGAGCCTCATATATATATATATATATATATTCCTCATACTCGTCTCTTGACTTCTCAATTTCCAGGAAAAGACGAAGCGAACCCAAGTATTTCAGTGCTTATTTCTTGTTTATTGTCAGCCCAGCACCGCCACCATTACGTGTTTCGATCCTCGTAGGACCTTGATCACATGACACGCTACTAGGTACAATTCACCATTTTAAAGTGATAGTGCATTATTTTACCATAGACATGGAAAACAAACTATGTAAACAATGTTTCAGTACCTCCTCGGCAAGGAAAATTTCTAATACCACGGAATGTGCAAAAATTATTTCATGATTTGTGCAAATACATAGCGTATAATATCCCACAGGGTGGCCTTAAATGTAAACCAAAGTCAAAACCTGATATTGTCCGACAACCATATTTTGCATGTGTGTGACTGGGGGATATAAGTAAACAACTGTACATTTTCATAAATAATTATATAAAGATAAATATATAAGAACAATTGTTATATTTAAAAACGCGTATGAATAAAAATATATGCTTCAAAAGATAAAACCAATTAAAATCTTTCCTTTTGCATCTTCATTTGAAGTAGCAGCATATAAATTTCATATTGCACAAAATTGTAGCAACTGTAAACATTGGCACGTGTTGTGTCACGCAACAATAAAGCCCAAGTAGGCAACCATTCAGTACACCAAATCCATGGTTGAAATTGCTTGTGCATTTCTTTAAAGTGTCACTAGATTGAAACAATACCTAAAAAAAAACCATACTGTGCAAATTGTAGTGAAAAATTAGTTTCTATTAGCAGCATATAAATATTATCAGAAAAGAGATACTAACAGAATTATACACAATTGCAGTAAGATGTTATAAATATGTATAAAAATCTTCACTTGAATTTAATCCATTTGGAGTCTTAGTATCCATTTCTAAAATATATTTTGTCTCCAGTTTTCTTAGCATAGTTTCACGATCACCGCCTCTTCTCAATGGGGGAACGGAATCAACTACATAGTAACGCAATTCGCTTGATTTTTTAGCATGTTTTTCTTCAAAATGATGGGCAACAGGATATGTCACGTCCCCGTTGTTGATTGCGCGTATGTGCTGGAGTATCCTCTTGTGAGCCTGCAACCTGGTGCTACCCACATATCGCAGGCCACAAGGACACTCCAGCACATACACTGCAAATTCAGTCTTACAGGTCAGCTTTTTATCAATCTTGGTCGGACTGTTGCTGAATGGTGTGAGAAACTCTGTCTTGTTCACACCATGTTTACATGCTTTGCATGATGCACACTTGATAAAACCTTTACTGCCCTGTATCCATGAAGTATTCTGACATACCTCAGGGATGCTTGAAACCAACGTGTTACTCATAGAGCTAGCTTTTCTGAAGGTTAGATTGGGAGATCTAGTTAGTTTCTCACCTAACACTGGATCATTCCTTATTAAGGCCCAGTTTATGTTGACTATCTTTCTAATAGTCTGATGTTGATTACTATATGTTAAGATAAGTCTCGTGGGCTGTTCTGTCATAGGAATGTTTTCCTTTGGTGTTCTCAAAGCCTGTAGTCTCCCTTGTTCGTTGGCTCTCGCCATGGCTTTATCAACTACACTGGGGATGTAACTCCTGGCAATGAATCTGCTGCGGCATTTGCGTTGTGCTTTCAAACAATCATCATCTGCACTACAGATTCTTCTGATACGCAGCATCTCCCCAAAGGGAATACTGCGACTCAAGTGCACTGGATGATGACTTTACTCATGTAGCAGTGAATTGCCAGCTGTACTCTTTCTGTGTAGCCTAGTGTGCACATGATTATCTTTGATGTAAATTTTGACATCAAGAAAACAGATGAAATCATGACTGATCCGGCTAGTGAATTGCAAATTCAAGTTGTTAATATTGATTTGCTCAATACACTGAAGGGCCTCTCCCTCCGACCCCTTCCATATTATGAGCAAGTCATCTATGTATCTATACCAACGTATTATTTGGTTACTCATGATTTCCTCAAAGGTGGGCGCGAGGACCTGTTCCTCCCACAGTCCCATGAGCAAACATGCATAACTGAGGGAGAAACAGGCCCCCATCGCCACCCCCTGATCTGTTGGTATACCTGTTTCTGAAATAAGAAAAAGTTATTTTCCAGACACCTAGAAATGATAGCCATTAACATTTTGTTATGTTCAGCAAAGCATATGGATCTCCTCTTATATATATGTCCTTGGTGTGTGGCTTTGCTGGTGCCAGTGGTGCAAGTAGGAGGCGAATACCATGCATGCCTCTTTGAATTAAAAGAACACTTACTTCCTTTTCAGAGAAAAGCACTCGCTAAATAAGAATAGCAACGCATTTCAGCTGCAAACGGTATAAAGAGTAATGGCAAGGATCCAAAAAAACACTTACTTCTTTTACAGAGAAACGCACTTGTTAAATAAGAATAGGAACACAATTCAGCTGCAAAGGTTATATATAGTAAAGCCAAGGGTCCAAAAAAACACTTACTTCCTTTTCAGAGGGAAGCACTTATTAAATAAGAATAGGAACGCGTTATGGCTGTACTTGCAGCCAACCTGGCTGATAAAGGCTGCAAGTGTTCCTATTCTTATTTAACGAGTGCTGCCAGTTATTAAAATGGTAATCTCCACAGAATTCGAGTGCAGGCTTTCTGTGAAAAGGAGATAAGTGTTTTAAAAAAAAAATACGTATATATAGTGATGCGAAGAACCCCTCCTGCTCCACAGATTGGATTGTGGATTGCCCATATTTGCAGTGAAATATCCCATATCCCTTGCATTCATTAATTGGCAAATTACAGAGCAAACATTGAAATCAAGAGGCGCAAACTGCATTTCTCCTAGCTAGTGCCTTCAAGACTGCAGCAGAACGTGTGAGAACTTCCTGAATGTATGGCTCGCCTACTTTGGGATCGTATTCAGTTTGCATACCCCACTGGCTGATTATCTTCTAACAGTCTTTGATTTCATTCATGAAGCCCTCACAGACCGCCTTTAACGGAGTACTCTTACACTCCTGGGTTTCCCTGACTTCTGCAGATTATATATGGTTCAGCCTCACAAAGCCTCTGGTTTCAAATCAATAAGCGGATGCGCTATTCTCCAGAGAGACTACTTGCCTTGTCGTTCTGACCACTTTTTAGCTTCTTCCCCCTTTTTAGGTCTCGCCCTGCGATTGCAGGCCAAAGGCCTGCTGTCGCAGAGCGAGACTATTGTTATCATTCCGGCTTTCAAGGACTCAAAGGGAGCCGGAGAGGACAACAGACTGTCACGCGCACGCAGCAGCAGCAGCAGCCTGCCGGGATCAGGTCGCGCGCATCAACAGGCTCTTCACAACACATGCACAACACACATACAGCCCCCCCACGCATACACACACACATACATACATACATACAGAACCCCCCCCGCATACACACACGCACGCACGCACACACATACACAGAGAACCCCCGGCGCTTACACACACATCCCTTACCTCGTCTCGGCGTCTTCGCGCTCCCTTGCCCCCGCTCCTCTGGTGCGCGCGCACCACTAGTTTCGATTCCCGCGTCGGCTCCTCAGCCAATCAGGAGGCAGTACTCCTTTTAGACATGCTCCCTCTCTGGTCCGCTATCATTTCTAACTGCAGGGTGCGTCGTGGCCCCAGCAATTGGTGACAGCACTTAGAACTCGAAAACTCTCGAGGACCATCTGCAACAACACTCTCATTCAAAAGACCCCTCTAGCTCTCACCTTCGTTCAACAGCGACCGGCTCGATGCCCTTCACAAGCAGCAGCAGAAGAAACAGAGACCGCCTCCCACAACGGAAGTACAGGCGAACTCCCGCCCCTATACACGGCAGGGTTCAGAAAGAGAGCACTGCACCGATTGGTTCAAAACCTGTCAATCAAACAGAAAACAAACACTGTAAAACCCTTCATTTATTCGTTCCCAAAAATATAGTCTTTTCGAGAGCATGTAAAAAATGTGACACGATACTTTGCGCGAGAATAATGGAGGCATGTACAATTTAATTTTGAAAATGAAGGTGGTAAAAAGCCCTACTACGTTTATGTGTTCGCATAAGGAGGTGTTTAACGAATTTCATTTTCTTTAAAACAAGTTTCTTGTCCATTGGCGAAAAGTCACTTTTCTAATTTAAAGAAACCGGCCTATTCCAATGTGGCCGCGCAATTCTTAGCACAGTTCTTACTCTATTGCTTGCGTACTAGTCTTTTGATTCTCACAGGAAATAGTTCCTGTGACCTGCCTACCAAAGTGTTTCCGGGTTGACGTACATGTGGATGTTTGTGGCTGTCCTCCTGATGCTAGAACGGCTATTAGTAGACCCAACTGCTCGCCCGTGAGGAGCAACCAGAGGAAAACCAGACAGTAAGTCTACTTTTGTTGCCCTCTCTACTCGATCAAGTTTCCAATCTTCAAAACTAAAGAAGACACGTGAAATGAGACTTTTTCAAGGTGGTGTTTGGCTTTATGGCAAAAGTTTTCAAACATTTTTGTTCTGAACACCTCTAAACAAAATGTTTTGAATTTGGGTCCCCTAAGAAACATAATGGCAAGGGTTGGTTAAGCGGGAAGAACAGGACTTAGCGCAGTTATGAGTCTTTTCAGATCATTACATTTGACCTGTAGCACAAAATGCACAGTATTTGTTAGACTTATACAAGAGCAAATACATCGAACAAAAAAATATAGTGACCAGAAATCAGAGTCTCCATAATTGGGCCGTTGTAAGCCACACACACTCCTGGGCATGCAATGCCAGCTACTGAACTGATGATACCTGCAGCCGTGATTATCAGCCTTTCTCCTCTGCCTCTTTCATTACTCTTCTTTCACCCCTTGCCCCAAAGACGGACAGTCCTATTTGTGACGTAGTCGTGTAAAGTAGACTCGAAAGGTAATTTAAGGATATATTGGAGGGCAAGCCAGTTACACCCAATGCCTAGTGGTATCACCTCCAACTGTCAGTACCTGCTCTCTTACATTACCACGTTCCAGAACCTGTGGCCTCATGTTACCAGAATACAGGTAACCTATATGCCACAAGTGGGCCCCTTGGACACCTGGGTCCCAGTGGTAATGCACCTGCTGCATTAATGATAGCTACTTCTTGAGAAAGGGGCGTTTCTTCTGACATGTTAAAAAACGTAAGCCCCCATCTTGCCCTACCCATCATCCTAGGCCCAAACTAAGGTGTTCCCTCTGCTTCAATATTCTTCATCCTGGGGCTCTTGCTCCCAGGTGCAAAGCTACGCTGGCTCAGCAACGGTGAGTTGGGCCCTAGTGCAAGCAAGGAAGGATAGTTAAAAAAAAAAATTTGCGTTTTGTCAGTCCTTCGTACACCTGGGTCCCAATGCCACTGCGCCTGCACCATCTGTCTCCTCTTCTCACTTCTGTGGGACATCCCTCCTGAATGTAATCCCTTTACTTTAGAAGAATCAGCTAACTCCTTTGCCAGAAACTTTGTTCATAGCACCATCCATTATTTCTTCCACTAAAACACCTAAAAACACACATAGATGTTTTCAGTGCTAAAAGTTTGGATATATTGTTCAAGCACCCACTTCTGAATATGTTATCATCCTACGCCCATTAAGATTTTTTTAAACATAAAACAGTTTTGGAAATGCTATGGCTGCTATCAGAGAGGCACACTGTGTGATCTTGAACATGTCGCTGCAGCACCTCGACTTTTTTCCCTGCAGACAGACTATATGAACACTTCCTTTAGATACAGAATCTGCCTCTCCCCTGTTGACCATTGATTAGACCAGTTAGGCAGCGCGCACCAACTAACTAATAGCCTCTCAGAGCTATGTGTAATGTAAGCCTCGCTTGAAGGATGAAAAGCGGAGCCAGCCCTGCAGGGATTCCTGCCTGAGATTTGAAGGATCTCCAGCGACACTTAACCCCCCAGCGCCAATATTTACACTCAAAAGGCCTGCTTTAGAAATCATCCAGGGGGAGCTAGTCCTGACTTTGACAACACTGGCAAGAGATTGTTTGAGACTTAAGTCCTGTGCATGAAAGGGTGTCTGACTACAGCCTTGTGGGCAGACATATAATTTATTGGCTACACAGCGTGTTCGCAGTGACTTGTTTTATTTTATTTACATGAAATCACAGCTGCTGTGCGTCTCTAGCAACTTAATGGATTTTTTAAAGCTGGTATTTACCTCTATGTTTCTTTATTTTGTATATTGCCATGCAAACTCCTGCACGTATGTAATGTTTCCCAATATTCATTTTCCCATAGTTTATGTTCCCAGGAGACTCACCCTCACACACTCTGCACCCTCACACACTCTGCACCCTCACACACTATGCACCCTAACACACTCTGCACCCTCACACACTCTGCACCCTCACACTCTGCACCCTCACACACTCTGCACCCTCACACACTCTGCACTCTCACACACTCTGCACTCTCACACACTCTGCACTCTCACACACTCTGCACTCTCACACACTCTGCACCCTCACACACTCTGCACCCTCACACACTCTGCACCCTCACACACACACTGCACCCTCACACACACACACTGCACCCTCACACACACACACTGCACCCTCACACACACACACTGCACCCTCACACACACACTGCACCCTTTTTATTTGTAATATCAATACATCTAAGTCACGTAAATACAACACATATTGCATTACAAATGCTATAGGTGTCACATTTGCGAAAGTTAAAACTTTTGGCATTGTAAATGACAAAGCTATTTTCGCTATTTTCAAAACCAACACATAAATAAAAAATGTGTCATTTACAATACCAATAGCTCAAACTTTCCTAATGCGAGACCTATTGCATTGCAAATGCTTGTTACAATTTGTACATAACCTCGCCTTATATATATGCACTGCACCACTCTCACTGAGCACTCAATGTCACTCTTATATATGTCACTTCAATATTAGTTCCTATATTGACAGCCCTTTCAATATTTGTGTAAAAAATACATGAAAGCTTTAACTTACATAAAATATGATGTTTGCAAGCATTTACTAGTCAGTGTTTTGCCTCTATTTGTTGTGTTCCAACACCATTGAATATGCATGCAATATTCTAATCAAAACATTTGTTTTATTCATTATGTATTAAGCAATTATTCTGTAACTGATTTATTATTAGTTAACTGACTGTTTCAAACCCAACAGACCCACTGCAGCTCTCATACAGAAAACTAGCCAACGGCAAAGGAGGATAATGCAAAGGTCACTCTATACATACTGTGAACAAGCTGATAAGCTTGGTATATTGTGTGACTGGCAGATCATTATATTCGCTCCCAGCAGAGCCTGCTCAGTTTGTCATTCTTTCAAGGTCAATAAAATGAGTTCCATTATATTGGACAATAGAAGTACCTATTTTTGGTATGGCTAAGAAATGACAAAATTGCAGTATTAGGTGAAATATGAAAGCATGCTGTTATTATTAGTTATTAGGCAGGCCAGAGGGTGCTATGCCATGAGGCCATCTCGTGATGCTTTTCTGCACCTGTGAACTGACCCAGACCAGTTTTCAACAAAATAATATAGTGTACAGCACATACAATCCAATCCAATCCAAAAATTCTTTATTTCGGTCATCTAGACCATAAAAGATACATTACCAATACATTTAGACATTTATAAAAAAAGAATACAATATAAAAACACATCATAGAAATAGATTGCCAGGATGTACAAAACATATTAGAAACCAGTTCATGGTTAGGAAACACAATTCATGGCATGATCCAAAAGCACAGTCTGTGGTGTGGAAACAATTTTCAATATTTACAACAGTTGTGCATTTAACAGTTTTTTCCTGATCTGCCACATAGCAAAAATAAATTTTGCCACTGCGAAAACTATGTGGGGCAAGGTACTAGTTCTTAATACTCGGTACGCATGCATGTGGCTCCTGAATCCCAGATTCCTGCATAGGGGGACCAACCAATGTTTCCTTGGTCTCTGATATGCAGGACAGAAAAAAAGAAAATGTGTTTCATCTTCATCATGGGAGTTATACCCTGGACAGATTTTGTCATCGACGTGAAGCCAGTTACAAGTGAAGGTTTTAACTGGCAAAGTGCCATGCCTCCACTGTATAAACATCTTCCTGGCTAAAATGGGGTGAATGATATCCATAAAACCTTCGAATTCATATGAATTTTTGGATTGTAGGAAACGTTCGGTTAGGGTGCCGTGTTTAGCTGATGTCCGGAGGAGTTCCAAACTTTTCTCTTTGTGGATCTGAACCAAACGTTTGCGGGAAAGCCTTTGGCATCCCGATTCAGGAGCCTCCCATAATTCGGGTAATTTTAACCGATACAGTTCTTTTTTTATGAAGGTCAACCAGGGAATTTTGTCACGTTGGTTCAGGTCCATTACATGAACGAGGTCCCTCCTATAATGGGCAAGCTCGCTGGTAGACCAAAGCCTATGCCAGAATCTTATTGGCCTAGACTCCAGGTCAGCAGTGATGGATGGTAAAGCCATGTCCAGTCTCAAGGGAAACAACGGTGTACTCCGGGGGAGGGCCAGAAGACGTCTAAGGAAGTGGTTTTCGACGCTGGCAAGAACCGAACCTGCTCTATGCCCCCATAGCTCACTGCCATACGAGGCGGCCGCTTCGGCCTGTAATTTATACAATTCCAGTGCCAGACTTATTGGTTTGAAGGTTGAAGAATTTACAACCTTCAAAACTGCACCGGAGAGTTGGGACAGCTTAAGCCGAGATCTTACAATTTGGGGTTCCCAGGATTGGTTCTCGTGCAATGTTACCCCCAGGTATTGAAAGGTTGTGACCCTTTCTAGACTGACTGAACCCAGAGTGGGATTGGGTCTAGTTTTTGTGGATGGATTGAAGATCATGAACTTGGTCTTCTCTGTATTGATCTCTAGACCATGTTGTCTACAGAAAAGATCAAATCCATCTAGAATCCTTTGGATCCCCATAGGGGTTTTGGATAGCAGGAGGGTGTCGTCAGCAAACATAACAGCTGGCACCCTCCTGCCAGCCAAAAAAGGGGCATCGTTATCTTTGACGTCATCAAGGTGAGATATAACGTTGTTAACAAAGAGGCAAAACAGGGTTGGCGCCAAGACGCAACCCTGCCTTACCCCTCTGAGAACAGGGAACCTTGATGACAGCGCTCCGTCCCTACCACATCTAACCTGCGCATAATTGCCATCATGGAGCCTAGTCATGGCTTGCAACAGATGGGATGGAACACCCAGCTCCCTGAGGACCTGCCAAAGTTTTCTCCGTGGAACCAGATCAAAGGCTGACCTCAGATCCACGAACACCATGTATAGCCTCCCCCCCTCAATCCTCACCGTCTTCCAATACAGGAGGATGAGGCGTGTTTTTTCTGAAGCCAGCCTGGAGGGGACTCAGGATTTCATTTGCCTCCATCCAATCATTGAGGTGGTCCAAGAGGAGGCGAGAGAAAAGTTTTTGGGGGACATCTATGAGGCTGATCGGCCTATAGTTGGCTGGGAGAAGAGGGGAACCCTTTTTGTAAATAGGCACTATCTCTGCTCCCAGCCAAGTACAGGGGATCTCCATCCCTCCCAAGATGGCATTAAAAAGGATAAGGAGGTATGGACCCCAAATCTCGGGATGTTGTCTAAAAAGGTCACCGGGCAATCGATCTAATCCGGGGCCTTTCCCATTGCCAATCTCTCTATTGCACTAACCACCTCGCCAAGAGTAAATTCAAGGCCATCTCCGGGGATAGATGTATCACTAAAGGCCACTTCGTAAGCTGGCTGCTCAATATCTTGATACAGTCTGCCGAAGTGGCCTTCCCAGGCGGATGGTGCGATGTTGGAATCCACTGCCGCTTTGACCCCTCCCGTGCCATTATTCACCAGGGTCCAGAATTTTTTCGAATCCCTGGATTCTAGTGCAAAGGAGAGGTCATGCCAGAGGTTCCAATCCCACTCCTTTTTGGCCAAGCCAATGGTTTCCATATACTGGCTCCTGAGTTTGGCAACTATGGTCCTATCTGCTCCTGCTTTGATAGCGGCAATTAACTCGGATTTAACCTTTTTGCAGGTAGAGTTATACCAAGATGGTACTCGGGTCTGCTTGCGCCGTGGGGCTACCACTGGGAAAAAGACCTCCGCTAAAGACCCCACTAGATTTTCATGGATGGTTGCCAGTTTGTTATTAAAATCTTGGGATCTAGGCTCTTCAATTAGAACATCTATTTCTATAAACTTCGGGAGAGCTATGTCAAAGATTTTTCTTGTAATTTCCTCTGAACTTATGATTTTGGCCCATTTTACCCTTCGCCTATTAGAACTGAGAGCCAGATTACCAGGGTCGTCATGAGATTTGGTAGGTTGTGACTCAGGACCAGGAGCAGGGTGTTTCAGATCCAGTAGGAGGGCAATATGGTCACTATCGGTTCTGAGGGATACTCTGAAATCATGGACCTTGGACCACAAACCAAGGTCGACAAAGATGTAATCCAACCTTGATTCATGATCCTTCGTATTGAAGGTACACAATGAGGGGCTGTCTGACGGGGTACGACCGTTACAAGCCCTCAATGCATAATTCAAAGGGAGGGACATGATTTGAACTGCAAGTGGGGACCAAGATTTGGGATGGGGAGATAAGCAGGGTGGGACACCCCAGAAGTCATCTTCAGAGGAAAGGGCGCCCTCCTTTAAACCTTCCAGAGGTTCAAAGTGGCAATTAAAATCTCCGCCCAACACAATTTTGTAATCACTTGGCAATGACCCCAGGAAAGACGAGAGATCTTCCAGGGTGGGGGATTCCTTAGCTACACTAACAGGGCGAGAATAGACATTTACAATGGCCAGTTTTGTAGCATTGGGCCACCTTAGAAGTACACACTGGATGTCGGGCGAAAACGTGGGAATGCTTTCTGCAATACATCCGATGTGACTAGCCACCCAGATCGCTAGGCCCCCCAAGGGTCTCCCCTTTCCACTCCACCTAGCCTGAATTTCAAATACTGCAAAACCCGGACTAGTCAGTGGGTCCCTACCCCACGTCTCCTGGAAAAGGCAGATATCAGTGGAGTCTAATAAGAACTCCCAGTCTGGTGTATGTAATTTATTTGCAATACCTGCCACATTCCAGGAGAGGACCTTCAGGGTCTCAGAGATGGTATTGGATGGCGACCCATCAGATGTTCCGGGTATATTACCCGCATTTGAGAGTGCAGGCCGCCGTACTTCTATTTCCTGGGTAAGTTGGGCAGTTGTTGATGTATTAGCAACACAGGCGACTTGGGGAATGCCATTGTGATTTACGGATCGGGTCGCTGAAGGGTCCCTTGGGCCAGGCGATTTCAAACCACAATCTTCCAGTTCTCTGTTTGAGGAGTTGGTCACTACAGCACCCAACCCTGTCCTGGAGGTTCAACTGCGCTGACTGGGCAAGATTGCATGGGTATATCCCTTCGGAGTCAATCTACCTCATCAAGGCAGTTGAATCTGTTTGGATGGGCGAAATTAAATGTAGGATGGGCGTTGTGCCTGGGCCTATATCTAGTTCCATCTACAGCAAAACCCACCCGTGTCCACCCGTCATCACTCCTCAAGGGTTTAGGATAAAAGTACGAGAGAGGGACCAATTCAATTGATGTGTTGCCTAAATTGCCAAGCCAGTTGCAAATATAGGTAACAACCTGGGGGCTCTTAAAACTGACAATTATGCAATCCCCCACAGTTTTCTTGGCAGTATACCCAATCCACGGCACCCTTCTAACCAGTAGAACTTCTCCCTTTAGATCAGATGGAAGTGGCCTTTGGATATTAAGCCAGCTGATTACCTTGTTGCGTAGGGAATCATAGGACTCCTTTACGCCATTAGCCAGCTCAGGGACCCCCGTCAGTATTGCAGTGTAGCCCACCGCCTCGGGATGCAGGTTAACTGCCATACGCCTGGTTTTGGGGCTATCGTGTGAGTTAGAGCTGTGGACTAGCACATTTGTTAATCTCTCCTGTGTATGCTGTCTAGCCGGAGGTGGTTGTTTTGACTTTCTGGGGGGAGGAATCGGGGGGGCTGACCTGGGGAGTGGAACAGGTACAATTTGAGCATCGGGTGCTGTGATGTTATTACTCTTTTCCCCAGTAGTGGCTATACAAGTAGAAGGAACATGAACCATAGTTGACAGGGGAAGACAGGGGACAACCATACCACTCCCTAGTGTTCCATCGGGATTGGCACCATTCCCAGGCTGTATTCGAATGCCCATACTGAATCTCTCAATCGCTGTCAGTCTCGAGTCTATTGAATCCAATTTGAGAATGAGAGGACTCAATAGACCTTCGAAGACAGCGGTGAGTGTGGCAATAAGGGAATCTGAGGTGTATGGGGCAACCCCATCAAATATAAATGGCTGTGTGAACACAGGTGTAGATGCAATAAGTAAAACACTTGAAATAGCCCCGTTCTTTCCCAGGCTTATAAACTCAGGTGGTCCCAAATTTTCCTCCACAATGGGTATCACATGGTCAGTTTTGGTCCTTTTAGCACCTTTGGGCTTACTGGCTCATTTCCTTTTAGTTACAAGATCCTCGCTATCACCCGTACACATTGACAGATTAGCATCCATACCCTGATCCCCGGGCAGCGCATTCTCTGTGACAATGGAGACCTCTACATCACTAATAATGCGTGATGTACCTCTGTCCCTTGGCACAGATGAGGGAGTCCTGAGTTGTTGCAGAACTGACTCAATCGTTTGGTCAATACTGTCCATTAGGGAGAGGTGGGTCACATCAAGCGGGAACGGTGTACTAATATTTGTTAATAACCCTGGCGAAGATGAGCAGGAACTATCTACACCTTCCTCTGATACAGAAGTACTCTTATTAGATACAAGACTAGTTTTGAAGAGGAATTTGTCCAGTGTTCCGGTGAGAGTGGAAGCAGCCTTGCTTCTGGTTTCCCTACTGGCCATGATGGAACGTCTATCGTTAGTCGGCCAACTGGACAGGGAACGATACCAGGGAAGCGGGGCGTTAAGGGGGTGGCCCGGTCCGGTCTCTACCGTTCTCTAACGGCCTCAAACGGCCCGCCCTTTGCCCGGGCTTAGCCCGGCGGCGTCCCGCGATGCGCGTCTAGGGGCGTAGTTCTATAGCCGATGGCCTTTGGGGGCATGGCCAGCCGGGAAGAGTCACCAGGTGCGGCGTGTCAGCAGCCGCTTCGAATCCTGGGACTCGCAGTCCCGCTGCTGCGCCGGTGATGGTATCTCCGCCTTTCAGGTCCCCGCAGCCTCCCTAGACAGATGAGGGACAACTCGAACAAACAACAGTCTCCTCGCAACTACAAGCGGCACCCGCAGAGCGGGGGCCACGGGTCGCGGTTTTAGCCACCCAGGGCAGGGGGCGCGGCCAGCCGGGAAGAGTCACCAGGTGCGGCGTGTCAGCAGCCGCTTCGAATCCTGGGACTCGCAGTCCCGGTGCTGCGCCGGTGATGGTATCTCCGCCTTTCAGGTCCCCGCAGCCTCCCTAGCCAGATGAGGGACAATTCGAACAAACAACAGTCTCCTCGCAACTACGAGCGGCACATACACTACGCAGTAACTCTATGAGTTATTGCATTAGGTGCAGAAAGGACAGTTGAAAAACACAGGTGCACTGCATCCTCTGCACCAGTTTCTGGCTGCAGAAGGGGGCCTTGTGTCTGTTTTCAACTAAAGTACACTATCTACAAAGTATACGTTAACAAAGTAACCCTTCAGTCTAGTGCATGAGCTGCAGACACTACTACTAGAACACAACAAAGGGCAACCACCCAACAAGACCACTTCCGTGGATTTTTCCACAAAATCATCTTGTCTATTGTAACTATGGGCCGCATTATGATGTAGTCGGAAAGGCTCCAAACAGCATTTGGATTTTCCTAACCCCTGTCGGCACCCATGTTTCCAACCAACTCGGAAACATTTCCAACCGACCGATTATGATAGAAGGTAACCGCTCGGTCTTTCCGACTTGGTTTCGACCGGCATTCGGAGACTCAGAATCAGTCGGAGCCGAATCGTACAGGTCGATGGACCGCGTTTCCGACCAACGTATTACGACGTCGGATTTGGACAGCCTTTCCGAATCGGTCTGTCTGACACGAACATCTGTCTGAAACTGACTTTGGGGGCCTGTAGCATCCCTTAACCCAGAGGCCTTCGGTTGGGGCCCGCGGGGGTACCCATGGGACCCCTCTTTAAAACCACGCACAAGGTGACAGGCACCATGGGGTGCCTGCAACAGGGTGAAAGGTTTTCTGCAACCACCCCTTTTTTCAATGGGAGCCTGTGTTGTCAGTTGGAACACAGGCTCCCATTGAAGTCATGGGGAGTCTTATCGAGTGGTGTTCGGAAGCATCATAATCGGTCGGTCGGACTCGTCAAACCTGAGTTGGTCGGACCCGTTTCCGACACGGAGTGGGTCAGAATGCTTTCCGACCGACCTCGTAATGAGGCTCTATCTGCAGTGGGTCAGCCCACTAATAGGCTAACTTTGCTGTGAGTAATAGCATTTTGCCCTCTCACAAGGAGCACATTCACACACAAAGTAGTTCCCTTACTTTTCATGCACTACTATGTCAAAGTACTATGTCAAAGTGTGCTTTTGGAAAGCCCCCAAATATTTTTAGCTTTCAGCCAATTTGTTTGATTTTAAACTGAGCAGGCCCTGGTAACTAAGGGGCAGATGTATGAAACATTTTTTTTGTCGCAAACGCTGCGATTCGGTAAAAAGCAGCGTTTGCAACCCAAAAATCGGAAAATGCTATGTATCATCTAAAACGCATCGCAATATTAAGGAATCGCAAATTTTCCGATTCCTTAATATTGCTTAAGCATTTAAGGAATCGCAAATTGCGATTCCTTAAATGCTATGTAAGAAGCAATCAAGTTTTGCGAATTTACACTAAGAAATCGCAAATTACCACCAACTTGTAGTTGGTGGTAATTTGCGAATTCTTTTACAAATGCACTTTTTGGCATTTGTAAAGGTGCCATGTGGCGCTCATACATTCCCTTAGGGCATGTATGTGCGCCATATGCGCACACATGTAAATTTCAGGGGTGCAGCAGGGTGTACTTAAGACACCCTTGCGCCCTTGAAATTATTCTCAATTTGCGATTAGCAAATTGCGAATCGCAAATTGAGAATAACTTCCCATAGTGCCCACACCGTCATCCGCTCCCCTCCCACAACATGTACATCACTCCCCAAAAGATACACTGGACACATGTTTTATGGGTAAGAACTGCTGCAGGTTTATTATCATACAACAAGAGTATGACGTTTGGTGGGTCATCTTACGGGCGATCCAAAGCAGGCAGCCCCTCGCTGTCCCACTTGCCTAACGTGCCAGCCAGGACGGTGAGTGTATGCTCGCACGGTGCAGCACCTTGTAGATCCTATCTTATCGTCCCGGCCCCCCTTTCAGGGCGGAGCGATATGGCACACCCCCAGTCGGTTCAGGCCCCCCAACCGCCCAAAGGACTAAAGGGGCACCGTCGCGGTTTCCCGGAACCTCCTGCGGCTCCAGGTCCTTGGCCCAGGCACACTTACTGTGCCAGGCAGAGGTACCCTTACTGTACCAGTCTGCCGCAGAGGTACCCTTACTGTACCCGTCTGCCTCCAGATCGCCCTGTAACTCTGCCTGCAACACAAAAGACAACGTTAAAACATTCCATCACTTTGCGCAGATTGTTGAGTCGCTGGGTACGCGGATGGGTGGGTTCAGCGCTCAGGCGGGCGACAAGCCGGAAAAGAGGCGGAGTGGAGGGCAGCTGGGGCTTAAATATCGTCACGCCATCGTCACACCCCCTCGCCACAGGTAAGCCCTCCCCTGGCTGCGCGCGCATCATGGCATGGCGACCACGGGGAGGGGCAGATGGCCATGCCTGCTCCACTCCACGCCCCGGGACAAGGAGGTGAGTTATAACGAATGGCCACTAGGGAGCTGCCCTGCCAATGTCTCCCTGCATGAGACGCAGGCAGCGGCATTCCTTCCTATGGGCCTCCTGGCCCATAGAAATGAATGGGAAATTATTCCTTAATTGCGATTAGCAATTTGCTAATCGCAATTAAGGAATTTTAAGAAATCGCTAAAAAATAGCTAATTTTTATATACATACCATTTTGCAATTCTCAAATAGCGATTCTCAAAAAATCGCTTTTTGAGAATCGCAAATAGGTATTTTGATACATCTGCCCCAATACTGCTAAGTTTTCCAAAAACAACATAAAAACAAAACAAGCATTGACAAAGCTAGACGGCCGCCATGATGTAAGCTTTGCGAATGTATGTTTTAAAACTGCTTTACTTATTTCCCGCATGATGTGATAATCTTAGAAAGGTCCTCTCCCGCGCTGATCCGTTTTTATATTAGAAATGTATTTCAAGAAATTAAAAGAAGTTCATGATCCTTTTAAGAGGAAGGGCCCGGTTTAGTCAGCTGTGCGCTTGCTTTTGAAACACCTATATTTAGAAAGTCGATGCTTGATTAACTGTACTAAACAAAACACGCCATCAGATTCCAGACAGAGGAAACCCAACAACACCCAGGCTAGGGGCTGTTTACAGAGGAGCTCTAAAACAGCATCATCAAGGAAGCCGTGAGCCATAAACGGCCCTCCACAGACGGGGAACTGACTCATCATTAAGCAACAATGTCGAGGAGCCAGGTCCTTTGTCACAAGTTAGCCAACTGCTTCATCTAATAAATAACGGACATCAGAAGTTGCATCTCTTCGAGTTTACCTGAAACAGAATCCTTAATTCACTCCTGCCACTCACCACGGCGCTTTTCTCACCGGTGATTACAGCTGCGAGAGAAGTGCTCTCTCCAGGCAGACACTCCCCACCGCCGACCCGTGACAGACGGTTCTATTGTTGTTACATGGATGCGCGCTTTTTAGGTCTCGCGACCTATCGATGCGCGCAAGCGCATCGAGCGGAGCGAGAATTCAAGTAGGCAAACTGCTCGTGAAACCACCAGCTTTTTGCTGGCGTTTTCATGAAGTTCACGTGAACCACGTGATCAAACACGAACGCGCATCAGCCTCCCTCCCTCCTACAGCACCTCCCCTCTCTCCTCCCCTCTCTCCCCGCACACAGCCTTCCTTGGATATCTCCTCCCCCTCCCCAGCCAGCTTCCCCCAGGCCGTGTTCCCTCCCCTGCTACCCCATCCTCACTCATCCCTCGCACCCCCTCCTCCTTCAGGCCCCCACCATTTGCTTTTGCTTAAGGGAATCGCTTGTATCCCATCAATCACCCTCCCACGCCAGCAGCTCTTCCCGCTCCGCCCCCTGCTCTCCGCCCCCTGCTGCATCAAAGGCTTTTTTTTTTTTTGCTACCGCCTCCGTCAGGCTTCATTCGCATAAAACATATGTCCGGGAGGTTTTGCGTGTGTTTACCATTGAATCCCAGCACTACACTCTCCAGGCACTGTCCTCGTATAATCAAACAACATTCGCACTGATACCCTGTCCTAAAACAGAAACAAAAGACTTCTGAAGCTACGATTCTGTGCCCCAGGGAAGCTGCAAAATCTGTAATGGGTGTCAATTGTGCATTGTTTCTACACGCAAGCTGGAAAACCTCGTGTAGGGCTTTCAGCTCGTCCGTGGTCATTGTGTAATATCGGCTCTTCGTCTGGAGACTGCTGGTATCGCATGGCACACTGTGGCAGCCGTGTGAGTTGGCAGGCTTCACATTCAAACAAGTCAATGCTGGGCTCACGTCAAAGGCGCTCAGAGCTCATTATGCTTGCATAAGCGAATGGGTTAATTTTCTGAATATCGCCATTACGTCTATTTTCTCTTATGTGCACTCAATGCCGAAGTGCTTAAGTGTCCGAAAGGTTATAAGCAGCACATTCCTAAATACATATGAAAATATTTAAATAGCATCACCTGTACGATAATGTATTAATTTTATTTTTAAAGTTTTTATATAGCGCTAGCTTGACCCGTAGGTATCAGAGCGCTTTACATACACACAATAAAAAAACGGAAGTCCTTTTTTTCCCGTCTATTGTACCTGCACCCATTGTGTACTGAAGCTTCTATCCCAAAATCTCTCCTACTCTGAAGGGGGTAAACCATGAGGTCAGAGCACACATTGTCATTTATTTTATTTTTTTTCTATCGTGCCTTCCTAGCTTCTATTTATGTCATCCCCCACTCTTTGTTGTTCCCCCTTAACGTTGTTGCCTTTAGTTGTTTTGTAGTTACCTGTAAAAATAAACAAGCATTGGCATTGCCAATAGGTCTCGCTTGTGGGACCTTATAAGTATTTAGTTTTGCAGCACAATGTCCTTGTTGCACCAAGGATATTGTGCTGCAAAACTAAATACTTATAAGGTCCCACAAGCGAGACCTATTGGCAATGCCAATGCTTGTTTAGTTCATATATCTGCATATTTTTGTTTTATCAGACAATTCAGTCAGTGTTTAATTTGTTTAAAAGAATGAGTGCCAGGGCACTTGTCGGGAGGCCACTGCAGCTTGCACCATGCATTGACCCTGCTGGAGCTGCCAATGATAGTAACAAGATAACTGCTAACCATCAGACACCTACAGGTGTGACAGTTCCGACTATTTCAAGCCTCTGGCGCTATAGGAATGGCTTGGGTGGCAGGTATTGGTAATTTTTATTGTACATTGAATAAATAATTAAGTGTTGTTGTGGCCATCTCTAAATTTGCCAGACAGTGCCACCTTGGGGCAGACTGTCACAAGCGCCGGTGTTGACAATTTAGTGCCAGTGCTGAGCACCGGACACCACGGGCCCAAATTAATCACTTTCAGTTTTCCATTTTTTAGTATGACTTTTTTTAGTATGACTCAGTAAACACGTTCAACAGTATTTTCCGTGTCCTCTAAATTCTATAGTTCTCTATAGAATTCTTCCAAAGCCCGAACTGGCCCATGACAGAGCTCTAATAACATTGATGTTGGTGCTTTGTTCGTTGACGGATCATTTCAGTGGCCAAGACGGCATTTAAAACAACCCGCAGTAATCTAAATTCCAGCAGGCAAGTATTTGTGGCTGAGCAGCTTCATGCTGAGAATGCGGATGGTGTCGCCGCCATATTGAAAAACAGCCTTTAAAGTGTACACAAAAAGTATACCGGAAAGTAGCCAGTGCTCAGATGGTCCAAGGTGCGGTCCGGTACTCAGGTTGGATCCTCAGGGGAGTTCTTGGCTGTGCATAAATCTGGCACTGTTTTTACCTGTTGTCAATATCTGTCTTACAGCATCTGACTGTAATCTGTATCTGCCTGTATTAGCGTATCTTCACATGTCTTTCCCTACCTGAGCCTGCCAGGGTGTCAGCACCCTTCTCTGCCTCTACCTATACCTGCACGAATTTGCATCTGGGTGTGCCTACTCACACCTAGAGTACTTGTCTGAAGCTGCCTATCACCAGATGCTCTCTGTACTTGGACCTATCTGTATCTGCCTATCAGAACCTGGGACCTATGTCTGCTTCTATCTGTCTCTGCCTGAACAACCCTATCAGGACCTGTTACTGTCTTGGCCTGCTAGAATGTGCTTGTATGTCGTTGCCTGTACCTATCTGTCACCCTCTCCTGTGAATACCTGACCTTCGTCTATCTACCTGTATCTTGACATATCACTGCAACTGATCATTTACCTACCTTTTCTTTCTACCTGTATCTGTATCTTTACATATGATTGCTTATAAATGTCTGCATCTTTCTACACTACTGCTGTCTCCAGCCATACCTGTGTGCACCTTCTCTTGGACTTGTTTTCCTTACCTGTTGTGTGTATTTGTGTCATTCACTGATTCTTCTGTAACAGCCTGCAGCCGCTGCTTTCTGGTACTCTTTGTATATTTTGCCCCTTTAACTGTATGTATTTCTTTTTTTCAATTGCATTTTTTTTGCTCACCCAGCCCATTACAAAGATGCTTGTTTTCTACTCTTTAAAGATGGCTGCTGTCTCGCATCTCAGCGTAGCTCACTGGTAGTCCTTGTTTAAAATACACATTGATTGTACTTTGACCCCTCAGGGATTTCCCATCAGTTTTGTAGCTTTGGATTTGTATCTAGTGTTGTCGGTTTAACAGGGTGTCACCTTTGACTTTCACCACCTTTATGCTATTAACTATCATGTCAGCTTGTCAGATGAGGGAGGTGGGACCTTCACTGAGCCCAGATGTATCACCCCGACATCTATATCAGTAGAACAAAGTAAGCCGGTCATTAAAAACACCCACATTCTGTAAGTTCAAGAATTTAAAGAGCATCATACATGATTTTTGGCTAAGTGGGAGTGTTTGGAGCTAGAAATAAAGAAGGACTGCAAATTGTCTATGTCTGAATAAAGGTGTATATGGGAGCAGCCTTCAAGTCTAAAAAACCCAAGAACTCCCTTTTTGACCTGGTGATGATCCTCTAAAGGTTGTCCGTTTTGAAAAAGTTACTCCCCACATACAGGCCACCTTCTTCATATTGTGAATAAGTTGGTAAATCTCAGTTGCCTTCTACAATAAGAACCCATTGTAGTACGCCCAGGGGCCCTGCTCCCTGAGGTACTACCGTAATTTCCCTGTTGCACAAAAATACTTAATGTCCCCTACTGCACTTTCCTCTTGACAGCTTTGCTTGGACATGGATTAGGATGGAAACCTGTAATTATCAAAAGCAGCAAAAATCTGATTAGGTGACCCACTTGTGTGTTTAAGACCAATTGGCCACAAACTTTCTTCTCTCAGGTCCTAGTTATCATGATGACATGAGGGTACTGCGAATTCATGTGTAAAGAGGAGTCCGGGCAAGGGAAGTGATCAAGGAACCAGAAAGGGATGAGTAGCAGCAGACAGGGTTAGTGAGAGAGCGAGAAAGGTTGGGCCAGGCAAAGCTCGTCTGATCACATAGTAATAAAGTGCTTCATAACTACCTACAGTGTTGTGCTTCATTTATCCAGTCACGACATTAGAACTGGTGATGGAGAATGGGATCGACACCCTGCGGCTGTTTACATGATCGTGCTGATTGTTCCTGGAGATCTCCTGTAATGCCAGCGTGACATCGAGAACTTACCCCTATCACAACAAAGAAGGGCAGCACCCAGCGCGAAATCATGAGCCAACCCCGGTTGCAAAGAAGACTCGAAGACCCACACATGGTGCAAAATCAGGAGCACACCCTGGTTGCACACAACAAGACTTGCACACAACGCCGCATCGCGAGCCTACCCCAGTCACACACAGTCACGGCGTGTCCTGTCCTGATTTACTATGCTGCACCAACCTACCTGCGGTAAGCTGAGCACATAATAGTTGACCACATCTAGTCCAATTTTCAAGGACAGTACTATTCCCCTTGTACCTAGCACACCCTGCAGAACGACCAGTTTCAGTCAAGAAAATGGCCAGGTCACCAGATTCGACACAACACGCTGAACCCATCACAGTCGGGGCCAGGTCAACGTCACCAAAATCTAAGCACACAGTTGTGCATAGAACTGCCATGCTATGAATATCCATCCTGTACCCACCAGAAACTTTGGCCCTCACGTCTGATTGTATCATGGGACTTTACTGGAAAGAATGACTGGAAAACTTTGAAGACTTCATGAAAGGGTCACTAGTCACTGACTGAGCTCACCAACTCATTGCCCTGTGCACCCTAATAGACAAAGAGTTTGGGGAAATCATCAAAGAACTACCAGCAGAGGTCACAACATCTTATCATGACATTTGTGGTTCATTTAATAAGAAATTCTTTCACAAGAAGAACATTAACTGTGAACGATATACCTTCAATGTAGCCTCCCAGGAAAAGGATGAACCAATGAGGGAGTTAATCTTGTGTCTCAAACGCCTAGCTCGCTGGTGTACTTTTGACACTATCTTGACTAAAAATGACCTTTGTCTGCGGATCATAGAGGGATGTAAATCAGAGCCCCTGTGTTGATGTCTCCTAAATAAAAGTTACTCTCTTGATGAAATCGAAGAAATGATGAGAGTCATTGATCAAGCTGAAGAACGTGCAAAGAAAATGGAGGCAGGAAAGTTGGAGAAACATGAACAGGCTTTCCACTTTCAAACTCAACATAATGACCGTCATCCATCTGAACGCCAGCCGACACCCAAATTCACAGATTGTGCACAACGGGTAAATCATAGTCGCAGTTCCCTACAGCTCAACAAGAGAAGAGACTGCTAGCTAAAATGCAATTGGTGTGGACAAGACTTCCCACATCTAGAGTCATGCCCTGATATAGGTCAGAAGTGTTGATGGTGTAGAAAAGATAACTACTTTGAGAAAGTATGCTGAGCATCCCACAAAGACATACAAAGAAAACCCAGGGAACCCAGATCTCGCCACCATGTGAAGGCAGTCTGTGACAAACACCAACGCTCCACCAGCTTGTGGCATTAAAGCTCACATTTTTATGTCATATACAGATCTTGAAACTGTGTGGGTTGTGAGTCAAAATCTCTCATTCCAATATTCCAGGACAGTGAGGAATATATCTGCATGGTTGCAGATCAAGAAAGACTCAAGAAGTGTCCAAGAATGCACATTCAATTGGGAGCACACCCAGCAACATTCGTGCTAGACAATGGGGCGTCACTCAATTATATATGTGTCACAGAGTACAGCAAAATGAACCCTAAACCCAAACTGCGCAAAGCAGCTGTGCAAGTCCACACTTGGATGTCTGATGAACCATTACCACATCTAGGACAATTTCAAACATCGTTTGTCTACAAGTACAGGCCAGTACAAGCTCTAATTCACGTCTTTGATGGGCCTGAAGCAGAAGATTGTCTCCTCAATTTACCCTCTGCAAAACGTTTACATTTAGTGGAAATATACACTGCTTATATGATGAACCAGACATTGCCAACACGTTTCTGAAACTGTTCACGGGCCTTGGAAAAATTGGTCTATTTCAAGTTTGCCTCCACAACTATGAACAAGTGACTCCTCTGAATCAGCATCATTACCCTTTTATCTCCAACAGGCCTTGGAGATTGAATTATCAGATCTCCTCCGACAGACATCATTGAGAGATTTGGGTGACAGTGTCTGCGCTATATAAAATCGCAATACATACATACATACATACATCGTCTGGACCAACTCAATGGATATTCCCAGTTGTTGTGGTGCCCAAATGAGAAGCAGAAGGAAAAGTGCAACAATGTGTGGACATGAGAGCCCCAAATACTGTCATTGAATGGGAGAGACACCGGGACCCCACATCAGTGATATGATCACGTAGTTGAATGGGGCGAAAATCTTCTCTAAACTGGACCTCAACAATGGTTATCACCAGCTTGAACCCCATGAGAGTTCATGTTACATCACCATGTTTTCAACTCATCAAGGCCTAATCAGGTATACATGTCTCAGCTGCGGCGTTTCATCTGCAGCTGAAATCTTCCAAGAAGCAATAGGAAGAGTAATTTGCCACATTCCCAACACCCTTAATTGCAGTGATGACATCCTGGTGTTTGGCACCACTGTCAAAGAACACAACAAAGCACTGGATCATGTATGCCACGCACTCCTGAAAGAAAATCTAACTCTTAACAAAGACAAGTACGAACTTCCCGGGCCCATGCTAATTTTATAGACACGTCTTTTCCGGAGAAGGGAGGAGGCCAGACTCTGACAAGATCACAGCACTGATTGATAATCCTGCCGCGAGGTGCCAGCAATGGTCGTCATTGCTAGGAATGGCCAGCTACTGAGCCTGATATATCAGGAATTACGCCACCATGAGCTATCCGCTTTGTGAAGTAAAAAAGCACGGACAACCGTTCAAATGGTCTGCATGGTGTGACCACTCATTAATCAAAATCTAGGCCACCTTGGAGTAAGCCTGCAATCTGGCCTGCCTCAACCCTCACAGGAAGACAGAAATCATGGTTGATGCCACGCCCATGGGACTTAGAACCACATTGGCCCAATACGACAGGGAAGGTTATCAATGACACATAGTGGCATATGCTGGTTGCAGCTTGACTGACACTGAGCGTGCATACTCGCAGCCAGAAAAGGAAAGCCTGGTGGTCGTCTGGGCCTGTGAGCATTTTCACATCTTCATCTATGGGAAAAATTTCACACTGATTATGAATCATCAGGCTTTGAGAACCATATTCGGAAACCCCCGAGCAAAGTTGCCACCCCAAATTGAGCAATAGGGAATCCGTCTTCAAGCATACACATTCACGTTTATTCACAAGCCTGGGAAAGCTGCAAAGCTGCGGACTACATGTCAAGGCATCCCAGGATATCCTCCAGAACGAAATGCTTGCTAACTTAAGAATACATTCACTTGACATCGATCAGGCAAGACTCCCCTGCAGCCCCACTTGAAGCCATCTGGTTCTGCTCTCTTGACCTTATAACTGAGGCCATGCTAAAGGACTGCCCTCAATATCAGCTCGTCAATCAAGAAGAAGCACCCTCGCCACTGCAAAAGTCTGAATAGTCCGAAGGCATATGGCAGCATGTAGCGGTCAACTTCTTTGGTCCTCTGCAGACAGGCAAAATACATCCTTGTCATAATGGATGAATATTCCCAATTCACCATTGCTCAACATGTATCATCCACTAAAGTGGCCACTACCATACCTGTACTTGATGAAGTATTTGCAGCATGGGGCATCCTTAAAGTGGTCAAAATGGACAATGACCCTCAATTCAACGGACATGAATTTGTTGAATTTGCCAATAGCCTTAACTTTAGACATCAGAAGATCACCCCCATGTGGCCTCAAGCCAACAGGATGGTGGAGAGATTTATGGCCACATTAAAGAAAACAATACAACAAGCTGAACTGTCAAGACCAGATGTTCAGATGGCTCTGAATTAAGTCTTGTGATCCTACTGAATCACGCCTCACAGCACCACAGACAAGTGCTCAGCCACCCTGATGCTGGGCCATTCCGTGTGCATGAGAATACCCACCTGGGAAATTTCAGCTAGCCCTGCTCACCAAAACCCAGACCACAAAGAGTTGGTGTAACAAGACTGGATCAAGAACGCCAAAATGAAGGAATATGCGGATGTTCGTCGAAAGGCCAAGACATCAACTATCCAGGACGGAGACTGGGTCCTTGTCAGTCAAGAACAAATGAGAAAGACCAACAGTTGTTACTATGAACATCCATTACAAGTGACTAATCTAAAAGGCACTCAAGAGACTAATCTAAAAGGCACTACGGTCATTGCTGCCTCTGATGACAAGAGAATAACACAAAACTTTTCTCACTTCAAGAAGTGCCATCCAACAACCAAGGAGGCAGTGGTTGTCCTGGGAAGTGACACGCTTGGGACTACTCAAGAGTCAACCAGCAGTCATGACCCTCATTCCTCCCCTGTAGTAAGAGAGCTGACAGAACCAAGTCTGATACGCCGGTCACAGCAAACATGTTGAAGGCCTGCACGTCTCATTGAAGAAATGTAAAGACCTACATCTTAACAATACTAATTTGTGCAAGTGGGGAAGGGGAGATGTAATGTTGTGTCATCATGATGACATGAGGGTGCTAGGACCTCATGCGTAAAGAAGAGTCAGGGCAAGGTAAGTGCTCAAGGAACTGGAAAGGTGGGAGCCGCGGAAGATAGGGTTAGCGAGGGAGTGAGAAAGGTTGAGGCACGCAATGCTCATGTGATGCCATTGTAATAAAGTACTTCATAACTACCTACAGCATCATGCTTCATTTACCCAGTCACAACATTACAGAGGTGTAAGGCCAGACACTGACCTGTCCTCTTTGAGTCTAGGATCTGCCCCTAGATATCCTGCACCGCATTGATTCTGAACGAGGGAACAGGCTTCTGATAGGTCGTGAACCAATGTTCGCCTGCAAAAGGTTTAAGATAGGTTTCCAGGCCTTAGGAGTATTATAAAAAGGAGCAAATCATTCAGTTGAGATCCAACCTCCTTTTCTCAATTAGAGACTCTTAAGGGCAGATGTGGTATAGATAATATTGATATTCCAAATTCTTTTGCAAAAGGGATTTCCACCTTGATATCAACTCCAGAATATCGTGCTACCAGAATACTGTGGACAAAATGTAAATGACCAAAGTACTGACAATTAAGCTTGTATAGGTAAGTATAAATATGCTTTTCTTAACGTCACATATGTGTTTCGTGAAGCTGTAGGTAGATCTTCTTGCTACATAGATGTGGAGTTAAGGATAGTTAATGTATACCTACCTATATGCACTTATCTTCTTGATAGTTTAATCACAATATTTTGGTAGCCGATCTATCTGAAGTCGATATTTCTACATACAACCTCCAGAAGTGCCACACTGACACTATCAAAGCATCTGCTGCAGTGACAGAGGTCCTCAGTTTATCGAAGATACTTCAACCACAATTTGAGCCTGATGTATCAGAACATCATCAGTCCGAACCCTTTTGATATGCAAATGCCAAGGCCCAGATATGTTGCACCAACGACTTACAGGGTGCTTTCAGCCAGTATGTATCCTCTATAGAGCCCCATTCCCTTCCTAAAGAAAGAGTCATTCAAAGATACTTTCATCGGATTCCTTGTTTAAAAAAACATCCTACTGATAGCCCGCTTCTCCATGCCTTGCTATTCAGTGATTAGTAGGTCCTTACAATCCAGTGCAACAGCAGTTTTGGGAAGTGCCAAGGGAGCTCTACCTTCCTGGGTACTTCATTCTCCCCAGGAAATCCAGATCTTCCTTCAGATAACTCCTCACCAGAGCCAGCCTACCATATACAACCCTCCCCCCAATGATATGGCCCTATAGGAGCTATGACGATATATTGTCCCCTCTCACTGTGCCGGAGAATGAAGTACTGGGATATTTAGTTTATTCCCTTTCAGATCTGCTTCCAAATCAATCCCTTATTGGCAATACATTTGGAAAAACATGTACTATAAGATGCTCTATTTAGCCTGATTGTTTAGAAGCGAGAGCTCCCTCCCCCAGGGCTTCCTATGTTATTGGTTGTTGGGAGTAGGGTGGGACTAGGACTAGGGTTAGACCTTTAACTGGAAGTAACGATTAGGGCTTCTGGTGTGATTGGTTGCTGGACTAGGTGTGGGACTTAGAGTAGGGTTAGGCTTTCTATTGGAAGTAGGGACTAGGGCTACCTGTGCCATTGGTTGCATGGACTTGTTTTGGGACTACTGATAGGGCTAGGGCCTTTATTGGATGTAGAGATCAGGGTTTTTTAACTGATTGGGTGCTTGGACTAGGGCTAAGATTGGCTGTAAGGTCCTGGTCTCTTATCGGTTCCTAGATTTTAGGGCTAGTGTTGTGATTGGATAGTGTTAGGGCTAGGGTTCCCATTGGCTGAAGGGGTCACCTGATTACTGGGGCTATAAAAAAGGCAAGGCTTAGGGCATCGTAGCCCGGGCGTCGAGCCAAAGGGCAGAGAGGACAAGGGCAGTTACCTGTTTGAGCCTGTTAAGGGCAGAGAGGACAAGGGCAGTTGCCTGTTTGAACCTGTTAAGGGCAGAGAGGACAAGGGCAGTTGCCTGTTCGAGCCTGTTCGAGGCTGGTCGGGACTAGGTTCAGAAATGCTGCCCTTTTTCTCATTTAGCAATACCCAGCCCACACAATCCACATCCACAAACAGAGCAACACACTCACACCAAATGTACACCACGCACAACACTATGCACAGATTAATGTACCAGCCTGCCCTACAAACCCAACCAAACCACATCAACACACCCTACTTTCCCAACTACCACACAAATCCACCATCACCTGCAAACAGTACACAACTCTATCCTATACCACTAACCAATACACTCATCACTAACACAACACCAATCAACACCATACATAACTACATCCCATTCAGACACACTCTCCCTGCTGTAATTACATCTAATAGGCCTTCCATCAGTTGTCCAACAAACACCCTCCTCTCCCTTCTACCATAAAAACACTAACGCACAACACACACACTGCACACCACACACTTTGTAACTCTTGCAACACATATACTTTCAATGTAATTATGGATCTACATATTTATCACTTTCTTCTAATTTAGCATTTCCAATGCACTACCCTATTTCTCAGCCTATACTTCGCTCAATATATCTTCTAGCCCAACCTTATGAGTCATCTCAAACTTCTTCTACTACTCCTTCAAATGCACTACCCTATCTCTCATCCTATACATTTATCAATATATCCTCTACATCCACTCTCTCATTTATTCCAAACCCAAGACCACTACTATGATTGCCAAAATAACCCTTTCTACACTCTCTCCTACTCTACCCCTCCTTGTATCATCTGACACCTCTTTTACTATACCGATCTACTAAAACAAACCTTTCTAAACTCTTTCCTCTGAGTCCTCCCCTCCAAAACTCCTTTTTACTCATCCAAAAGCCTCCTCCTATTGCTAAGACCTAAAAAAAAGAAGAAAAAAAATCTTTCACTCTTTTATCCCTCCACTATCCTTTTCAATCGAAATTAACAGACTAACATGTTCACTTCTCAAATTCCATAGTAAACTATACTAATATACTACCGAAATAACTGAATATCATATCCACTACTCAAATTACTTCATATTTTTTTAACTATACTAATTTTCAACTGTAATCCTTTATGGGTTCCGGAGTGGCGTGCTACTCACCAGAAAAGCGATTCAACACCCATCAGGGGTAACAAGTGCTATATGAATGCAAATCTTTCTTCCCCTTTTATCCCTCCACTATCCTTCTCACTCCAAGTAACTGACTAATATCCACCACTGAAATTACTTCATATTTCACCATATTAATTCACCACTAATCCTTTGTAGGCTTCCTGAATAGCGTGCGTCAAAAAGCGCTAAAAAAATACAAACATTTGTCCTCCTCTATCCTCCTGCTATAATTCCAAATCCAAATAACTGACTAACCTATCCACCACTTAAAATGTACTTGCATGTTTCACTATACTAATTCAACACTAATCCTCTATGGGTCACGGAGTAGCGTGCTACTCGCCGAAAAAGCGCTTTGACGTCTCGTCAGGGGTAGTAAGCGCTATATAAATGCAATTACAATATAATACAATGTAGTACAGTATTTTTACTGTATTTGTGCAGAGTTTACAGCTGTGTATTGTACAAATGTATCAAGCAGCAAAATATGAAAAAGTATACTGAAAGAGTGATATAAAAGTACAAAACCAGCCAAGCAAAAAATATGTTATTAGAAAACACTATATAAAGCAAGCGTACTTTGAAGGCTGCAACTTCCATCTCACCTGCCTTTGGAGAATGAAGCCCGTGGCGGGATTGCTGCTCTTGTCATCTGCCAGTCTTCCATCTTCACCCTCCTTCCTATTGAGTGCAACAGGCTTGAGTTGCAGTGTCAGAAAAGAACAAGCCTTGGCTCTCAACACTCAGCATATAATAATTTGCCTTTAAAACAAGACTTCATGCATCCAAATAACAGATATTACTAATTTCCTATCTAAGGTACTCTGTTCATCCACCTTGGGGATGGACAGAGAGCTCGCTAGGCTTTGCTGGGATTAGAACCTGTGACCTGCAGACCCACACTTATCTTTAAGGCAGGCACTTTTACACTACTTCTCCCTCATTCTAAGTTCTGACTGTGATTTTATGGGTGTGAGGAGAGTGAAGCATGACAGAGCCCACGCATAAAACCGAACACTGGGGCATATTACCAAGGGTGGCGAGAGGCAATTATCGCCAGTTTAGCGGTCGTTTTCAGCCGCTAAGCGGCGATAATTCGATCGCTCTCTTAGCAAGCTGTCGCTAACTAATGTTAGCGACAGCTTTTAGGCGATAGCGAGCGGTTTGGGGCCCGCTTTGCATGTCAGCGATATTTATTGCTAAAGACATGCAAAGTGGGCGTACCCAACCTGATAGCGACTGAAAGCAGTCGCTAACGTCGCTATCGCCTATTAGCAAGGCAGGCGTAGCGATGGACATATTCCCGCTATCGCCAAAAACCAACACCTGCTCAGACCAGTTCTTAGCCAAGTTATCCAATGGGAGGTGGATAACATGGCTTAGAGCATTTTGTTGCTAATGCGTGAATATCGCTGTATTCTCAGTGATATTCAAGCATTTCGCCGCAATGGCTGGATATTTTAGCACAATGGAGAAAAACGTTGCTAATAGCATGTTTTCTCCGCTAACATATCCAGCGATAGGCAGCAATAAAAAAATATTCGCTAAGCCTGTTTAGCGATAATTATCGCTACTTGTTGGTAATATGCCCCACTGTTCTGGAAACGATGGGAAGCCTTTGAATACATGAATATGGTTTATGTTTTACACATACGCATCCAAATATACCACTGACAGGTAAAATAATGTCATACTCTATTTTTTCTAATAAAAACTGGGAGGTTCTCGCCAATCTTGGGGAGAGGATGCAATCTGACGGCTAGACTGCCGATTTTGGAGCTGGGAAACCAAGGTTCAAGCCTCGGGGTCGACTCCACATCCTGTGATTCTAGGCAAATCGGTTAATCTCCCCTTGCCTACCCCCCCCCACCCCCGACCCCCCAAATGAATGCGTCCTTGTGTAACATAACTGTATAACTGTTGATACATATACACCCTGTTAGGAAATGGGGTTAGTCCTATGTCAGTGACCATGGACCATCGTCACATGACATGGGCTGTACGAATAAATGTTGGTCCTACCTTACTTTCATTGCTCGATATTGCCTTTGTTTGGACCTCGGTATCCTGCTCCCCTGTTGCTGAGCTGTTGCGGTGGATTCCTGTTATCTGGGGGTTATTTTTGTCCATTCCTCCCATTTTTGTCTCTCACGGGATCGTGGGAGATTCTGTGTCCATTCCTTCCCTTGTTCCCTTTGTAGTTAGATTAGTTAGTCCCTTTGTTTTCCCTGACTAGTTTTCCCTCCCTCCAGGTACTCTCGTTCCCATTTATATTCCCAGCGTTTGTTTTCTCGTTTTTTGTAGTACGTGAGCGGGGGCTCCCGTTCACGATTAGTGGCCTTCTTTCAACCTGTGCCCGCTTGTGAACCGAGTAACGCTTGGTGTTACGGCGTTCTTTTCTCGGTGCAGGGCGTTTTTATGGGCGCCTTTCTACCTCGTTTTGTGCGGAAGTGACGTTTTGGGTCGCTCCGCTACTGGCCAGGTTACTAAACAACGCTGGAGAATCACGGAGAATTCGAGTGTCTCCTTCCTGTTAATGCCAGCCCAGTTCTATAAATAATTGAAGGGTTTTTTTTATATTTGGCTGAGTGTTCGCTATTCTTGGCCTTAGTTTTTTTCCCTTCACTTGTGCTTTGTTTATTTGGCACTTTAAATGAACGAAGGACGCTGTGTATGAGTGCCCCTGACTGGTTGCAATCATATTGGAGTATCATTTATTTTGGATTGTCCAGTCCCTTCACGAAGCCAAGCCTGCGCTTACCACTGGTAAGGAGGGGGTGCATGTTGGGGTGGGACATGGTCACTGTCATGGAAGCATTGTAGAATCTGTGCAAACGGAGGTATTGCTTTTCCCTTGTTAACTCCAGGTGCAGAGGCGTGAAGGAGGGAGCCGTGTCCTGTCATTCTACAGGGTGGGAGACTTGGTGTCTCGTCAATATACCACCCTCTTTTCGGGTTCACTGGAAGGCTCACAGTGTATTTGTCCTGTGGGTCTTTAGTGGACAAGGGAAGGGGATTGGTGCATGCTACGGTCCTGCAGTGCTTGGGCTGAGCGGGGTCCAACAGAATATCGAGCCCACGTTTTTAGCACTGCCTGAGCGAGCATGGACGAGGACGGGAATGCATTAGGGAATGGTACAGGAGGTCCTTCAATGCAGGACATCATGGGGGCAGTACAGACGTTACAGGCACAGGTTCAGGAGTTACAACAGGAGAATGCCGGGTTGAAACAGGAATTGGTGGCTGTCAGGGCCCGAGAACAGTTGCAACACAGAGGAACCACTCCCGTTATTCAACCTGCAACCTTCCAGTATAGCGGAGGGTCGGGACAAAGTGTGGCGGGTGGTGGCAACCCCATTAAGGTGACAGTGTCTTCTCCAGTTGCGGTTCCATTAGCCCCCCCTGAGAGATTCACTGGAGATAGCGAGAAGTTTGGGATGTTTATGACCCAGTGTCAGCTACATTTTATGTGTAGACCGAGTGCCTTTCCTGACGACTCCGCTAAAGTTGCCTTTACAATATCGTACCTGGCTGGTAACGCGGCTCAGTGGGCTATACCTTTGGTGGATAGCGACGACCGTGTGTTATACAACTACAACGCATTCAAAGAACTGATGCGGGGATTGTTTGCCAAGCATGCGTTCATGCAGGCTAGCGATGCAGAACTAATGAAGCTCCGGCAGGGCAGACAGGATTTGTTGTCATACATCGCCTCCTTTAATAGATTGATATCTGAGACCCATTGGCCCACTGAAAAGAGGACATCAATATTCTTTCAGGGTCTTTGTGAAGAGCTGAAGGATATCGTATCACAGGTGGTGGATCCACCAGAAGACTGTGCGGCGTTCATAGATCTTGTGGTTAAATTGAACCACAGGGTGTCCGAAAGGCGAGGGGAACGTAGTCGGTTTCAGGCATCCAGAGGTAGCTTTGTGAAAGCCGAAATAAAGGTCGTGGGGGAGAACAAGGTGACGCCTGAACCCATGGAACTAGGTGGGGTGAGGGGACCTTTGGCTCCAGAAGAGAAAAAGAGAAGGAGAGAGAACAATCTGTGTTTGTATTGTGGTCAGGGAGGGCATTTTGCTCGGGAATGTCCTGTGAAGCCCTCTGGTGTGGGATTCAGTAAAAAGGTAGCATGTGTTCAGGTAGACCGCGGGGCAGGCGGAGGACAAAGTAAACAGTATGAGGTTGTTGGATCCGTAGACCAAGCACCTAGACATTTTGTTATCAACGCCCAGTTATTGCTTCCAGTACAGGATCGTGTTTCTGTTTCGGTATTGTTGGATTCTGGCGCTACCGGAAATTTCATGGATATTACTATGGCAGGGAAATTGGGGGTTCCGTGTCAGTTGAAGGAACTACCTGAGCCAGTGAGGGCTATTGATGGGACTGAGCTGACGTCGGGGTGTATCACCCGTCAGACTGCATCTTTGTGTCTCTTATGTGAGAACGGGCATTCCGAAATGGTGGTATTCGATCTAATTGATGCCCCTTCTTTTGGATTGGTGTTGGGGGTACCATGGCTGCAGAAGCATATTCCCAGGATCGATTGGGTGCAGAGATTGGTGACGTTAGATTCGGCACATTGTTTGAGACATTGTTATGCCATCGCAGGTGCACAGATCGATCCTTTGGTTTGCGCCGTGACAGATGTGGGATCTGTCCCTCCTCAGTACATGGCATTTAAGGATGTTTTTGATAAGAGATACGCCCAGGAACTTCCCCCCAACAGGGCTTTTGTGCCCCTTCTAGGTACCTCCTTCTCCGTGGCACACTATAAGCATGGATTTTGTGACCGATTTGCCGTTAGCCTCTGGTTATACTGCCATAATGGTGGTGGTGGATTTATTCACCAAAATGGCCCATTTTATTCCGCTTTGCAAAATCCCTACGGCAAAAGAAATGTCTGTGGTCTTCATGTCCTCAGTGGTGCGTTTACATTGGTTGCCTGAGGTAATTATATCTGATCGGGGAGCGCAGTTCGTGTCTCATTTTTGGACCGAACTGTGTCTGGTACTGAAGACGGAGATACGTTTGTCCTCGGCATACCATCCTCAGTCTGATGGTCAGACTGAGCGAACCAATCAGACGATGGAACAATATCTGAGATGCCTGGTTTCGTCTTTGTCGTGTGAATGGGTGACAGCTCTGCCCATAGCGGAGTTTGCCTACAACAACAGCCTACACTCCGCTTTGGGCATGACCCCATTCTATTGGTCGCTTGGATACCACCCTAGGGCGGTAGCTATTCAGCCCACTGGACGCGTGCCAGCCATTGACGAGGTTTGTAAGCGACTGAGTGACATTTGGGGCTTGGCCCGGGAGAATTTGGTTGAAGCCAAGGCTGCTATGAAGACTCAAGCAGATAAACATCGGGCCCCAGCTCCTTCCTACAAGGTGGGCGATTTAGTGTGGTTGGCATCCCGTAACCTGAGGTTACAGGGGTCACGTAAACTGCAGCCCCGGTACGTGGGTCCCTTTCCAATAGTCCAGGTTGTTAATTCGGTTGCAATGAAGCTTGAGTTGCCACAGGACTATGGGGTGCACCCTGTGTTCCATACCTCATTGTTGAATCCCTATGTACCCTCAGTACAGGTGTTGCCTCCACCACCTCCCCTGACGATTGATGGACAGGAGGAATTCGAGGTGCATGCTATCCTCGATTCCAAACGGATCAGGGGTCGTCTCTTCTATCTGGTGGACTGGAAGGGTTATAAACAGGAAGATCGGACTTGGGAGCCAGCTGGTGGGGTTCATGCCCCGCGACTGGTTCGATTGTTCCATAGGCAGCATCCATTGAAACCCCGTCCTGTGGGGAGGGTCATAGGGGGGGTACTGTTAGGAAATGGGGTTAGTCCTATGTCAGTGACCATGGACCATCGTCACATGACATGGGCTGTACGAATAAATGTTGGTCCTACCTTACTTTCATTGCTCGATATTGCCTTTGTTTGGACCTCGGTATCCTGCTCTCCTGTTGCTGAGCTGTTGCGGTGGATTCCTGTTATCTGGGGGTTATTTTTGTCCATTCCTCCCATTTTTGTCTCTCACGGGATCGTGGGAGATTCTGTGTCCATTCCTTCCCTTGTTCCCTTTGTAGTTAGATTAGTTAGTCCCTTTGTTTTCCCTGACTAGTTTTCCCTCCCTCCAGGTACTCTCGTTCCCATTTATATTCCCAGCGTTTGTTTTCTCGTTTTTTGTAGTACGTGAGCGGGGGCTCCCGTTCACGATTAGTGGCCTTCTTTCAACCTGTGCCCGCTTGTGAACCGAGTAACGCTTGGTGTTACGGCGTTCTTTTCTCGGTGCAGGGCGTTTTTATGGGCGCCTTTCTACCTCGTTTTGTGCGGAAGTGACGTTTTGGGTCGCTCCGCTACTGGCCAGGTTACTAAACAACGCTGGAGAATCACGGAGAATTCGAGTGTCTCCTTCCTGTTAATGCCAGCCCAGTTCTATAAATAATTGAAGGTTTTTTTTTATATTTGGCTGCGTGTTCGCTATTCTTGGCCTTAGTTTTTTTCCCTTCACTTGTGCTTTGTTTATTTGGCACTTTAAATGAACGAAGGACGCTGTGTATGAGTGCCCCTGACTGGTTGCAATCATATTGCAGTATCATTTATTTTGGATTGTCCAGTCCCTTCACGAAGCCAAGCCTGCGCTTACCACTGGTAAGGAGGGGGTGCATGTTGGGGTGGGACATGGTCACTGTCATAGAAGCATTGTAGAATCTGTGCAAACGGAGGTATTGCTTTTCCCTTGTTAACTCCAGGTGCAGAGGCGTGAAGGAGGGAGCCGTGTCCTGTCGTTCTACAGGGTGGGAGACTTGGTGTCTCGTTAATATACCACCCTCTTTTCGGGTTCACTGGAACGCTCACAGTGTATTTATCCTGTGGGTCTTTAGTGGACAAGGGAAGGGGATTGGCGCATGCTACGCTCCTGCAGTGCTTGGGCTGAGCGGGGTCCAACACACCCAATACCTTCCGGTCGAGTTCGCACTATATAAAGGCGCAACCAAAATAAAATCTTGAGTGTTGCCTTGCAAGCTGCTACAAACACCTCCTTGTTTGCATGCATAAGCACAGGGTGCTGAACCTTTTGACTTCTTGTGGCGCCACAGCCAGTCACTATTGGAAAGCAGGGGACCCTGCCCTAAAGAATTTCTACGATTTGAACCTCAAAACAATACATAAAAATGCAGAAACAAGTGTACTACTAACGAACACACACATTATTATTTTATTTAATTCACAATCACAATTTATATACAAATCTAATTTGTTATTGTAATAGGTATTTCGGAGTTTTTCAAAATTTTATTTTATTTCTAAAAGTCAAAGCAATATGCTCAACTCTATTGTATCACTTTACATTTTTAGCTTCCAAAGCTCTCTTTTTGTCCAAGCATATAAGTATTTCAATGGAGGCCAGAAATCCTCCAACTAGATACTGGTTACTGTACTTGCACTGCCACTGTAAATGAATCTAAGGATGCCAGGGCAAGTTTAGCCTCCTATTTCAAATTCCTTCACATTAAAGGACCATTTTAAAATTTCAAATTATAGATTTTGCATTTTTATATATATAGCTATGCTTTATAAAAGTACTATGATTCTTCTTCTTCTTATTATTATTATTATTATTTTTCACGGACACTGAGTAGGCGTCTCTGGACCCCCATGAATTTTGGACCACACCGCAAGATCAACTGAACTAGCACATGACAGCAAGACCTGCTTGTTTTGCCAGTGCTTGGTGTTAGCGGGAAGCTGCATTTGATTACACGGTGAAAAAAAATTATTTGGTTTATGCCCGTTTTAAATAGTTTAACAAGCTGATGACACAAACGCTGTGCTTCTATCTTCTGTGAGAAATTCTGCTATTAAATGCTACATGGATAGATTGCAATGGTAGAAGAAATATTTCCAGAAAAATGTCGTGTACTATTAAACAATTGAAGTGCAGTGTTGATTGTCGATGCACAATCGTTCCTCATAAAGCATTTTCGAAGATTAAATCCTGTCTGCAAGATCTACCTGTAGTATGCTCTTTATGTCTATCTTAGGTTGGTTTCATGGAACTTAGAATGTTTAGATGAAGAGCATTCTTATGTATTCAGTTACTGCTTGGCAGCTGATGGTGAGGGTGTTAAGAATAAACCTGACTTTAACCTACAACATATATCTATGTTTATTCACGACTTTTCATTGGCGACGAGGACGGGATAGACTGGAAGGAAAAAAAAGAAGAACACCCTAACATCAAGCTAAGTAGTTTGTCACGTTTTTAAGCTATTTTCTGACTTTGGTAGGAATTCGAATGAAGATTGACATTATTTAAATAGCTAAAGAAACAGGAATATTACGACGTATAATTTTGTTTCATATACTGACTTTGAGCTTCCCCAGCGGCAGTAAATTTAAATGGGAGATTAAATGATTTCCCTGGCGGCAGTTGGTTAGCAAGAGGAAGTTAAAAAGAAGGATTTATGTGAGGTAAAAAAATAATTCTGTTGTGAAGAAAAGTTAAATTCCATTCCCTGAGGCTGTAAGTAACAAAGAGAGGTTCAAGATTTTTGACAGTTTAGGAAATAAAGAATTGTGACCTCTCCTCTGTGTTTAAGATACGGGTTGGAAAGGAATGGAAATCAGGGAGTGAAAAGTAGCGTAACCCTGAAGAAGAAATTGCTGTTGGGTTTAAAGCGTGACAAACGGAGAAATCTGTTACCGTTTTTCTTCTCGGTTGAGCGGTTAATCTGCAGTGCGAGCTCTTTCTTCCTCGGCGTATTCTCTGATGTGATGACGTTATGGAATGTGGAAAGGGAGTCGGTGAAGAAAGGCATGACTCATCGTGAGATTTCAGACGCGAGTTCAAAGGGCACGCGTCCGTCTTTGGAGAGCAGGAGCGGCAGTTTCTCTTCGTGCTGAAAAAGGAAACCTCAACTTAGAACGGTCTGATCTCTTCGTGAAATTAAAGGTGTAAACTTTCAATTGCGTGGCAGTTTTACTACGCGATGCAACATAGTCTATTGGATTTGTAAGAACAAGTGAGGAAAGCGTCCGGGTAATTTCAAGAAAAAAAAAACTGCTATATATTTATTTTGTTTTCTTCTTACTCTGCAATTGTTTGTTTTAATTTTGTTTACGTTTTGGATTGGGAAATAAGGTCATGTCAAGAGTGGTAGTGTGTAATGTATACAAAACTTGCTAAGGAAAAAAAGAAGTTGTATTTTGTTTTTAAAATAAGTTTTGTATAGAGCTGAGGAAATAAGTAAAGGTGATGTACATTGGGAAATAATAAATACTTGTGTGAGGAAAAAATATAAAAATTTGCTTTAAAAGCAATTAGAAGGGAAAAATTGAAATTAAAACGTGGTGCACTGTATTTTAAGTTGTTCAAATTACAAGAATGCAGAATGTAACAACACCTCCATTCTTTTTGAGTGATCCAGGTGAGCCTAGAGTAAAATGGAGCAAATGGAAAAAGATTTTTGCGCACTATGCGAGAGTTTGCGGCGCAAACTTAAGTGCGGAGAGAAAATACTCTTTATTAATGCATTGCCTTGGTGGGGAAGGGCAGGAGGTTCTAGAAAATTTGCCCGCTTTGTCACATCAAGAACAGAGAGGTTTGGATGAGTACGAGGTCTGTTTGCTGCAACTAGACAAACATTACTTACCTCGGGTTAGTACCATAATGGAAAGATATCATTTTGGAAGAAGGGAGCAAGGTAAAGAGGAGTCAGTAGAGGAATATCTGACTGCTTAGACAAAGTTATCTTCTACTTGTAAGTTTGGTCCTGCCAACAAGGAACGTTTGAGGGATCAGTTAGTTTTGAAATGCAGAGAAGATAAAATTAGAGAGGAATTATGGCTTAAAGATGAACCACCTCTTGATGAGGTGGTAAGCATAGCCAAGAGGGTTGAACACATGATCAAATGTGTCGATGAATTAAAAAATGACAAAGTGAAGTCTGAGGAAAAGGTGGAAAAGTTAGAAGTGAAGGAGGATGTAACACAGGTTAGGAGGTGAAAGATAGTAAGGCCTCGGTATATGAGAAAGGCAAAGAGGAATCTTCATTGTCAGTTGTAACTTATTAAAGATTTGGGAAAGCTGGCCATAAGGCGAACTCGAAGTTCTGTCCTGCGATGAGTTTTCTCTGTCATGGGTGTGGGAAAAAAGGGCATTTTGTAAAGTTTTGTAAATCGAAGGAAAAGAAAATTGTAACCAAAGATATAAAATAAATTATATGTCAAGTGAAGGATAAAGAACAAAAGGATTATCCTACTGATTTGGTTAAGATTGAAGGAATTGATCTGGAAATTAAATTTGATTCCTGTGCATGAATAACAATTGTTTCTAAAGAGTTCTATGAGAGATGTTTAAAGGATAGAAACAAATTAACCAAAATGGATGTATGTGCAGGAGGATATGGTGGAGCACCTATAAGCATGATGGGATATTTTAACGCTGCCATTGAGTTCAGGGAAAGAATTATAGTTGGGAAGGTTTACGTTTCTAAAGTGGGGGATTGTTTAATTGGGTGGCCACATCAACGTTTGTTGGGAGTCATTCTCAATCCAAATGCAAATCCTCAGATTCAAATTCAGGAAGTTGTGTCAAGCGATAACTCTTTTATGGAGGAGTTTCCTAAACTCTTTCAATCTGTTTTGGGTTGCCTTAAAGGCTATAAACATTGTATAAAGTTAAAGAAGAATGCTGTTCCTGTGGTTGCTAAGGTCAGAAGGATTCCAATAGCAATTCAGGAAAAAGTTGAACAGGAATTGAGAAAATTGCAGGAACAAGATATAATTACTTCTGTGGAGGCAACTGAATGCTTGGCTCCTATTGTTGTCGCAAACAAGCCCAATGGCGAAATAAGACTCTGTTGTGATTTGAGATCTCTCAATAAGGAGGTTGTGGTGGATAAATTTCCATTGCCCAATATTGATGAGTTACTATCATCTTTGGGTGATGCCAAGATTTTTACGACGCTTGATTTAACACAGGCTTATCATCAAATAGAATTGACGCAGGATTCACAGGATCTTACGGCATTTATCACTCCGATGGGTGCCTTCAAGTATAAGAGGATGCCGTTTGGTCTTGTGTCTGCTGCGTCGGTTTTTCAACGGGTGATGGCATCCATTTTGAAGGGTGTAAGAAAGGTGAAATGCTATCAGGATGATTTGTTGATTTATGGTGTGAATCAAGAAGAGCATGATAGGATTTTAAGAACGGTTCTAAAAAGGTTAGAAAATGCAGGTTTGACTTTAAAATTTGAAAAATTTAAGTTTTCAGTCTCTGAAGTGAATTACTTAGGTCATACCATATCTGCGGTAGGTATTTCACCAAAGAAAGAGCTGGTTGATACAATAAGTAACCTAGCATCACCAAGGAATAAGGAGGAGGTTGTCTCTTTTCTTGGAATGGTGGAATATTATGGAAAGTTCATCAGAAATTTAGCTAGTAAATCAGGGGGATTGAGAGATCTTTTGGGAAAAAATAAGGAATTTAAGTGGTCGGATGTTTGTCAAAGTGAGTTTGAGGACATCAAGATAGATTTGGTAGCAGCTCCTGATTTAAAAGCTTTTGTTCCTTTTGAAGAGACTTATGTGATCACTGATGAAAGTTCAAAGGGTTTGGGAGCAATTCTAAAACAAAGAAGGAATGGACAGGAGAAGCTTATTGCCTGTGCCTCAAGAAGATTGAGAGGAGCAGAACTGAACTATGCAGACATTGAAAAAGAAGCTTTGGCTATATTCTGGGCCTTAAATAAGTTCAGAAATTTTCTGTGGGGTCAGGAGTTTAAAGTTTGTTCTGATCATAAACCACTGAGGGAGATTTTCATGGTGAAAGGTTTGGATAATGTTTCCTCAAGGATCAGAAGATGGGTGATTGGTTTACAAGAATTTTGCTTTGAAATTGATTTTATACCTGGTGTGGAGAACGTATCGGCAGATTGTCTTTCACGTCTTGTTGATGATTCTCTTGAGGTGGTTAATAAAGAAATGGATGGAGAAAGTGCAGTTAATGTTTGTGAAATTACCTCTGGAGTTATACTTGAGGAGGAATGGTTGGAAGAGTGCAAAAAAGATTGTGAGATCGTTGGTGTGATTGCTTCTGTAACGAACAATACTGATTTTAGAAAAGGTCTGTCTAAGGTGTGGCATTTGGTCAAGAATGAGTTATCTGTGGAGAATGGTGTTCTTTTAAGGGGTTCTAAGTTGATTCCTCCGAGTTCTTTGAGGAAAAGGTTGATTGAAGAGGCTCATCAAGGTCATATGGGAATTGTAAAAACTAAAGAAAGGATTTGTTGTTCTTTTTGGTGGCCAGGGATGGATTTGGAAATTGAAAGGGAGGTGCGAGAATGTTTGCAATGTAAAGTAAGTGATAAAATTTTAGTATCTCGCACTGCTCCCATGGTCTGTCGTGATCTCCCATGTGGACCTTGGGAGGACATTGCCATGGATATTGTTGGTCCGCTCTCAGGTGAGCATCGTACTCCCTATTTGATAGTGGTGATTGATCTCTATTCAAGGTGGGTTGAGATTTCTTCTGTTTCTGAGGTAACTTCTTCATCCGTCATTGACTTTCTAAAGGAAATTTTTAAAAGGGAGGGTTTTCCTAAATCTCTATTGTCTGATAATGGTCCTCAGTTTTGCTCTGGTATGATGTCTGATTTTTTTGTTGTCTTGTGGCATTAGACATAAAAGATCTTCTGTTTATCACCCAGAGACGAATGGGACTGTGGAAAGATTTAATAGGGTGATAAAGGAGAACTTTCAGCTTTCAAGAGTGAATGGGTTAGATTGGAAGGCGGAATTGCAGAAATGTATTCTGGCGCATAGGTTTTCACCACAGATGACAACCAAGAAAACTCCATTTGAGCTGCTTAAAGAAAGAACTCCCAATACCAGCTTGAGTCCGGCTTGGATGTGCTGGGGAAAAGGGGTAAAAGATAATAGTATTGGTGAATGGAGAATGAGAGAGATAGAACTACGTCTGAAAAATAAGATGTGTTTTGATGAAAGAAAAAGGGTACAAGAAGGGCGAGTTGAAGTTGGGGATGAAGTTAAGGTCAGGGCTCCTGTTGGTTCTTTGTCCTGGTCCAAATACTCTTGTCCCATGAAGGTTATCAAATGTTTCAATAATTCTGTGAAGTTGGAAAATGGTAAAATATGGAATTTAAATCGTGTTGCAATTGTAAAAAAATGCAATGCTGACATGGATACTTGTGCCAGTCGGACCATCTCTACTAGTGGCACAGTAGTATCTTCTAGAAGAACAAGTTCACGTGTTAGGAAAGTGCCAACTTATCTCGGTGATTACACCTCTTAAGAATCTCTTCATTCATCTATGGTTTTATTCTTATTTCTATGTTTTTGTGCTAAAATGCAATTTTGATGCTTGCTTATTTTGTTGTTTCATTTGTATTACACCTGCAAGTTTAATCTTAATATAAGAAAGAGGATGTGTAGTATGCTCTTTATGTCTATCTTAGGTTGGTTTCATGGAACTTAGAATGTTTAGATGAAGAGCATTCTTATGTATTCAGTTACTGCTTGACAGCTGATGGTGAGGGTGTTAAGAATAAACCTGACTTTAACCTACAACATATATCTATGTTTATTTATGACTTTTCACTACCAACCTGCTGCTCTGTAAACAAAGTGTTGGCGCCCCCTATCTCCCTGTATCCGCATCCTTCTGGGATGCAAACGGCCACGTTCTACACTTCCATCCTGCTCTTGTGAAATACTGCAAAGTGCAAATTATTCATTAACACTGTCTTTTATAGTTTTAACAGTGTAACAATGAGAAACGTTTGCCCAGTAACCCATCCACCAAACTTTAAGTCATGCCCCTTCTATTTCTTCATTACTGCAAACCCACTGCAAGAAAAGAAAACATTTCCAACCCAAAAACTCAAGTGAGTCCAAAATATCACCGTTCTACCCTTCCACCTCAAACACACTCTGTTCAAGCACCCCACCTCAAGAGGACTGTAGAGAGTATTGCATGTATTTGGAAGGCCAAAAGCATTTGTTGAAGTTGGCAGAAATGCATCAACTTTAACTGTAAAATATTTAGGCCCTCATTATGAGTGGCCTGTGAAAATCCCTGCTATTTCCCCACCCCAGAATCAGCATCACCGGGGTCTCAGTAACCCTGGGACAGGAGAAACTGAGAATATGGGAATTGGGGAATAACACAGGGAAATCAGTGTTGCCGCGCCAATTCTTTGTGGTTTTTCCTGGGGGTTAATATGGAAATTTCAGATCTCTGAGGAAAAGCCACATAACTTGTAATTCCATGGGAATTTAGGGGCCACCTGCCATGAGGTTAAAGAAGGGTTAGTAGGTAAAACACTTGATTAGCAAGGTGACTACCTGTTGGCTACAATCGATGTTGTGTGCCTATACTCCATCAGACACAAGGGCAGATCACAGGCAGTGAAAAGGCATTATGCACAATATTATTTCCTAGAGAGCAACAGTAGGATTTTGGAAATGTTGAAGTTCTGCTTAAAAAATAACATCTTCTGCTTCAACACAGAATATTATATTCAAATGTAGAGGATGGGAGCAATCGTTTGCTCCCTCGTGCACCTGCATTCTGATGGGGAAGGCAGCGAGGCACTGGCTATGGGATGGCATGCATCAACTCTTTCACGCACAAGTTATAGTTTGGCGATGATGCATAGACGACATTCTAATGATAAGTACGCAAGGACCTGCGCACCTTTGGAAGAGTACATTCAGCAGAGTAACTCCAACAACTGGCATAGCAATATCACCTCCATCATCTCAAAAACCTCAGCTATTTTTTTTAACTTGACTATCTATGTTGAGAATGGCTCGATGCAACCCAAAATACATCACAAAGAAACAGCAACAAATGTTGCATTGAAAGCCGATATCCCCCCCCCAATATAATCAGAAATATATTCAAAGGATCAGAGCAAAGAACAAGAATTTGCAATGCAATAGGTATCGCATTTTTGAAACTTTAACCTACTGGTATTGTAAATGACAATGCCTTTTATTATTGCAGGTTTTTTAAACACGTAAATAAAAGGCATTGTCACTTACAGTGCCATAGCTCAAAATCTCAGAAATGCATTGCCAATGTTTGTTTTGTGTATATTTGTTAACTGGGCTATTTGAGTTTGCATCTTATACAAAGTCAGTTCTAAAGGAAAAGTATGATCACTTTGTTTGAATTTTTCTAACTTGCGGGATGTAGCACGGACATCAGACAGTAGATCCAGGGGATTGGAAAAGTATCCTCCTTCATGACTATGGGCCAGATGTAGGTCACCAAATACCGGTCGGTAACGGCCGATTTCGGCCGTTACCGACCGGTATTTGGTGATTGAGATGTAGGGGGCCTTAAATTTACTGATTCGGTATATTTACAGAATCGGTAAATGTACCGATTCTGTAAATTACCGAATCGGTAAATTTACCGAATCTCAATTTTGGGATGTAGGTGGCACTGAAAACAGTGCCACAGGCCCTTTAGGAGTCGGTATTTACCACCCAATCCTATTGGGTGGTAAAATACCGAATTCCAGTGTACATGCACATCTGTGCATGTACACCTATGCCATGTGACAAACAGACATGCCCTTAGGGCATGTATGTGTGCCACATGGCACACAAGCCTGCAATTGGGGTGCTACAGGGTGTCAAAGTGACACCCCGTTCCCCCTGCCAGGATTCGGTATTTACCGATTCGGTAAATACCGATTCGGTATTTCCCATTGATTCCTATGGGCTTCAAGGCCATAGGAATCAATGGGAAATACCGATTCAGTATTTACCGAATCGGTGAATACCGAATCTTACAGAATCGGTAATTGTAAAAGAAAAATTACCTACATCTGCCTACTTCCAATTTACCTACTCTTAAATACCGAATCGGTATGATTCGATATTTAAGAGTAGGTAAATCGGAATTACCTACATATGGCCCTTTATGTGTAGAGGCCCTCTCTCCTCCACAGTCATCTGGCAATGCAGGTGGATGTTTATCACCCAGGCCCACAGGTTTCTCTTCTTTAAATTTCGTCCATGATACTTGTAACTGTTCTTACGCAAAGTGAAACCCCACAAAAATATCCTATGTAACAAAACCTACATTTTCTATGTATACAATCAGTGCTAATGTAAAGCACTTTGGCACACATCTGGTCTGGTTTGCACTTTATAACACTGCAAAATAAATGAACAACAAATAACATACACCTAGGATCAGCAAGTCTCCCCAGCTTCCCTTGAAGGCCACACAAGGTTCGTCGAAATTAGGGGGTCACTGAGGGGGGTGTGGCTAACAGCCGATGGAGCAATATGCGTTTTCCTGAGCTTCTGGAGAGCTGGCTGCATCAACAACCATCCGGACACTTAAGCAGTCCATTAATGCCCGGTAGTGTATTCACCCACCGTGGGGACAAGGCGTCATCAACCCGAATATATGTTTGCTAACAAAGAAGCAATATTCGTTGCAGAAAAGGAAAAGGAGAACCGAATGAAACTGCATGTTGAAGACAAGATAACAGTGGAGTCAAAAGGACATGAGGCCAATAGAGGCAGCATGCTACAAGCCCGGGTGTTTGCCCCGAGGTAAAATGTGAAACAGTAGCCAGCATGGCTTAGGAAAGTGGACCAGCAACCGCTATACCAAGAGTGGGGCAACCTGCTGGGTTCGAAACCCCCACTCTGTCCATCTGATCCACGAAGAGAGATACAAGACTAGAGCCGAAGACAAATGTGGGGGTGGAGCATTACCACATGCAACTATGAAGCAGAGCTGAATGGGACTATGTGACTGGTGCTGTCCCAGGAGGGCAACAGCAGCGGTACAACACTTCCTAAAAATGGAGGTAGCATGCGAAGGAAAGAACACAACAGACCGAAAAAAGCACTAAAAGAACACAGAAGGTTCACACCCCTATAAAAAAAAATAGAATAGCAGCAAGAAAGCAAATGGAAGTAGGTGGGCTTTTGAGACAAATGCCAAACAAAAATAGCCCAAAATATAACTGGCAAATTGAAAGAATGAACACTGACAAATAAAAGGATTGATGTGACAAAAATTAGTGAACACTAGAGGCACATTTTCAGACATACATATGAAGCTGTCCTGAGGATGATCTGCCCGAGGTGCTGGACACATGGCTAGAGATGGTAAAACGTGCGACCTGCAAAACCTGCAAAATCAGCACATATTTTAACTCGCCGAGCCACCCTGTAGGCGTGGAAAAGAAACAATCCTGAAAAGCAAATTCGAATTTTTGTGGTACAAAGAATACAGCTGGAAGCGTCTTCATAAAGCCCAAATTAATTTATTTTAAATATTTATACAGCGCGCTCATACGCAGGGTAATGTCTGTCATGACCTGGACACAGGGCACTAGGACCCTGGACAATGACTGGTGGGAGGAGGCAAGGAACCGGACACCAGTTCCGGTCAGGGGATCGACAAGGGGCAGACCAACAGGAACTGGGGACGAGACAGGACGTGGGTCAACACGCTGTACCACAAACGAATAAAGATACCTTATCCAAGTCAATGACTCCTGTTGTGCTTGAAGTCTGAAGACACGACAACTGGAAACGAAGGTGGGGGAGCAGAACTGGCGTGTGTCCGGTGCCCAGCAGTGATAAAAAATACGGAGCCAGGAGCCCACCCTGGTCCGTGTGGCCAAGCAGAAGGTCTCAACAAGCATAACGACGAAAGACGGGGAGAAATCATCTGGCCGGTAAGAGGCTTTGTCCAACATCTTGAAAAGAAGCACGAGCGCGAGTGACGGCAGAAGTCACGTGCGAGATCTCGCAAGAACAGTGGCGGCCATCTTAAAGACAGGCAAAGGGGCCAATAGAAATCGCGGAAGGACAGGCGGCCATTTTAAAGCCAGGCGGGAGCCGGAAGAGCCCGCGATCTCGCGAGAATTGGGTGGCCATCTTAGAATCAGGCGGCCCGGCCAATAGGAAGCCAGAAAATCCCCGGCGGCCATTTTGAAGTTAGGAAACAGATGAAAATATTTTTTAAAAAGTAGAGGAAAACGGGCAAGAAGGGCCAAATAGATAAAATAAAGTAAAGTAAAAGCAGTACATGGGACAAAGACAGAAAATTATGCGAGGGAAGCAAGGGCATGAGTAGAATAAAGGCAACATAACAGGAATATAATGAGACAAAGCACAGAACAAGAGAAAGAGCTCACAAGAAGCAAGTAAAACCACCGGAAGGAGTGGAAATAAAAGCAAACAAAGACGAACATAACAAGACAGCGCACAGAAAGCGCACATGACAAGAGAAAAGAGCTCAAAAGAAGCCAGTGAAAACCACCTGAAAGAGTGGAATTAAGACAAATAAAGACGAAAAAAGAAGAAGAAAGCAAAGATAACAAAAGAAGAAGAAAGGAAGAAGTGCCACAAAATGACAGAACAAAGGAGTGAGAAGAGAGTGCTCAATACCGCAGACCCCTCCCGTTCATCCTATCAGAGCCACAAGTAGGGATCAGATGGGAGCGATGGATTCGCAAATGTGAACGTTCCATGCGCGCCACGGATGTAACAGATGCCAAGCAAATGGATCTGTTTCTAAACCTTGTAGGCGGTGAAGTAGACGACCTACAAGTGACACTCCCGGATGAAGAAATGACGACATACAAAGGGCTAATAAAGTGTCTATCAAACAGATTTGATCCGCAAAGAAACATTGACTTTAAGAGGTACACCTTCACAATCGCTTTTCAGCACACAGATGAATCCCTCAATGATTTTGCGACACGCCTACGCAAGCTGGTAACACACTGTGAATTTGACAAGTTTGACAATGAACAAGCTATTCACCTGCGCATCATCGAGGGATGTCGTGACACGGAATTCCGCGCACGAATTCTGAAAGAACCAACCTCGCTGAAGAACATTCTATTGTGGCGAGGGCCGAAGCGAGGGCAATGGTGCAAGCAAAGCAGATGGAGTGGGGCAAGGAACGCCGAATAGAACAAGCAAACCGCATGGTAGAGAGCAGCCGTACAAACACCTGGAAGAAAGGGTACAATGAACAGGCGGCAAGGAAACAAGAAAAGACCTGTTACAGGTGCATACCTGAATTCCCACACAAGGGCACGTGCCCCGCAATGGGCCAGACATGCAGGAAATGCAACATGAGCAATCACTTCGCCAGCGCATATCTGGGACTGCAATTCAGAAGTGAGAGAGGAAGACCAGGAAGACCGCAAATGTTGACGAGCAGGCATGCCAGGCACATGGAGACGACAAACAGCAGCTCATCGGCTGAATCGGAAGGAGAAGAGGAGGAAGAAAAGGTAGAACGCCTATACCTAAGTCCGATGCTGTTGCCGTGTCTGTAGAAGAAGACACGGGGCAAGAAAGCATCCACCTGATGGAGAAGAATTAAGTTTAAAAAACTGAGACCGTAACCATAGATGTGGGGCAACACAAAACGCGTTTTGTGTTAGACAGCGGAGCCACATGCAACATCATGTGTGTATCCGAATACGAGAAAATAGACGTAAAGCCAGTGCGGGTGCCATCCAGAGTTGATGTATTCACGTGGGGATCATGAAAACCAGTGATGAACATGGGAACATTTACAGAGATTTTCTCACACAACCAAGGGGAGAGGGTCAAACAACTACTCTACCACCCCAAACCCCCTAAAGTCAACATAATATAGGGGGCAAGGAAATGGACACCAGTTCCAGTCAGGGGATGGACAAGGGGCAGGCCGACAGGAACTGGGGACGAGACAGGACGTGGGTAAACACGCTGTACCACTAACGAATAAAGATACCTTATCCAAGTCAATGACTCCAGTTGTGCTTGAAGTCTGAAGACACGACAATGTCTCTGGGCGCTTTTCATACATATCACAAGAACTGCATCATGTGTCCCAAGTTGGCAGCTTTACAGTTATTAAAACGCATTTGCAATGCAATAGGTCCTGCATTTACGCAAGACCTATTGAATTGCAAATGGAAGGCATCACGGACAACAGGAGGGAGGGCGGGGAGCAAAGGCACGGACAATGGGAGGGAGACTGCACCAAATTATGTTGTTCCTGGAGTAGGAGAACCTCATTAAAGAAAATAGTGCTGTCAGTCTTAATAACACGTACTGTGTAACAATGGAAGTAAAGGGGCCGATCGCCATGGGAGGTGACAAATGAAGAGGAGGAGGTACTAAGGAGGGACTAACAAGCCCATTGACAAATCAGAAGCCAGCATTTAGGAGGGACAATGACACAAATCAATGGCAAACATAGGCGGAGAGGGGACGCAGCTTCTTTTCCCTACTACTTTACAATAAGTTTCGCAGAACAGCGCATTGTGTGGAAAGAAATTAAAGAACAATTCTTGGACAGAGGATGCAACTCCCAGTCACTTGATTTAACTGCTGATGATTTTAATAACATGGACCATCGCTTGACCTTTAGGAATGATTCCTATTGCAAAGAAAACTCAGACTATTCATGACTGGTTTCCACAACGGTCCCATTTACATAAGAAATGTTCTGAAACAATCACTGGTATCAACTGGAGCGCCATCCCGCGTTAAAAGACAATAGTAACAATTTTCCATTTATGGCCTTTAGGACAGAGAGAAACCTAAAATAACAACTCTGCAAATTATAGTTTGAGAATAGACTGACCGAAACAATCAAGACAAAAGAAACCATCCCGGTATTTTTTCCATGCAGAAACTGCTCTTTCTGAGACCTAGGCATCAGTAAAATGAAGCATGTAACCTTTAACAATCAATATCAGCGTATCTGCAAACTAATGAATTGAAACACCACTTTTGTGATCTATGCTATCAAATGTACATGTCAGAAATTCCATATTGGCAGTACAACCAGCACACTCCAAAATAGAATTCAAGAGCATTTGCACAATATCCATAAATCAGAACCCAAACACTTTTAATGGAACATTTTTTCTTAAAACATAAACACACCAGGACATTCCAATTTGCAGGTATTTGACATGTGCCTTGAATCCCAAGCGGTGGTGATTGGCAACTTACTCTGAGGCAAAAGGATCTTGCGTACAGACCCTGTAAATATTGGCTTAAATCAAGACACAGAAATGCACTACAAGTTACTCTAGCAATCAATCCAAAACTGCCCTCTGCTTTTCACTACAGCGATTACACAGATCTGTCAAAAATGCCCCACGTACCACCAGAAATTTCTACAATAGGGCCAATGCAGCATTTTATATAATATCATTATCTCTCTTAATGCCCATGGCTCTGCAGGCCTGCAGCCAATAAATTGGCCTCAGGGGCTTTAGTTTATTTTCAGACTATAGCTCAGGCTGAGATTGCACCATTTAGCACTGCGCTGTAATGCCACAGTTCGAAAAACTCCAAAGAGAAGGTCACCCTAGACTGTCAAAAGGGACAGGGTGGTATAAATAATACCAATCCAAATCAAAGCTACCTTTTGTGCGCCTTAATCACCAAGAATCCACTCAAAAGCCCTTTGCTTCACTTACATCTCACAGTACCCAGTTCGTGTCATACAGGGTTTTGTAATCATTTTGGTATCGCCAATCTTTTCACTGACTGAGCTTCTTTCGACCCAGACAGGACAGCCCCCATTGAGCCAGTTGCGTGTTAGTTTAGAACCAGGTGTCCTTCCTTTGAGTGATACAATGGGAGAGACCCCTGAAACAACATTGAGAGTGATATGGTATGACCACAATATTTTCCTTATTGATCTCTCAACAGGTTCACCTAAAGTAAGGGCTAACCATATTGTGTCTTTGATCATCCTATTAACTCTCTCCGCTAACCCGTTGGCCTTGGGGCAATACAGGGGAGTTTTAATGTGGCTAATAGACAAGTTTTGTAGGAATAGAGTAATTTCTTCAGAAGTGAATTGCACTCTGTTGTCAGTAACAACAGCACTAACAACGCCCTCTTTAGTGAATATATCACTTAAAAATTCAATGAACGATGATGTATTAATGTTATTTACCACTTTAGTGGGTACCCAATGTTAATTTAATTAATTTAATTTAATTGCGGGTTTATATAGCGCTAGGAATCGACTCCCGGAGGAGTATCTCCACGCTTCGACCGCTGGGGAACCCGTCCTGGCTCACCCTGAGAGATGGTCCCTGATGGGTATCTCTAAGGTGCAACCAAGCATCCCCGGCGGTCTGGGGGGGCCATTGTGAAGATGAGGCAAGCTGATGCCCAGAGTTGCCGAGTGTGGTTTCTGACTAGAGTAGGCACCGAGGCGAGAATTGTCGAGTCCGCTGACCCTGGTCCACGACCCTGCCGCGTCGGGAATCGAACCCTGGTCCCGGGCCGGTCTCTGCTTACGGGTCTGCCGCCTCTAACCAGTGAGCCACACTTCTCCTAATGGTACTCCGACCGTGCAAACATGAATTTTTTGTTCACATTGAGCATGTTCATCGGTCCAATGATATCAAGACCACGTTTGTCCTAGAGTTTGGCGGGTACTTTGACAGGGAGAAGGGGGGCTTTGCATGGGACTTTGGTCTCGTCACTGGAACTGCAAACAAGGCACTCCCTTACCCTTTCTTCTACGATGGAGTCCATGTAGTGAAACCAATAGTAGCTTCTGATCTTACTTTTAGTCATACTCCGCCCAGGATGACATTCATGGGCAATCTCAATAATGCTTTACTGAATTTATATAGGGAGTACAATGTTGTTGCCTCTTAAAACCCTGTCCCCCTTTACTAATATTTCATCTCTCACATTCCAATATGAATGGAGAATATCTGGTAAATCCTTACATATCTTAGGCCAAACCCTGGCTATTTTTTCCTTAATAGGAGACAAAACATAATCATCTCTTTCATACTGTTCCCATTCTACTTTATCAGTGGCAGGAATTTCAATAGAAAGTATAGCTTCCTCTGGAGGAGAAACTTGAGAGTCCTCACATGCTGTGGGTAGTCGGGAGAGACAATGAGCAACCTGATTCCTGATACCAGGGATGTACACAATTTTGAAATTGTAAGCCTGTAACCCTAACACCCTTTCAGATATACCGGGAGCGTCTTTCTCAAAGCATATAGATGGAAACAAAGGAATGAGGGGGTTTTGGTCTGTCCTTAAGACAAATGGTATACCCCATGAAGAAAAAAAAAAAAAAAAAAAATATATATATATATATATATATATATATATATATATATATATATGACAATACTTTGTCTCACAATTCACCACGCTCTCAGACACCAAGTAAACGCCAGAGATCAGCAAGGTCCAAGGGTGTTTATTGACACCTTACGACATGTTTCGGCTTGCGAGAAGCCTTGTTCACGTAAGTTAGTGCATCGCATCTGTACAGCGTAACAGAAACAAAGGACTCAGGTCGCAAGTCAGATGACAAAAATTAGGTCGGCCATATTGGAACGGTCAAATTATGCTGTTAATACGTCTTAACCAACATAAAAATGCACAAATATGAAAGTTCAAATCAAATCATAAAGTCATGGTCATGACATAATCAGATTAATATATTGTTCATATGTGCCCATAAACGAGACAAGTACAGTCTGTGCTGACGCTCGCGTTTGATGGCCGAGTTAGATCGTGAATGATATATTGGAAGTAACCAACATGCATGGCACAAAATAAAAAACTGTCCAAATGGATCACAGTGTCTAAGCTAGTTACTAGGTGAAATACCTGGGTTCCCATAGTGCCTACAGAATGATACAGTAGGCAGCAAAGTGCCAAAGTTCTAACAGGCGGCCTGGTCATAAAAGTCAATATCTGTGAAGTGAAGCCAATGAAGGCGTGCTCTTATCTTATATCAGGAACGTGCAGGGAAGATGACTGGTGCAGGTGCAGTGAAGGGTCTCAATCCCGGTGATGTTCCTGTGGATTTAAAATAGCAGATGTTAAAATCTAACATGAAAAACAGCGTATGCATCCTGTCAATAAACATGATGGTAGGCGCTGGGAAGGGAAGAAAAGACATGGAATACATGTAGTATCATAGTACATTCAATGAGACAACAACAGGATGATTAAACATAATCGTTCTTTAGATGAATTGCCAGTTCTTCATCTTGGTTGAGCCCCCCCGGGGCCTTAGTTTGGAAATTGATTATGTATCTGGATTCCCTCTGTCTCATTTTAAGGACACGGTTCCCACCCCTGGGATTTCTCTCTATTTGTTCCAGAATGAAAAATCTCATAAGGGTGGGGTCAGAGAAGTGAAATTCACTAAAGTGGCGTGCCACAGGGTATTTCGCATCCTTGTGGATGATAGCACGGTAGTGCTCTAGGATGCGTTTCTTGGCATGGGAGATGGTACTGCCAATATACCAGAGTTCGCATGGACAGACAATCACATATACAACAAACATGGTGTTACATGTCAAGAATTGGGTGATCTCTTTCTTTAGGCCATTATATTCTACTCTTTTGACCAGAATGCTACTCTTGCATGCTTTACAGTGCCCGCATGGGAAGTATCCCTTGAGGCCAATGCCTTTGTTCTTGGAATAGTCAGTAATGTCACTGCGGACACATATGTCTCTCAGATTTTGGCTCTTTCTATAGGTGATGCTAGGTCTATCGGGGATCAGATTCCCGATAATGCTGTCACTTTGTAGAATATGCCAGTTTTTAGTGATGATTTTTTGGATCTGCTTGGATTCCTTATTAAAAGTTAGAATAAGGCGTGTGATACCATCACTGGGTGAGATATCCTCCTTGACAATGTTGTTAAGGGTGTCACAGCGTTTAACGGTGTCAGCTTTTTGTTTGGCCTTTTTAAGCACCCAGGCAGGGTAGTCACGCTGTTTGAATCTTTCTAGCATGTCCCTAGCCACCAATTGGTAGCTGGCATCAGTGATACTCTTCCTGGTATGGCAGGGGACAGAAGAACAGGCTTCTGGCTTTGTTGATCGTCTCAATCTTAACCATAAGAACATTAGATTGACGAGCAATATAAGCAAAGACATGGCTGAATATCTCGATGTCAGAATTGACATTGTCAACAATCAGATCCTCACATCTCTTTTCAGAAAAGAGACCGCAGGCAACAGCATTCTCCATGCCCTCAGCGGCCACCCTGAACCACTGAAGTGGAGCATCCCCTATGGGGAGTTGCTGAGGGCAAGGAGAAATTGTAACACTGATGCCAGCTACCAATTGGTGGCTAGGGACATGCTAGAAAGATTCAAACAGCGTGACTACCCTGCCTGGGTGCTTAAAAAGGCCAAACAAAAAGCTGACACCGTTAAACGCTGTGACACCCTTAACAACATTGTCAAGGAGGATATCTCACCCAGTGATGGTATCACACGCCTTATTCTAACTTTTAATAAGGAATCCAAGCAGATCCAAAAAATCATCACTAAAAACTGGCATATTCTACAAAGTGACAGCATTATCGGGAATCTGATCCCCGATAGACCTAGCATCACCTATAGAAAGAGCCAAAATCTGAGAGACATATGTGTCCGCAGTGACATTACTGACTATTCCAAGAACAAAGGCATTGGCCTCAAGGGATACTTCCCATGCGGGCACTGTAAAGCATGCAAGAGTAGCATTCTGGTCAAAAGAGTAGAATATAATGGCCTAAAGAAAGAGATCACCCAATTCTTGACATGTAACACCATGTTTGTTGTATATGTGATTGTCTGTCCATGCGAACTCTGGTATATTGGCAGTACCATCTCCCATGCCAAGAAACGCATCCTAGAGCACTACCGTGCTATCATCCACAAGGATGCGAAATACCCTGTGGCACGCCACTTTAGTGAATTTCACTTCTCTGACCCCACCCTTATGAGATTTTTCATTCTGGAACAAATAGAGAGAAATCCCAGGGGTGGGAACCGTGTCCTTAAAATGAGACAGAGGGAATCCAGATACATAATCAATTTCCAAACTAAGGCCCCGGGGGGGCTCAACCAAGATGAAGAACTGGCAATTCATCTAAAGAACGATTATGTTTAATCATCCTGTTGTTGTCTCATTGAATGTACTATGATACTACATGTATTCCATGTCTTTTCTTCCCTTCCCAGCGCCTACCATCATGTTTATTGACAGGATGCATACGCTGTTTTTCATGTTAGATTTTAACATCTGCTATTTTAAATCCACAGGAACATCACCGGGATTGAGACCCTTCACTGCACCTGCACCAGTCATCTTCCCTGCACGTTCCTGATATAAGATAAGAGCACGCCTTCATTGGCTTCACTTCACAGATATTGACTTTTATGACCAGGCCGCCTGTTAGAACTTTGGCACTTTGCTGCCTACTGTATCATTCTGTAGGCACTATGGGAACCCAGGTATTTCACCTAGTAACTAGCTTAGACACTGTGATCCATTTGGACAGTTTTTTATTTTGTGCCATGCATGTTGGTTACTTCCAATATATCATTCACGATCTAACTCGGCCATCAAACGCGAGCGTCAGCACAGACTGTACTTGTCTCGTTTATGGGCACATATGAACAATATATTAATCTGATTATGTCATGACCATGACTTTATGATTTGATTTGAACTTTCATATTTGTGCATTTTTATGTTGGTTAAGACGTATTAACAGCATAATTTGACCGTTCCAATATGGCCGACCTAATTTTTGTCATCTGACTTGCGACCTGAGTCCTTTGTTTCTGTTGTTGTTCAGTATTTACGCTGTACAGATGCGATGCACTAACTTACGTGAACAAGGCTTCTCGCAAGCCGAAACATGTCGTAAGGTGTCAATAAACACCCTTGGACCTTGCTGATCTCTGGCGTTTACTTGGTGTCTGAGAGCGTGGTGAATTGTGAGACAAAGTATTGTCAATTGAAGTTACCGGCGTGCTCTGCCGGCGTTCACGCCACTTCCCACGGGGCCGACCGCAACCCTTTGGAGCAACCCAGGAACTTTGATATATATATATATATATATATATATATATATATATATCACCTCCAGTCTCTTCCCTGCAAAAAGAAGAGCGTGACCAACTACGGGGATACAAACAGTTGGCTTTTAATGATGTTACAAGCGCTGGCAAGCAAAAGGGTCCCTGAAACGTTAGGCAGACGCGTTTCAGACTTCGTTTGTCCTTCCTCAGTGCCCGTTTCAAATGTGTCCTTCTTGTTACCTGGGGTACAGTGCTCCGTTGTTTTTAGAGCCGTGGCCACTCCCCTTCCTGTGACCACTCACCCCGCCTTTGCCTCACAGGTGTCAGGCACCTCGCGCTGCTCTTGCAGCCCAACAGCATGCTGGGCGATGTAGTACACCAATTGCGCTCCTACAGTGAAGAGACAGCAAAGACAGCAAGTGCTGCTCTCCAGTCCCACTGGACAGTGTTACACGCCGTTGCAGCAGTCACGCAGCAGGTAAAAGCCAGCCTTTGTCCCCCTTCTAAGGCAGGTCCGTTCTGCCTCCTCTCTCCCCATGCGCCAATCTTCTCCGAGTGGGAATCTTGCACCGGGGGGCGACGCGTATGCAGTTGCATGCAGGTTCCAAAAGGGGTTGTAGGATTCTACGCGTAGCTCCTGAACGAGAGTGGGTCACTCAGCCAGCATATCCTACTCTCTGGCAATACATCACCTCCAGTCTCTTCCCAGCAAAAAGAAGAGCGTGACCAACTACGGGGGATACAAACAGTTGGCTTTTAATGATGTTACAAGCGCTGGCAAGCAAAAGGGTCCCTGAAACGTTAGGCAGACGCGTTTCAGACTTCGTTTGTCCTTCCTCAGTGCCCGTTTCAAATGTGTCCTTCTTGTTACCTGGGGTACAGTGCTCCGTTGTTTTTAGAGCCGTGGCCACTCCCCTTCCTGTGACCACTCACCCCGCCTTTGCCTCACAGGTGTCAGGCACCTCGCGCTGCTCCTGCAGCCCAACAGCATGCTGGGCGATGTAGTACACCGATTGCGCTCCTACAGTGAAGAGACAGCAAAGACAGCAAGTGCTGCTCTCCGGTCCCACTGGACATGGTTACACGCCGTTGCAGCAGTCACGCAGCAGGTAAAAGCCAGCCTTTGTTCCCCTTCTAAGGCAGGTCCGTTCTGCCTCCTCTCTCCCCATGCGCCAATCTTCTCCGAGTGGGAATCTTGCACCGGGGGGTGACGCGTATGCAGTTGCATGCAGGTTCCAAAAGGGGTTGTAGGATTCTACGCGTAGCTCCTGAACGAGAGTGGGTCACTCAGCCAGCATATCCTACTCGCTGGCAATACATCACCTCCAGTCTCTTCCCAGCAAAAAGAAGAGCGTGACCAACTACGGGGGATACAAACAGTTGGCTTTTAATGATGTTACAAGCGCTGGCAAGCAAAAGGGTCCCTGAAACGTTAGGCAGACGCGTTTCAGACTTCGTTTGTCCTTCCTCAGTGCCCGTTTCAAATGTGTCCTTCTTGTTACCTGGGGTACAGTGCTCCGTTGTTTTTAGAGCCGTGGCCACTCCCTTTCCTGTGACCACTCACCCCGCCTTTGCCTCACAGGTGTCAGGCACCTCGCGCTGCTCCTGCAGCCCAACAGCATGCTGGGCGATGTAGTACACCGATTGCGCTCCTACAGTGAAGAGACAGCAAAGACAGCAAGTGCTGCTCTCCGGTCCCACTGGACATGGTTACACGCCGTTGCAGCAGTCACGCAGCAGGTAAAAGCCAGCCTTTGTCCCCCTTCTAAGGCAGGTCCGTTCTGCCTCCTCTCTCCCCATGCGCCAATCTTCTCCGAGTGGGAATCTTGCACCGGGGGGGTGACGCGTATGCAGTTGCATGCAGGTTCCAAAAGGGGTTGTAGGATTCTACGCGTAGCTCCTGAACGAGAGTGGGTCACTCAGCCAGCATATCCTACTCGCTGGCAATACATCACCTCCAGTCTCTTCCCAGCAAAAAGAAGAGCGTGACCAACTACGGGGGATACAAACAGTTGGCTTTTAATGATGTTACAAGCGCTGGCAAGCAAAAGGGTCCCTGAAACGTTAGGCAGACGCGTATTTACAGTGAGCAAGGGCGGCCACGCCCGAAACGCGTCTGTTCGATGTTCTATGATTTGCACCCCCGCACTTTATGATTAAATAAACAATGATGATCTGAAGACTGGGCTTGGAACTTTATTTTGCGTCTGTGCACTGGAGAAAGTGCTTGGGAGGTCTCTTTTGCACCGAAACCAGTTGGAGGCACATATATTTATATATATATATATATATATATATATATATATATATATATATATATATATATATATATATATATATATATATATATATATATATATATATATACTACTATAATAAAGGAAAAACTTTCAACCTTTGAGGCGGGTAAACTCGGGAACTACAGCGCCAATTCACACACCCGATACACCGTTGGAATCGTCAGGGTGTGTAGATGGTTATAGGCTATATAAATGTAAAAAATGTTAAGTAAAAAAAAAAGTAGTCCCTCTGAAGTAGCGCCGGCCGTGACGTGCGTGCTCACGTCAGGAGCGCGGGGAGGAGCGGCGTCCAGGAGCGCGACGAGGAGCGGCGGACATGGCGCGGGGGAGGAGCGGTGACGTGCGGAGCAGCGGACAGGCCAGCGGCGGTGCGAGCAGCGGACAGGCGGGAGGAGCGGCGGCTCAGGTAAGGGGACCCATGTCGGGGCAGGCGGGGGTCGGGGCAGGCGGGGGTCGGGGGTCGGGGCAGGCGGGGTACAGGACGGGCGGGGGCCCGGGCTGCTGCACAATGTCGGGGCGGGCGGGGGTCGGGGAAGCCTGTTGCACCCGGACAAGGTCGGGACGGGCTGCTAGTATATATATATATATATATATATATATATATATATATATATATATATATATATATATAGATTTATATATATATATATATATATATATATATATTTATTTATTTTTCCCAAACTTACCTCAGCAATTGAGTCCGCACTCCGTTCCAGGTAAAGAAACATTCTTTATTAGGTTACAGCAGGCAGCTTCCCTTCCCGTCTTTTTCCCTTGCTGGCCTGACGCGTTTCAATAAAATCAGTTCATCTTCCTCAGAGGCTGTAGTGAGCATTTGGAAATATATATATATATATATATATATATATATATAGAGACACATATTAACCTATAAGTCACTCCTATGGCAGGCCTTGACAATCCTGGCCTTGACAATCCTGGTGGCAGAGTGCTTGGTTTTGTGTGAGAGGGCGCCCTAGCATGAGCTGAGCCCCTCTGCAGCTTTAGGAATCATCTCCTTATGGCTGTTCTATGATATAGCCATACCATATACTCTTAAGTGCATTATAATCCTCGTGGTTAATGCTAACTTTGGTTTAGCTTTATCAAAACATGTTGTGTAAGGTGTCAAACGCTTTGGAATACTACCCCCCCCCCCAGCCAGTTCTGGCGGCGGGGGTAGCATTCCACCCTTCTAGAGGGAGAAGACATGTAGTTACTGGTAAACCCGGTTAAAGTTAAACAGTGCCCCAGCATCACAAAATGGATGCTGCTGCCACAGACACGAGTCTGCCCTCCTGCTCCTGGACGAAACTCTGGCAGGGGAGGCCTGGGCATTAGGTTTCCTGTCCAGGGAGGTGCTAGCACCTCCCCAGACAGGCTTTAGTGTATTGGGGCAGGGTGGGTTGCATTCAGTGAATGCTTTTCAGACACTGCCTGGGGCACACAAGGTGCTCCATACATTTCCCAGTTCAAACCAGTCGCTGGGACACTCAGCCCCAGCTCTGGCGCGAAACTGGACAAAGGGGACGGGGTGTAACCACCCCCTCCCCAGGTCCTCCCATAGGTGGGAACCTAGAGTTAGTCCAACCCCTAAACTTGATATAAGAATAGGATCCAAGTCCCTAGGACTTTAGATTACCCTGGACGAAACTCTGCCACATATATCTTGGACCTTCGACATTTCACATCGACTGGAAGACAGAAGAAATCTATCTTGTGGTCAAGGAGTGACTACCCTATTCAAACAGGCAACAAAAGCATCTTTGCCGTTCTGCATTTTCGAGGCTCCCGACAGATCCCGAAGAATCTGTGACACAGGACACGGATATCCAGACATCTCTGACGCTGACCTGCGTGGCATGACCTGAATAAGGTTACCACTAACCTGATCAGCCGGGTACAGCGGGAGTGGTAAATGATGCTGTATTTCTCCTACCCTTATATGGAACCACCTGCGAGTATGCAGAAAACTCAACAGATTATACCATAACAGGGGAAGGGGAAAAAAAGGGACAAACAAAACAATAAGGATGCAGAAACTTGGTAAATCAATGAAGCCTTGGCTGGGAGCATGTAGACCTCACTCTATGGTAGCCCGTACTTCCTGCAAATGAGACACAATATAACACACATAAATTCCTACACAGTTTCTGGATTCTATCAATGTGAATGTGCGAAGCTACACTTACATCTTATGCTGTCGCAATCATCCACACAAAAAGGATTAGAAAAATGGAAAAATAAAGAAAAGAAAACAAACAATGTTTTTACCACTTCCTCCAGTGATAAAGTACTAGCAGTGACACAGAGATTGTTTCTGCTCAATAACCACATAATAGTGAATGTTTCTGTAGGAGGGTGGATACCTGACTATGGTTACCCCAGATTTTTTGCCTAGTGTTTAGCTGGTTTTCGACTTAGTTGAGCTGGGATCCTGCTAATCAGGGTCCCAGGCTATCTGCTCTGCTCTCTCTTTAAATGGACTCCATGTACCCTAGGTACATCACCAATTTGGTACTGGACACCTTATCAGCCCCTGTACAGCGCACTATAGGTGCCCAGTGCATAGGTGCATCCAAGGCCTACCAGGGGCTGCAGCATATCTTTTGCCACCCCTGGCTGGTACTTAAACACAACTGGCTGATCACTCAGCTGGGTCAAGGTGGTGTAATCACCTCTTGCTTAGATATAGTATACCTATATCTAAACCTATATCTGGACACATATATACCTATCAGTCACTCCTATGGCAGGCCTTAACAATCCTGGAGGCAGAGTGATTGGTTTTATGTGAGATGGTGCTCTAGCATGAGCTGAGCCTGTCTGCAGCTGTCGGGACCAACTCCCTTAGCTGTTCCGGGATATTGCCATACCATATACTCTTAAGTGCATTATAATCCTTGCGGTTACTTGCTAACTTTGGTTTGGCTTTATCAAAACATGTCGTGTAAGGTGTCATACGCCTTGGAATACTACCCCCTCGCCAGTCCTGGCGACGGGGGTAGCATTCCACCCTTCTAGAGGGAGAAGACATGTTACTTTGCTAAAACGCGGTTAATCCTAACCAGAGCCTCAGCATCACAAAATGGATGCTGCTGCCCCGACACAAGTCTGACCTCCTGCTGCTGACCGAAACTTGGCAGGGGAGGCCTGGACAAAGAGTTTCCTGTCACAGGGAGGTGCTACACCACCACATACAGGAGATAGTGGATTGGAGCAGGGAGGGTTGAAAGAAACTAGACACTGCCTGGGGCACACAAGGTGTCCCAGGCAAAATCCAGTCAAACCGGTTCTGGGGCACTCCAGCTCCCAGTCCTGGTGCGAAACTGGACAAAGGGAAAGGGGTGTAACCACCCCCTTCCTGGGTCCCACCCATAGGAGGGACCTAGCAGGTAATCCAGCCTCTTGATTTGGAATAAAGGTAGGAGCTGTGCAGATGCACATCAGATTATCCTGACTGAAACTTATGAACAAAAACTCTGGACCCTTCGACATCCCACTCGACGTGGAAGACTGAAGAATCTCCCTTGTGGTCAAGGAGTGTCCACCCTGTGCAAACAGGCACCATCCAGCGCATCACCATTTGCTTTGTTGCAGTTCCTGCCGGAACTCGAGCAACAGAGATCAACTAAATCCAGCTTTCCTGCTTTCCATTAGCCCGATCCACAGTCCCTGCAAAGCTGAGACCCGTGGAGGCGACCTGAAGCGTGGGGCCGGTCATCTTGGAAAAACTACAAAGTGCTGACTGTGCAGCTCCCGAGGCTCCCTCGATGCTGTGCATTGGGGTTTGAGAAGCCCTAGCCCTGAGCAGCTTTTGCACCCAAGCTCACCCCTCCACACTCACCGAGTGATGCGTGGGGCCCTTTTGCATTTTCCTGCTCAAAGCATTGGTCCGGTCACTTGCCCGTTGGCTAGTGGCCCCAGTACCAACAAACCTTTGAATTTGCTCTGCTAGTGTGGTTGCTCCAGACTGGCCCTCGCTCCCCTGAAAAGGAGCACCCGCTCTGATATTGCTGGTCCGAGTAAGAAGCGATCTTCGAATCCTGCGTGGGTTGCCTTTGCCAAGGCTTGTTAGCTCCAATCCGGAAGCCGATCCCGCCGACAGCGAGAGCCTTTATGGGGCAGCTTGTGATCCACTCCAGGACATCCTCGGTGCCCGAGAGTCCACGTGACAGCGGAGACAAGCTTCACGACAACCACCTGATTGCGCCCGACATCGCCTGGTTCCTTCCTGGTTCCTTCCTGGTCACTGGCTAGTGACCCAGACTCTGTCCCCTCTGCTTTCAGGTACTCTATATCTTCGATCCACCCTTGGATCACACCGGACACTTCTCTCTTGGACGCCTGCAGCATCTTCATCTCCAGGCACCATCGAACTGCACGACGAAACCTGACACACTTTGGCACCTATGCACCCGCATCCTGTGGGTGAGGCAACTCATGAACGCTGGTGCTCCTGTAGTGGTTTACACCTCTAGTGTCTAAGTCTAAAGTTTGGTAATTCTAGTCCAGTCGGAAGACTCCTAAAACAGTAACTTTGTAACTTTTACGCACCATTGACTTTGCATTGGTGCATGCGTGTGCTTTTAGCGCTGCACCCGAGTCCCGCGGGCCTCTCCCGACTTCATCACTGTTAGTCCCGAGTATTCCCAGCGATTCCCAAGGCCCTAGGCCTTACCACTGTTCGTAAAGTGATACTTATACCACTTTTTTAATATACGGTTTGAGTGGCCACCGGCCTCATCCATAAACGTGCAACTTTCATATGTTATATTGTGCTTTTGTTTAAACGCTTGTGCTTCTATACTCATAAAGAGTACATGAGATTATTCTGAGAATAAATACATATATTTTTATAATATATAACTTGTGTGGTGTCCTTTCATTTGATATTACAGGATTGCATATGGTAAAACAGCTGGCTTCACATGCCCTCTTGAGTTTAGCCTGAAGGCTTCTTAGTCCATGCTACCCCTAGGATAGCTTGTCTATAAGGTTGACTTACAACCACCACCATAAGGGATTGTTTGGACTGATACAAGGTGCCCACAGAATTGTGGACATCATATATCAGGCCAACTTCTCACAGTTTCTGTAACCAGGCAGGCCTCTGGTAATGATGTCTGGGTCTTACTACTATTCCAGGAAGACTTCTGTGTTCATTAGAGCCAGCCAAAAACACCCAACGGTAATTGTTCCAACTCTGAAATCCGAGCCTTTCAATTGGCTCCTATGCACTTGTTAATTCACTCCAGATTTGTTTTCTCCCAAACTGCAGGCTCTTGGAATTGTGGACATCAGCAGGAAAATGGTAGGATTCAAAGATGAATGGATAGAATAGATCTATGGAAGAGACAAGAGATATCTTCGGGGGGAGCATGATGATTTTCTTCATTTGCTTTTTGCCATAGGAGCTTTGGTTCAAAGTGGGGGTATTTTCAGTTTCTTTCTACTCACATGCTGAGAAATATATAGTATTGTGCCAAACAACTGCAATTAACAGTATGGCATAAAGACGGTGCAACTATTGCAAAAAAAAGGAAATGTTAACATATTATAGCATTTCTCTTTCATTTTGTGTAAAGTTAATCTGCTTTGTTTATAAACACATTTCTCAAGTGTTTTGGTATGTGCTGCAACTAATATAGAAGTTGTTAAGTATCATCATGTCTTGCCACTTAGCACCGCCCCTAGCTCCGCCCCCTCACTACACCTCTAGCTCATTTTAATGAGTATCTGCACTTATTTTTTCCCATTTAAAGCACTGCCCACAGCTTTATGGTTTTCAGTAAGCTGGCAGCTTTGAACAGCTCTGCAGGTCACTTTATGGTATTTCTTATTATATTAACTGATTGTAAAGTGTAAGTAACATAGGGTGATGTTTTTTGTGTTCGTGTGGCCCTATGTTACCGTGACCCCACTGGAAGTGCTACACCATTGTTGAGATGTGCCCCTAATGTGTCGTGTTTAGCGCTGTGAACAATAGAAAACGTCTTATTTATTGACCTTTATTTTCCCAACAGAAATAGAGCAAAATGTTTTTCAACACTATGTGTAAAAGGTGCTGAAGGTTCTCAGTTGAGCGCTTGAAGTAAAAACAGATGCCAGTAGTGGTTTCATTCTGAAATGTGACCTCATCCTTTTTAAGTCTTGCCTGGTGAACGCAGCGCAAAGCGCTGTCGCCAGCGAGCTCTATTGTTGTGGACTCGCCTCGGAAGTGGGACAGAAGACGGGCACGTGCAGAGCTTTTGGCGATTTGAGCAGGTGTACACGCACGTACAGCCAGGCGGTGTGCACATCTCCTGTCCCCCTTCCGTCCTCGCAAGCCAGCATGCAGCATGGAGTTTCACTTTCACTTTCTTTTTTTTTTTAAACTCGCCCCATCGTTGGAGCGGCCCTTGCGGGCCCGCTCAGGAATTAAACATTGACACTGTGCCTTCATCGGCACAAATGAAAAATCCCCCACTTACCTGGTCTGGCGGCTGGCTGAGGCGCGGTACCGGAGCACTCCAGCTCCTCTATATTTCTGGCAGCACGATGCGGGGCTCTCTCCTTAGGCATGGGAGCCCCGCACTGCTATCTGCCGCTCCCCCGGGACTTCAGCTCCCGCACTTCCTCTCTGGCACCGGGGCTCCCTCTTCACCACGGGAGCCCCGGAAGGGGACAGACGCTACCTACACCAGCCACACGCGCAGCCACTGGGCACGAGCCACAGGGCACGCCAAAGTTACATGTACCGCGCATGCGCGGGCAGCCCTCGCCCTCCCAGGTCTCCTCCCTGGCCTGGATGTGGAGCTGCTTTCTGTTTTGCTTGTATTTCTAGGTTCTGTGTCAGTACTGTAAGGGAAGCTAAAGTTACTGTTCTCAGTGGTGCACCCGATCCATCTTCCTGCACGTGTTTTTTGTGCTTAGTAGTGCTTGAGAAATGTACCTAATATAGATCCTGGCGGGAAGGTCACACAGCACAGGAACCCTCAGTCTGGTTGTCCCAAACTCCAGTGAACCGTGTATGTGGGCGTGCATAGTTGTAAAACCGCAGAGCAGTGATGCTTTCAGTAGGTATGCCAAGGAGGTATGCATGAGCACGCCCTGCTTCATCAGACGTGCTCTTTAATCAGAACCTCACAAATTCACCGTCCGATTACCCAGTTTACTCCCTGCATCCCTAAATCTTGTGTTGTTGTGTATGCCACATCTAACATGTATTTGTCTTTGCTTTTGTTTCTCTCCCTCGTCCCAAGAAGTGAGAGGCCAAAACAAACCCCTAAACGTGACATCGGAGAGATAATCTTTGTAACCAAGGCAGTAGTGACGATTTGGAATGTGCTGGTAACAGCAGGGTTCTGTTTTTTTCGTTTATGAAGTTTGATTTGCAAAGTTGTTTGTTGCATTTGTTTCCAGCGATACCTAAACAATGGAGAGTGAATGTATTTGCACTGATTTTTAGGACAGTTTTAATAGTGTGTGTTTTCATGGATGAGTGGTTTCATTTCATTTAATTACTTTTTAACGCATTTATGCTTTCACTCGATAAGCCACGATGCTAGCGGTAGGGGAGAGTTGATGACCACATGCCTACGATTTTACAATGATGGATCCGCGAGCGGGGACCAAAGCAGCCTGCTCATTTGCGATTTCGGATTTCCAAAGTGCGCACTGGGTTGAGTCGAGCAGTGGCATTTGAAAGCGGTCTAGTGTACATACTTTCCTTGAATCAGCAAGCAATATAAGGCTGCCACATCTTTCCGTATGTGTTTAGGGCGCGGGCTTGTTTATTTGTAACCACTGAATACACATTAACTGCAAAGGAAACTCGAGCAGTTCTGGAGCATATCTTTCGCTCAGTTGGCTACAAACCCGCAGGTCCGTGATGGGCCTTTAAGAAATGCAGTGATGCTGGATGTTCTCCCTTCCCGTGAAAGCTTTTCCGTACAAGCTGCCCTAACATTGACTTTAATACATTGGATATTAGAGGCACCCAACACTTTCCACCTGCATATTAATATTTTTAAATCACTGTAGGATCTTTCTTCATTTGTACATCATCCCTCTTTCCAGTAGATTCTAAGTCATACTTTGTGACCGTAAATCTGGTTAGAAAACTAGGGTGGAAACACTGGAAGTTACACAAAACCCATAATCTCAGGATGTGCACAGCTGAGGTAGACTGATCCTACTGGCCCATACAGCAGAGGAAACGCGCAGTTAATAGTCCCTGCAGGTTCAGATGACACATGATCCCAAATTTACAAGCGCAATCTTCAGATGGCAATAATAGTAACAGTTATAGTAATAACTGGCCTCAAGAAATAGGAAAACACACAAGATGATGGACGGAATGTTGCACAATGGCAAAACATTCACCCCCAGTCACAGATCTGGGATTAATCCATCGTTATTTTCAGGAATACACATCAAGGGGCGCTTTTGACATCCTAAATAGGGGCAACATACTACGCTTGCTGAACTCTATTGACTGCTTAACAAACATATCCACCAACGATCTGGAGTCAGTGGAATTCACAGTCTCACCGAAACATCCAGGGATGGAAGTTACTAAAACAGTATGGGCCACAACGGAGTTGGCTGAGAGAGTGCTCAATGAACAAGAGAAGCTCAATAGCTGGGGCATAATTCTTCGCCCATTTGTAAAACCTAGATACCCAGATCCCTTGGCATGTGACTTCCTACAACGGAACGTACAAATCGGGCCAACAAGGACCCTCAGTCACTCTCTGTACTGCAAGGGGCTCGCAGCAGCACCCCTGACAGTTTAGAACGAAAAGAACAAGGCTTTAGAAAGCAATACGCTGTGAAAGAGACAACTAACCTAGACTGGACATGGTTGTCCAGGACCTTAAACAACAAGTCGAAAAAACGTTGACAAAACAAGTCCGCTACTGGGAAATCTTTTAAAAACCTCAAATTCTTCTCCTGGAACATCAAAGGCCTCGGAGATAAGCTTATGGACATGGAACTAAAAATGTACATGCAAAGCTTCGACCTCATAGCATTGCAAGAAACTTGGTCAGACTCTCCTCCACCACTCCCAGGCTTTACCCTGAATTTTATCTCTCCAATACAGACCGCAAGATTTGGCCACAAAAAAGGAAGCCTTGTTACATACAGTTCATTAAGAAGCATGTGTACAGTAGTGCCGCTACCATACAAACTAGACCCTCCAAACGCAATGCAAGTTCTACGAATCTCCATTCGAGAACAGGGAAAGAACGAGGAGATAATTCTAATAAACCTTTACTTACATCCCCGGGCAAGAAGCAAGGAGCCCAGCAATTGAAAGAAGAGCTCATAAAACTATTAACCGCAGAGAATACAAACAGTCTGATCATTAGTGGCGACTTTAATCAGAACATGCTCAACAATCCGGCCACAGAAGCCAGCACCGACGAGGACCCATTTGCATTGGAAAAATACTCTCAAGATAATTTTTCAGGAGGAAGAAGCACAAAAGCAGCGCAGTGACTTCTAGCGACACTTGAAGAACTAGGTCTTCGAGCGCTAAATGGGAGATTCCCAGGGGATCGTCCCAAAGCGGCAACATTCCATAGTACAACGACCAGTTCAGCAATTGATTTTACCTTCCTCTCCGGTAATCTGTTTCAATCGACAACTAATTTCAACATCGGTTCATTAGACTTTAGTGATCACTTACCCCAAGAAGTGACACTAGAGGCCTTTACAACTCTAAATCCAGCATGCGCCATTGGGCATGAACTAGTTTACACTGCAAACGATAGGCGTTTAAAGTGCAGAACAGATGATCATCAGGGTCTCCTGCTCTACGCCAAGCAAGTACTCGGTGAAGCCCAAGTACCAAAGATTTTATTTTTGTAACGGTACTCTTTTGAGGACCACAAAATTTGATAAAAAATATAAGCATTTACATTCCATAAAAATTAATACATATTCAGTGAAGTTTTCAAAAACTTAAAAATTCTGTAGCAAACATATTCATTAGGTGGGTTTTTACATAGTGATAAGAAATCTTTTGTATTAACAATCCTACAGGACCGATAAATGGGCTCAAGACACATTAACCTGGCATTAACAATTATGGTGTTTGGACATATAAAAAGAAGATGTTCTAAATTCTGTTTCCCCCCCTGACAAAGAGTGCATAGCTCGACATTATCTGATCTCCAGTGAGAACTAAATGTTAATACAGGAAGTATGCCCAAACGCAGCATCATGATTGCTCGCCTTGCACCATGTACAAGAGTATATTCTAGATACGGCTGTTTTTGCTTGTATTCCTGGGAATCTGCATAGATCTTGTACACAGATAATTTTTTACAATGTAAATGGTCAAGCTCGTAACTCAGTTTGGGGGTAAAGTTTTTTAGGAAAAGTTTAAGTTGTACTGGTGACCATGTTGCCAGAGTTTCCAAACTGATTTTAGCAAACTGAAAAGCCTCTCTCATATTTTTAGAGAAGGTAAGATGGGTGGAGTCATTATTGAATGTCTCAAGTTTTAGCAAACTTCGTAAGGTGCCATCTTTTGAATGGAGGAGGTTGTGAGCCCACCTGATAATACTTGCTACCACTGTGGCGTATGCACTCGTGATGGTACATTCCAGTCTCAACGCCTGTACTGGTGTAGATGTAGAAACTTTCAGAAGTTTTTTTAATATTTTGCCTTCATTTAGGTCCATGTAGGTCCATTGTTTTAGAGGGATATATTCCGAGGCGTATGACAGAACTGGTGGTATCTTGGCTCTGTAAACCTGGATTAGTGCAGAGAAGTGTCTATTTCCAGTAGCCGTATATAGGCGTGACAGGGCCCCAGCATGTAGCTCGCATTTCCTCTTTAGATGATTAATTTGTTTGATGTTACTCATATTGTGTGTGAAAATTCTGCCGAGATATGTATATTCCTTTACCTGCTCTAGTTTCTCACCTCCCAGCTTCCATTCATACCTCACAGTTTTCTTTTTCTTTGAAAATGCAACCACTTTAGTTTTGTTTATATTCGGGATTAAATAGTTTTTCCTAGAATAATGGTATAAAATATCTAGGAGACTTTGCAGCCCGAAAGGTGTTAGGTCAAACATAACTATATCATCCGCATACAGCAGGGAATAAATGCACTGAGTAGCTATCTTTGGAGGTGTGCATTTCCCCTGCTGTAATTGGGATGGTAAATCACTTAAATAAAGAGAAAATAAGATTGGAGCCAAAAGGCACCCTTGCTTTAAACCGTTAGATGTCCGTATTATCTTCGACAGACCCTTATCTCTCCCCATTTGAACACGGCACCAGGTATTACTATGCAAATTCACGATTAATTGTAGTAATGCCCATTTTTCTTAATTTAGTCCACAAGGTCGGTCTATCCACACGGTCAAAGGCCGTCGAGTAGTCGATGAATGCTGCATATATGGATTGTTTTTTTCCTGATACGTATTTATCTAAAATTGTCTGGAAGATTGCTACATTGTCTGTGACTGAGTGGTTCGGACGAAATCCAGACTGAAACATAGGAATAAGACCCGCCGTAAAAGCCCAAGTTTTTAACCTGTCCAGAATTTCTGCTGCAAACATCTTCCCGGCAGCGTCCATAAGGGCTATTTGTCTATAGTTTCCTGGTATACTTTTTTTTCCTTTTTTATAAATCGGGATTATTATACTTCCCTTCCAGGAATTTGGAATTTGGCCGGAATCAAATATGTAATTAAATAGTGGCGAGAGCAACAGTCCCCACTCTTTGTGATCGGCTTGATAGACCTTAATTGGAATCTGATCGGGGCCAGATGCACCCGTGCTTCTTGCCTTTTTGATGTTTATGGAGATAGACACTGCCGAAGTCTTGTTGATTTTAGTATCATTCAATTCCATAGTTCGTTCGTCAGCCTCTCCTATCTTAGTGGTCTTATTCAATTTATATAGCTCGCTGATGTATATGTCCCAGTCATCCTCTGAGACGGGAGTTGCTTCCAGCTTCTTTTTAGTGCCAGTCATTTTCGCAATCAAGGACAAATATTTGCGCTGATTATATTGGTTGACTGCTTGTTGGATATCAATCCAGTTGGCGTCTTGCTTTAGTTTTTTCTGTTTAGTTTTTTCTCGTCGTATTTGGTTCTTTAGTCTATTAATTTCCGTTTTATTTACAGACGAGAAACTCAAATACTGGGCTCGAATCAACCTATTAAGTTGTTTTACGATTGGTTGGTTCCAGTTTTTATTCTTTCTGCTGCAGTTACTTTTTACTGATCTGTTGTGTTCTATCTTACTTTGTAAAGCATGCTTGAGCTTGTGGATTATATGTTCAAAGTTCGTTATAGGATCGTTTGAGTATTTGGTTTTCAACAGATGAGTATTAGAGATTAAAAATCTCAAGTAATCCAGATTCTCTGTCCCCCAGTAGATGCGCGCCTCATTGTATTTACTTCCATTTTGGATTTTTGGAATATTGGCTGGTTCTGAAAAGAAAGCTGTGCATTCCAGAGAGTTGTTAGATACAAAAGAGCATGGTCACTTTCCTCGTTAAATTTGATTGAAAGTTCAGTGATTTGTTCTTTTTCTTCCATCCCACATATAAAGTAATCAAGAATAGACGGAGATCCATTTCCCTGTCTTGTGTATGACGCCGGTTTGTCTCCGTTGGTGTTGCCATTAAGTATTGTCCCATTTATACTGGGAAGAAATGATAATAACGCACGACCCCTTTTATCTGATTTAACTCCTTTAGGAAGTTCTGGGAGTGATGTTTCCAGAAATTCTTCTTTGAATAGAAGGGCCCATTTCTTAATTTCGCTGTTTGAAATTTTAGCATTTAAGTCTCCCATTATAATATATGGCATATATAATTGATCTTCGATGATGTGAGTAATGATTTCCATTAGATAGTTAAACAACAAATCACAATTATTACTGGGGGGCGCATAGATGTTGAAAAGTAATATTTTTTCTTGAGTAGTTGATGATTGAGTTTTGAATGATACCTTGATACATTGTAGATTATCTGTATTTGTGTCAATTATTTCTTGCGACCAGGAATATTCTTCTTTCAATAAAATTGCCAGACCTCCCTTGGCGTGTCCCCTTTTAGATTTATTTGCCAGGGTTTCATATACATAGTAGCCCTTTTGTATAAAAGGAGCAGTTGACCATGTTTCCTGGAGGGCGATAATATCCGGGAGATCTTTAATTGCATTTTTCATTTTTATGGCAGTTTTCCCAGCCAAATTCCAAGTCAGTAGCGTCAAACCTTTGCTAAACCTGGTGTTGTTGTAGTTTATTCATTTTTTTGCTATTTAATGTCTCTGGTAGCCATGCCCAGGATTTTATAGAGTTCTCAGTGTTACTTAGTCCCAGATCCCGGGACCATACTGTCCTTTCACCATGCTTAACTTGTATTTTAAGTGTATCTTTCCTCGTAGTATGTAATTCAGATTCTCCCCATTTTGGGCTGCAGTTATCATTTCTTCTATAAGATTGTCCTGATGTACCTTTATTTTGCATGTTGGATTTGGGGTCGAATACTGAAATTACATCGTAGCCATTCTTGTGTAAAATTTCCTTCTCTCTAATTATTATTCCAGGAAGGACTGGAGAAAAAAAAGATACCTGTACTAGTTTATCATTTTCTTTTTTTGGGAAGAGTACTAGGTCAATTTCTTTACTTGTAAGAGAGATCAAGGATGGAATTTCTTGTAGGAGATTAATTATTCTACCACGGTTGAGCGGCATATTGTCTGTGGGAAAGAGTTCCTCGATTATTATATGTTTTGATGGAATTCCTTCCCACTGTTGGAATTTCTTGTCATGTAATTCATTTAAGTCCATGGATTTTCGCTCTATTGTTCTATTTGTTGTCGGTGGACAGTATTCTTCTGCTTTTGGATTTAGGGGTTTCGCCAGCGGTGTTTTTTGGATTGCCGGTGAGTTCACCGAGTTTATGAAAGTGGATTTTTGGAATTTAAGTTTGTTCCCTTTTGTCTTCTGTATCCTTCTCAAGGGCTTTCTTCTCCTTTTCTTCCCCCTTGCTTTTTCCCAGTCGTTACATTTTTCTGTCTTTTCTGGCTGACTAGGTTCCTTTTCGGCAATAACTCCCGATGACTCTATTTTATTATCCCGAGCTATCAGATCTGAGTTGATGTTAGTTGCTTTATTAGAAAAAATGGGATAGTGCTTAGTATTGCTTTCAGAGGGATTTTCCGGATCTTCTCTAAACAATTTTTTGAGTGAATAAATAGCAGGAGATTTTTTCTTATTTCTTAATTCCTTAGTTTTAGTCTCAAGTGTTACCACATCAGTCGTTTGAGAACTTGCTTCCTGTTGTTTTGGAATCTTTGTTCCATTTTTTGGCAATCTTCACTTTGAGACATTTTGACTGTTTCATAATTTTTTGGTGTAACTTTGATTGAGTCTTTTTTCTTTTTTTCTTCAACCAGGAATTTAAGTATTCCTATTTGCACGTCTAGAGTGTCGTCAGAGTTAGCTAAGATTTGGCCAAGATGGGTAAGTACTGATTCCAGAATTTCCTGCAATGTAAAGAGGGCTTTTGACAAAGGAGAAACAGTGTTTACAGAATTTAAATTTGTGAAATTGGGGTCAATGAAGTTAACATAATTGGAGTAGAAGTTAGGTGATTTTTCTGGTGAACTAGTTAATGGCTGTTTTTGTCTTAACAGTATTTCTGATTTTTCTTGTTCTGCCTTCGTAGAATTACTGACAGATACCTCCAGTAATAATTCACTGTCCTCATGTTTTATAGGTGTTATAGATTTGATTTGAGACGTATCTAGGAGCATTTTTCGATTTTCTTCAGAAAAAGAAATCTTTGCCAAATTACTTTCTATAATTGTTGATCCTTGTTTATGAAGTCTCTGTTCAGAGGAAAGTAACAAATCATGTTCTACCTTATTTTCTGACAAATCTAACCTATTTTGATCTTCCGGTATACAAGGGGATGAGTGTTTTTTCGTTGCGAAGGTAGAAAAATATTTGTTTATAGCTGGAGTACATGAGAGTTGTCCAGGTTTCATTGATTTGTCTGAAGATTTTCTGACGGCTACGTCGGTCCCCATGCGCCTCATATAGATTGTTCGTGAGCGCAATTTTTTTAATGCTCTCATGTTTGGGTCCAGAGGTCAACTTATTAGTTAATTTGAATAGTCACAGCAGATTTTATATTATTATGATGAGTTTGTTTCAGTATCTGGAGTAGAAATGATTAATATAGGTTGAGTATTTGTATTCAAGTGTGTATCAAGTTATAGCTAGGTGAGTTCCTCAGTTACAACCAACCCCTAACCGTGGACATGTATTGAAATTCTGACTCACCAAGTAAGCATTGCGTTGAAGTCTTTATGTTGTCAAATGTTATCAGATCTCTTGGGCTAGATGAAAGTGGTGTGGCCCGTCCCGTCCTCGGGCGTCCCCGGACGGCCACAGACGGCCCGCCCTTTGCCCGGGCTTAGCCCCGGTCTTGGTCCCGCGCGCGTCCCGCGTCGCGGGGAGCAAGATGATATTTATATGATTCGTCGGTGGGCGTGTCCGTGGGCGTTTCGCCTGGGGGAAGAGGAACCAGCTGATCCCAGCTAAGATTTCTGGTCCTCGCAGTCCCCCAGGCTAGGTGCGCTCTTAGTATACACCCTGGCCTCAACCCCTCTGACTCCAGCTGGGAGCGATAGACAGAGCGTGCGGAATGCAGCTCACGCTCACACCAGCGAGTCAAGGGGGGGCAGCGCCACGAAACGATGGAGATTGAGCGTCAGCTCCGATCAGGCAGCACAGATCACAATCCACGAGGGGAGATTCCTCACACAGCAAAACAGAATAGAGCACCAATTCCAAGCTCAGTTGAGTGGTGAAGCCCAAAATGAAACAACAGATCTAATTGTCAGCTGGGAGAAATTTGCAGAAACATTACGTAATAATGTGGGAAAAACACAGAGGAAAAACCAGCTTGAAGGAGGGGGCAATGCTGCGAACCAAACGCGGTATCATATTCACACTTTCATAAACAATGTTCATCTAAAAAATGTAAAAACTCTCATCGTCCAAAAGTTACGAAGGGTTAGGACAGACCCTGCTGCCAAGGAAGAACTGAGGTTGCTAAAGCGCGACCGCAGGAGGCTGGTCTGGCAACTTAAGCGAGAAGCAGAAGAGTCCCTGTGGGCCAAACTTCTACACGACGCCAAATCTAATAACAGCGCCCAATTTTCGCGAAAGATCAACAATTTGTCCATGGTGCGGAGTCAAGGCATTAATTCTCATGTCCCAGAAGATGACTGGATAACCTTTCTCAGCACGCTCTTCAATTGTACTGACACTAACATCCAAGGAATGTCTAAACTCACAAAAGACACCGAGGATCGAATAACGCTCTGCCGTGAACAATACGACCCTCAGCAGCTAGATCAGACAATTGTAATTAAGTGTGCACTGATCTGCAACAGAATCTCAAAGGGAAGCCGCGAGGGGGCCCCGGGACCAAACGGGATTCCCCCCATACTGTTCAAGCAAGATCTGGATAACTGGGCCACTGCCCTTAAACCAATGTTCAACAAGATTCTGCAGACATAAATAATTCCATCACGGAGGGGAGCCATTATTTGACCTATCTTCAAAAAGGGAGACCAAAACGATCAAAAAAATTACCGGCCAGTGGCCCTGCTCGACAACGAGGCAAAATATTTTGCGGGTCTCCTTCTAGAGGAACTGTCATCTTGGTCAGCTGACATTTCAGCAATCCCATACGATTAAACAGGTTTTTTGCAAAGGTATGGGTACCTCTACTAATATTCTAGCACTTTCTCAACTAATCGATGCAGCCCTAGAAGCGAACCACCCACTCTACCTGTGCTATATATGTCAATAGGAACCTTCTGTGGGAAAAGTTACACAAGCTGAACATTCCCCCGTTGCTCTTAAACCAACTAATCCTCCTACACAGCGAGACATGGGTGCAAGTTAGGCTGGGCACGGGCGATTACCTAACAAGGAAGATTCCAACAAACACAGGAGTAAAACAGGGCTGTGTACTTGCCCCAATACTTTTTAATCTTTTTATGTGAGAGCTATCTACGATGCTGAATGAATGCAACTTGCATGCACCAAAGCTAGGGGGCTCACAGATCTCGAATTTATTTTATGCAGATGACTTGTTACTCATCAGCAGTACCCCTGTTGGCCTGCAACGGTTGCTGGACATTACCTCAAGATATTCCGCTGCTAACAGGCTTATCATCAACCGTGAAAAATCAAAAGTTATGTGCATTAACCTTCCTAAAAAGAAAGCAACACGAAACTGTCTCTTGTCATCCAGAAAGGTGGAAATGGTCAGTGAATATCGATATCTGGGGGTCATCATAGACCGCAAGGGCAATTTCACGCCGCAATGTGAAGCCATAAAAAGGAGAGGGTTAACCATTGCGGTGGCACTTAGAAACTTAAAAAACACGGTTTCTGGCCCAAGCTTACTTCCTCTCATAAAGGTGACACAGGCAAAGTTTATCCCAGCCATCACTTACGGCAGTGAATCTATGAGAGGAAGGGACGCTTTTTTAGTACACAGAACGGTAGCAAAGGCGCTTCGTATGATCTTCGGCCTTCCAAGGTATACATCGCCTGCCCAAATGAGATTAGAATTTGGGTTACAAAAAGAAGAGCTGGCACTCAAGGGAGCCTACATAAAAACCTGGCATAAAGTAAGCAGGGGAGACCCGAAAACCCTAAATGCGCTCCTGTGGAAGAAACTTCAAAATAAAGAAACCTGTCCGGCAAGGCAGTATTTGGAGGCCGCCATCGAGGACATTGGCTTACAGCAACTTTGGGAACTTCCAGGTTCCACAGCAGTCTTCAAAAAGGTGGTCAAAAAGACAGTCCGGAAAGAATCACTGCTGCAGGACAAAGCCGCTCTATCAGAGCGGGCTCATGGCTTGCTTACAGTTCAATGGTATACCACGCCCTCGCCTCAAACTTATCTGCAGATAGGCTTTACTAAAAAAATAAAAGAGAAGTTCCTGAAATTTCGCCTAGGGCTACTGCCGTCAGCGGCCCACTTACCTCCATGTTTACGGCCACACCTACCAACAACATGCCGACTTTGCGGGAACGGCAAAGAAAACACAGTCCATTTGATCACTATCTGTAGCAAACTCATCCAAGAACAACGCTTCTTCTTGAGATCACTTTTTAACATCCGTTAGATATAGACCTGCAGGCAAGCAGTGCTCGCCTGCTTCAAAGGAGATGATATCCAACTGAGCTGCCGAATGGTAAAATTCCTTGAAACAGCTGAGGCCCGCTTCAAAACGTTGAAGGAAACGAACAAAATCTAGTAGTACTGTAAAAGGACTAAAGGATGAACCCAACGGTACCCCTGAAGACCAAGCTCTAGCGCGACACCTTGACTCTCCCTTACATCAACTATCACTGACTATACAACAGGGACATCCCGAACTGTTATTATTAATTAACCATTCTCTCTTGCACTCTGGCACTTTATTATATTTCCCCTTGGCCGGCATCGAGGAAGAATCTATTGCTTAACTTTTTTATGATAAACAGGCCGTTCAACATGATGTTAAGCTTATTTTAATCGCGTTGCTGCTACCTCACCATGTTTTTTTAATGGACGGAACCTTCGTTTTAACACGCTCAAGTTTGACTCATATTTTATTAACCGAATTTTCTTTCTCTTATATTGTAAAGGTTTTAAATAACCATGCACAATAAAGTATCTATCTATCTATCCATCATTATTTTGCTCACCAAGCCACACCAGTTCAGACATGGCCATATGCAAATCAGTCTTGACCCTGTGCCTCATGGGAACAGTCCAGCCCGAACTGCCAAGCCATGTCTTCCTTGGACCGGAATCAAGCATCCTAGGACCGGTTTCTGGCTATCAGCTGTCTTCAGCCAGGATAGCTTGACTCCAGTGGCTTCTGTGTTTTGCTGTTTACCCTATGTGGGAAGGGTATGCCCAGATGTGGGTCCCGTGCTCACGCCACTGGAGTCAAGCAATCCTGGCTGAAGACGGCTGATAGCCAGAAACCGGTCCTAGGATGCTTGATTCTGGTACATTGAAGGGCTGCTTTTTGTCCCCTCTTGTTTTCCCTAACCATAGAATGGCTGGTGGTGTGGGTTTAGGATTGCCACCTTTCCCAGAGAAAACGTCTAGCCATCTGTTCTCTTTTTAATATATTTGTAAAGGCCCGGACATGATGTTCAAGTAGAACATTAAATGAATTATTCTTTAGTAATTCTGAAAATGACCTTTCTGTCTTTGTTTAGTTTAGTTATCAGTTACGTACCTTAAGGCAGCTACAGAACACATTTTGTTTTCGTCTCATATTTACTGTTTAAACTATTTTACTGCTAATGGAAAAAATACTCTACGATATTTTTCTAAATTTTGCACCGGCAGGACATTATCAAGCATTTGCAATGCAATAGGTCTCACATTTGCAAGAGTTTACGCTATTAGCATTGTAAATGACGAAGCCTTTTATCTATGTAAATAAAAGGCAATGCCATTTACAATGCCAATAGCTCAAACTTGCGTAAATGCGAGACCTATTGCATTGCAAATGCTTGTTAGGTTCGGTTGCCTTAGAGGAGTTTGGTAACCTGTACATGTCAATAATCAAAGAAGTGCCAGTGAAACCTTAGCCTCCGTCCACACCAGGCGAAACATCCCTCTCGGTGCAGTACTGCTCCCACTATCAGAATCCTTCTAGGAGCTCTGCGCGCATCAATGAAGTTTAGAAAGCTTGGTGGGGTAACGCACCTGTTGCAGTGGACAGCTGTGTGCAGCTTGCAGGTCATAGGTCCAAATCGCTGTAGGCATGTTCAGCGTTTCACTCGTCGGAGGCCTTAACGTGAGTACATACGAGAGGGGTATTCGTCACATCAGCTGTAAAGGCTGGGAGACCGCTGCAGTTTAGGGCAGTGTTTCCCAAACTGTGGTCCGCGGACCCCCAGGGGTCCGTGACACATTCCCAGGGGGTCCGTAGGCAACAGTTTTAAAAGCAGCAAAACATTTCTTGTATAATTAGCAGCTTTCCAGCAACAATAAAAGTGTCAAGAGAATGCCAGTGATTAATGTACCTGCTGTAGAGCGAGGAGAGTTTTGTTCAGTGGCAGCTTTGATTTAACTAATGTAGCACAGAGGGTTAATGTGCCTACTGCAAAGAACGTGTAACATGCATCTTAAAAAGCAGCATTTTATGTGCCTAGGTTCGTGGTTACTGCTTTTATCACAGAGATTCCTTTATTACTGTGCACTTCATAAGTGACAATCGTAATCTAGCAGAGGGACCTATAAACTGTCATCAAAGAGCTGCTTGAAAACTGCATGGTACCAGTTAGTAACTTATATTTTGTCCCAGTTATTCATTATCCTGATGCTGATGCTGCTAAAAAGATATATTTGGGTGAAAATACATTTTTAATGTTAAAGTCAATGCAATGCAACTGTGTTATGCTCTGAATCCTGAGTTTGTGCTTTTCCAGACCAAGCACTCTTTAAACATTTTATGTACACACTGATTTACATGTATGATTCAATGTCTCTATATGTGTGTGATTTAAAGTGCTCTGACATCCTACAATGGTATGAGAGATGCTACAAAACAAATGAAATACATGTGACAGAGGGGCTATTACTTCAATATAAAATACTAAGGGCCAGATGCAACTTGCTATTTGGAAGGGGCATTCCCTTCCAAATAGCGAGTCTCAAAACCATGTACAAATGTGTTGCGGTCGCAAAACAGTCACAATTACCTCCTACTTCAAGTAGATGGTAATGCATTCGCAAATGGGAAGGGGTCCCCAGGGGACCCCTTCCCCTTTGCAAATGCATGCAAAATTATTTTTTACGGTCAGGCAGTGGTCCCAGGGACCTCTGCCTGCCCTTAGAAAATGAAACGAAAACGTTTCATTTTCTTTTTTGTTTTAAATGCATGGTAAACAGGCTGCATTTTTTTTAAAACTGCTTTATTTAAAAGCAGTCCAAGACATGGTGGCCTCCAGAGCCCATCAGGCCTCTATACCTGGGAGGGCTGGCATTCCCAATGGGCTCGCAAATTGCGAGAGGGTCATTAATATTAATGAACCTCGCAATTTGCGACCCCATTGGGAATCCCAAACAGTGTTAAACACACTGTTGTACATTTCATTTAGCGACTTGCAATTTGCCCCTCGCAATGTGTCGCCAATTGCGAGGCGCTAAATGAAATGGTCGTACATCTGGCCCCTAAATCCTTACAGGCACATGCATCATTATTGCATTTTGCGATTCCTTAATTGCGAAAAATAAGGAATCGCAATTAAGGAATTGCAAAATGCAATGCATCAAGAATTTGCATTAAAATTTGCGATTTCTTATTATTCCTTAATTGCGACTCGCAATTTGCGAGTCGCAATTAAGGAATATCTCCCCATTAATTCCTATGGGCCTAGAGGCCCATAGGAATGAATGGGAAGAAATTCTCAATTTGCGATTAGCAATTACCGAATCGCAAATTGAAAATGCGATTTCAAGGGTGCAGGGGTGTCCAAAGGACACCCTGTTACACCCCTGAAATCAATCTGTGCACCTATGTTGTGCACACACATGCCCTTAGGGCATGTGTGGGCACAACATGAAACTTTGAAAAATGCAGAAAAGTGCATTTTTCAAAGTTTTCGCAAATTACCATGAGGTTTAACCTCATGGTAATTTGCTCCCATTAATTGCGAAATTGCAATTTTTAAATGTTTCATGCATTGCATTTAAGGAATCGCAAAATGCGATTCCTTAAATGCAATCGCAATTTGAGAAATCGCAAATATTTGCGAATTCTTAAATTGCGAGGGCCTTGAACCTTCATGCATTCCAAAAGAGGATTTTGGGATCACAAACGGCCGATTTTTGCGATTTGCACCGTTTGCGATCGCAAAATCCTTTGATGCATGTGCCTGTTAGTACTTTGAGTATTTGTTTTGTGTGCACACGTGTGTATTTTTTTCGAATTACTGTTTTAATGTTTGAAATTTAACTCATTCAAATTGCTTGGGGGTCCCCGGCTTCCAGTGGTGACTCAATGGGGGTCCTCAGGAGTCAAAAGTTTGGGAACCACTGGTTTAGGGCATTGCCACGGGTAACACAAAATTCGTCTTTCATAGAATGTGAATGAAGAAATCGAAATATGCCCCTCTGATCAAGTTACTGACAATAGGGCTCTGTTCCTGGCGGATCCACTTTATCAAGGTGGGGGATCGTGGGCAAATTTACTGTAGTCCCCCCTATGCCCGATTTCAGATAATGGCATATATAATAAACGGACAACGTCTACATTATGCCGCTGTATAAAACTTTGCATCAAGTACTTTATTGAAATCATATATTTCTTGAACCGTTAATTTTCAAGTGGGAAGAAAGATTTGCAGCAATTAGCCCCGCTGCATAATGTATGTGAAGGCTCTTCTATTCCTTCCTTGGACTCCATTCAACAAGCACTGACCCCACGAGTCAGACACTCCCTACAGTGGAGTCTGTCAGCTCGTCCCGTACGGGCTGCGGAGTACGGCGCTCGTGAGTCAGACACTCCCTGCTGTGGGGTCTGTCAGCCCGTCCCCGTCCGGGCATCGGAGTAGGGCCCTCGTGGTCTCAGGCTGCGCACACTGCGTACGTGCCACTTCTCAGGGCACGCCTGCGGTAATGAGGAACGCTTCCCTTGGCACGCGCCGTGCGTCCTGCTCAGAAATACCACCCGTGTGGTGTGAGAGTAACCTTTCCGGGTGTGGGGCATGTGATCGGGTTATTCCTGGAAGGCAGAACAGCCTTAATAACAAGCACTGCTCGTGTACTCTGCTGACTCTCTTACCAGGCCTTTCGTTTGACACACGATAAATTACCTGATACTTTGATACATAAACGCATACTACCGCTCACTGTTTCTGAGCTGTGCTGTCTGAACATCGGTGGCTAATTCGGAGAAATGTTGAGGTAAATCAATTCGCTTTTCACACTGCATGCAGGGCCGGCCTTGGGCATGGATGAGCTGGGCCCAGGCCCGCGTGCCAATATTCCAAGGGGCGCAGAAGGGAGCTGCCTGACTTAATGCCATACACACAGCAGCTCTCCTCAACCCCCTTTGGTCTCAATCGGTCTTGTTAAGGACCAGCCATGGCCCGTTCAGGTAAAACCGGTGGGGCCAGGTGTGGGGGGGATTTAGACAGACAAAGACAAGGCAAAATGAATTATTAATTTCATTTTCTCTTGTGGTCCTCTGTCGAATCCTCCCCCAAATTGGCCCCTCCTTTTAAAGTCTTCGCAATCTGCCCTTAACATGCCTCAGAATAATTGTTAGCACCCCATAAACCCCCTGCCACCTCCCATCTTCCTCACACCTCCTGCTGTCACACGGCAACGACCCTCCACCCACACAACAAACGCCAAATTTTCGTTCCATCCAGGGACCTGTCCCGGTCAATCCAATTTAGGTCAGCCCTTACTGCAGGCACATAAAAACAGGCGCTTGGCTCTGCGCCAATACACCTGACCACAATGTGGCTCTTCGTGTCTTAACAAACAAGCATTGGCATAGCCAACAGGTCTCGCCTTTGGGACCTTATAAGTGTTTAGTTATCCAGTACAATATCCTTGGTGCAACAACATCAAGTGTTGCATGGCTCAACACTTATAAGGTCCCAAAGGCAAGACCTATTGGCTATGCCAATGCTTGTAAAAGGTGAAGTTACATTTCCAACTTATTCTCTTACTTCAAAACCGTTCCAAATGGATCTGGATGAAGCAAACAACAGCAGTGCCAAGAAAAAGGCAGAAACAGCTAACAAACACTGTCCCTGCACTTGCACCCTTCAATGAAAGAGAAGCTGCAAAGTGTTGATTTATTCATGGCAGAGCCCCACGTCATCATATTACTGTCAGCTATCGCCCATCTGTGCCCGGGGAGTTAGAGAGATGGTTATCTCCATACAACTGACACTCACATCTCTTATCCCTTTATCTACACAATGACAGCTGAGAAGAACAAGCATTTACAATGCAACTGTTTCGCCTTTGCAAAAGTTAGAGCTATTGGCATTGTAAATGACAACATTTTTATTTATGTGTTGGTTTAGAAAACAGATAAATAAATGGCATTGTCATTTACATTGCCAACAGCTTAATCTCTCGCAAATGTAAGACCTATTGTACCCTACTGGACGAGCTCATCAGACAGCAATTACTACCACACACACACACCCAGAGCCAGCCACACACCCAGAGCCACACACACACACCCAGAGCCACACACACACACCCACACACACAGAGCCACACCCACCCACACAACCAGAGCCACACACACACCCAGAGCCACACACCCAGAGCCACACACACACCCACACACCCAGAGCCACACACACACCCAGAGCCACACACACACCCACACACCCAGAGCCACACACACACCCACACACCCAGAGCCACACACACACCCACACACCCAGAGCCCACACACCCAGAGCCACACACACACCCACACACCCAGAGCCACACACACACCCACACACCCAGAGCCACACACACACCCACACACCCAGAGCCACACCCACAACCACACACCCACAGCCACACACCCACCCACACACCCACAGCCACATACCCAGAGCCACACACACCCACACACCCAGAGCCACACACCCAGAGCCACACACACCCACAGCCACACACACCCAGAGCCACACACACACACACACACCCAGAGCCACACACACACACACACCCAAAGCCACACACACACACCTAGGAGAGCAAGCACAGCGAGGGGGCAGGGAAGCAAGCACAGCGAGGGGGCAGGGAAGCAAGCACAGCGAGGGGGCAGGGAAGCAAGCACAGCGAGGGGGCAGGGAAGCAAGCACAGCGAGGGGGCAGGGAAGCAAGCACAGCAAGGGGGCAGGGAAGCAAGCACAGCGAGGGGCAGGGAAGCAAGCGCAGTGAGGGGGCAGGGAAGCAAGCGCAGCGAGGGGGCAGGGAAGCTAGCGCAGCGAGGGGGCAGGGAAGCAAGCGCAGCGAGGGGGCAGGGAAGCAAGTGCAGCGAGGGGGCAGGGAAGCAAGTGCAGCGAGGGGGCAGGGAAGCAAGCACAGCGAGGGGGCAGGGAAGCAAGCACAGCAAGGGGGCAGGGAAGCAAGCACAGCCAGGGGGCAGGGAAGCAAGCACAGCCAGGGGGCAGGGAAGCAAGCACATGCTTGTCTTTTCAAGAAACCAAGGGGACCTCAGGCGGTGGGAGAAGAGTTGGTTTAGTTGTGGTGAAATCCCTTCATTTTCCAATTCCTCGATTCCTTCCTCTGCCAAACAGGAAGCGCTATACGAAGGCTAATGCTTGTATCTAGTTACATATAAACAGTGAACATTAACATTTATATAGAGCTCACATGGGGGTCATCTCCTACAAACATCCTCCCTTGTAGCAGAGATTGGCTTAAGCATCCCCTGAGCTCAAGGCTACCTGTGTGAAGTGTGCGGAGCTCAGCGGGATACGAGGAGGTGGGCGTGCCCTAGTTTATTACCTGGCTCAATGTACATTTCCGTCCATTAAGCCAGTGCTACCTCTCAAGTACACACGATTTAAAATGAGTAACATCAAACGTCTAAAATGCCTACAATACAAAGTTCAACAGTCACGATCCCAAACTGCGAAGCCAAGTTTGCGTGCTACAACGTGTAATCTGGTAACACGGGGACGCTGGAGTGGTCTTTGACAAAGCCCTTGAACCTCGATTTACCACAACATTTGTGTGCATACAAAAAGCCTTGAGAAGATGAACTCTTGTTGAATATTAACCAGCGTCTAAAACTGAAACAAGAAACTCACTGCAGTGCATATACAGCGATCTCGGCAGTCGATGCATTAACCCACCGAGACGCGCTCACAGCAGTCAAATAATGCATGCATACATAAATAATAAGGGACCGTGAGCAACCAAGAATTACGAAATATCTATGACTCTGCGATGCAGTGCGTGTGCGCCCGTGTTGTAAAGAAATGCAGAGCACGGCACGGCAGCCTCCATAGCAAACCGCTACCTGAATGCACGGATAGCGGATCTGTAAAGCGTTGCAAACCCTGCACTAAGTATAGCCGAAGACTCACCTTCCTGGAGGGCACGAGACACCTTGCGCCGCTTCCCTCACTGTGTCTGGGTGGGATGCATGAGGCAAGAAGGATGCATCCGGTGATGATGGGGAAACCACCGCTTTAAGCAGCACCAAGTTCAGCATCCAGCACCACACAGGGCTCTCCGGAAAGGGCCGTCTGCAGCACGGCACTGGGATGTGTGCTCACACACCGATAATTCATTAACCAAAAGCCCCCACCCTCTCTCTGCTAACACAAAGCCAGTCCGAGGCTGAGCCTGTACTCAGCCAGGCAAATACAGTGAACAGGACCGACGAGGACTGCCTGCAACCAACCGACAGACCCAACGTGGCGGCTCCCTGTCTTGGACTGCCATCTGGCTGGGTGCCCTGAGAGCACAGCTGCCTCCACAGCGTGAGCCCAGCAGGGAAACCGAAAGAAAAGGATGGAGAGTAGGAACTGAAAGGATAAAATATATGAATAAACTGAACAGCAAGGACAATATTGAGAAGGTTACACGTATAACGATAAAATCAAGTCACGTGATGAATGTTCTAGACAAAAATATAAGGGAAGCGTTGTCATCAAGAAACAACGAGGGGCCTGGAAGAGCTGGAAAAGTGATCTGCGAGGGGGGGCGGGAACAAAGACAAGGATAGCGGGAGGGGGGACGGACAGCGGGAAGGTGGTCAGGATACAGCCACGCGGGACAGGGACAAAGTTGATAATGAAGACAAACATCGGTTTAAAAAAAAAAAAAGTACCGCCCACAGTGGCCACGTCTTCATGACATTGCGGAGAGGGAAAGAATCTGCGGAACGCCCACGAATCGCCTCGGGCAATGAAGGACGCCTCTCCCTTCCAATGGCTAGCCTCCATTTATGGAGCTAGCCAATGGAACAGAGAGGCGGGACAAAGCTGCATACACTGTTCTCAAAAGATTTCGCCTGCGCGAACGCTGCTGCGCAGCGGATCATCGCCAGGCGAAACCTAAAAATCACAGAGCGTCTAAATCGGACACAAAAAGCTGAGCTCAGGTATAAGCTAAAATAACTGACCGAGATAAAAACCAATCAGCACAAAGGCAGCGTCTTGGCCCAGATGAATGTATTATTGGAGCCGGAGTAGGGGTCGCTAAGGGGACCCGAAGGAAGACCTTCGCTGTGAGAGAGGAAAAAGTGGAGAACGCAGTGATGAGCCAAGTGAGAATATTATTGAAACAACTTTGGAAGGAGGGGGCTAGCTGCTCCCCCTTTCTCCATCCTATTTCAGACTTGGAAGCGTCCACGTTTCAAGAATGGAAAAGCTCATTTGGTGTAACAGGGCGGAGGAGGACGCGCGGCCAGAAGACTGGGAAATGATTTTTCACAACAAGCTGGGCGGATGTGTGAAACTGCTCCCAAGCTGGAGTGGAGGAGGGGAAGACAGTGGCAGAAAGCAATACTGTCCAAGGCAGACAAGCAAGAATGTCGATTTTCGGTGATTTGTATTTGAATTTGTTAGACGGGCCAGCTACCCAAAAAGGGTTTCCCGGCACCGATAGTGGACAGAGAGCAGAACATTATGCAGCAGGGCAGTGAGTTGGGCTATTGGTTAAATGGCCATGTCTTAAGGGCTCGACGAAAACTAATGTAGACAGTTTCCTTACGGATGTATAAGAGAAGGGCATTCCAAAGAAGAGGGCCTAAGTAGGAAAAAGATCTTCCCCCCCATCCTAGTGAGTTTAACTCTGGGCACCACAAAAGTGCACTTGGTTTTAGACCGTAGATAACGAGGGGGAATGTAGGGGCGAACGAGTGACTGAAGGTACTGGGGCGCTGTTCCATTTTTAATTTTGAACATGTAGCTCAGGGCTTTGAACTTTATACGGTTCTCCACCCTGAGCCAATGTAGATCGGTAAGATGTTCTGAAATAGGGGAAGTTTTGTGAATCCTGCAGAGAAGTCTGGCTGCAGCGTTTTGTATCAGCTGTAGTCTTTGAGTCACTGCTTTATTAGAGCCAAGATATAGGATATTCCCATATTCCAGCCGTGAGGTAATGAGGGCATTTACCACGGTTTTTTGGGTGGTGGTAGGCAGCATCCAGATGATTTTCCTGAGCCATTTTATGATGGTAAAGCAAAGTGCTGTGATCCTAACTGTTTGCTGTTTCATGGTCAGTGCGTCGTCAATAATAATGCCCAAATTCCAGACATGGCTGGAGGGCTTTGGGAGATTACCCATTTCTGCTGGCCAGTGCGAGGGACTCCAGAGAGTTTTATTTTTGCCTAGAATCAGTATTTCGTTTTTTTCACCGTTTAATTTAAGGAAGTTTTGGCTCATCCAGTTGGAGATTTTGCTAAGACCCTGTTTCAGAAGAGAGGGTGCAAAGGGGTCAGTATTAGAGAGGGAAAAAATGATCTGGGAGTCATCTGCATATGTAAAAAGTGTTAGACCGGCCTGCTCCGTGATGTCAGCTAATGGTCTGACATACAGGTTAAATAGCAATGGACTAAGGATTGATCCCTGGGGAACTCCACGTGGAGATGGGTAATCCTTGGAGCATGCCGTAGCAGACGAAATTTGGAAAGTTCGATTGTCTAAAAAAGAGGTCATCCAGTCAAGTGCAGAGCCGCAGATGCCTAGGGCTTTTAGTGTATGGATTAGGAGGATGTGGGAGATGGTATCAAATGCTGCACTGAGGTCCATCAGTATTAGTGCAACTGTCTGTCCGGCATCTAAGTACTGCCTTAATCTTTCAGTGACTCCTAACAGAGCAGTCTCTGTGGAAAAACCAGATCTAAAGCCGGATTGGGAGGGATGGAGGATATTGTTCGTTTCAGTAAACTGCGAAAGGTGAAAGTGGATATGTTTTTCAAGAATTTTTGGAAAGGCTGGCCGAAGTGAGATGGGTCTATAGTTTGAGAGAGTCTCTGGATCAGCGGTGTTTTTTTTAAAGAGGGGAGTCACCAGAGCATGTTTCCAGAGTGCCAGGACAGATGACTCGAGTAACGAAGAGTTAAGGGCATTTAGAATAACTTGCAGGTGGGGAGTGTCCAGTTGTTTTATTATGGAGATTGGGATAGGGTCATTTGGTGAACCAGATTTGATTTTTTTAAGGACAGTTTTTAGAGAGTCGAGGTTTAGAAGTGGCCAGGAGTCTAGGTGCTGTGTAGGGGGGGAGGATTCAAGAGGTGACTCGAACTGAGAGGCAGCTGTAGGGCCGAGGGGAGAGGATATATTTTGGGGCAGAGCTGTGGACTGACGCTGAGTGGGTCTGCCAGAGTCAGATTTTGTGATCTCCACATAGATTTTATCAATTTTTGCAACAAAATATTGGGCGAGATCGTCACATTGATGTTCATTTAATGGAAGTGGATTGGCCGTAGTTTTGGAGCCGGCCAGTTCTTTCACCATACCGAAGAGAGTTTTGAGCAGTTGGCTGCTTTAGAGATGGTGTTTGAAATGAAACTGGCCTTCGCAGATTTACACAGTTTGTGATAAGTATTTCTGGCCTTGATGTAAATGGTTTTAGATTCAGGAGCATAGTCTTTCCTCCATTTATGTTCTACTGCTTTGCATTTTAACTTTTCGATTTTAAGGGAGTCGTTAAACCAGGGAGCAGGGGGTCGATGGTTATTGAGTTTTTTGCACAAGAGAGGAAGACAGGAGTCTATCGCATTTGAAAGCCAGCTATGTATAATGTTAGCAGGAGTGTCAGCTTGATGGTCAATGTCAGGTGTATTAGAATATAGGTTCATATTTAGTGCAGCTAGATCGAGTTTTTTCCAGTTTCGTTTAGAAGTTGTCAAGGAAGGGGGGATAGGGGCAGAGGCAGTAGGAGGGGTGAAACTGAATTTGGAAAGAAAATGATCGGACCAACACAAAGGTACTGCGGGGGTGCATTTCATGTAGGAAAGATTTGAGAAAATCGGGTCTAACAGGTGTCCTGCTATATGTGTTGGGCCGGAATTAAGTAAGTTGATGTTCAATGCAGCTAAGTCATCAATGAAGTTGCTGCAAGTAGAGATGGACAGATTGTCCAGATGTAGATTGAGGTCACCTAGGAGCATGACATTTTTGGAGTTTATGAGTAGAGGAGTAATAAGACTGGGGAACAAGGTAGTCCAAGGTGTTGGGTGCCCAGGTGGGCGATAAATAAGCAAACCAGTGAGCGCGAAGTTAGGGTTTAAAGCAAGCTTAAAAAGTGCAGCTTCACAGTGCGGGATGTCTATGAGCTCGAATCTGCATTGAAGATTATTTTTAAAAACAATAGCTATGCCCCTCCCATTTTGGAAACTCTGTCAAATCGGACGATAGCATAATTTGGTGGCAGGGCTGCAGCTATGTCAGGACCGGCGCTCTCGTGAAGCCAGGTCTCAGTGAGGAATAGAGCGTCTGGCTGTTCATCCAGAAGGAGGTTGAAGATATCTAACTTGTGTTTGGGGAGTTAAGACTGAGAAATACAAGGTCCTGCGTGGGTAGAGCAGTAGTATGAGTATGAAAGGGGTGACTAATTGCAGTAGGGGAATGTGGTTGCTTAACAGAGGGGGAGAAGTTACAGCATGGACAGGTTATGTTGCCTATACTGTCTGCAGAGTAAATTTGGCAGCTGTTACCCGGAGGAGGGCGGAGGGATAGAATATACTCAGAAGTGAATGCAAGTCTTTTAGAAAGCAATGATTGTGGCCCCTAGCCCCGGTCGGGCACGGGCGGGCGCAGATGGGCTTGCCTTTGGCGCGCCCGCTGCGCGGGACAACAGGCATCAGCTTAATGTAGAGGACGGGGCTCTGGGTCACGTGACCGTCGGAGCTCGCCTCTACTCGTCCCACCGGTAGTCAGGCAGGCAAGGGGACTCGATATTACAGTTCACCCTCCACAACAATCAGGCGATTAAGCCCGCGGTGGACCGGGGTGAGTGCAGGTATTTAAAAAATATCAGTGCAAAGCAATTAAGTGAATCTTGTACAAGCGGCGATTTTAAAACATTTCAAATGTCTATACATTGACAGTGAGAGAGTGCAGTTACAGAGATTTCCAACTTACTCCACTCGCTGCAACTAGTTCTGTGCGCGTCCGCTGCGCGGGACAACAGGCATCAGCTTAATGTAGAGGACGGGGCTCTGGGTCACGTGACCGTCGGAGCTCCGCCTCTACTCGTCCCACCGGTTGTCAGGCAGGCAAGGGTACTCGATATTACAGTTTACCCTCCACAACAATCAGGCGATTAAGCCTGCGGTGGACCGGGGTGAGTGGAGGTATTTTAAAAATATCAGTGCAAATCAATTAAGTGAATATTGTACAAGCGGCGATTCTAAAACATTTCAAATGTCTTTACATTGGCAGTGAGAGAGTGCAGTTACCGAGATTTCCAACTTACTCCACTCGCTGCAACTAGTTCTGCGCGTGTCCGCTGCGTGGGACAACAGGCATCAGCTTAATGTAGAGGACAGGGCTCTGGGTCACGTGACCGTCAGAGCTCCGCCTCTACTCGTCCCACCGGTAGTCAGGCAGGCAAGGGGACTCGATACTACAGTTCACCCTCTATAACAATCATGCGATTAAGCCCGCGGTGGACCGGGGTGAGTGCAGGTATTTTAAAAATATCGGTGCACAGCAATTAAGTGAATCTTGTACAAGCGGCGATTTTAAAACATTTCAAATGTCTTTACATTGGCAGTAAGAGAGTGCAGTTACCGGTGATAGATATAAAGAAAGACAAGCGCTAAAATACAAGCGCAGCAGCGAAAGTTAATTGTGAGAGGGGGAGCAGGAGGTGAGCCCGCGAGTGGTGCGCACACGCTTGGGAGAGCAGTCTGCTCTTTTTCAAAGCACATACTTGTGCTTGTGGTGCACCGCTGCGCACTCCCGCAAGGCGTATGCCGCCACAAGCACGAGTATGTGCTTGGAAAAAGAGCTGCACGGCGGCTAAAGGTCTCCTAATCAGCCATGCGCGCTGTGTAGGCAAAACCTAATAAACTGGTCTCTGGAAGAGTACATTTAAAACATGGTCTGCACCATGGCTTTATAGTGAATGTTGTATAACGTGGTAGAACTATAGCCAGGGCCGCCTGAATAAACGCGACAAGTGAGGGCCAAATTATGCAGCAGGGTTGAGTAAATTGTACAGCAAGAAAAGGTAAAGAAAAGGTAAATTATGCAGCATAACACAATTTGTTATATTATTACCTCATTATTTTGTCATTTTTACACTTGTTAACACTGCCTGAGGATTGGTTGCCCCTCATTCAATACTCAAATATAGCAATTATCAATATAAAGATGAACAGTTAACGTTTGCAAGTGTCATTGAGTGTCAGCAGGTGCAGCTGTGTTTTTAGGAACTTTTGAACCATTTGAGCTAGAGAAAATTTGTGGGGGTGGGAATCTACATATGATGATGGACTGTGTGGCAAATGCAACAGATCTATAGCAGTTATGTTACCACTTTTAGCAGTGATAAAGTATTGTTTTCTTAAGGGAAGCATTTATTGTTCTTTTCTTTTAAACTTTTGTTGTTGGTCTCTTCCAGCTTGCAGGTCAGGCCGCTCCACACACCGCACAGCACCCGCGCTGTGCCAGTGCCTCTCCCCCGCTGCCGCCGTGAGTTTGCCACTCCTTCCCTTCCTTCAGTGCCTGTTGTTTCTCATCACTGCTACCCACTCTTTCTTCTGTGCCCCCTGGTATTGTGGTTTAGTTCCTCGTTTTACTGGGTTTATTTCGTTTTCTCTACTGTAATCTATTTTCTCCTCACTGCCCCGTTTTACTGTGTGTCCCTGACCCCCTCTTTTGCCGCCAGCTCTCCTGCTCTGCCCCCATTCCCGCCGCTGCTTCCCTGCAGCCCCGCCCCCCTCGCTCGCCCATAGGCCGCCCCGCTCCCGCCTCCCAGCTGCTCCTCCCTTCCTCCTACCGTTATATGGAGGCCGTTGCTCAGCCGCGCCCTGCACGCCGAAGGCACGCCGAAGGTACGCCTAAGGCAAGCCCTTCTGCGCCCGTCCGCGTCTGGACCGCGCCCAGCGCCAGAACCCCTGGCCCCCGCAAACACAACTACGACGACTGCGCTACGATGCCAGCACCCTCCACGCACTCAACCCCGGACGAGAACACACCTGCTACCAGGCCATCCCGAAGCGCACCAAGGGACCCTTCACCTGCAGGACCCAACTACCTCAGCTGCATACTCCTCAACACCCAATCCACCCGCAAACACACCGTTTAACTATGGGACCTCCTCGATTCTACCTCCCCAGACTTCGCCTTCCTGACGGAGACCTGGCTGAACCCCACCTCAGCTCCCGACATCGCCATGGCCATTCCCGAATGCTACAAGATCACCCGCAGGGACCGCACCAACGGCGTAGGAGGAGGAATCGCCATTGTCCACAGGAACACCATCAGAGTCTCGACCAACACCGACAACACCCTCAGCACCGCCGAGCACCTGCACATCCGGATCCACACTGACCCCAACACCACCCCCAGAGGAACCCTCATCTACAGACCCCCCAGGACCCCGAACACAATTCAGCAACTCCATCGCCGACTTCATCAGCACACACGCCCTCGCCTCCACGGACTACATCCTCCTCGGAGACCTGAACTTCCACCTCGAGAACAACAACGACACCAACTCCACCACCCTGATCGACAACCTCGCCAACCTCGGACTCAGGCAGCTCGTGACAACACCAACCCACGCCGCCGGCCACACACTGGAACCCATCTTCACCGCAAGCCCCCACTGAACCCCACTGGACCGACCACCACTGCATCCACTTCACCTTTAGGAGGCCCACCACGCACCAACGCACCCATCTGATGCATCAACACTGCTGGTGCAAGGTCACAGAAGACAAGCTAACCACCACTCTTGCCCTTTGCCCACCCACCGACCACTGCGACCCCGACACCGCCGCACGCAACCTCAGAGAATGAATTACCGACTGCACCAACACCCTCGCCCCGCTCAAGACTCCCTCCAACAGCCACACCAACAAGAAAGCCACTTGGTTCACCGAAGACCTCCAGGCCTCCAAACGAACATGCCGAAAACTGGAGAAGAACTGGCTCCACGAACGAACACCGGACAGGTACACAGCCCACAACAACGCCACCCGTAGACACCACCAACTCATCAGAACCGCCAAGAGGGCCTCATTTAAAGACCGCCTGGAAAACAACGCACACAACAGCAAAGAGCTGTTCTACATCGTGAAGGAACTCTCCAACCCCAGCTCCAACACCAACGACATTCCGCCTTCGCAAGACCTGTGCGACGCACTGGCCACCTTCTTCCACCGAAAGATCGCCGACATCCACGACAGCTTCAACGCCACTACCGCCCCAACAACCATCGCCCCCACCACCGCCACCTGCACCAACCGACTGCTCTCATGGACCAGCGTCAACGACGAGGACACCAACGAGATCATGAACACCATCCACTCTGGATCACCGCTAGACCCATGTCCTCACCACATCTTCAACAAAGCCAAAACAGCCATCGCACCCCATCTCCTGAAAGTAATCAACATCTCCTTCAGGACAGCAACATTCCCAGAAAGCTGGAAGCATGTCGAGATCAAAGCCTTACTCAAGAAACCCAAGGCGGACCCCAAGGACCTCAAGAACTTTCAGGCCATCTCCCTGCTCCCTTTCCCAGCGAAGGTCACTGAGAAAATCATCATCAAAAAGCTGACCCGCTTCCTTGAGGAGAACAGCATCCTGGACCCATCCCAGTCCGGGTTCCGCAGCAACCACAGCAGCGAAACCGCCCTCCTCGCTGCCACTGATGACATCAGGACCCTGCTTGACAACAGACAAACAGCGGCCCACATCCTCCTGGACCTGTCAGCCGCCTTCGACACGGTCTGCCGCCGCACACTACGAACACATCTACATGACGCCGGAATCAATAGAAGGCCCTGGACTGGACCTCATCCTTCCTCTCCGGCAGAACTCAGAGCGTCCACCTCCCCCCCTTCCGCTTCACTGCCACCAAAATCATCTGCGGCGTACCCCAGGGCTCCTCCCTCAACCCAACACTGTTCAACATCTACATGGCACCGCTCGCCCGCATTGCCCGACAGCACAACCTCAACATCATCTCCTACGCTGACGACACCCAACTGATCATCTCCCTCACCAAAGACCCTCACACCACCAAAACCAACCTCCATGAAGGAATGAAGGCCGTCGCCGAATGGATGAGGAACAGCCGGCTGAAGCTGAACTTGGACAAAACTGAGGTCCTCATCCTCGGCTTCACCCCCTCAGCCTGGGATGACTCCTGGTGGCTGACAACCCTAGGAACAGCTCCGACACCCATCGACCACGCACACAACCTGGGGATCATCCTCGATTCTACCCTCTCCATGACTAAGCAGGTCAACGCTGTCTCTTCATCCTGCTTCAACACCCACCGAATGCTTCGCAGGATCTTCAAGTGGACCCCCACCGAGATGAGAAGAACGGTCGCCCAGGCCCTCGTCACCAGCAGACTAGACTACGGAAACGCCCTCTACGCAGGAATGTCGGCCAAGCTCCTAAGATGATTGCAACCCATCCAGAATGTCTCAGCACGTCTGATCCTCGACATCCCCCGCCGCAGCCACATCACACCCCACCTGAGAGACCTGCACTGGCTCCCCGTCAACAAGAGGATAACCTTCAACCTCCTCATCCACGCACACAAAGCCCTCCACAAGACCGGCCCAGCATACCTCAACAGACGGCTCAACTTCTACTCCCCCACCCGCCAGCTACGCTCCGCCAGCCACGCCCTCGCCACCATCCTCCGCATCCGAAGGGCGACCGCTGGTGGCAGATCCTTCTCCCACCTCGCTGCTAAGACCTGGAACACACTCCCCACCAACCTACTGCAGATCCAAGACCTACCGGCCTTCAGAAGACTCTTCAAGACCTAGCTCTTTGACCACTAGCAGCACCCCCCCCCCCCCCCCCCAAGTGCCGTGAGACCCTCGCGGGTATGTAGTGCGCTTTATAAATGGCATGATTGACTGATTGATTCGAAAGGTGCAAGTATGACTGTATCTTTCCCTACTGTTTCCACCAGTTGCAGTGTTGCCTCTGCCAGCAGCAGCAGCTAGTAGTCGATGAGCGCATACAGCCACCTAGACCTGAGTGCCTGATTATAGTAAGTATAGGAATTATAAACACTCTTCATCGGCCCCGGGCCCCAAAGGAGCAAATGTAACTGCAATTCACTAATAAAATAAGAGTATGTGTCACCCTTTCCAAATACATCAAAAGGTAAAGGTGAGCAACTCTGAGTAGCTGTGCGCTGTATAAACTGCTATAACATATCGCGTTAAATAGCATTTAAAAGATAAGTCAAGCGTCCTTCAAATATTCTTGCCATATATTACCACCTCTACTAATCTGCTTTTATAAAATGGTGGTAAAAGGTGTTTGCACCAAGCCCTGTCTCACAACCACGGACTTATAATAAGAAGGGTCAAAACTGTGTTGGCATCAGGCCTTCTCTTGTTTAGAGCGATTGGCTTCACTGTCTTAAAGTAAAAGGACAGATTTGTGTGTCTTGTCTCCTGTGTGCTCTACAGAATTCCATAGCAATTGGTAGTTTGTGATAAATTAACAGAAGATCGAACTGATACTACAGTATTGCTTTTTGCATCAAATGTCCTGTTGAGACAAAAGTGTTAACACTCAAGGTACAGAGTTGCAAAATCATTATTGATTTAGTTCCCTGCTGGAGACAATATACATAAGCATAAAACAATACGTACTGCTTTTATCAACGTGCAATATTTGATAACTGCAAATTTATGAGCTAGAAAATATTCATAGCACATTTTTAAATGTTCACATGTTTGTGTGGGGATATAGCTTTTCATTAGTTGGTCATAAAATTTGAACTAAGGTATCCTCTCCATTTTATTTTAAATAAAGGTCTATGTTTATGTGAATATATAGTTTGTTATTAGTTGGTCATAAAATTAATACTAAGGTATCGCCTACGTTGTACACTCTCAAACAGGTAAAACGGAGATCTAGGACCTGGGCACGAAAGTATACAAGCTCTGAACAGCTAAAGCTGATATGGTCGAGGTGCTGTATTTCATTGCTACATAAAGGGAAAATACGGAATTCACAGAAATGCCACTCTAAGCTTCTAAAACTACTATAGAGGGCAATCTGTCCGCTCTTAGCATTAATATAGGTCTTCTTATGCTATGATCGATGGACATTACCAAATACAGTTGTATCGTGCCCAGTAGTGACGTGCTTACAATCACATGATCATTTTTCAATAAAGAACATCACGACATATCTAGATTATAGCTGATGAAGGGATTTACTCTCTAAACGCGTCTAAGAATGACTATATTTCCAGGCTAATAGTTGATCAGAAGGTATTTCCAGAATGGATAAAGCTTGATATAGATTCTGTTGGAAGCCATTCATCGTTTTTAAAATCTAAAGACAAGTCTTCCTTTAATAACAGTCTTAGAGATTCTGCTCTGGAATTAGAAATCATATATCCCCAGCGCACTGTGGAGGCACAAAATAAAACATAGGCGCTTCAAATTTCTAATTCTAATCACAGAGCCTGAACTAGCATTCTGGGTGCTACAGAAAAAACATGAGTGTAGGATTTCAACCCTCCATTTTTTTTTTTTAAAGGACAATGTTTGTACGGGCATATGCTCTGTTCCACAGGACAGGGTAGGCAGAATTGTGGCCATATGTATCTTTAGTACATGTTTAAAATGCAATTTCCCAACGGCCTTATAAAGTGTATTCATTGCTTCACTATGACTTAAAGCCGGCGAGCATGCATGTGCAATGTGGAGTTTTGCATCTAGCCTTTGGCAGAAGATTCTGTCTAAGTAGGGCTACCTTTTCTAACGATTCAATGCATTATCCCCCAATTTCCAGCAATATGCTCTAGTCTTTTTTGTGCGACATTGTGGAAGACATGCTTGGCAAGAGTAGGGTCTCTAAAGATGGGATGCAACGTGTCACCTAGCAGTGCAATACTGAACTTCACCGGCATGAAATCCTGGCCCTCAGCTAAGCACGTCCCTCACGTTAAGTAGATTAGAACAGAAATGAAGAGCAGATCAGATGGTTCAGGTGTGCTTTTCCAGCTGTTATTGCTACCTGTTGAGATGGGATGAGCATCATGCCTTCTCTTCCTGTATATACTTGAAGAGTGGGAATCAGAAATGATCTTCCTCACAGAAGATTATCACTTTTCTCTATTTGATTGATATCCTTAATTATGCCTCAAAACGTTCCTGATCTGTATCAATAATCCGTTTTAAGAGTTTTTTTGTGTGATTGCTTGAGATATGTTTCTTTCCTCAGTACCTCTGGCCCTTTATAGGCCTCCCCTACACCTAGTGGCGGGGGACCCTTAATTTCATTTTGTTTGGGGAGCTAACCCAAGCTTCCGGTCCGGAGGGAGAAGTGGGAGGAGGCGTCGCCAGGAGACACGAGAGGTCACGAAGGGTGTCACTAAGGTGCGCTGGCGGCGTCACTAAGGTGCGCTGGCGACCCTCCCAGGAGAATCGATAAAAGCAGGGGACACGAGGGGGAAGCCCTCTTTGTCCTCTCACCACGGTGCCCTGTGGATCGGAGCCCCACCCACCCATCCCTTTGATTAGAGGAGAGTTGGCGGGGTGGCGGGGTCCCGGGCAAGAGAAATGTCAGGGACTCCTGATTGGCAGGGACTGTCTGATCCTGGAACGAACAGGGCAGGTAGTCAATGGGGGCTCCTGGCTGGCGGGAGAAAGGGGCTGACCTGCTAGTGGTCCTGGACTCTCCGGCCCTACCCGAGATGCCAGCACTTGTTGTAAGCAACTTTGAGAGAGCTGGCGCGCAAGAAAAGTGCCAAGCAGTGCCCTGGTGGCCACGTCTAGGGGATAGACGACGGGTGTTATCCCAAAGGGGAGCTATAAAGAGTTGGTTGTGGCCTGCTGGCGCAACACGCATCAAGTGTGGCTCTGGATATCCAGAAATGTAAATACAATATCAACCTATGGCTAAAATGTATAGTTCGCAAGCCCTTTTATCAATGTGTGTTGGTTTGGATTTTAATAAAAAAGATGGTCAAGCTTTGACAGTGCATCAACAAATAAGATTGCGTTTATCTGAAGTTTAATAAAGACTACGCAGTAAAGACCAATTACTTGCCTGGTTTGTTTTGTGGGGGAAAGAATAAGTGGGGTACTATGGGTCAATGGATGGCAGGGGCGAATCGCACGTGATATGCCCACTATGCTGCTTCAATTGACCAGGAGTCTTCATCATCTTTAGGCCAATTGTGGTTTGTGAGGGTGAAGCCATTTGGAAGGAAAAGTTTCAATTGTCAGTCATTCACAGGCAAAGACATGATGTCAGTCACAGTCCATGTGGGCACAGAAGGCATGTCATTTTGAAAGCTTTTTCATGTGGATGTAAGCCCCGTGAGTTAATATTCTCAACCGTTTCTAAAGGAAAACCGCTTTTTTTACCTAAATGTTGTCCTCAAGTGGAAATTCTTAGCAGTAGCAACTGGAGCGCCCATCTGATATGGAAAGAGAAAGCCCCGCTGTAATGTGAAATTCTATATTTTTGTAAAACTTCAAACTATTAGCTTGGTTACCGAATATCTCTCTCTGCATGCTTCTGGTTACCCATTACTACCTTACTGTCTCATCCTTTCTCTTTTCCTGATGATTGTCTTCTTCACTGCCTTTGTGACTTCAGCCTTAATTTTAACTCTGTTTCATTCAAAGCGCTTCGACAGCTCTACAATGCTTGGACGAAACTGAAGTGTATCCAGCACATACTCAACATATATCTAAAATGCGGGTCCACAGATTTTTTTTTTTCTCCTTTGTGCATATCCATTTTTAGGTGGCAGATAATGAACATGTATTCCATATATTTGTGGGTAGGATTGTTCATCTTTGTGTGAGGTAAAACAGCATGTCGCTATTGTGCTGCATCTGAGAAAGAATGGATGAATACAGGGGGTTCCACACAACAAAGCTCTCTCCAGGCCTGTGACGCAGTCACTAAGCCAGGCCTGTCTCCGGAGCCTGGGCCTCGGACCTGCACGGGGCGGCATACACGCCCGCGACCCTGGAGTCCACGCACTTCCTGTGCTGTCGAATCACGGCCTGGTCCTCCGGGGAGGGCTGCGCTGCTGCCGAGATGTATTTATACCGCCTGGATCGCATGTCACTGCGGACACTGTGCCCCCGGAAGGTCGGCCGTTGGGCTTCACTCGGGCCCAGTTATTGCTCACACCTCGTGTTAGGGGGATTCAGTAACAGCAGAGCCAGGTGTTTCTCGCCTGTAAGAGAGGGTGTCTTACCTTTCACACGTTCATGGATGCCACTCCAGCCACCAGCTCTTAGCCCACCGAGAGGTGACCTCTGACCCAGTCAAGATGAAAAACAGCAGGTAAAGCACGCCTATTTACCCTCTGAGGGCCAGCGGTAGGTCTTTCCTGCACCTGAGTCTTCGTCACCGCTAATAAACGCGTTGTCCTCACTTGTATAATGTCAGAGGATGTGCAGGGAGTTTTTATCACTACTTTAACATTGAAGGGCCTAGTCAAGAGAATCGATATAGAGCAGTGTGCATGTCCTTTATTAGTGGTCAAGCATAGCGTGGGGGAGTGATTAAAGACGTAATGACGCAGTGAGAGAAGGGGCATACAACGAATCGCTGACAGAGCTGGGAACTGGAAGGGCAAGCACTTGTGCAGCAAATAGCTCTTACACCAAGGCATTGGTGAAGTATCCCAGCGATGCAGAGGCTCAGTGATGCAGTCAGACTCTGAAGCAGGGAAGTTATGGTTCTATGATGAAAAGATGCAGGGAGGCACTGGTGCAGTGTGACACCGGTGTACCGACCGAAGGATGCAGTCGGACTCTGAAGCAGGGAAGTTATGGTTCTATGATGAAAAGATTCAGTGGTCCAGTGAGACAATGGTGCGGTGTACCGACCTAGGGATGCAGTCAGACTCTGAAGCAGGGAAGTTATGGTTCTATGATGAAAAGATACAGGGAGACACTGGTGCAGTGGCATATTGGTGCGGTGTACCGACCGAGGGATGCAGTCAAACCCTGAAGCAGGGAAGTTATGGTTCTATGATGAAAAGATGCAGGGAGACACTGGTGCGGTGTGACACCGGTGTACCGACCGATAGATGCAGTCAGACTCTGAAGCAGGGAAGTTATGGTTCTATGATGAAAAGATGCAGTGAGACAGTGTACTGTAAATACGGTGCTCATGTAAATTGCTGATGTAGTTTTGGGTGGACTTTGCGCTATATAAATATGCTAAAAAAACGAGAAAGAGCACACATTTATAAATTTACTATACACTTTCATTGCACTATTGAAATGATCCAGTTTGTACGTTCGTATTTGTAGAATGAGAGAGAGAAAATTGTATAATCAAAGTTTTTGTTACTGGCAGAGGTAAGATGGTTGCGTACGCTGTTTATAGTACAATATAATGTGGTAGGGCGCAGGAGCAGCATTTTACAAACATAAGAAACACTCAGACTCAGATAGATAGTTGAAGTGGGTACAGGCACGTGTGCTCGATTCCATTTTATTATTACTTTGCTGTGGGTAACAAGTAGAATAATAATCATGATATCATACACAGATATTCAATCGTAAACGGTTTATGACTTCTGCTGTACAAAGGTAGGAGCACTATATGTGAAATAATACACAGAAGATTCTATCGTAAAGGGTTCATGAGTTGTGGTGCAATAACGTAGGATCGGTTTGTGTGAAACCTGCAATGATGCGTGGTTCAGGCAGAGCGCACTGGTAAGAATGTCTTTTGGCTACTGAATTTTGCCTTAATATGGCCAAGTGGTGATTATTTATGGTGCACTGAGTTAGTGGTACATCTGGTGCTCAGCGTGTGCTCACCCTGCAATGAGGCGTGGTTCGAGCGGTGTGTACTCAAAGCATTGACTGTTGCATACTGGACTGCATGAACTTTGAGGGGAAAAAAAACTACCATCGATGGTTATCAATTGCTCTGCAAACTAGGTCACTGATTGCTCCCCATAACAAATTAAACGGTTGCATTTCACGCAGTGCATTCTAACTTTTTCAAAATGGGGACGTATATCTGATGGCGATGTTAAAAGTGATGCCCCAGAGGTACTAAGTAGTGCCGGTGGTGGAGGTACATTTTGGCGCAGTGTTCTACATTCTTTGTGAGCATAGTTCACAGGATGCAGGTATTAAAGGTGCTTGCGCATACTAGCAGTGCCACAGGAGTATTTTTTGTCTCTGCCTTAAATAAATCAAGGCTGAATTCCCTACAGTCTGTAGTGTAGATCCAAAGCTGAATTCAAGTCGGAAACCCTGGTGTCTGCAGTGTAGATCTTAGGCTGGACTGCATTATCTGTAATCACGATTGAAATAAAAGATGAAACATGTATGGAATACATTGTCGAAATGTGTATGTTTCAGGGACATTATAGTTCAAGTTGTGACCTGTGCTGTCCGCAGTGTAGACTGCCATTGAGTGTGCCTTTGCACTTGCAGCGTGAATTTTGTTTTCCAACTAAACCTAGAACTGATATAAAAGAAGTTTTTGAACAAAGACTACTAAAGGAATATTGTGTTAGTTTGAGGGACGTTATACTTTGTTTGGTACTGCACTCTGTAAATAATGAATGAAGAGTCAGTTGAATTCTGCCTGAATACAGCCATGTGGCGATGAATTATGGTGCACTGAGTTAGTAGCACCTTTGGGACTGAGCGTGTACGTAACCTGCGATGATGCGTGGTACGGACAGGCCGCACTGGGGGTAATATTTTTTTACTGCTGATTTTTGCCTTAATAAAGCCACGTGGCAATTATTTATGGTGTACTGAGTTAGTGGTACGTCTGGTGTTTAGCGTGTGCTCACCCTGCGATGATGTGTGGTCTGAACGGGCTGCACTCAAAACATTGACTGTTGCATACTGGATTGCATGTACTTTGATGGGAAAAAAACCTACCATCGATGGTTATCAATTGTTCTGCAAACTAGGTCTACTGATTGCTCCCCATAACAAATTAAATGATTGCACTTCACGCAGTGCATTCTAACTTTTTCAAAATGGGTACACATGTCTGGTGGCGATGTTGCAGATTGAGAGCATTTGGTTTTCTTAACCGATTATAGTCTCTTACACAATTTGCATCAGTACTAATCTTGAATTGTGAACCCTACTGTCCGCAGTATAGACCGGAGGCAGTCGTAAGGAAGGGCCCACAGCTATGTGGCATTGACTTGAGCTGTAGAGTTAGGGGTAGGTGTGGATCTCAGCGTCTACGCAGCCAGCGATGATGCATGGTGTGGGCCAGGCGCACTGAGAGCAATGTTTTTTGCCTAGTGAATTCTGTCTTAATAAGGGCATGGGGAGATGACTTGTGGCGCAGTGAGTTAGTGGTACCTGAAGTACTCAGTGTGTGCGCACCCTGCAATGATTCGTGGTTCGGGCTGGTCGCACTTGTACAATACCTCTTGCCTACTCGAATGCGTCATGTGCAATCGCCATTCCACCTGAATCGTGAGCCCTCACAATGTAGATCGAAGGCAGTAGTCAGTACAGATATTGAGGAATGTTTTTTGTCACATCCTTTAACAAAATCTGAGGACATAGACTACAATTGTCTCTGCCTTAAATAAATCAAGGCTAAATTCAATGCTGTGCGTAGTGTAGATCCAAAGCTGAATTCAAGTTGTGAACCCTGATGTCCGCACTGTAGATCGAAAGCAGTAGTCAGCACAGATATGGACGAATGATTTTTGTCACTTATTTTAACAAAATCTGAACACACACAGTACAATTGTCTCTGCATTAAATAAATCAAGGCTGAATTTCCTACTGTCCTTAGTGTAGATGCAAAGCTGAATTCAAGTTGTGAGCCCTGCTGTCCGCAGTGTAGATCGAAGGCAGTAGTCGACACAAACATTGAGGAATGTTTTGTGTCACATACTTTAACAAAATCTGAGGACACAGTACAATTGTCTCTGCCTTAAATAAATGGAGACTGAATTCAATGTTGTCTGTAGTGCTGATGCTCTCCTGGTATCAAGTTGTAAGCTCTGTTGACCGCAGTGTACATTTGAAGGCAGTACTCAGTACAGACATTGAGGAATGTTTTTTGTCGCCTCCTTTAACAAAATTGTCTCTACCTTACATAAATCAAGGCTAACTTGAATGATGTCTGTAGTGTAGATCCAAAGCTGAATTCAAGTTGTGAACTCTGCTATCCGCAGTGTAGATGGAAGGCAGTAGTCGATACAGATATAAGTCTGCGGTGCTGTGGTGCTCAGATCGCAATCGGCCTGTATCGAGGAGGCACATGCTCATGACCTTCACTGTGGCAGAGTCTTTTCTCTTTGCAAAAGTGAACCACGCCCAAGGCGTAGGCTAATTATTTATACTCTTATGCTGGAGTTGCGTTCATTGGACCAGCCCACTCCGCTTCTGCTTCAAGGGGAGGGGGGAGACAACACAGCTACATGACCGAAATATTCCCCAGTGTCTGAGATAATATGGTTGTATCCACTGTGCAGTACACTACACGTATCAATCGTATATCTACACACGGAAAAGTTTTTGGTTTGTATAGTGAGTTGTGTATAGCATATCACCGGTAGTGTTAGCATTGTGTACATTATTGTTGATGTGCGAGTTCCTTCCCTTATACATAGTTGTTTGCCACATCTCTGAACATTGAGCTAGTGTGCTGTTGAGGTGATATATTATTTTGGGAAGGTCTGTTGTCCTGTTTTGCGCTGCCTGTGAGGTAGTAGAGGGGGAGGGGTCAGGAGGGTTGGTTGTGGTGGTGGTGGCGCTAGGTCTTTTGATTTTGTTGGGTATTGCAAGTGCATAATTAGTACCTCTATTACATATTTGTCTTTAGATATGGGTGTAAGTTGGATGTAATTCACACAGTACATAGTCGATGTCCTTACACTAGTTAAATGTTGATATTAATTTGTTAGTGGTAAATGGAACTATCACCAGTTTTTGTAGGTAGCATTGAAGATTTGGTTTGTTGTTGAAAGTATGGGAAGTGTTTTTTTGTTGTTTTTTTTCTACGAGAACGCCTAGTTTGTATATTATTAACTTTATTTGTGATTCTGGTTTATAGCGATTTTCTTGGAGGGAGCAATAAATTGAAGAGTGCTAATATTTGCACTTTTTACTAGGTTGAGAATGGGATGATAATTAAAAAAGATTAAAAAAACAGATATGCTTAATGAACATTATAATTAGGAATTATCATTTAAAAAACCTTTTCTTGACGTTCTGTATTTTGGTTTGAGTGATCTCATCCACGGACCTGCTTATTTTGTTTAATGCAGTAGTGCAGGTTTCGTGGGTTGGACCGCCGTTATTATGCTTCTGCTTGTGTCCTTGATTTGAAGCGCACTCCCCGGCAGGAACAATTACTAATGAGTGATGTAATATGTGAGGTCATAAGCAGTGCATTGTGGGGGTGTAAGTTATAGTTAGGCCAGCAAACTATAACTGCTGAATTTCTCTGGTTTTGTATTACTGAAATCTGATCCTAACTATAATGTTTGTGTAACCTTTGGTTTTTTCAGTGAAAAAAAAAATAAAAAATAAAAAAATAATATATATATATATATATATATATATATATATATATATATATATATATATATATATATATATATATATATATACTTGATTAAAGATCAGGCTTTACTCCGCCTGCTATTATTATGGACCTGTCTATGGCGAGTCCCAGAACTAGCCAATTATGCGGATGGGCTGTCGGAAGTAATGTCAATGTCAGGTTGGTCCAAAATCAAGTGGCTTAAAGATGTGAAATCCTTGCTTGTAGAACTGGGGCTTGGGGATGCTTGGGTTTCTAGATCTGCCCCCCCCCCCAAAGCTGTACTCAAGAATCTGTACTGGAGTTGGGTTTCCAGTAAATATTGTTCCGACCCTAAACAAAGTAGGTACACTGTTGAGTTCCTTAGGTTCAAAGACATAGCATTGCGGGAACCTTATTTTGATATTAATCTAAAGCCTTTTGATCGGGCCTTGTATTTTAAATTTAGGGTAGGAACTCTTCCAGTTGGTGAACTGACCGCACGATGGAAGATCCCTTCCCAAACCTCACCTTTTTGCCTATTTTGCACGACTAGAGTAGAGACTGTTGCCCATCTCCTTTTTGAATGTCCGGCATACAAAGCACAGAGAAAGAGCTGGCTCAAACCAATATGCAGAGAATTAGACACCAGGCAACATGTTATTGCAATGCGAATTTTGAAGTCAGATACTCGGCCCTTGCTTGTGTGTGGTTTGTCTAAATTTTTAAGATGGACATGGTCCATTAGAACAAAAAGGCTCAATGAAATTGTTTAATTGTGGTCATTATAGCTAGACCTTTTTTAGAGCTTTTTAACTTAATTTATTATGGAAATTTTAACTTATAAAAATGTCTTGAATGTATAGTATGATTGTTATATTTTGGCTTTGTTGTACTATTTTTTGCTTTTAAAAATATGTTTTATCGAAATAAAGCCTTTTCTACTATATATATATATATATATTTAGATATATATACACTCAAGTAAGTCATTTTAGAATTAAGTATTTTTTAAACGTGCAGGAGGACCTTTGCACTAGAGAAACATTGTATAAGAGGGTATAGTAGGAACACTGTGGACTTAGTTTAAGCCGTCTCTACGGTGCAGAGGCACAGAGTTTGAATTTTGCGTTGCCCGTGGAAATCACGCCCGCAGAACAACAGTGTGTGGTATTGCGGCAAGGTTGCGTAGGCTCTGGAAAGCCCACCGGGAAAACAATGCACCGTATTACAACAAGCAGTGTGTAGGGTGTACACACAGGTAGTGTGAATGTTGCGTACGCTGTGGAAATTACATCCGCAAAAGAACGATGAACAATGCGCCGTATTGCGACAAGCAGTATGTAGGGTGCACACACAGGTAGTGTGAATGTTGCACAGGCCTTGCAGCCGACCCCAGCATGCAGCCAACCCCACTCAGTACATTCCTTTTGGCTGTTGGTTGTTGCACCCAGGCCCTAACTGCCAACCCCCTGCATGCAGCCAATTCCATGCCGTACACGGCCTTATGTGTGCACAGTGTGGAGATTGGGCACGAGGTCTGGCCTACCATCAGGCCCTGTGCCCATCTCCCCAAAGGCACCCATCCCGCAAGCCCACTACCCAGGCCACTTTAAACTCAAGGGACCCCATCCCCTGGGACCTGGTGCATTTGTTTAGGGGGAGGGGGTATGAGGACCCCTCCTTAGGGCTTTTTTGGCTCAAAGGGACCCCATCCCTCAGGGCCACCATTATTTTTATGGGGGAGGAGGCACAGAGTCCCACTCCCCCGGACGATTTCGGTCCTGGAGACCCCATCTCCCAGAACTTGGGGTATTCTAAAATGGAAGTGGGTCATGCAGCGCCCCTCTTTCAGCTGATTCTAGCTCCAATGACTCCATCCCCTGTGCCTGGCACACTTTGTGGGGGAGGGGAGAACATGTCCCTCTCCCTGAGCTGATTTTGGTCCCAGGGACCTATCCCACTGTGCATTTTATGAGGAGGGGGTACATGGCACCCCTCCTCAGGCTGTTTTTGGCCCCGGGTACCCCATACCTCAGGGCCCACCATTATGTCTATGAGAGATGGGGCACATAGCCATTCTACCTGGGACAATTTCAGACTCAGGGAAACCATATCCCCGGCCAAAGTTAATAAAGGAGTGGGAGGCATGCAGTACCTCTTCCCAGGCTGATTTTGGCCCTGGGGACCCATCCCCGGGTGCTAGACCAATTACTAAAGGTGAGGTGCAATGCAGCCCCCCTCCCTGGGCCATATCAGCCCTGGGATCCCCTTTTCCTGGTGCACGGCCAATTACTAAAGGGTGGAGGTTCACGTGGCCTCCCTCCTAGGGCCTATTTCAGCCCCGGGGACCCATCCTCTTGGGCTCGGCCAACAAAGGGTGGGTACCACTCACCATATCCTTGTTGGGGGCTACTGGGGAGCCCCAAGGCTCCCCAGTAGCCCTAGTCCACTGCCCACTAGGAAGGCAGCTCCCTGTGGGAGAGAGCAATATTTACATCTGTTTCCCTGCCCGCAGTGATGCGGGAAGTGAAACAGGCTTGAAATCTGCTCTCAGCTGGCAGGACCATTTTTAAAGCTTGCGTTAGGTGGGAGCGTACTTCGTGTTTGCTCTTGCATGGCGGGAGCTTTGGACTTGCTCTTTCCAAGCGAGAGCAAACAGAGGCTTCCCTGCACACGCTAATGCAGTTAGGGAAACCATTATGTGGTGCGGGTGAGCTTGCCAGAACATAGCAGGAGATGGCCCTGGGGGGTGGGGTCCCCAAGGCCATTAATGATGTCGGGAGGGGAGCTGTGCGACCCCCTTTGGTATTGAAGCCAGGACCCAGGGGATGGGATCCTCTGGGGCCCCTCCTAGTTACTAACATGGCTGGGCCAGAGGGATGGAGTCCCTGGGGATGAAATCATCCCAGGAGGAGGACTTTGTACCTCCTCCCCCTTTTCACCTGTGGCTGGGCTCCAGGTGATGGTCTCCAAGCCCAAAATTAGTTTTGGGTATGGTTGCCACATGTTCCCCCTCCCCTATATGAAATATACAATTCTTTGCCACTTGGATCTAGGCCACCTGGGGCAGCTAAAAGAAAAAGCCAGAGACCGTTTGGTGTGGATCCTCCATAATTTACCGCAACATTTAAAAAAAAGGGTTTTAGGCCGCAGCCAGGATCCCTGTGGGAGCGTACCACTTGGCATTGAGTCATCAGGGTATATTTACCCCGCCTCCTTGTGTTTCTTTCCATTTTTCTTGGGACTCAGTTGAGCTCCAATATGGCTTTCACCACTACCTGGTTGAAGTGGTGGCAGCCATTCAGATCTCACCATGAGATCTGTCAGATTTGCGGACCTTCCGTATCCCTAGATACACATATTTTTTTTTAATTACTTAAAAACTAATGAACGGAATTAGAGCACATTTCAAAAAGCATTCTCTCTGGACTAAGATCTAGGTTTCCACAAAATTTGGTGTGATACCGTTCAGGGGTTCAGAAGGTAGTAGGTTTCTAAATGCCTAGGGGCAAATGCATTTTAGGACCCCCTCTTTTTCCTGGACCCTACTTGATGAAGCACTGCAACACTTCACAGGCAGCAACGGAAATGAGTGGCAAACTAGTTTTAAAAATCTTGTCTAGATTCTTCAAACAGCACGAAAGTTATTAGCAAAACAATCAATGCTTCTATGAAAATTAGGTTTCTAACTATAAATTTCTCCTGACGACCACCAGTAGGTTTTTTATATACATACCACTTGGGCTATATTAGTTTGTATGGCAGTAACTTGAACTACTACTAGATGTAGCTATATACGGTCATCATTTTGCACTATGCATATGTTTTGCACGGAATGGGCTGTTTTTATTATGAAGATCTTATCAAGGTACTTTAAACATTTTAATAAAATATGTGATTTTTTAAAGGTGAACCTGGTTTTTAATACTGAATATTTCTTATTTAATATTTATGATTACATGCCCCATGAATTGTCAGATTCATGTGTTATCAACAGCTACCAAGTACTGTAGTATTTTTTTCATGTTTATGCCTGCAATGCACTGAATGAGTTTCACTCTAATGCACTAGCACTTTAAATAGCGGTCCTGATCACTCGAAACATGTCATGTGATCAAGCTTCATGGGGAAGCGAAACGCGTTATGGGGGACATGCTGGGCACAATAAAAGCACTTTAAAGTTTGCACCAGAAATCGGGCCAGCTCATCGTCATTTTCTGTGTGGGATAGCAGTTGGTGGTGACGACGTATTTCATATTTTGATACTGAAGTGCTTCGAAGGTACGAGCAGATTCCCTCCCCGAGTGTGGGCGACGCGGCAAGAAGCAGCTGATTCTGGTAACCCGGAAACAGAAGTTACGAACTCCAGCGAGGAGCAAGCCGCAAGAGCCCCAAGGCGCCGCTGACTGAACTACTCGATTGCAGAAGCCGGCGTGTTCCGTGTCGGCTGACCGGAGGAAGCTCCGGTAGTCTGGCTCAGGTAGGGTCCTTGCGGACGACCTAGTGGGGAGTGTGCACGGCATTGGCAGCGGTACTATACAGCGTGCAGGTGTCTGTTTAAAGTGCACGGCAATATTGCTTAAAGCTAATAGCAAGAGTGAAGGGACCCCCTCAAAAGGTTAATTGTGGCCAAGGAACAGAGGGGCAAAAGGAAAACAACACTGAAAAGGGATGTTCCAACAAAGGCCATAATCTTTTAACACATGAATATATTCCATACTCAATTTCAAGAAAGGTGACAGAAACACAAAATACTTTTTTATAAAGATTTTCTCAAACCATAAGATTTGTTTTATTACAATTTTCAATTAATTGATACTTTTATATACTTCATAATACTTTCATTTTATGAAAAACATTACATCACACATACAAGTTTACAAAAGTGTACATAATTCCCAAAAAGGCACAAAAATCTAGTACAATAATCCATGAATACCAAAGAATAACACAAAATACCATAAATAAATAAGCCCCTGGAATCAAACACTCAATCACTCACAAACTCTCAGATTTCCACTATCATACACATACTCCATTCACAGCCATAACGTCTGGAAAAGGAAAAGCTGAAGTTAATTGGCCGTGTAGTCATGCCAACTAATCGGTCTCAAAAATGAGAACCCGCACTGGCTTTAATATTGCTTAAAGCCACACAGCAATCATGTCCGCAAACGTGTTGCGAGACCGGGAAGAGGCGGCAGAGACTGACTCCCCGGCGGGGGGGGGGGTCAACATCCGCAGTGCATACCAGTGCAGTTACCGGCAACCCCACCACAAGGGACTTGTTCAAGAAGCTAGAAAGTCTCATGCGCTCCAAACAGTCCAAGTGGTGGGAGCACCGGTCTTTGTCCCGCTACTTACAGGTTGTGAGAGTGCCTCCGGGGTTACGTATTACCCTGACCCCTAGCTATGTTAGCGGAGTGGGCCGAATCAAATCTCGAATCCTCCAGTAAATTAATGGCAATATTAGTAAAATATGCCGAAAGTGATCGTGCAAAAATCCAAACTGAAATTGAGTCACTGGAAAAGGAAATCGGCAAATTAGAAATGAGTGACCAAATCAAGAAAATGAGAGATGACATGATGGTCAGATTACGCAGAGACGAGGAAACAATTAAAAAAAGAAAGACTTGTAAGTTTGAGAGGGATCGAGCAGACTATTTGAATGGACAAGTCTTCACTTTTGCTCGCCGGTATGATGCTGTGAAAGCAAGAACAAATAAATCACAACAAAGAAAAACAAGTGAAATAATGACAATATCCATGTCAGCTTTGGATCTCAGTTCAGCCGCAGAAAGTGATCCTGAAGGGGATGCCACCACAGCTACAAACTTGGGGTTTACCAAGTTCTCTCTGGCGGAAGAAGTGAATTGCTTATGCCAGGACCGGCGAGACACTCTACGTCCCGAGTACCGGCTGGAAACAAAATCAAAGAGCAAACTACAAGTGCGGCCAGAGGAGCAAATGTAACAAAAGAGAGTGGAATCAGAGGAAAAAAGGTGTAATGGGGCCGTTGGAATCGATTACAAAACCGCAACACGGTCCAGACAACAACACCAACGCAGTAATCAACCTAACAGATTTGAAGTTGACCCCAGGAGAGGAATCGGTCCTAGGATTAGGATTGTCCTACTGTCCTCCTTCAACTTCAATTACGCAGATACCAGAATGGATACTTTCAGGTTTATCAGAAAGCTCAAACTTAGTCAATTCCATCATCTACTACCAAAAAAGAAGGCACCTTCTGAAGCCATCATGAGTCCTTCTCTTCTCACTGCAGGGGACCGAGAAACATTCGGAGAAATATGGTCTTTACAAAATGAACCGGGGGAGATTACCAACGTGACGGAAATATCACTTGCCGATGACATGAGCAAATGTATAACCCCTTTTAAGCCAAAGTCAGTTTTTCAGCCCGTCATGGTACATGACAATTTGGATGTCTACCAGGATATGGTCATTGAGGACCTAAAAAACTGTACACTGCCACCAACAGAAAGCTATTTGCCACAAATATCAGCGCCAGGATACCCTTTGGGTGGCAGCCACGCTTAACAAATAAATAAATACATACATAAGTAAACAAAATCGGTGCTACACACAATTAGTTGGCAAGCTGGAGTCTGACTGCAACATCATAGTCAGACAAGCGGATAAAGGCGGTAACATTGTCTTGTGGCCCCGTCAATTATACCTGGAGGAAGCTGAACTACACTTGCCGAAAGCAAGCGCTCGGACATATACACAATTTTTTATCTAAAACAGAAATTTACTTGTATTTAATGCTGGATGATTATTGTCCCATTTTTAACGGTTCTAGACCGACCTTTTTAACCGTCTTCTTTTAACTGACCATTTTCTTTTACTGTTAATAGCTATTTGTAATGGTTTTTATTAACTGTACAATAAAGCATTTACTTACTTACTTACAGTTGGGGGACACATCTTGCTATAGAAAAAGTAACATTCAGATGAAGGCCACGTGGACGGATCAGTATTCAAAACTCCAGGTATGGAGAAGTGGGGGTTTGATTTCCGAGGAGGAATATCGCTTCTTGAGAAAAGAACATCCAGTCATCCCCGCATTTTACCTGATCCCAAAAATACATAAAAACATTGAGAAACCCCCGGCAGACCGATTATATCAGCCATCAACAGCTTAATGGAGAACACTTCCACATTGATTATTTTTTACAGGACTGGGTTAAAGGATTGATTTCATATGTGCAGGACACCTCTCATTTTATACGTAAGATAGATCATGTGACTTGGGGCCCAGATATGCTTTTAATGACTTTGGATGTATCTGCCCTATATACATCGATTAGGCACTATCATGGACTGAAAGCTATTGAACACTTTCTTAATAAACGTCTGATGAATTTCTCAGCACATAACAAAATGTTACTTACCATGTGCAAATGTGCTTAGAGCAGAATTTTTTTTTCCTCTTCAACAATCAAATATATCAACAGATCAGGGGAGTTGCCATGGGGGCCTGTTTCTCCCTGAGTTAGTCATGTTTACACATGGGGCTGTGGGAGGAACAGGTCCTCATGCGTCAACTCAGATAGACTGTGGAACATAACATAATCTTGTACCTCCGGTACATAGATGATTTGTTTTTTGTTTGGAGGGGTTCGAAAGATACTGCCAGGGCATTTGTGAATGAGTTAAATAAAAACAATCTGAATTTAAAATTCACATTTAATATTGATGCTACAACCATATGTTTTCTAGATGTGAAGATTTTTGTAGAGAATAACACCTTGGCTACAAAATTATATAGGAAACCCACTGCTGGGAACCCCATTCTGCATGCGGCGAGTTACCATCCGCACCACCTTATCCATAGCATCCCCTACGGGGAGATGCTGCGCATCAGGAGGATATGCAGTTCTGATGTCGAATGTGCGGCTGCGCAGGAGGCCAGTAGAATTCGGTTTCTAGCCAGGGGCTACTCCAATGAAATTCTTGAGCCTGCTATTAATCATACTCAGAATATGCCCAGGCAAGTAGCATTGATTTCAAGTCAAAGAAAGATCCAATACTCCCAATGATTCTGGTACTCAGTCACGTATAATTCTATCTTACAGTAGGCAACACTCTGATTTAAGGAAAATCTTCAACAAGAACTGGAACCTTATTAAGGGGGATCCTGTGTTTGGTCAAAGTGTAGCATATAAACCAGCGCTCACTTTCAGAAGGTCACCCTCAATGGCTAGGGCATTGGTCAAAAACAATTTACAACCCCCCATTTCTAGATCATGCATGTCCCTCAGTAAAGGTTTCAAGAAGTGTCCTCAGTGTAAAGCCTGTCGCTATGGATGCAACACGACATGTTACAGCAGCCCGTTTAAACAAAAACCAATTGAAATCACTAAAAGACTGACTTGCTGAACTGATTATACAGTCTATGTGCTGGAGTGTCTGTGTGGGTTGAGGTATGTTGGTAGTACCAGGTTACCCACCCACAAACGGATACTCCTGCACATCAGGGCTATTTCTAGCAAAGATCAGGCTTATCCAGTAGCTAGGCATTTCGAAATCACACATGAAGCGAACCCAGCCCATCTCCAGTACTATGTTATCGACACAGTGTTACCTTTAAAACGAGGAGGGGATCGCAAAGCCAAATTACGCCTCCTCGAAACCCGTTACATACTGGAGTTAGATAGCAAAATTCCCAATGGTCTAAATGCCAGTGAAGATCTTTAAACATGTTTATAGATCTCATCTGTTTGATGGCCTACATGTTACCATCTGTTTGATAGAATATAGGGTCCTAACTGCACTAATATAAGAATCAATATGATTACCATGATAACTGCATTATTTTAAGAAATTCGCCTCTTGTTTTTTCTTGGTTTTAGTGGGTATTAATTAATTAATTGTATATGAGATTTGGATAATTTTATGATTTACATTTGCACTTGTTTTTTTGCACATTGGGTATACCATTTTGCACATCTGATCACTAAGGACTGGCTGTATTGAAATGTTTTCAATAGAGTTGAAAGACAGTGCACTTTATTTTTGCCCACTTGGGCTATATTAGTTTGTATGGCAGTAACTTGAACTACTACTAGATGTAGCTATATACAGTCAACATTTTGCACTATGCAGATGTTTTGCACTGAATGGGCTGTTTTTATTATTAAGATCGTATCAAGGTACTTTAAACATTTTAATCAAATATGTGATTTTTTAAAGGTGAACCTGATTTTTAATATTGAATATTTCTTATTTAATATTTATGATTACATACCCCATGAATTGTCAGATTCATGTGTTATCAACAGCTACCAAGTACTGTAGTATTTTTTTCATGTTTATGCCTGCAATGCACTGAATGAGTTTCACTCTAATGCACTAGCACTTTAAATAGCGGTCCTGATCACTCGCAACATGTCATGTGATCAAGCTTCAAGGGGAAGCGAAACGTGTTATGGCGCACATGCTGGGCACAATAACAGCAATTTAAAGTTTGCACCAGAAATCGGGTCTGCTCATCGTCATTTTCTGTGTGGGAAAGCAGTTGGTGGTGACGAAGTATTTCATATATATATATATATATATCATGTCATGTGATGTGATCAAGGCAGGGATCTGCCGAAACGCGTCGTGACGATATGGCAAGCACAAGAATAAATATTTAAAATTGCATTGAACCTGGGTCTTCCTCGTCTTTTCAAGTTTGTGAAGCAGGACGAGCCTTGCAGCGTATATATATATATATATATATATATATATATATATATATATAGTATTCCAAAGTTCCCCAAAGCATTGAGAGCGCACTAGACATTAAGAGGTAACCGCACTGTTTAATTAAGAAAAATGAGCAGCAGCATTCACCTTTAAAATCATGTTCCTTTCCGACGCGTTTCGAGGCTTTAGTCATGGATGATTGCATACTTGTAACAGATGGCTCTGATCATTTTCTTCATAGCATGTTTCCTTTAAATACCCCAGTGGGCCTCGCTTAGTGCGTGAATTGTTCGCAATGCATGCTTGGACTTGTGGTTCCAATCAAAGAATATTGGTACCGTTCAGTGTGCTCCGCTGCAAGTAGTGAAGGCTGAGCGGAACCCACTGTGTGTAATAAATGCTCCTAATGGACTACAAATCCTAGCATGCAGGACACGGAGACAATTTTAAAAAACTCAGCGAGGCCCACTATGGGGCCAATATTTGCATGCAGGCCATTAGCGTCGCCATTTGGAGGTATCTGCCATCAATCACGCCACCAAATTCCTATGAATAAGAAGAAGAGATCCTTGAAACGCGTCAGGCATATTGGACATTAAAAACTGGAATGAGGAAGCTGGGTTTCCCTTGAAACAAACCGGATGGTTCATGTAGTGGCTGTTGAGTGCGCCCTCAAAACGCATGTGGGCACAACAGTGACCCCACATACCCGATGGCACGACATTTTAAAGAGAAAGTTGACAACCATTTGGACTTACTAACATACTTTTTAATTTCCACAGTGACAGACACAGGGGCAGGGCAAGGGGTTGGGAAGAGGGCATCTCAGGATTTTACTAACATAGAGAAATACCCTAGCCATTTCAATATTAATGCAGATGTGTCTGATCCCACCGCCCAACAACTATCCCTTAATGCCCATGCTACAGCTGCAGGGATTGACATGTTTTCACATCAACCCACCAGAAATGTCCCGACTAGGTCAGTGTCTAACCCAAGGGTAAACGTAATAGAGGACAGAGGAAGTGTTGTCAATCCAAGGCAACAACGACCTACTGTGGGGACTAATGTTGCCCTGTTGGCTACTTCTTATCAACCGCTCCATCTCTCCCCAGCATCCTCTCCTCTTGTATTAGTCCTGGGGAATGTTCTGACTCTTGGGGATGGACAACCTGAAACCACCACCCAATTGATGGACAAATCCTTACATTGGTTATCCCACCACACATCTATCATGGGCAAAGGGTGTGCTCCACTGGCCAGTAAAATTATTATGGCTAGAAGGGTACCATGGTTGCGATCAGGCAGAAAAACATCGGAAGGTGACTGTGTAGTAATACATTTTAACAATCTTTTTGACCCTAGAATAATATTAGATCAACTGCACAGACACCCCCGAAGGGGTACACAGATTGTAGGACTCTTGTTAGATTACTTTTACAGACCCCCACATTTCCCTCCTCATGACCTTAGAGCAACTCCAACAGGCCGGGTACTGAGACTGATGCCCAAGTGCAATAGGGATGCTCTAGGGGTGGGTGTCGCTGTTACGAATAGATTTCCCGTACTCTCTGACTTAGATCAATGCGACTGACTACCTTCTTTTACAAACAAAGAAAACAATAGATGGACGGAATGCTGAACAATGCAAACAATTACAAAGAAAAGAGGAGCACTCAAATGTATATTACAATCATATATTATAAAGTAAACCAAGGGTGCAAACTGTTAAACTATGTTGGCTACATAGTGTGTGAAAACAACAAAAAAATGCAAGCAAAGCCTGCATGCAGAATGCACTGTTCCTAAAAGAAAGAATATTCTCACGCAGTGAAATAATTAACAAGATATATGAAATCAGTAGTCTTTGAATTTATATTGCCAACATTGATTTTATTGTGCAATGTCGCTATTCACGAACAATACTGTGTTCATAAATTATCTTTTAAATCATACGCCAAAAGCATATCATGTATCTATACTATGGATGGCATGAAAGAAAATCAAATTTATACATTTACACATGTAAATCGCTGTATTGCGTAGTTATTCATTTAGAGCAGTGACATAGTGTGTAGTCAATTGCTGTCGCCCGATGCATTTCGGGAAGCCCTGTTCCCTTCTTCAGGGGCGAAAACCTAGACAAATGTAATACAAAAAAATGTATATCAGACTAATCCAACCATTGATAATTAGTAATTAAACACAAGGAGGAAAATACATATCAGATACATAGTTGCCAGTTGATAAACTGTGCAGTGTAAGACCAAATCAGATGTGTAACACGATAAAATCACTCTACATAGCACCTAAAGGAATTAACAAAAGGTAACCCTCATAATGATTTGGTACCTTCATACATAGGAACACGGGTTATGACAGTGTTGTTCAAAAATTGTACATAGTCATGAAACTTGAAGCATACTTAAGGATAAATGCAATGTAAACCAATAACAACTGTAAAACATATGAATATATATTCATGGTCCGTCAACGAGAGGAAAAACTGAAGTAAGACAAAACACATGCTGGATAGACACATAATATGATAGTACTACGAAAATATTCTTGGGTATACATGAGGTGATACACCAGCTGATGTACAAGTAACAACGCTGAGGTGTGTTTTCAATCAATGCGTCGAGGTTTAAAATGGAGGAGAAGCGAAAATAAGTATTTAACACTCTACCAACCAGTTTCTGAGTTGAGAGAAATAACGATGACTTCTCTGAAAATGTGTGGCATATAAAAAGAAACTAAAGAAAAGAAGATTAGATATTAATGGAGGTAATATACTGCAATGTACTAAAACCAAAGAGTCAACTATGATGAACCACATAACTGGTCACGACAGTATAACACTAGGAAAACTCGTGATAGTTGCCAAAATGGACCATTAAAAGAAACACGATAATAAAACATACGTAATAGCCCATGCAGTAATGTGGTGGAGTTTTAGCATTTAGACGACCCCAAGAGCTGTAATTACAAAGATTAAACCCAACACAATGAATACAAAAATGTGTATATGTACCTGATGCAAACAGGAATCTAAATGTAGTGGGGAAACGTGACTAAAACTCGGACCGGTGTCACTCAATTTTGGACGTCATATGTTCCAAAATAATTGCCGTCGTCTACTTCTAAAAATAATAAAGAACAATGCTGTAAGGCTCAAACGAGTGAAGTATAACCTCATCTATCGCAAACTTGCAACTGTAGCTTACCGGTAGTGTATGCACGACGCGGCGTGTCAGAATCAGGATCTTTTCCTTAGCGAAAAACTCGCGGAAGGTTACTATACGCGCCTAAATGTAGTCCCAAAAGGGGAACACGTGTTTCCAAGATCCAGGGAATATGGGAAATGTAGTGACCTGTGTTTGTTTAATGCAAAGAAATGCAGAATAGGAGCATAGCTAAATGCACCAGAAGAGAAACATGTCGTGGATTGACGGAAGTGCAATCTAGCACAAACAATTAAAGCGAAGTGGCAAATATATGAGGAACAATAGAGGAGAAAAATACGAACGATGCTAAAATGAAAGTGAACCGAAATGCGTGGAGAACATGGGCATACTAAACGAAAATACTGGTGTATCTATCGTGTCATCCGATGTAAAGGAGTGGAAAACTAGCTACTCATCATGACAAGTATAAAATGAGTTCTATAATTACGTGCTTACAAACCTATATATGTAACAAAGCACAAACTAGCTGTGCATTCACCAACGTGCAGGTCAAACTTAATGGTCTCCATGGGATATATATCGTGACACTAGTAACATCGGGTAACCCTCTACTTCAAGTAGTTACATTCTAATAAGTTCGCAAGAACTGAATGGATTTAGAAAATATACCTCCTGACACATGTTGTGTTAGATGACCCTCTACCTAAAGTAGTTACATTCTATTCAGGTTACATACACAACTAATGTGCAAAAAACAAACATGTAGGTAGAAGAATAGTAGCAAGGTTCATCATATGTCAGTCAGAAATTAACTCAAATAAGAGTTACAGTGTCTAATAGCAAACTAACATAGTGTACATGAATATAAGGTCGTGAGGAGTTAGTAAAAATATAAAATTTAATGAGTACTCATAAGGTCACCAAAAGTACACATGTTCATGATCCAACCCAGTCTGTTATAAATGGAAACCCGTTAGTGTTATCATGTAAAAATGAAGATAAGTCATATCATTAGTGCTAAAGAGTGGATGGAGAATAATGGAGAATTACTAACTGGATATCAGACTATATAAAACAACTGTAATCAACCCTGTCATTGAGACCTGTTGGTATCAGGGTAGCGAGGTGTTCAATCCAGAACACCTCCCTCTGAAGTAATTTGGCGTTGTTATCTTGGCCTTCTAGTTTGGGTACAACTTCAATTATTTGTGCTCTCAGTTGAGCGATGTTATGTTTCTGTTCAAGCCAGTGAGTTGCTACTGATGTGGTTTTGTTTTTACATCTGAAGTTGCTTTTATGCTCGGTGAGCCTTGTTTTGAATTTACGAGCGGTTTTACCTATATATAATTTGCCGCATGGGCATTTTAGACAATAAATGATATTCATGGTGTTACAGTCCCCAGAGTGACGTAACTCAATCTTTTTACCTGTTGTTGGATGGGTCATGTTATTGCCAGTAATACTGTTGTTGCAATGCACACAATTAAGGCACCGCATGGTGCCTTTATGGGGTTCAGTGATGGCAATTTTGGTGGAAGTTCTCAATATGTCCATTAAATTCCTACCTCTTGTGTACGCGAAAATAGGTTTTTCAACGAAAATACCCCTAAAGTCACTTTCACTTTGTAGCAGTTCCCATCTGTTCAAGATTATCCTTTTAATTTTAGTGGACGCGGTAGAATATTTAGACACAAATGTAATTCCTTTCTTTTGTAGTTTGGGTAAGGGGTTAAGCAACATTTGCCTATCGACAATTGACAGTCTATCAATTGTTTGATCCAAAACTTTCGGAGGATACCCTCTGCATTCAAACCTATCTCGATGAATTGGAATTTGTGAGTTCAATGCCTCTTCATTGGAGCAAATTCTTTTAAGTCTCAAGAAATGTGAATAAGGTAGATTCGTGATAAGACTTTTAGGGTGGAAACTGGTAAATTGTAGAGTACTATTACGATCCGTTGGCTTAGTGTAAATGTCTGTATACAACCTGCGTGCCTGATCATCTTTCTTGATTAACACATCCAAATAGTTCACCTGAGTGTTGCTCATGGAGTATGTAAATTGTATTCTCTGATTCCTGGTATTGAGTTCAGAGATTAACCTCTGTAGTTCAGTGGTGTCTTTACTCCAAATCAAAAAAATGTCGTCGATGTATCGACAATATAGGACTAAGCCCATTTGCCATGCCTCGTTAGTCAAAATGTATTCATCCTCAAATTTAGACATAAATATGTTGGCATAGGAAGGTGCCCCAGAAAATCCCATGCTTGTGCCAGTCATTTGTCCATAAAAATTGTCTTTCCATCTAAAATAACTATTATTCAGGCAAAAATGTAATAGTTTCAAAATAAATATACTCTTGTCCTCTGGGAGATCTAATTTGAGTAATGCCCATTCTGTTGCTTCCATACCTTCCTCATGGTTTATGGAAGTATATAGCGCGGTGACATCGATAGTACATAATGTCCACTTGTTACTATACATGCTTTGAATAATCTCAATTTTGTTAAGAAAGTGAGTGGTATCTTTGGTGTATGTACACCAGGTTTGTACAAATTTTTGGAGATAGAAATCCAAATATTTCCCGATGGAATCAAAAATAGATCCACACCCTGCCACAATGGGGCGGAAAGGAGGATCAGTTGGGTGCTTATGTATCTTTGGCGTCATATACAGGCGCGGTCTTTTGGGGTTGGACGTAGTAAGAAAGGACTTTTGTTCTTCTGTGATGATACCATCTTCTCTTGCTTTCTGTAGATATTCTTGCAGAATACTCTGTAGAGTGTTAGTTGGGTCACTGTCCAAGATTATGTAAGTGCTAAGATCGTTAACATGGTCTTCTACTTTCTGTTCGTAATAATCTGTGTCCATGACAACGAGGGCTCCTCCCTTGTCTGCTGGTTTCAAGGTAAGTGTGTCATCTTGTGAAATACCCTGGATAGTTCTGTGTTCATGTTGGTTAAGGTTTGTCCTGCCAGTTGACTTGTAGCGAATCTTTATGAGAGCGCGTTTAACAGTTTCTTCAAAAAAATCAATGATCTTATGAGACACAGGGGCTTGAAAGGAACTTTTCGGACGAAAAACACTGTCATCAGAGTCCATGTTCAAATCTTCACATACTTTAAGGACATTCGAAAAATAGTGCCGGAGTCTTAACTTACGTGTCAGTTTGTAGAGAGCGACTTTGGTGTCTAACAAGGTAGTATCATTAGTGGGTACGAAACTCATTCCCTTATTAAGGGTCATGAGTTGTTGTTTGGTAAGTTCTTTGGTGGAAATATTGATGATCAGACTACATTCTTCCCACTTCTTAACACTTTTCCCCTGTCCTCGCCTGGTTGGTCGTTTGTGGACACTGACAATGGTTGTTCCTGCTGAATTAGCGGGGGAGGTTGTCCTGATTGTGGAACCTGAGATAAAAAAGACATTGTGGTAGTGGACAGACCTGTTGCTGATGTAACTCTCTATTGTTTATCAGTGGATGTTTGACCCCCTGTTACTAAAGTGGTGGTAGAGACCGGAAGTCTAGTAGCAGCAATGTCCTGATCTGTGGTGATGCTCTCTTCACTAGATGTGTTGACTCTGGGTTTAGTGAATCTTTTTTTAGCATAGATTTCGGCCCACGTATAAACCTCATTAAGTTTATAATCAATAGTGTCACGCCGATACTTCCTGATTTTGCCTTCTTGTAATTCTTTATTATATTTGTCAAGTTTAGCATTGAGGTCTTCTAGTGTTTTAGACCATGTTTGAGCTTCAATGCATATTTCCAATTCTTTTTTGAGATTAAAAATTTCTTCATCAAGATCTCTGATAGTGTTGGACAACTCTTCAATAATCAGCAAAATGAGATCAAGCGAGCACTTATTGAGAATCGCGAACCATTTGTCCATGAACTTAGGGTTTAAATGGAACCTAAAAAGCATAGGTCGCAATGCTATCCTAAGGCCTCGTGGAATTCTTTTGGCTCGATGATATTGTACCAGGGTGGAGGCATGAAGCCTTTGATTCAGTTGTCTGCGTGTCAAGTATTCTAATTGTTTGAGTCTTTGAATAGTAGATCCTCCCTGTGTGTCTACTAGTTGAATTTCTTTAATGAGGGCGTAAATGTCCGTGGCCTCTTCATTAGAGTATGTCATGGTGTTAGCTCTGTTTTCAGTGATACGCGTTATGCTATCAAATGATGCCATACTTATATCAATTAATACAATGCTTAACTGGATGAGGTGCTACCTCTTCAGTTGCCAAAAAGTGATAACCAATTACAAAGAAAAGAGGAGCACTCAAATGTATATTACAATCATATATTATAAAGTAAACCAACGGTGCAAACTGCTAAACTATGTTGGCTACATAGTGTGTGAAAACAACAAAAAATGCAAGCAAAGCCTGCATGCAGAATGCACTGTTCCTAAGAGAAAGAATATTCTCACGCAGTGAAATAATTAACAAGATATATGAAATCAGTAGTCTTTGAATTTATATTGCCAACATTGATTTTATTGTGCAATGTCGCTATTCACGAACAATACTGTGTTCATAAATTATCTTTTCAATCATACGCCAAAAGCATATCATGTATCTATACTATGGATGGCATGAAAGAAAATCAAATTTATACATTTATACATGTAAATCGCTGTATTGCGTAGTTATTCATTTAGAGCAGTGACATAGTGTGTAGTCAATTGCTGTCGCCCGATGCATTTCGGGAAGCCCTGTTCCCTTCTTCAGGGGCGAAAACCTAGACAAATGTAATACAAAAAAATGTATATCAGACTAATCCAACCATTGATAATTAGTAATTAAACACAAGGAGGAAAATACATATCAGATACATAGTTGCCAGTTGATAAACTGTGCAGTGTAAGACCAAATCAGATGTGTAACACGATAAAATCACTCTACATAGCACCTAAAGGAATTAACAAAAGGTAACCCTCATAATGATTTGGTACCTTCATACATAGGAACACGGGTTATGACAGTGTTGTTCAAAAATTGTACATAGTCATGAAACTTGAAGCATACTTAAGGATAAATGCAATGTAAACCAATAACAACTGTAAAACATATGAATATATATTCATGGTCCGTCAACGAGAGGAAAAACTGAAGTAAGACAAAACACATGCTGGATAGACACATAATATGATAGTACTACGAAAATATTCTTGGGTATACATGAGGTGATACACCAGCTGCTGTACAAGTAACAACGCTGAGGTGTGTTTTCAATCAATGCGTCGAGGTTTAAAATGGAGGAGAAGCGAAAATAAGTATTTAACACTCTACCTACCAGTTTCTGAGTGGAGAGAAATAACGATGACTTCTCTGAAAATGTGTGGCATATAAAAAGAAACTAAAGAAAAGAAGATTAGATATTAATGGAGGTAATATACTGCAATGTACTAAAACCAAAGAGTCAACTATGATGAACCACATAACTGGTCACGACAGTATAACACTAGGAAAACTCGTGATAGTTGCCAAAATGGACCATTAAAAGAAACACGATAATAAAACATACGTAATAGCCCATGCAGTAATGTGGTGGAGTTTTAGCATTTAGACGACCCCAAGAGCAAACATTCACCCCCAGTCACAAGGATCTGGGTTAAATCCATCATTCTTTTGCTCACCACACCACCCCAGTTTGGACCCAACCATATGCAAATCAGTCTTGACCCTGTTCCTTGTGGGAGCAGTCCAGCCCGAACTGCCAAACCAGGTCCTCCCTGGCTGGAAACAGGCATCCTGGGATCCAGGGGCGCCCTGAAGAGAACTCTGTATCTTTTACTCTCCCAATGACATTTAACCCAAACAAGATTAAGAAAGGACAATATACCCCTTTCAAAATAACATCTTGGACCGTGGCAGTCAGCAGTAAACTGGGTAACGCACATTGGAAAAAACTTTGGCAGGACAACGACATCGCCTGGTTCCAGGAAATATGGGCCACTGAACCTGTTTTTATTTATGGCTATCAGTCGTTCCAGACAAAGGCAACCCCAACAGCTGCAGGTAGATCTACGGGGGGTCAATAAACGCTAATTCCACAAATACTCTGACATTTAAAATATAGAAGTTTGATTGCAGGAGCCCTTTCTTCCACCTCCTTATCCTTGAGCTTTCCAAAGACGGCACCTGGGGTTTGATAAATTATTACAACAACAACTTTGGCCTAAAAATGCATACAGATGTAGATGAGGTAAATACGTCAATCGATGAGGCCCTAAAATTTAAAAAGAGTGTTGGTGCACCTATTATAATTTGGTTGGGAGATTTTAATATTCACCCATGTAAGCACACTCAAAAGAATCTCTGCGGCCTGTTTGACTTGGTAGGAAACCCCGTTCTACACTTTTCCCATAGTAATTATGGAAACAGTCTTAATACGATTATGTTTACCAGGAATATGGCCATAGTTAGCATCTGGAATAACCAAGAGGATTCCCCCTTAAGAACTTTCCACCGTGAAGGTCAGGAATCCACAATCGATTTTATAATGGTTTCCATCTCTATTGAGGGTACTTTTAAATACACAGATGCCCAATTTACTGGGTGTGTGCTTCATGCAGCCTGAGACCTTCATGAGGATTGCCCTGTGACCGTGCACACCCGGAGCTCAAATAAGTTCCAGTGACGCTGTGTGTGTGCCCTGTTGCAGCCTGAGACCTTCTTCATTGCCATCGGCCCAGACCGGCATCCCCAGAGGAGCTGTGCCGCCGGCCCGAGCCTGCCTTTGGCCAGGAGGAACCTCGAACCATCCCCGTCAGGTGAGGGGGCCCGAGTTCCACTGGCCAAAATCAACAAAATCGCATCGGAGCCCAAGTCGAGAGGAGAGGAGAGCAAGGTCGCATCCCCCAAGTAACGCTCAGCGAGCACGCGTGTGTCGCCGCCTGGGGCGGGATACGGGCTCCGAAAAAAACCACTCTCGGCCTTTCCCATTCTCGCAGTGCGAGCCTCCGCTCAAGCCCCTATCACGGCCCGTACTTGCCGAGGAGTGGCAGTACATGGGCCAGAGTGTGGAGCTGCACTTTGTTTTCCGACCATACCCGTGTTGGGGGCATACTTTGCCAGATGCTGACTGCGAGTCAGTAAGAGTAGCATAGAGACCGTCCAGAGCACCGTGATTGGTGCCGGAGTACATTATTGTTGCATTATTAACTGCCTGATTGTTGCATTACGCATCGCATTATTGTTGCACTACGAGCTGTCTGATTGTTGCATTACGCATTGCATTATTCTTGCATTACGAACTGCCTGATTGTTGCATTACGCAGTGCATTATTTTCGCATTACGAACTGCCTGATTGTTGCATTACGAATTGCATAATTTTGGCATTACAAACTGCCTGATTGTTGCATAACGAACTGCATTATGAATTGCATTATTTTGGCATTACAAACTGCCTGATTGTTGCATTACGCATTGCATTATTTTTGCATTAAGAACTGCCTGATTGTTGCATTACACATCGCATTCTTTTTGCATAACGAACTGCCTGATTGTTGCATTACGAATTGCATTATTTTGGCATTACAAACTGCCTGATTGTTGCATAATGAACTGCATTATTTTGACATTACGAAGTGCCTGATTCTTGCATTACGAACTGCATAGCATTGCATTAGAACTGCATTGGATCAGAGAGAATTGCTCATTAATACTGCAAGAACCTACAAGGACTTGCTGGCCTAATAACTGGCATGGTGAAATATTACAAATAAGCTTGTGCCAAGCTACCGGGGTGAGCAGGAGCTATCTGAGAAGGTGTCCTTCCTTTCCCTGACTTAGAAGCAAGGGTCTCTCTTTGGACTAAGGTACCTACCTCAGCCAACTAGAGATCCCCAGTTCTAACACCCGGCAAAAAGGTTTAGTTACTCAGGACTGACACTGTGTACTTGTGACATGAATTGCACCCAAACTGATCTCCATCTAGTATTTTTCAGTGGATATTATCACAGGGAAAGGAAAGAGTATATTGCACCGATTTTAAGGAGGCATAATTTTTAAACAATGTAGGGTCGCACTGTTCTTTTTAAAATCACTCTCTGGCCACTTAGTCTGCTTTTCGGTAGCGTCATTTTTATGGGCCTGCATGAAAAGAAGAAAGTCCCTGGGAAAATATTTGTTTCTGTTACTCACTGTGTTAATTCTATTTCTATTTTAATGAAACATTGTAATTTAGCTTATATCAAATATGGCATCTGTGTACGTTTATATTTTAACTCAGGATGAATTATGTAACTTTTTTAATAAGTATTTTAGGAATTATGAATTATTATGGTTTCAGTGGGAGTAACTTGTAGTTTAATGTTTTATTATGTACTTTTATGATCTTACTTGATAATGATCGAATAAATGTATTACTGACTGACTGGATTTACAGGATACTTTTTTATCTAGATAGCACTGGACAGAATTTTTGAAGGAACATTCCAACCCAATACAATTGAATTAATGTGTATCAGTGATCAAGGGAGTTTAATACATTATCTTAGAATAGGAGGATGGGGGTGCAGCATGCTGATGCTTTAAAGATATAAACCAAGTATCAAAGTTATAGGCATAGTGGAGCCTTGCAGGCTATTAAACTAACTGTGCATTTGGTATTATTTGTCAAATATGTGTGAATTGTCTACAATGTTGCTTGCACATCAAAGCACAGCTGCTAAAAGTATATTATGTTAAGAGTGTGTTAATGGCCGAATGGATTATGTTCCATCACATTGGTGACATTACGGGTGTGGTGGTCCCCCACGAAGATACATTGATAGACGCTGGAACTCTGAAGCAGCATGAAGCAGTTTTGCTAAGGGTTCTCTCCATCTTAACAGAAAATGTTGTGGTGGTTAAAAAAGAAAAATGTGAATTTTGGAAAAATCCATTGAATTTTGGGCATGTGATATCGAAAGATGGCATGATGCCGAAACCAGGTTTGGTGCATGCTGTAATAGAGTGCCCAGAGCCAAGTGAAAAGATGAGCTGCGATCACTTATTGGGCTTAGCAACTTTTATTCTAAATGTATCCCTGATTATGCCACAAAAACGAGAAATTTGTCAAACGTGCTAAAAAAAATCAGTTCCTTTTGATTGATATTCTAGTTGTCAAGCCACATTTGAATGTGTCGAAAGCAAAATGACACTGCAACAATGCTTAAAATGCATGACCCAATGTTCCCTAGTATTGTAACTGTTGAAGCCAGCAATTACGGTATAGCTGCAGTACTCATTCAAAAGGCTATAGAGAGAGATGTCACTATTTCCTATGCATCCAGAGTTTTGAGGGATCCAGAACTGCACTACTCTGTGATAGAAAAGGAGCTGTTAAAATGATTTCAACAATAGAAAAACATAACCCACATTTGTGGGGAAAACAATTCACTTTCCAAATTGATCACAAACCTCTGGAATGTATCCCAAATAGAGAGAAGATCAAGAATGCCACTCCACATATTACAAGATTGGCAACAATGTTGTTGAAATACAATTGTGATGTGAAGCTCATACAGGCAAGGGAATATTTTACTGCTGACTTCTTGTCTAGGTGTCTGTTGGAGGAAATGGAATTTAGTCAAAAAGAACAGGATATGGAGAACTGTTTTATTGCAGTTGTTGACACCGACAACACCCAGCTCATCCTCTCCCTCACAAAGGACCCCATCACCACCAAACTTAACTTCCAGGAAGGAATGAAGAATGTCACATCTTGGAAGAGCAGCAGCCGCCTGAAGCTCAACTCGGAGAAGACAGAGATCCTTGTCTTCGGATCCTCACCCTCTGCATGGGACAACACCTGGTGACCCACCCCACCCCACGTACCACGGCAGAAACCTCGGCATCATATTTGATTCCTCCTTCTCCATGACCCGACAAGTCAACGCCGTCACCTCCACCTGCTTCAACACTCTCCGCATTCTCCGAAAGACCTTCAAATTGATCTTCCCGAATCAAGGAAAATCGTCACCCACGCACTCATAACCAGCAGATTGGACTACGGAAACGCCCTCTACACCGGAATCAACAAGTCTCTGCTCCGCAAACTCCAGACCATACAGAACACTGCAGCCAGACTCATCCTCTGCATCCCTCGACACAAACACATCACCCAACACCTGTGTAACCTCCACTAGCTCCCCGTTGAGAAGAGACTAACCTTCAAGATACTCACCTACACCTACAAATGCCTCCAAAACACCGGGCCCCAATATCTCAACAATAGAATCTCCTTCCACATGCCCAAGAGGAACCTACGATCTGCCCTTGTCAAACCCCCATACATCCGCAGAGCAGAGCAAGGACAGGTGGAAGAACCTTCTCCTACATTGCGGGCAAGACCTGGAACATGCTCCCGATCATCATCAGACACACCCCCACCCTGCACATCTTCAGGAAGACTCTCAAGACCTGGCTCTTTGACTGACCGGAGCTGCTCCCCCACCCCAGCGACTTGAGACCCTCACGGGTGAGTAATGCGCTTTAAAATGCCCTGATTGATTGATTCATGTTGCAAAGTTGTGCGCTCACTCCGAAGAAAAATGGAGAAACGCAAGCAATGAAGATGCTGTGTTTGTTCAAATTAATCATTATATTGTGGAGGGGTGGCTCAAAGAGAAAAATCTGCAAATTAGTATTCAACCATTTTTTAAGATTGAGAATTAATTTTCGATTGAAGGTGGTGTAATGTTAAGAGGTGACAGATTAGTTTATCCTTCTGCCATTGGAAGAGATCTAGTTGCAATGGTCCATGAGTTTCGGATGAGGTTGTCTAAGGGAATCCTTTCGAATGACAACTATGGGGTCAACTAAGACCAAAGGGAGAGTTAGGGTTAACTTTTAGTGGCCGTCGTGCACAGTGAAATATAAGAAGGAGTAAAGAGCTCTAAAAAAGGGTTAAAGGTCCAAATACCACCTTTAAACCTGATAGAATATCCTGATTGCCCATGGAATAAGTTTGGTATAGACATGATTGAGCCATTTAATGTTTGAATACCACAATTTCATTATGCTTTTGTATTGATAGATAATTATACGAAGTGGCCAGAGGTACAGTCTGTGGCAGACCCAACCCTCAGAAAATCAATTGAAATTTATAGGAAAGTGTTTCTAACGGAAGGTTTTCTAGAATCTTTAGTCCCGGACAAGGTGTGCAATTTGTTGGAGCAGACATGGAGAAAATCTTTTTGAATCTGTTGTGAAGCATTTAAAGAGTTTATTGTATCCCCCTGAACAAATGGCTAAGTGGAAAGAATGAAAAGGGTGGTGACAGATTCCCTTAAGTTGTCAAAGATTACTGTATGTACACTTAGAGGAAGCTGTATGTTCAATGTTGAGAACAACTCCTCACACAGTCACTAGAGTCTTACCGTTTGAACTATTAAGGGGATGCAAGGCAGCCTCAGTTTTGTTCTTTTGCTGAATGTCTAAACACCTCCCCAAAAATGGAAGAAATTGTGAACTGGAGTGCTGTGGGAAAGGGTAAATGAAACTCAAGCGAAACAAAGAGTTTGCTACAATCACAAAAGATGTACTAGAAACAAGGAGAGTTCTGTTAGTGATTGGCAAACCAGGTTTTGTGAGGAAAAGTGATACTTCTTTTAGTGAACCTGTAAAAGTTATGAGGGTGTGTGGTAATGCTATTTTGGTTCACGATAATCAATGGTTGAACATGGAGAGAGTGGTAATCATCGCTGGAGATCAAAGGGGAATTCAGCCTCAAGCACAAACTATTAGTCATCAATCACAGCGTCCTTTTAATAAATAAATGAATGAAACTGTCTTGACCCAGTTGCTTAATGTAAAATGGCAAAACAGATTTAATGGTAGTGATAATGCTGAAGGTGATCTACGTAGATCCAGTAGCATCAGAAGATTGCTTTGGAAACTTCAAGAGCAAAAGAGTCTTATGGTTTATGGTATGGTTAGTACGCACTTCATAGTTATGAATGTGACACTGTAAAATTTGACTATGTTCATAATTTTGTTTTTTTATTTTATTCATTTATGAAAACATAAAGTTTGGTTTTGGTACTTAAAAATAAAAGGAAAAAGGTCATGTTATATTCTGGACTTCTCGCATGGATTGTTGGGGTTAGGTGTTTGATTTGACAGGGTGCGACGATGGTTGAGGCTCGAAGCTAGTGGCTTGCTGTCAGTTTTGTCTGGTGGTGACTGCATATATTAATATTTCAAAAAACTCACCTCTTCTTGATTTTCCACGATATATTTTGGTCTTTGCCATACCACACGTACAACATTAGAACCCTCCTGGACCAGAGAGAAACAGAGGCCCTGCTCCTTGACCTCTCAACAGTGCTCAACAACGTATCCCACCACACCGTCATCAAGAGGATGTACCACATTGGAATCCAAGGAGTTGCCCTCAAATGAATCACCTCCTTCCTTAACAGAAGAAAACAATGAGTTTGCCACTTTTTTTCTTAGACCCCAAGAACATCACCTGCGGCATTCCTCGAGGCCCGACCCTTATCCCCACTCTGTTCAACACTACATGACCCCCTTGAGCAACATTGTCAGATCCCATGGTCTAAACATCATATCCTATGCAGATGACACCCAGCTCATATTCTAGCTATCAGAAGACCCCTTCATCTCAAAGGCCAATTTCCACAGGTGCATGATGAGTGTCGCTGACTGGATGAAGCACAACTGCCTAAAACTGGACACCAACAAAACAAAAGTACTGATCATGGGAAGAACATTTCCTCACGGTACGACTTGTTGTGGTCCCCTGAACTTGGACCTTCCCCCACGCCAACAGTCCACACCCACAACCTTGGTTTATCTTGAACAACAAGCTCACCATGAAGAATCAGATCCGCACGGTCTCCACCGTCTTCTTCCTCACTCATTGCATGCTCCATAAGATCTTCAAATGGCTTCCCATCAACTCCAGATGAACCGTCACTCAAGCCCTAGTCACCAGCCACCTGGAGTACGGAAATGCTCTATACACAGGGATCACCACGCACCTCTTAAAGAGACTGCAGACCATACAGAACTCGGTGGACAGAATCATACTTGACCTCCCTAGATGGACAGACATCACCCCCATCTCAAGAAACTCCACTGGCTCCACATTCTAAAGAGATTTCAAATCAAGATGCTGATTCACACTTACAAAGCCCTTCACAGCCAAGGACCAGCTTACATTAACCATCGTTTGAACTTCTACAAGCTCTCAAGACTCCTGCGTTCCTCTATCTTACAAATACCCCTTGCATCCGCCGAAGCAACAGCAGAGGACTTTCCATCTCACACCTTGCTGCAAAGTCCTGAAATGAACTCCTCTGCACCTCAGGACCTCATCTCGCTTCAGGAATTTAGGAAGGGACTTGAGACTTGGATGTTCAACTGATTTCACCGGATGCAGCTTAGCTCTCAGCTCCTGGATACCCTCGCAGTGATGAGCCTCAATTTACCAATCCTGATTGATTTATTGATGATACTTTTAAATGGCTTCCCATGGATTACATTACTACAGAGACATAGTACATAAGATAAGATGCACAGCAAGTAAATTTTTGACACTACAGGAGCATTTTTATCCAAACGGCGCTGGGCTGACTTTTTGAAAGCCCTTGTGTAAAGAGATAAACGCAGTGCACATAATGAGCCAGTAGCTCAAGGACACAAATGAAACAAAATTAATTAGTGCTTTGACCATGCTCCAGAAAAGTAAAAGGAAGTGATGTCATACGTATGGTGGTCAATTAGGAGGCTGCTACAATGACTGTCAATCAAGCATGCATATTGTAAGTAATGGCTCAGCTCCAAGCTCTTTACTGTGTACAATATCCTTCCAGCAACAAGGCATGCACCCTGTTAGGCGAGACGTAAAAAGGACATGTTCACTCCTACCTATCACTACAAGGTATGCTGCCACCACCATGCTTGTGCTGGTGAAATCCTGGCAAAGATATTAGCATTTAACTACTATAAGGGTAGCTTTTTGGGCACCCCTCCTGGTCCAAAAAGACAGCTATCCATGAGACAGGCCTATGTCATAATGCACAAGCATGATCCATGTTCTCCCACAATAACAAAGATCAGCATTAGCGATCCAGACATCATTATAGTAGGGGCGCTTAGGGCAGGGGTGCACGACTATAATCATGCGGGGGACTTTTCCGTGCCAATGGGCATCTATTCAAACAAAATAAACTTTCACTTTAAGATACAAAGTCGATGTCTTTCAAATATATTTTTTTCAAACTGAGTAATGCTACACATTATATTTCTTACTTTGTAAAAGTTCATAAAGTCTACTAAAATTGTGAAATATTTGCTTTATCTCATGATTTCAACAACCCTATAGAATCATTCTTGATTTTTTGTGGAATCTTAATCTGTGCTTTTTGAAAAATACATTTCCATCTTCTCCGGTGCCCCTTCAGTTAGAGACATTGGCAGAACAAAAGTGACAAGTCTTCCAGATCTTGTAAATACCTATGATCTATTTTTGTTTCTTTTTTAATAGAAGGCTAGCAATTTTAGAGGTGTGTAATATTTCCATGAAAAATCTTGATCAATATTAAAGTAGTGCCTGCTGACCAATACCGATTTTTCTTTACATAGGATACCCTGCCTGATTATGATTCAGTAGAACTTTGCCCACTTTCACTATTTCACTAATGTTTCAAGTTTATATTTCCTCAGAATGCTATTTGTGTCATAGACACAAAATTTGGTAAGATTGAATTCCACATTTCCTTAAGTTCCACCTATATGTAACAGTATTATCTCATAGAGCACACATATTTTTATTATCGAGTGAATGAATGTAACAAAGGTCAGACCATTCAGCCTCCTTGCGAAACCGCACCTCTTAGCGCAGCTTCCCAGTATTTATTCTGCATAAATGAAATAGTGTCATCAATGTGCTAGTTTGTTACTTCAACGTCTGACCTCAGTATTAGATTTATTTTCACCCAAAGACAGAGGCCTGCTTTACTGCAAGCCTCTATCCTGCAGGCTTATTTTGTCTGTGTACCTATCCTGCACAATAATTGGGCACTGTTAGAACTGGGGGTCTCTAGTTGACAATGGCTTGCATCTTTGTCCAAATAGGGACCCTTGCTTCTAGTCAGAGTAAGGGGGCTGCACTCCTAAAATAACCCCTGCTCAATCCTGTGGTAGCTTGGCACGAGCAGACAGGCTTATCTCAGAGCCAGTGAGTAAAGCATTTGTGAACACATACAGTAATACAGTGAAAACACTACAGATGGACACAACACAGGTTTTATAAAAATAAGTATTCTTTATATAGACTTAACACAAGACCCAAACGACAAAAAGTATTAAGAAAATGACTTTAGGATGGTAGAAATAACTCAGTTCACTTTAGATGGCAAATGCGACACGTTTCTCACAAAGTACCTTTGGATGCATCACACAAGATAAACAAAAGGTTCGCAGGGAGAACGATGTATCGGTTCCTTGCTTCAGGGAGGCGATGCGTCTGTTCCTCAGTGCTTGCGCAAAGTAGATGATGTGTCTGTTCCTTACCGGAGAGGAAGAGATGCGACAATCTCGTGGTGCGTCCCGGTTGCGATGCAACATGATGGGCTGCGATGCTATGATCCGATGCGATGCGACAAGATGGCGTCTTTGATGCAATGCGACAATGTGAATGCAATGCATGCACGCCCGTCGGCCCTGCGGCAACACTGGAACTTCTGAGCCGCGACAGGCCCTGCAACACGCTTCTCCAGTGATGCGACAGCTGCCCTTGCGGTGGCTACACGGTTCTCCGGGGATGCAATGACAAACAACTGTTACAGAGACACGCTTCTCCAGTGATGTGACGGCAACCCTTGCTTGGCGACAGGCTTCTCCGATGATGCGACTGCAACAGCTGCGGATGGGCCACGCTTCTTCTCGTTGAGTCGCGCTTCCAGCTCCCAACAACATGCAGGCTTCTGCAGACATAATTCCCAGCAAGAAAATTCAGAGGGGAGCTGGTGGTGAAGTCTTGTACCCCCGAGACTTCAGTAGGAGGCAAGCACAGTTCAAGCCCTTGGAGATTCTTTTTCAAGATGATGAAAGTTTAAATAAAAGTCTTTCTCCTTTCCTTCACAATAAAGAAACCACTGCAGGCCAACCCCAGAAAATAGCACACTAGCACAGGGCCAGACCAACTCCTGCAGATTCTCTGGTTCTTCTCCTTGGCAAAAGGTTGTCTTGGTTCCCAGAACTGATCTAAAGTCTTGGGGTCTGGGCCCCAATTTTATACTAGTAAATCCTTTGTCCTCTGAGGGCAGAGGGTGCCTGTACCTAGCCAGGACCAGTTCTGTGCAGCTTCCTGGTAGGAGGTGGAGACAACATTGTTGAAAACAGACCTGGCCCAGGTAGCTGAAAGGAAATCTCCCCCTACTCTCTATTATATGAGTGCTCAGAGGAGTGAAAGGAAATCTCCGCCCCCCACTCTCTGTGCATTCAAGGTCATATTCAGCCCAGCCGTGACTCATCAGACTGCTGTAGCCCAAGCCCTCCTGTCACTCACAAACTAGACATGCAATACACAACCTAGCAGAGGGCTGGATGGTTAGGCAAGAAAATACCTACTTTCTTAAAGTGATATTTTCAAACACAGAATGTTAAAACCAACTTCACTAAAAGATGTATTTTATCATTCTGAGTTCAGCCATACTAAATTCCTTTTTCTACCGTGTTCCCTGGGTCAGTTAGGATTATAAGGTGTTATAATCAAACTGCCCATTCTGGCCTATGGGGACAGGTAGCCTTGCAATGATGAAAAGCAAAATTGGCTGTAATTCACTATCAGGACATGCCACACACATCAGGGCATGTCCTACCCTTTACTCACAATGCACCCTGCCCTTGAGCTTACCTTAGGGGTGGTAAATATGTAGAAAAGAGAAGGTTTAGAGACTGTTAAGTGGGTGCACTTACCAAGTTAACATGGCAGTAGTAGACTGCACACAAGCTCTGCGATGGCAGGCCTAAGACCCACTTTACAATATGCTTCTGTGGGTGGCACAATCAGTGCTGCAAGCCCACTAGCGGTACAAAAGGGGGTGGTGATGGACGGAGCATCCGAACCAATCAAACACTCACACCCAGTCAAAAGATCTGGGTTTAATCCATCACCGTTCTTTAGCCCACTCTGCCACCCCAGTTCAGGCATGGCTATATGCAAATCAGTCTGACCCTGTGCCTCATGGGAACAGTCAAGCCCGAACTGCCAAGCCATGCCTTCCCTGGACCGGAAACAAGCTTCCGAGGACCGGTTTCTGGCATTACAGCCGTCTTCAGCCCGGCTTGCTTGAATCCAGTGGCAAAGTGAGCAAGGGACTCACGTCTGAGCATACCCTGCCACACTTATGGCGGCCAAAAGCGGTACAAAAAGGGGTGGTGATGGACGGAGCATCCGAACCAATCAAACACTCACACCCAGTCAAAAGATCTGGGTTTAATCCATCACCGTTCTTTAGCCCACTCTGCCACCCCAGTTCAGACATGGCTATATAGAAATCAGTCTGACCCTGTGCCTCATGGGAACAGTCCAGCCCGAACTGCCAAGCCATGCCTTCCCAGGACCGGAAACAAGCTTCCGAGGACCGGTTTCTGACATTACAGCCGTCTTCAGCCCGGCTTGCTTAAATCCAGTGGCAAAGTGAGCAAGGGACTCACGTCTGAGCATACCCTGCCACACTTATGGCGGCCAAAAGCGGTACAAAAGGGGGTGGTGATGGACGGAGCATCTGAACCAATCAAACACTCACACCCAGTCAAAAGATATGGGTTTAATCCATCACCGTTCTTTAGCCCACTCTGCCACCCCAGTTCAGACATGGCTATATGCAAATCAGTCTGACCCTGTGCCTCATGGGAACAGTCCAGCCCGAACTGCCAAGCCATGCCTTCCCTGGACCGGAAACAAGCTTCCGAGGACCGGTTTCTGGCATTACAGCCGTCTTCAGCCCGGCTTGCTTGAATCCAGTGGCAAAGTGAGCAAGGGACTCACGTCTGAGCATACCCTGCCACACTTATGGCGGCCAAAAGCGGTACAAAAGGGGGTGGTGATGGACGGAGCATCCAAACCAATCAAACACTCACACCCAGTCAAAAGATCTGGGTTTAATCCATCACCGTTCTTTAGCCCACTCTGCCACCCCAGTTTAGACATGGCTATATGCAAATCAGTCTGACCCTGTGCCTCATGGGAACAGTCAAGCCCGAACTGCCAAGCCATGCCTTCCCTGGACCGGAAACAAGCTTCCGAGGACCGGTTTCTGGCATTACAGCCGTCTTCAGCCCGGCTTGCTTGAATCCAGTGGCAAAGTGAGCAAGGGACTCACGTCTGAGCATACCCTGCCACACTTATGGAGGCCAAAATCGGTACGAAAGGGGGTGGTGATGGACGGAGCATCCGAACCAATCAAACACTCACACCCAGTCAAAAGATCTGGGTTTAATCCATCACCGTTCTTTAGCCCACTCTGCCATCCCAGTTCAGACATGGCTATATGCAAATCAGTCTGACCCTGTGCCTCATGGGAACAGTCCAGCCCGAACTGCCAAGCCATGCCTTCCCTGGACCGGAAACAAGCTTCCGAGGACCGGTTTCTGGCATTACAGCCGTCTTCAGCCCGGGTTGCTTGAATCCAGTGGCAAAGTGAGCAAGGGACTCACGTCTGAGCATACCCTGCCACACTTATGGCGGCGAAAAGCGGTACAAAAGAGGTGGTGATGGACGGAGCATCCGAACCAATCAAACACTCACACCCAGTCAAAAGATCTGGGTTTAATGCATCACCGTTCTTTAGCCCACTCTGCCACCCCAGTTCAGACATGGCTATATGCAAATCAGTCTGACCCTGTGCCTCATGGGAACATTCCAGCCCGAGCTGCCAAGCCATGCCTTCCCTGGACCGGAAACAAGCTTCCGAGGACCGGTTTCTGGCATTACAGCCGTCTTCAGCCCGGCTTGCTTGAATCCAGTGGCAAAGTGAGCAAGGGACTCACGTCTGAGCATACCCTGCCACACATATGGCGGCCAAAAGCGGTACAAAAGGGGGTGGTGATGGACGGAGTATCCGACCCAATCAAACACTCACACCCAGTCAAAAGATCTGGGTTTAATCAATCACCGTTCTTTAGCCCACTCTGCCACCCCAGTTCAGACATGGCTATATGCAAATCAGTCTGACCCTGTGCCTCATGGGAACATTCCAGCCCGAGCTGCCAAGCCATGCCTTCCCTGGACCGGAAACAAGCTTCCGAGGACCGGTTTCTGGCATTACAGCCGTCTTCAGCCCGGCTTGCTTGAATCCTATGGCAAAGTGAGCAAGGGACTCACGTCTGAGCATACCCTGCCACACTTATGGCGGCCAAAAGCGGTACAAAAGGGGGTGGTGATGGACAGAGCATCCAAACCAATCAAACACTCACACCCAGTCAAAAGATCTGGGTTTAATCCATCACCGTTCAAGCAAGCCGGGCTGAAGACGGCTGGAATGCCAGAAACCGGTCCTCGGAAGCTTGTTTCCGGTCCAGGGAAGGCATGGCTTGGCAGTTTGGGCTGGACTGCTCCCATGAGGCACAGGGTCAGACTGATTTGCATATAGCCATGTCTGAACTGGGGTGGCAGAGTGGGCTAAAGAACGGTGATGGATCAAACCCAGATCTTTTGGCTGGGTGTGAGTGTTTAATTGGTTCAGATGCTCCGTCCATCACCACCCCCTTTTGTACCGCTTTGGCCGCCATAAGTGTGGCAGGGTATGCTCAGACGTGAGTCCCTTGCTCACTTTGCCACTGGATTCAAGCAAGCCGGGCGGAAGACGGCTGGAATGCCAGAAACCGGTCCTCGGAAGCTTGTTTCCAGTCCAGGGAAGGCATGGCTTGGCAGTTCGGGCTGGACTGTTCCCATAAGGCACAGGGTCAGACTGATTTGCATATAGCCATGTCTGAACTGGGGTGGCAGAGTGGGCTAAAGAACGGTGATGGATCAAACCCAGATCTTCTGACTGGGTGTGAGTGTTTGATTGGTTCAGATGCTCCGTCCATCACCACCCCCTTTTGTACCGCTTTGGCCGCGATAAGTGTGGCAGGGTATGCTCAGACGTGAGTCCCTTGCACACTTTGCCACTGGATTCAAGCAAGCCGGGCTGAAGACGGCTGGAATGCCAGAAACCGGTCCTCGGAAGCTTGTTTCCGGTCCAGGGAAGGCATGGCTTGACAGTTCGGGCTGGACTGTTCCCATGAGGCACAGGGTCAGACTGATTTGCATATAGCCATGTCTGAACTGGGGTGGCAGAGTGGTCTAAAGAACGGTGATGGATCAAACCCAGATCTTTTGACTTGGTGTGAGTGTTTGATTGGTTCAGATGCTCCGTCCATCACCACCCCCTTTTCTACCACTTTGGCCGCCATAAGTGTGGCAGGGTATGCTCAGACGTGAGTCCCTTGCTCACTTTGCCACTGGATTCAAGCAAGCCGGCTGAAGTCGGCTGGAATGCCAGAAACCGGTCCTCGGAAGCTTGTTTCCGGTCCAGGGAAGGCATGGCTTGGCAGTTCGGGCTGGACTGTTCCCATGAGGCACAGGGTCAGACTGATTTGCATATAGCCATGTCTGAACTGGGGTGGCAGAGTGGGCTAAAGAACGGTGATGGATCAAAACCAGATCTTTTGACTGGGTGTGAGTGTTTGATTGGTTCAGATGCTCCGTCCATCACCACCCCCTTTTGTACTGCTTTGGCCGCCATAAGTGTGGCAGGGTATGCTCAGACGTGAGTCCCTTGCTCACTTTGTCACTGGATTCAAGCAAGCCGGGCTGAAGACGGCTGGAATGCCAGAAACCGGTCCTCGGAAGCTTGTTTCCGGTCCAGGGAGGGCATGGCTTGGCAGTTCGGGCTGGACTGTTCCCATGAGGCACAGGGTCAGACTGATTTGCATATAGCCATGTCTGAACTGGGGTGGCAGAGTAGGCTAAAGAACGGTGATGGATCAAACCCATATCTTTTGACTGGGTGTGAGTGTTTGATTGGTTCAGATGCTCCGTCCATCACCACCCCCTTTTGTACCGCTTTGGCCGCCATACGTGTGTCAGGGTATGCTCAGACGTGAGTCCCTTGCTCACTTTGCCACTGGATTCAAGCAAGCCGGGCTGAAGATGGCTGGAATGCCAGAAACCGGTCCTCGGAAGCTTGTTTCCGGTCCAGGGAAGGCATGGCTTGGCAGTTCGGGCTGGACTGTTCCCATGAGGCACAGTGTCAGACTGATTTGCATATAGCCATGTCTGAACTGGGGTGGCAGAGTGGGCTAAAGAACGGTGATGGATCAAACCCAGATCTTTTGACTGGGTGTGAGTGTTTGATTGGTTCAGATGCTCCGTCCATCACCACCCCCTTTTGTACCGCTTTGACCGCCATAAGTGTGGCAGGGTATGCTCAGACGTGAGTCCCTTGCTCACTTTGCCACTGGATTCAAGCAAGCCGGGCTGAAGAGGCTGGAATGCCAGAAACCGGTCCTCGGTAGCTTGTTTCCGGTCCAGGGAAGGCATGGCTTGGCAGTTCGGGCTGGACTGTTCCCATGAGGCACAGGGTCAGACTGATTTGCATATAGCCTTGTCTGAACTGGGGTGGCAGAGTGGGCTAAAGAACGCTGATGGATCAAACCCAGATCTTTTGACTGGATGTGAGTGTTTGATTGGTTCAGATGCTCCGTCCATCACCACCCCCTTTTGTACCGCTTTGGCCGCCATAAGTGTGGCAGGGTATGCTCAGACGTGAGTCCCTTGCTCACTTTGCCACTGGATTCAAGCAAGCCGGGCTGAAGACGGCTGGAATGCCACAAACCGGTCCTCTGAAGCTTGTTTCCGGTCCAGGGAAGGCATGGCTTGGCAGTTCGGGCTGGACTGTTCCCATGAGGCACAGGGTCAGACTGATTTGCATATAGCCATGTCTGAACTGGGGTGGCAGAGTGGGCTAAAGAACGGTGATGGATCAAACCCAGATCTTTTGACTGGGTGTGAGTGTTTGATTGGTCCAGATGCTCCGTCCATCACCACCCCCTTTTGTACCGCTTTGGCCGCCATAAGTGTGGCAGGGTAAGCTCAGACGTGAGTCCCTTGCTCACTTTGCCACTGGATTCAAGCAAGCCGGGCTGAAGATGGCTGGAATGCCAGACACCGGTCCTCGGAAGCTTGTTTCCGGTCCAGGGAAGGCATGGCTTGGCAGTTCGGGCTGGACTGTTCCCATGAGGCACAGGGTCAGACTGATTTGCATATAGCCATGTCTGAACTGGGGTGGCAGAGTGGGCTAAACAACGGTGATGGATCAAACCCAGATCTTTTGACTGGGTGTGAGTGTTTGATTGGTTCAGATGCTCCGTCCATCACCACCCCCTTTTGTACCGCTTTGGCCGCCATAAGTGTGGCAGGGTATGCTCAGACATGAGTCCCTTGCTCACTTTGCCACTGGATTCAAGCAAGCCGGGCAGAAGACGGCTGGAATGCCAGAAACCGGTCCTCGGAAGCTTGTTTACGGTCCAGGGAAGGCATGGCTAGGCAGTTCGGGCTGGACTGTTCCCATGAGGCACAGGGTCAGACTGATTTGCATATAGCCATGTCTGAACTGGGGTGGCAGAGTGGGCTAAAGAACGGTGATGGATCAAACCCAGATCTTTTGACTTGGTGTGAGTGTTTGATTGGTTCAGATGCTCCGTCCATCACCACCCCCTTTTGTACCGCAAGCCCACTAGCAGCATTTGATCTACTGTACTCGTGTCTGACAAGTAAATCAAATAAGCCAATCATGGAGTCACTAATCCATTTACAATAGGGAGCACTCACACTGTGGCACTGAATAGCAGTGGCACAGTGCCCAAAGAATCTAAAACCAGCAAAAACATATAAAAAACAGAGAAGACAACAGGGAAAAATAGAAGGGAGACTAACGCCAATGGTACCAGGTCTAACACGTGTCCCCTCCAGCTGAATGTGGGTACTACTACCCATCCTCTTGGGAGTTCTCTTCACTAAGGCGGAAAAATCTGGACAGACCATCAGCATTGGTAAGTTCTGTACCAGGGCGATGTTCCACCGTGAAGTCCATCACCTGTAGGGAAATGGACCACCTCAACAACTTTGGATTCTCACCCCTCATCTGCATCAACTATCTGAGGGGCCTGTGGTCTGTCTGAACCCGGAAGTGAGTCCCAAACAAGTATGGTCTCAACTTCTTCAGTGCCCAGACCACAGCAAATGCCTCACTTTCAGTTGCACTCCACCTCTGTTCCCGTGGAAGTAACCTCATACTGTTGAAGGCTACAGGTTGGTCTTGGCCCTCCTCATTTATCTGTGAAAGAACAGCCCCCACACCATGCTCTGAAGCGTCCGTTTTGACAATGAATTCCTTTGAGAAGTTAGGCGCCTGAAGCACGGGTGCTGTGCGCATGGCAGTCTTCAGGGCGTCAAAAGCTTTCTGACAGGTGTCAGTCCAGTTCACTTTCTTGGGCTGCTTCCTGGAAGTGAGCTCAATCAAGGGTGCAACAATGTTGCCATCCCCCTTGACAAACCTCCTGTAGTACCCCATGAGTCCTAAAAAGGCTCTCACCTGCATCTGGGTTTTGAGGGGTTCCCATGCCCGGATGGTATCAATCTTGCGCTGTAGGGGCGCCACCTGGCCGCTTCCTACCTGGTGCACCAAGTAAACCACAGAACCCTGCCCGATCTGGCACTTACTCACCTTGATCGTGAGGCCTGCTCTTCGCAACTCCATCAACACTTCCCAGATGTGGCGCAGATGTTCTTCCCAACTGGTGCTGAACACTGCAATGTCATCCAGGTAGGCAGCACTGAAATCTTCCAGTCCAGCCAACACCTGGTTGACTAAGCTCTAAAAGGTGGCAGGGGCATTCTTCATTCCAAAGGGCATTACCCAGAATTGGTAATGCCCATCTGGTGTGGAGAATGCTGATCTCTCTTTAGCCCCATCAGTTCAGACGATCTGCCAGTACCCAGACATCAAATCAAATGTACTGAGGTACCATGCAGCCTCTAGCCGATAAATGAGCTCATCAGCTCCGGTGATGGGGTGAGCATCAGTCTTGGTGACTGAATTGAGTCCTCTGTAGTCCAAACAGAACCAGAGTTTGGGTATGGCAACAGGCGCAGCAGCCTTTGGGGCCAAGACCACTGGGCTGGTCCTAGGGCTGTTAGAGGACTCAATCACCCCTAAGGCAAACATCTTGGAGACCTCCTCCTTGATGTATGCTCTGACCCTCTCAGTCACTCTGTAAGCCTTGTGCTTAACAGGGGGACTGTCTCCAGTGTCTACATCATGGATGCACCACTCAGTGACACCAGGAACCAGGGAGAACAAATAAGAGATTTGTCCCGACAGTTGGCGACAATCATTCTGCTGCTTTGCGGTAAGGGTGGAAGAGAGGTTTACACCATCCACTGACCCATCTTGCTCTGTTGTAGACAGGAGGTCAGGAAGAGGCTCAGTCTCCTTCTCTATTCCAGCATCTGTCGCTAGGAGCATGGTCACTTCAGCCCTTTCTAAGTTGGGCTTCAGGAGGTTGACATGTAGGACCCGCAAAGGGTTCCTGGGAGACTGCAAGTCCACCAAGTAGGAGACATCATGAGCCAAACCCAGTAGGAAGGCTCTGGACAGCACATGGACTGACCCAGGCTCAGCAGCCCTAGGCTCATTGTACAGGAGGTCATTCTCCCAGTAGATCCAATGTGACCCAGACTGATCACCTGCTTCCTGGCTTATGGCCTGTTGCCGCAAACCCACAAGAGAAGGGAACTTTTTCTGCTCTTCACAAAATTCTTTCCTGGAGGGTCCTCCTTCTTGCAGCCAATGAGTCAGCTCAAGCAGGTCCCCCAGTTCGGCCACTTGCTCCCCTGTAGGTTCCAGGGCATCCCCCTCAAGGTCTGCCTCCTCCTGGATCCCCGAGAACTATGGGGGCTGGTTTCCTGTGCCCCCTACCTCTTCTCTTTAAGGCAGGTACCTAGGCCATACTTTCAGGCTCCAGGACCTATTGAACACCTTTACTGGCTGCTATAGACCACCGAGTGGTCACACAAGCCCACTCAGGCAGACCCAACATCTCTAAATGAGACCTTCTCTCCACCTTAGCCCAAGGAGAGCTCTCTAAATCATTGCTCAACAGACAATCCACAGGCATGAAAAGAATTCATTAAAAAGCTTCAGGTCAACCACTTAAATTTAAGATTTACAAGTACCATAAGTACAACTTCTGTGAACTTCCTTGACTTAACCATCTATGTTAAAGATGCAAAACTACATACTATGCTGTACAGCAAACCTACAGCAGGAAATACATATATATATATATATATATATACATAGATAGATGGCCTTTGGGTCAGCTCTGTTCTGAAACTGGTCTGTGTTAGTGTCATTTGCACTCTACTTGAGTCATGACAGTGAACTACATGGGGTAATGGCTCAGTCACTATGCATCAGTCATTGGCTCTCTTGCCCTGTGAATGACAGAATTTACTGATCCTATGTGTACATCCACCTGAAAATTAGTGCACTTTAGTGTCACAGCTGGTTGGCTAGCTCTTTAAGAAGACATTACAGCTCTCTAGGCAGGGGAAGCTCATTTGATCGGGCCACTTCCTCTGAACGAGGAGACTATTATGGAATCCTGTTGCCCATGGTGTATTATTGTTTTACCATTCCATGGTGGCTAACACTTTAGTTTTAAATGTGGCAGCCATGCTTGCACTTCAATAGAACAATAGCCTATATCTTTGCAATACAGACACCTGCTGCTATGTTTACTTTAGTTATACCAAGCATATGTCTACCATGCTTATATGGCAGCATTTTTCTTTTTTATTTGTATTCGTTCAAGGTTTTGTGGATATGTTGTTGAGTTGGTGTGTGTTTTATTGCAGTTGTGTCAGAGGATGAATGCAAAGATGAGTGATAGAGTGCATGTATGATGACTATTCAGTGCCTTAAATCCATCACTGAACCAAAAGGCCTGTTAATTCATAAGCCAGAATTGTTGGCATTGCCAATGTTTGTTAAATGTTTGTTAAGAATTGGGTTCCGTATAGTAAACTATCACTGCTTACCAGTGTAACACCTAAACTGTTATCCTCGTGGGATAAAGATGCATGCTATTGCTACCCAAGTAATTGCTGCACCAATTGGCATCCACCATTTAAGGATGATTTTCCATTATTATTTATTTTGCTTATTTTTTGTGCTAGTAGTGTATACATCATTTTTGTATGTCTTAGATAAAACGGAGCTGCTGCAGGACATGTACAGCTAGTCAAGAGTTAATAGCCTTGCATAACGTTTCACCTCAATGATGGCATTATTACTGACCAGAGCTCCTACAGGCAGATTGTAGACCTGTTTAGTTAGGAATGAGGGTCTGAACACTGTTGAACAGTGCTCTAAATAGAAAATGACTACTCCGGGAACCAGGTAATTGGCGGGTGATAGCTGAAGGGAGTTGTGGAGCAGAGTCATCAGAAAAGGAGTAAAAGACAATCTATAAATTATTTCTAGCAAACTGCCACTACAAAAATAGGCAACAAGGGAAAGGGATAGTAACACTGTTCTAGCTACTTAACTGTACACAAGTAGACTGTATTTTAATCATATTAGAAGTAAATTCACCTGCTGAGAGCTAAATTGATCCAGAAAGTGTATCCAGTAAGACTATAGTAGGGGAGACCACTGTGTCAGTATCTTCTGAAATGGATATCTAACTCAGCCTTCCGCAGCCAGCAGTGGCCCTGCCAGCCTGGGCATGGTTACCAAGAATACCCACCACATGCCCCCCTCAACACAGGAAAAGAAAGAGAACAGATACTGTATCAAAAGCAACCTCTGCTAGAAGGAATTGGATATGTAGCCATTTTATAGGGTATAGGTGAGGAGGAAGGAAAAATAATCTTTCCATTTAAGCGGCAATTGTGAGGTCTGACAGGTGGTACTGATAGATGTGTTTCATTATTAAGTACTATGTTGAGTATAAGAGCATATGGTTGACATACCAGTAGACATCATCATCATAGAGTGTCAGTAAGAAGCTCAAGAGGCAGTGGTCATTTGAGAGAGTCAACGTAGCTGAAGCTTCCCAATGCTTTTAATTACCCCTTGGATTTTTCATTATCCAGGCCCACCATGGATGCTCCCATCCAAGTGCAGAAATTTCCACGGATCAAGAACTGGGAAGAAAGAACCATTAATTATGACAAGCTAAATCTGCAGGCTGAAAGGGTAAGTAGACGGTTGCAGAATGTTCTGGTCAAATCACCAATTTAGTATGTATCTGTTCCATGATTCAATGTTGTCCGAATAGACAGCTCAGTTATCTTTATCTGCTAGCCTATTCGGGGATATTTTGCTGGCTGCTCCATCAAAGATTTTTCAAAGACTGAAATCTGCTACAAGCAAAGACACTGACAACTTTTGATGTTTTGTTTAGTAAGGCAGTGAGTGGTCCATTTTAGAAGGGTCACACAGCACTTGAGTTTAGCAGCAAGGACTCAAGGCACCAGCTGTGACCTTGAGGGGTCAAATAAGATTGCCTGCTGCTCTCTTCCATCTCAGACGGAGTGCTAGATCGCTGGATTTTTGGTGTTCACAGTGTTTTCTCAGTCAGGCCTTCTTCAGCATCTATCAGTTAGAGACACTTGTTGTGAAGTGCCCTGTTGCAGAATAACACACTTTCTAACAATGTGTGAAAAATGCTAGACCGTGAACCTACCAAGAGTGATTGTCAATGACTGAGATTAATTCAATCTTTCCTTTTATCACATTCCTGCTTTTTGGAGAAGACTCTTTATCTATGACAGATTGTTAAGATAATAATGTCTCCCAGACTCCAGTTTTGAGTTTAGAAGTTCTTTACTAGAGAATTCATCCACCAACCACTCAAGAGCAGACTGCCCACACGAATGTCCCCCAGTAGCTGTTGCCCCTATGGGTTCTTACACCCCATACATTTTTGATCAGTCGTTCCCTTCTATAATGTTTGGGCAGCATTCTTTACTTATCTCACAGGTAAGAACATAACACATCCCTCTTACATAACATAACACAACAATATATACAATCACGACCCCCCTAATAAGATAAATAAAAACAAATGTACACAATGATAATGCTCTGACAGTTTTGATGACACCACCAGGAGTAGCAGTATACCCAGCCATTGCATTAGCATAACAAAACAGATGCAATTGGTGAAGGGTAAACTACCTCTGAAATAATGTAGAGGTTCGACATAACCCATATTCGACAAGTGCAACATAACCTATCCTTTAAGGTTTTCCCATCTCATAATAACTCCATCACCCTGTTCTTCCTACAGATCTAGCACTCTGGTTTAGGATTACTGTTCTCCTCCTCTGGAATACAGCGTTTTGGTTTCTTCCATCTAATCAAGCTGGACGTACTCCACACATCACCATTCTCCAATTCTACTACATTCTTCTTCACTTTTCTAATGGCAAAAGGACCAATGAATCTTGATGTCCCTTTCCGAACAAACACTGGTCTCTTCACCAGAAACAGTTCAACAACAGTCCAGGGTACAACTTTCACACACTTCTTTTGGTCATAACCTTCCTCATATCTATTCGGCAACTTTTCTTTAAAACCACACCATAGGCCATGTGCTTGATCAAATCATCTCTATCCATCATCCCTCCAGCATTATGGATTACTCCATTCATCCAGGCAGGATTAAGCTTAGTGTTGTCCATCCTACCTCTCATCCACAGAAAAGGAGACTTGAAATGAACTAAATTGGGAGCATTGAAGTTTGCCCACCACAATTAATCTAGTACTTGAGTTGGCTGCATTCTAGTATCTAACGTCCTCTGCACACATGACTTGACCAACCTAATCATGCGCTCTGCCAAACTATTGGTTTGGGGTGAATAAAACGCTGGCCGGTGATGAACAATGGACAACCCTTTCAAAAACTCTCGCATTTCTTGGGACGTCACTTTGACCCCATTTTCAGTCACAATGCAATTAGGGATCCCCTCTCTCAAAATCTCTGACTTTAAAAAGTCAATCCCCACCCTGGTATCTAACACCTTCACATACTTGGTGACCACCCATTTAGACATATAGTCAACAAGCAAGATAGCATGCATCTCATTCTAAGGTAACAGATAGAAAGGCCTGGCAAAATTCAGCCCAAGCTTCTTCCAAGGTTCACTGGGAACAGCAACCTCTGACAGTGATGCATTGATATTAGTCTTGCTCTTGTTGTTTTTAGTACAAGAATCATAATCCTTCACCACCTCCTCGACCTCACGGTCTATGCCCAGCCACCAATACAGTTCTCTCAGTCTGGCCTTGGTTAGGCTCCTTTCCACGTGACCCTCATAAGCCAAATTCACCACTTTCTCCCTCAGTTTAGTAGGAGGGAAAACTCTTCCCCCCCTGAACAGGTCATCCCTAGTCCAGTTTAACTCTTCTCTTACATCCCAGTAAACCAACAAGTTCTATGGAACAGCTCTATAAACTGGCCATCCTTTCACAATGAACCCCCAGAGGCATTGTGCCTCAGCATCACACTCTCTTGCTTCACACCACTCCTCTTCCTGAATGGCCACCTCGCCCCCAACTTATGTGATTGGGCTCCTGGCAGTCCTAAACACTAGTTTACCCACAGACAGTTAGCCTAGACAGACAGTCTGCAACACTGCTCTTGTTTCCAGTGATATGCTCTACACAGAAATTGAATTCACCCCCTCCTCCCATCCTTTAGTCCTATGGGTCACATCATCAGCCTGTCTTGTAGCAAGTAGTTGTACTATTGACCTTAACAAACAGCTAACCCTATAAGTAGAATCTAACATTTTTTATTGCCCATACACATGCCAAAGCCTCCATTTCCACCACAGAGTACTGTTTCTCAGCACCTTTGAGAGAACGTGCAGCACAGGCAACGACGCTCTCTACCCCACCACTGACTTGGGACAGTACCGCCCTCACCCTCTGAGACCAGCATCTGTCATTACAATGGTTCTTTTCTTGACATCAAAATGTCCCAGGGTGGGCATTGTGATGATATTCTTCTTAATCGTCTTGAATGCAAAGCTATATTCTCCCGTCCACTCAGTCCCGCTTCCCTTCCTGAGTATGGACCTGATGGATTGAGCTACACTGGAAAAGTTTTGAATGAATTTGGAGTAAAACTCCACCATTCCAAGGAAAGATCTCACTTGATCTTTATCCAGTGGAGCAAGTGCCTTCAGAATGGAGTCAGACAATTTAACTTTGGGTTTAACACCGTCCACTGTTATGGTGTGACCAAAATACGATACCAACATCACCAAGGACTTGCACGTCTCACTCTTAAATGTGAGTCCCGCCTCAGACAATTTTCTCAGAATAACTTTCAGAGTGGCATCGTGCTCCAACATACTCTTGCCATGGATCAAAATGTCATCCTGGAAACACAAGAATATTGCCCATCCCCTCCAACACTCTTTTCATCACCCTTTGGAAGCACACGGCTGCCAATGCCAGCCCAGATGGCATCCTGATGAAGTGATACACAAACAAAGGGGTAACGAATGAGGTGAGGTGCCGGGAACTATCATGCAGTTTCATCTGGTGATTTGCAGATGATAAATCTAACACACTGAACACACTGGCCCCTCAATGCATTGTCAATGACTCTGAAATATTGGGAAGTGGTTGACAACCAACCCAGATGTGTGTCTTTAGCCCTCTAAGATCCACACACATCCAAATGTGTTTATCCCTGCCCTTCAGAGCTAACACCACTAGAGCCAACCACTTAGCAGGCTCTATTTCCTCAATAACCCCTTCCGATGTCAATCTGGGGATCTCCTCTCTCAATGGTTCCATAATAAGATTGGGAACTTTCCTCAGTCTATGCACGCATGGTGTGGCATAGTTCTTAAGTGCAATGTTATGCTTGAAGTTGCTTAGAAAGCCCAGCTTCCTACCGAATACCTTGGGAACTTTATAAATATGTCCTCATGTTCCCTCTGACAGCATCATAACTTGCTGCAACCCATTTGGATTCAACACGATACCCATGTCTCTCCAGTGAATCCAACCCAAAAGATTGTCACCATGCTTGTCCACATAAACATTCCCCACAGCTTCTTCATCATGAAACCTTATTTTCATCACTCTGTAACCCAAGACATCAATTGTATTACAACAATAACTCACAGGTTCGATGTCAGGTGTAATGAGGAAAATGTGCCGGTCCCCAAACACCCTGTCCCGATTCTTGTCTCCCACCATGGTGTGAGGTGACCTGAGTCTGCCAACACCTTCACCTCTCTATCATCCAAAGTTATAGACCACTCAGGCAGAACAATGGGATCTGTGTCCACCTCATCCATACATGCCTTCACATTTAGAACCACACTCAATTCCTCAGAAATCGAATCGACCCCTTTGTCAAACCCTTTCTCCTCCTAACAAACCCTAGCATAATGACCTTTCTTTCCACATTTTCTGCAAATAGAGTTTCTAGAATAACACCTGTGACAATTTGCAGCATGGCCAGAATTGGCACATGATTTAATTCTTACCCCTTTGTGATGAGACGTGTCAGTCATAGGGTTCTCTTCCTTTTTCGCCCTGGCCATCAAATCAACCTGAGCAGGTTCTTTGCTGACTGATTCCAAAATTTGTGTCTTGCGCACAGAAGATGGCGGAACATCGCTCATCTCTTTCATCCACAAACTGGTGCGTCATAAGCGCAGACATTCCATTAACATCCCCAACATCACCCTCCTTATTATCTACAAGTATGATATTCAGACTGTCATGAATATTTCACCTCTCTATCCCCAAGTTATGTAAAAGCACAGCCTGCTTCCTGACAGCGGAGAGCCTCTCACACCCAACCATTACCAAATAAGAATTGAATACATTTTTCCATCTTTTCCAGGGCAGTGTAGGATCTTCCTTGACAGGCAAAAATACAGGAGGCGGAGGTAAATGGTGATGACATTTTGTATGTAACATTACGCTATGGCACGTTACACAATATACCCTGAAAGAATATCAATAAAAATGACTGATTGACTTTGCACTTTCCACTGAGAGTGTTCTCTTGGCTTACTCAAAAATATCCCCTTGCAAACTTGTGATGATATGCGATTGTCAGCTGATAATGCGTGACGAATTCCCTGAGGAACAGCAATTGGACAAAACACTCTCAAGAACTATTCACTAGTAACTCTTTCTTCATAAAGAATATAAAAAAAACTTCACCTGTAAACTTGTGAAGAACAGCGACTATTAGTCAATATTGGGTACTATGCAAGGTGACCAGGAATTCCCTCATGAACATAAATTGGACTCAGCATGATCAAGAACTCGGAGTAATAGTATTTACTCAGGCACAACTGCAGATTATATCTTACAAACCTTGAAGGCTCGCCCTGCCTTCACAATGCAAGTTGATGGCACGTCATGGCTGCAAACGAGGCTTCACTCCAGTGTAATACGGGCTTTGAAGGCGTACCCCGCCTTCACAATGCAAGTTGTTGGCACATCACGGTAGCAAACTCGGCTACACTCCACCGCACTATGGGCTTTATCCAAAAGCAAGATGGAAAGAGCACATTACAGCACGCAACTTGTATGTCGTCAACAAATGTGCCTCCAGGGATCGCGAGTCAGGCGCGAGTAGGCCGCAATGAGAGATGCGGTTCCAAATGCCTATATGATGTCTTCACACCAGGAAGTGCAGTCAAGGCACGGCCTAAATACTACCAGTAGGCCGCAGTGATGCCACCAGGAAAACACCACAACCTAGCTGTCACCTCCACTAGGCCAGGTAGAGCCGATCACGATTACGCTGGTCAGCTAGTCCAAATGACGTGATGCAGGTGAGTCACTGACAGAATACCAACGTTGAAAATATCGAAGTCCTATCTACATTAAGGTAAGTACAAAAATATAGAGAAAAAAAAATGTTGTAAAAAATATCGTTTTTTAATGTTTAAAAATAATATATAATTAAATAACTAATACATTTTATTAAAATAAACATAGTAAAAATGTATTTAAAATTATAAGTAATATATCATGTATAAAAAATAAACATATACATATAAAATATAATATATATATATATATACGTAATAATATTTACAATTAATTACTCTTATAACTTATAAATTGTTAAAAAACATTTTATACATTATAAATACATACATACACATACAACAATAATATAAATAGAAATAGAAAAACTATATATAACAACATTTAAAAAATAATGTTAAAAATAATTAGACACCACATTAACTAAAACAGTAAATATTGGATAGTGTAGGGGTAAAAATTACTGTTCTTACTCCAGAGAGTGGAACAGTAGGGAAAGTGTTGTATAGCGTAGGGATTAAAATTACTATTCCAACACCAGAGGGTTCAACAGTAGGTAACGTGTTGGATATAGTAGGGGTTAAAATTACTATTCCAACTCCAGAGGGTACAACAGTAGGGAAAGTGTTGGATAGCTTAGGGGTTAAAATTACTTTTCCAACTCCAGAGGGTGCAACAGTAGGGAAAGTGTTGGATAGCATAGGGGTCAAAATAACTTACTAATAATTAAAATAATGTTTTTGTAAAAAATAACAATTTAATGATTAAATTACCACAAATTATTTACCAATACCAATAAATAATTACCAATGAATAAATAGTTAACAATTAAAATAAATACAATTAAATATTAATTATTAAAAATGTATTAACAAATAAAAATAAAATAAAAAATAAAAAAAATCAATACCCAAAAACAATGTTTATTAAAAAACATTTAGCAATTAATAATTAATTAACAATACATTATTTATAAATGCCAATACATTATAAAAAATCAAATGTAATTACGAATTAATAATTAATGAACAATTATTTAAAAAAGTATTATTATTAAAAATGTATTAGCAATTAATAATTGACTAACAATGATTTAATTATCAATACTCAACACAAAAAAAGTGTTAATATTACTTCCCGCCCTATTACCCTATAACCTCACAACACAGTTCAATAACAAATTATTCCACTTAATATTATTACCAATTAATAAAAACTTAATTACCAATTAATAATTAATTAACATAAAAATGTTTATCAATACCAATAAATAAAAATTAAAAATGTACTTAATTACAATTCAATTACTTCCCACCCTATTCCCCTATGAACCCACAACCCACTAGAGAACTAAAACGCAAAATTTATTTTAAAATATTTAATAGTTCCTAAAAATATTTAATTAATTTACTATAATCAAATTACTTCCCACCCTATTCACCTATAAACCCACAACCCACTACGGTACTAAAACGCATAATTGACTTAAATAAATGATTACTAACTTCTAAAAATGTAATACATATATTTTAGAATTAGTACAATAATTAACAAAAATTATCAAAACAAACATAAAAAATACATAATAAAATACCTAACACTAATATTAATATCGAAATTAGTAACATCAATATTTTTGCTATCGATATTACTAACTTGGATATTAACAAAAACATTATCTCTTACCTTCAAGTCGATATTCTGGTCGTCGATATTCTTGATTTCGATATTCTGTCCCTCCAAAATTTTTAACTCGATATTATTGTCTGTCGAAATAAAAAAGTAGATATTTAGACTGTTTACCGTTGCAGGTATCATGCGATCATCATAAAAGCGTTCCCAAAGCAGCATCACTCATATGTAATATACCAGGGGGGTCATTAGGATGACGGGCGTACTTTGTCCGCCCGTCATCCTAGCGGGGATTGGGACCGCCCGCCATAAGGGCGGGGGTCCCGTGGGGGGCATTAGGACGTGCCCGCCACAGTGGCGGGCACATCCTGCCTTTCTAACACATCCTGCATTTCTAGCATTGTGGCGGGCGGTGCTCTCAGCACCGCCTGCCACAATGCTAGAAATGCATTTTAGCATTTGCATAAACAAAGCGGCAGGCACTGCGCGGTGCCTGCCGCTTTGTGTATGCAAATGTGGGGGGGTACCACAGGTACCCCCCGTGTGCAGCCCCACCCCTCCTTCACTCTGGGGGCCCACAGGGGACCCCCACAGTGAAGACCGCATGCCTTTCCGTGAAAGGCATAACTGACAGCCCATACTAATATGGCTGGCGGTGTCTATGAGACACTGCCACCATATTAAACATTCTCCGCCCCGGCCGCAAGGTGACCGAGCGGAAAAGCGGCGAACGGTCTTTCCGTCCGCCGCGGTCCCCCCGCCATACTAATATGGCGGGGGGGGATTCGGGAATGGATGACGGGCGTATTGCCTCCGCCAGGCCGGCGGTGGCTACCGCCAGCCTGGCGGAGGCAATCCACCCAACATCGTAATGGGCCCCCAAGTATTAAGGGGAGCTTGGTTACCCAGGATGCCTGTCCCCTCTCAGTCAGGTCGTTTCCACCTTGTTAAGATAATGTCTCCCGGACTCTATTGATGGGTTCAGAAGTTCTGTTTCAGCGAATTCATCTACCAACCATTCATGAGAGGTCTGCCCACATGAACTTCCTCCAGCAACTATCGCCCTCAGGGTTCTAACACCCCTTACATTCTTGATAGGGCATTCCCTTCCAGAATGGTTGTGCGGCATTCTTTACTTATCCCACATGTAAGCTCATAACAAAAATATACCCAGATGCAGGACCAATGCTCACTCTTCTACATTAATCACACTGGTAGGTCAGAACCTGCCTGGGGTTGCTTGTCTTCCCATCTGGTGGGTACCTGGCCTGGGCGTGTGAGCTGAAGTGTTCCTTTTGGAGCTGGAACAAACTGTTTCCCATATTCCTGATCTTTACATAGAACTTAGTGGGTGAAAAACAATGGATGGAGTTGTGGCCCAAATGATTGCCATTGGTAATGTGGTCCGAACAATCACCATTGGTTTAGATTAATTCATGCATTCCTTGAATGTGGCAGCAGACTTTCTAACAAAGCAGTAACACTCAACCACTAATAGGATTTAGGTAGAGTTAGTTTCATATCAGGGCAAAGCCTAGTAACTTTCTCACTCTTGCACAGCTCTCTTTGTCTTTCTGAGAGAAGGTTTTAATTTCTAGTTTTCCAGTTAACTGTTAGTAAGAGGCCCATCTCACACTCTTCTTTCCGTCACAAAGCACATCTGATTGAGAATCATGCACTGACAGATGACCTCTTGTGACCCAATGCACATCCCCATTATATTCTTCTTTCATGGTGGCTTGGAGATTTCTGATTAAGGGTAGCAGTGATGATGTGGCTTCAAATGTAGTCCTTCACCAATATTTCACATCAACAATACTATGATGACAAAACATTAAGAAGGAGTTGCTACACAGATGACACAACACTGCACATTAGAGATCAAGGAGTCCTGGCAGTAGCCCTGTACACTGTCAACCTAGGTAAATGGACAAATAACAAGATGCAGTGACTCCTAATCAAAGGGTACCTACATCTTAAACATACTGATCCTAGGTTGATCTCTAATAATAATACCCTATGGAAGCTCAGTGGTGTTATTTGTCAAAAACAGTGTGTCACAAGCCCTGCCAGAAGGGAGATGTTTTGTTGACTCACGATGTGGGAAAACTTATTTCAGCTTTATTTTTTTTAATTAAAAATCTATATTCCTATGCAGACTTGATGAAGACATAGGTTTTCCTCAAAGCTTACTTCATAGATAGCTGAGTACTCGTGCCTGATAAAGACTGGAAGGCCCATATACCCTGTTGATTTCTCTGTCAAAAAATCATTAAACCTGAAAAGTTTCACCATTTTTTCCCTACAGCACCATGATAACGTGCCTGTGCCTGCCCTGTCCTTATTTGGTTTGGCATACTCCTAACAAAATATTGAAAACAATGAGTCAATCTTGCTAAAGGGCAAGAAAGACCTTCTTGAGTTGGTTGAATTTTTCATTGCTGATTGAAATCCATTAATTTCACTAGTTATCTATACCACATAATTGCTAGTTTCTATTATGATCTGTTAGTATGTGATAGTAATGTTCAATAATACCAGTTTGACGAAGTGCCATTTTGAGCATTGCTGACAGTTTCCATTATGAAGTTAATATTTCAAGGTCAATTTTCATTATAGCAAGTCATGCATAACAATCAATTTACTCAGTGCTCAGAAAGCTCATTACTGCATCTTTTCATTTCAATCAATCAATCATCAGGGATTTTTAGAGTGCACTACTCATCAGGGAGGGTCTCAAGGTGCTGGCAGGGAGGAGGGATTCGAGCAGCTCAGGTCATCTGAAGAGCCAGGTCTTGAGGCTCTTCCCAAATGCTTGCAGTGTACGGCTTCGTCTCATGCTGAGGCGGCCTTGGCCGTGATGTAGGAGAAGGATCTGCCTCCTGTCTGGCTCTGTGGATGCAGTGGATTTTGGCCAAGGCTAGGTCAGCGGAGCGGAGCTTTCTCTTGGCGCATAGAATGAGATTCTTTTGTTGAGGTATTGGGGTCCGGTGTTGTGGAGAGCTAGGTAGGCGTATGTGAGCAGCATGAAAGGCACTCTTGTTTCGACGGGGAGCCAGTGGTACTGGATTATGTGGTCTTGTCATGTGACGCTGAGGACGAGTCTGGCTGCAGCGTTCTGGGTGGTCTGGAGTTTGAGGAGTAGAGATTTGTTGACTTCGGCGTAGAGGGCATTCCCGTAGTCCAGCCTGCTGGTGATGAGTGTGTAGGGGGATGCATGACTTTACAACGCACACTTTTACAACGCATACTGTTACAATGTATTTTTTACAACGCATTCCATTACAACGCATGCCATTACAACGAAATTTTAAAAACTACATTTACAACGTATTCCATTACAACGCGTAATACCTTTACAACGCATACCCTTACAATGCATAACATTACATTGCATGTTTGGTAAGTATTGGATAGTGTAGGGGTAAAAATTACTATTCTAACTCCAGGGGGTGCAACAGTAGGGTAAGTGTTGGATAGTGTAGGGGTAAAAATTACTATTATAACTCCATGGGGTGCAACAGTAGGGTAAGTGTTGGATAGTGTAGGGGTAAAAATTACTATGCTCAGGCAACATCTCAAGATTGCTGGGGGGGAACATGGCGGTCGGAAGCTAACGGCCGCAGGCGGAGCTCCCGGAATGTGTGGCGTTCGTGCATCACGCTGATGGTGTCAGCTGATAGCTCGGAGCCTCGGAGCGTTGTGTAGCCGGGTGATGTCGGAGTCTCCCGGTGTTACTTTCTGATCTTTCAACCTACGACTTTCTTTGCTCGCAGTCTCACAGCTCGCTGCTTTTTCTTCCACTCTTCTGCTCCGCTCGGGAAACGCAGAGCGGTAAACACCGATGGTGAGCGAGAGCGAGACCAAGACTGGGAACACGCTAGTGGAGCTGCCAGGCTGCTGCATATTGGACGCTGCGAGGGAGTGGAGGCGGCGGGCTCCTAGCGTCCTTGGGAGAGTCGTTCGAGATAGCACTACATCGGCAGTGGCGGCGGCTCCCATATCTAGCGGCAGTAAGGAAGGAGAGGGAGAGGTGCCTGGGGGGAGCAGCGAGGGCCCAAAATTACACTTTTGTCTACTCTGCTCCCCTAATTGCGATCATCTTCGGAGGAGGAGGGGGCATTGGGCCTCAGGTGCCAGAGCAACAGACTGGGGATTATTCAGGGGGCTTTTAAAGCAACAAAACACCACCTGGGATTATAAAAGAAACATCAATAGGCTGCAGTGCATGGAGATTAGGGAAGAGTCTGAGTTGGACTGCAGCCTTTCAAAAACTAAAGCTGCCATCCCCCCTAAAGCAGCAGTTGGGCGATATACACTACGCAATAGAGCCCTGGCTAACCTCCCAGTCCAGCTCAAATCAAGGGAGGGCCTGCCACCAATAGTGGAAGTGAAAGCTGGTATTAGGCAGACAAGAGAAACCAACAGCTCACAAGAGATACCGCAAGATACTCCGGGCAAGGGAAGGCGAAAAAGCAAAAAACAAAAGAAAGCTTGTCTTTCCGCAAAACTAAAAATAACCCCATCATTGAAATCTTTTTATAAGATCTGCAGCACCACCTCTACCTCTACTTCAGCCCCTGCTTCGGCCCCTAAACAAGGTATGGTGGCCAAGGGAGCCCTGGTTTCGGCTACTCTTGATCCTCCCGCTCCTACTATAAACTCCACCGCCTTGGTTAGCGAGGCAAGTGACTTGTTCCCCTCTAGCATTCCCCCAGATACGTCAGGGTCTTCTCCTACACAAGAGTGCTTAATAGAAGTGCACCCATCTGTGGAGCTTTCAAATAGCTTCTCAGCTCTTAACGTACAAGATCCAGGCATGGACCCAGGCATGGAGGGTATACCAGAGAGGGGGGCAGGGGGGAAAGCACTAAAGAGCCAACTGAAAACGCAAGCTGCCGGGCCCTCGGCTACCTCTTCAAATACTCATTCTGATACTCCTGATGTCCCAGATACCCATGAAAATCTCCCTAGTGTATCTCTGCCGCCCCATACTTCCACCCCTGGGACGCTAGCAGATATTCTGTTGAGTCTACGCGATGATATAGGTAGGAGATTTGATGATATTGGCAGGAGATTCACAACTTCGGAGGCTAATCAAGAGTCTATTCAGGCCTCATGTGATCACTTATCATCAAGGGTTGAGGAAGTTTCACAGAGAACCGACGCACTTGAAGCTGAGATACCAAAAAAAATGGAATCCATAAACGCTTCCTCCCTCACGATGAATAAGCTGATCCAGCAGACTCAGGAGTTACATGATGATATTGAGCGGTTTGAGAACCACTCTAGAAAAAACAACTTGAAATTACCTAATGTCCCGGAGGATATTGAGGGAAGCGATATTAAAAACTTCGTAGTTTCTCTTTTAAAGACACATATACTAAAGTCTTCGGATGAAGATTTGGATCTGTCTGCGGACATTCAAAGGGTCCATCGCGATCCATACAGAAGATCTCCTGGAAAGGACCGCCATAGGAAAATACTTGTTAATTTCCTAACTTATTCTCTCAAAGAGAGAATGCTATCCCTTGCCTTAAAAGCAGGTCAACTGAAATGTAACTCAACCTCCACCCCATTCTCTTTTTCTATTAGGTCAGATGTGTCCCATCGAACAGCCACAAGGCAGTGGGAACTGGGCAAAAGGATGGCTATATTGAATCAACTAGGCACCAAGACCCAACTTAGATTTCCTGCATCTCTACGTATTATGTGGGACAATCATATGTACAACATGCCCCACTTGGAGGAGGTGGATTCTCTAATAGACAAGATTCGAAAGAGAGGAGGCGGGGGGAAGATACAAATTTCGGCAGTGGGGGGGAGTGCTGTTAGTAAAGTATAGCAAAATATAAACAAAATATAAACACGATGTAGTGTATAGATTTTTATTAGAGTAATCTAACTTCCTACTTGGAGGAGTGAAGCGTGGTTTTGTATATCATATTCTTTATCTTTTCTTCTTTTTTCTGTTTTTTTTCTCTTTTTCTTTGTCTATAGCCACACACCGAGAGGGAGCTCCGACCGAGGGTATATGCCCAAGAGAAAGGGAGGGTTCCCCAGGGGCATAGCAGGTTTGGGGGTCACAATGGGTTAGAGGGGTGGGGTTGCAGTGGGAAAAAACGAAAAAAATTATGTCCTCATACCCTGTTTCTTTAATATTGAATATGTCAGCTCGGGCCATCGGATTTAGGAGGGAGAAAGGGGTCGCCAGAAAAAAAAATGACTAGTACAAAGATAAAGTTTATTTCATGGAATGTCAGTGGGTTGCGGTGCAGCAGAAGACAGCGGCTGGTTATGAAATACCTTGAACAGTCGGCCGCACAGGTGTTTCTTATACAGGAAACACACCTAAGCTACTCAGAAACTAAGGATGTCTTTGGTAAATATAAATGGATAGAGCACTCTCTTTGCTCTCAACATATGACGCACAATAAGGGGGTTGCTGTCCTGATAAGAAAGGGAGTTAATAGTATCATCAAATCTGTCTTAACTGACTGTTCTGGTAGGTGGATCCTGGTGCGGGCAGCTTTGGGGAGGACCGAAGTCACCCTGGTATCCTACTATGGCCCCAATCTAGACGATCCCACTTGCCTACTTAAGGTACAGGCCAATTTGACAGAGATTACAACCTCAGTAATAGTCGGGGGTAATTTTAATGTACTTCTCAACCCTGCTCGAGACAGGTCAAATCACAGTAAATATGTGGCAGCTCTGCATACACAGCGAGCAATGATTAATATGATCCACGATCTTGGCCTGGAGGATGTTTGGGAAGTTAAAGTGGGAACGGGCTCTGGGTTTACCTATTTCAGCAAAAAGCATGGCCATTCCTTGAGAATAGACTAGATCCTCACCGACAGAATGGGCTTGGAAAACGTGGTGGATATCTCTATCCTTCCATGTATCCTTTCGGATCATGCCCCTATATCATTTCTATATACTGGAAGTAAAGTTAAACCCCTTTCTCGGTGGGCGTTAAATAGAGATATGTTGCTGAATCAGGAGCTAATTAGCAACATTAAGGAATCAACTGCCAGGTTTTTCCTAGATAACGTAGGGTCAACATCTCCTGACTACGTATGGGATCCCTTCAAGGCCTATATTCGCGGGTATTCCATAGTCTGATATCCTCTAAAAACAAGGAAGATAGGTTGAAATTCCAAAAAATGGAAATGGAGGTATCTAGACTAGAAGATGCAAGGATGCATTGTCAACCTGAGGCAGCCCCTCTAATTCTTAAGGAATTAGATTGAGTTCGCTCTGAGTACAGAACCAAGCTGGAAGAAAAAGTGAGAGCCCAGTGGGAGGTGCATAGAATGGAGAATTACGAATACGGAGAAAGAGCAAGTGCTACCCTGGCTTGGAAGATAAAAGCTGATAGAGCAAAGAATAATATCAATAAATTAATAATTGATGAGGCTGGTGCAACGTCAAGTAATCATGAAGATATGCAGCAATGCCTTCTTTCTCTATTTTCTCAACTATATAAAGAGGATCTTGCACCAGATACCGATAGTATTCAAGCGTGGTTAAACAATAAAGCCTTACGACTATTGACTAGGAATAGCCAAGAGATGTTAGAAAGGCCGATCACTGAAGAAGAAATCAGGCTCCATATCAAAAAGATCAAAAATAATAAGGCTGCAGGGACAGATGCCCTTCCAGGAGAAGTCTATAAAGTTCTGGACGAGATAATTGTACCTAGACTACATGAGCTATTTAATTATATCTATATATCAGAAGGGGGAATCCACCCGTTCTGGAAAGAAGCAACAATCGTGCTCATACTAAAACCTGGAAAAAGTCCACTAAAGGCAGATTCCTACAGGCCAATCTCCCTGCTAAATGCAGACTATAAGATCTTTACTAGCATTCTGGGAGGGAGATTGGTCAAGGTGGTACCACAATTAATAGGAATAGATCAAAAAGGGGTAATTCCGGGACGATATATACAAGAACAGACCTTACAATTAACAGGATGTATAGATCTAGCAGTAGCACGGACAGAGCCTCTCGCGGTGGCCGCATATGACGCAGCCAAAGCGTTCAACTGCATCAGTTGGATCTTCCTTTGGGAAACCCTTAGAGTAATGGGATTTGGCCCGATGTTTATAAGATCTCTAATTAAATGCTATGAGGGTGCTTCGGCCACTATTCTTCTTAATGGGGTATTAACACCAAGGTTCAAAATTCAGAGGGGTACACGTCAGGGGTGTCCTATTTCACCCCTGTTGTTTGATGTATACATTGAACCCCTAGCTCAAGCGCTTAGATTAGACCCTCAAATTACCCCCTTCCGTGTGCAAGACCTCAGTATTAAACTCGCTCTCTATGCAGATGATCTGTTAATTTATACTAGTAATCCTACAGAGGTTTTTCCTAAACTGGAGAATACTTTATGTGAGTTTGGACGGTACTCTGGGTATGCAGTTAATCCTTCTAAGACTGAGATAATGTGTTGGGGGATTGAAGGCTGGGAAAGGAGTGTCAGCACTGGATTTAAATATCTGGGGATAAGTATAGAGCAGGACGTGGCGAATATTCCCTTGACAAATCTGGGGAGAGTCTCGAAGGAAATTGACCATCTCTTCCTTAGGTGGAGGAATTTATCACTAACAATATATGGTCGAGTGAACATAGTCAAAATGGTAATTCTACCTAAACTGACATATCTGTTCAGTGCCATTGCTCCCAGACTTCCCCGGTAAACTTCTTGGGAAAATTCAGAGCAAGATCAGGAGTTTTATTTGGGCTAATAAGAGCTCCAGACTATCCTGGAAGAAGCTAAAGAGAAGGCTAATTAAGGGGGGCTTAGCTTTACCTGATTAGCTTTACCTGATATCCTCTGTTACTGCCTCTCCTTCCAGTTTAAACATATTCGTTGTTTACAGGCCAGCCCCACTGATAACAACTGGGGGAGGATCCTGAATGCCATGGTGAATCAAGAGGGGGGGGGGGGGACTGAATGTTTGTATAAGTTTGGGGCCCCCAGGTTTTTCAAGAAAGTCCACCTAACGGTGATTAGATCTGCACTCAACACTTGGCAAAATCTTAAAGCAAGGTGGGGGATAAAATACTACTCAGACTTTGCCCCAATCTGGGACTCCCCGGGACTTCCTGACTGCTTAAAAGATAGTCTGGCCGTCCCAATTGAGCGTGCAGGTACCCAGATGTGGTCTCATCTAATATCTTCAGATGGGGTCCTACCCTGGAAGGTTTTGAGAGCAAAGATTGGGGATTCCTTCTCCCGTTTTAAATTTTTACAACTCTGCTCATGGTATGCGGCAGAAAAGGTGAATATAGGAGGGAATTATGAGGTGGAGTTAAAGCTCCAAAACCCAGCTCCCATGAAAAAGGAAGTCAGGCTATGGTATAGTAGCTTACTAGACAGGGAGGATACTGAGTTTCCTCCACCATATCTTGTTTGGGGTTCATCTATATTGGAGAATAGCTCTGTAGAGCTTTACTTTCTAACTATTAAAAACCTATATAAGTTTGTTAAGTCTGCCTCCCTGAAGAAAAATCATTTTTTCACTATTAATAGGTTGTACTATACTCCCCCAAAAATTGCCAAGTTTGCCTCTGATCCACCTCCTCGATGCCCTAAATGTGGTATGATAGAAGCAGATGATCTGCACATGTTTTTTGAGTGCACTCAGTTAAAGGGCTACTGGCAGAATATAGAGCTGGCATTGACGGGAATTTTTGGTTTAGAGATTAACCTAGATCTAGCGTTGGTTATATTTGGTTTGAGCCCTGATCTTATAAACTGTATACCTAGATTACAAATGGGCCTATTTTTATGCTTGATCTTGTTAGCCCGAAGGGAAATCTGTATATTTTGGAAGGATCTGGTTCCCCCCTCATATGAGAAGTGGGTTCGGGTGGCTTTGAATATGGCAAGACTTGACCGAAGCGAAGGAAACATCTGGTCGCCCCTGGTATGCTGGGGTAAAGAACTAAGGCTGGTTTAAGATCGTCCGATGATTACACCAAGCCTTGTACAAAGAAGCTGGTCTAGTGGCCTGAAAGTGAATGCAGGAACATGGACCCAGGGCGTTCAGGACCAGCTGGGTCTATTATGTTACGATGGCAGACGCTTACGGTGGTATGAGGACTAGAAAAAAAAATCTTTAAAAAAAAATTACTATTCTAACTTCAGGGGTGCATGCAACAGTAGCGTAAGTGTTGGATGGTAATGTTATGCGTTGTAATGGTATGCGTTGTAATGACATGCGTTGCAGTGGTGTGCGTTGTAGTGTCATGCGTTGTAATGGTTGCGTTGTAATGGCATGCGTTGTAATGGATGTTGCGTTGTAAAAGTTTGTTGTAATGGTAGTTCGTTGTAAAAGTTGCGTTGTAAAGGTTATTTCCCGTGTAGGGTATGATCTTCCTGGATATGGGGGGGATCTATTTGAAGGTCTTGCCGAGTATGCAGAGTGTGCTGAAGCATGTGGAGGTTACAGCGTTGATCTGTCGGTTCATGGTGAGGGAGCAGTCGAGTATGATCCCGAGGTTGCGGGCATGGTCCGTGGGGGTGGGAGGGTTGCCGAGGGTGGGGGGGGCCCACCAGGTGTCATCCCATGCGAAGGGGGTGGCTCCGAGGATGAGGACTTCTGTTTTGTCTGAGTTGAGTTTCAGCTGCAGCTGCTGCTCATCCAGGTAGTGACGTCTTTCATTGATTCATGGAAGTTGTATCTGATGATGTTGGGTTACATGGTGAGAGAGAGGATGGGCTGGGTGTCATTGGCGTAGGCTATTATGCTGAGTCTGTGTTTTCTGACAATGGTTGTAATGGGGGCCATGGAGATGTTAAAGAGCCTGGGACTGAGGGAGTATCATTGGGTACTCCGCATCAGATCTCTCTGGGTTCGAAGAGGACGGGAGTCTGATTCTTTGAGTTCGGCCAGCAAGGAAGGAGCGGATCTAGTCTAGGGCAGTTCCCTCTATGCCTGGGTCATGGTGGCTAGTGTGCGGTGGGAGATGGTGTAGAAGGCCTCTGAGAGGTCTAGTAGAATGAAGGCTAGAGTGTGGCCTTTATTGATGAGTGTGCGGGTGTTGTCTGTGGTAGCTAGGAGGGCGGTCTCGGTGCTGTGGTTGCTGTGAAAGCCGGATTGAGATGTGTGGAGGATGTTGTTGGATTCTATGAAGTTTGTTAGCTGGATGTTGATGATCTTCTCTGTGACTTTGGCGGTGAAGGAGTGGAGGGAGATGGGTTTTTTCAGTTCTTGAGGTCCGTCCGGTCTGCGGAGGGCTTCTTGAGGAGGGCTTTGACTTCTGCACATTTCCAGTCATCAGGGAACGTGCCTGTTTCAAGGGTGCGGTACAAAAGGGGGTGGTGATGGACGGATCATTTGAACCAATCAAACACTCACACCCAGTCAACAGATCTGGGTTTAATCCATCACCGTTCTTTAGCCCACTCTGCCACCCCAGTTCAGACATGGCCATATGCAAATCTGTCTGACCCTGTGCCTCATGGGAACAGTCCAGCCCGAACTGCCAAGCCATGCCTTCCCTGGACCGGAAACAAGCTTCCGAGGTCTGGTTTCTGGCATTTCAGCCGTCTTCAGCCCGGCTTGCTTGAATCCAGTGGCAAAGTGAGCAAGGGACACTTTCCTCCTCCTTCAGGCACCGCAAGGGTTCCACCACCAGCACCGTTTATAATCCTACCCTTCCTGCAGGATTTTGAAGGTTTTCACATTCCACTCCGGGAGTTCTACATCAATGCTCCATTTTAGGCTTGGCGCCCGGCCACTAACAATGACAAATATCCATCATTACGACCAGGTCCAGCACCATTGTATTCAGGTAGCTTTTCATAACCAGTTTCCTGGTAATCACATCAAAGGCAGTGTTCAGTTTCAGTTCAAAGCTTTATTCAAATTGAATTTACAATTCATAAAAGTATACAGATAAAATCACAATTAAAATCCCATCTTTTTCACTCAAGCTTTAAACAACACTATAAAAATGTTAAAACAGAAATTTAAAACAATACAATCGGGTCACAAACATATTAATTATTTATAATAAATTGGCTATTGCTATTCCATAGTTATGGTCGTTCTCACTCTAAAGATTGTGTTCGAATAGGAGCTCACAGTGCTAATAGTGAGGCAATCGTCTAAAGTCCTTAATCTATTGTATGCTTTTCTTAAACCCCAGACTAATAGGAGAGGTTTCAAAATTTGTCGCCTGGGGTGGCTGTATAAAGTACAAAAAAGAATGCAATGAATATTTGATTGATATGATTTATCATCACAAGGACAGCGTCTTTTTTCTCTCGCCCAATCGTTACATATCGGGAATGTTACAAGTCTGTAAAAAGTTTCCAGGCGGAAGTAAGTCAGAAGCCTACGATGATGCAGGGGTTGGTCTAATACAAGATACAGCTGAATGCCCCTTTGGGAGGTCACCTCATCGTGGCTCATGACAGTTATTTTAGTCCTTTCACCCTTCCATCTTTGTAATTCCAAATGTTCTAAAAGAGTCTTTTTCAGCGTGGATCGCGAGAGCTGTTCCAGTGAGGCCTGATTGGAGAAATATTCAGGATGACCAATCTCACTGACAAAATTCTTGATGTACCTAAACCATTTAATGTTTTTTGCCCCATCACAGGCTAAACAGTCCTCTATGATGGATCTATTCAGTTCTGTAGCTGGGTTAGACCAGACATTATGCCAAAGTAAAACAGGGGCTAATTTTATAATATCTGTGATATGAAGGAGGGCAACTTCAGCGTGTAGCACATATATGGCGGTACTCTTTGGTGTGGCTGTTAGGAATCGCAGAAACCTGTTCTCGATTCGCTGTATTGCATCTACTTGCTGCCAACCCCAAATACCCGCCCCATAAGTACCAGTGGCCACACATTTAGATTTGAATATTTGGAGGAGCTCCCTGACTGGCCTAGTCCCTATTTATTTTGCAAAATTCACAAGAGCACAAGTTGCTCTATTGAATGCTATGGCCCTTGCATGCACAGCGGGCTTCCACGTGCCCCGCCTATCAAAGTGCACGCCTAGATAGCAAAAAATATCGGCTAGCTCCACCCGCCTATCGTCTAAGATAATTGAACATGGTGTTCTTTGTTTGTTTGGACCACATGACATGGTAAATGTCTTAGAGACATTTACACGTAGGCCCCTGAGCTTAATAAAATTTGAGAAGCACTGTACTGCTTTTTGGAGGCCCACCTTTGTCTGCGAGAGGATAGCCGCATCGTCGGCATACAGGAGGATGGGGATGGGTTTGCCTTTGATTACAGGATAATCATGATGCTGTTGTGCTAAGCAAGAACCCACCCCGTTGATATAGAGGTTAAACAGCAGAGGGGCTAGTATGCACCCCTGCCTTACCCCTCTACTGATCTTAAAAGGCTCTGTGCATTCCCCCCTCCTGCCGTATCTTACGTGTGCACCTGCCCCAACATAGAGTTCTCTAATGTAGACAATTATTTGGCTATCCAATCCAATGTCCCTTAGAGTTTGCCAGAGATTGTCATGCAGGACGCAATCGAATGCAGAGCTGAGGTCCACAAATGTCACGTATAGGTTGTTTTTTTGCGTGTATGTATTTGGAAACAATTAGGGAAAGATGTAACCCTTGCTCAATTGTCCCCCGTCCTCCCCTAAAGCCATACTGGAGGGGCGATAACACTTCCTGACCTTCCAGCCAATCCTGAATACGAGCGAGAATGACCCTACCTGCCATCTTCATAAAACCATCTAACAATGAGATGGGCCGATAGCAGGCAGGATCATTCCTGTCCCCCTTTTTATAGATCGGGACCAAGATTGCCTCCTGCCATGTCGAAATGAAACCTCTTTTGTTTAAACAGTTTAAGACTCTAGTGAGTAAAGGGGCCCACAGGTCCGGGAGCATTTTAAACACATCAATAGGGACACAATCGGGTCCTGGTGTCTTAGAAGCTGAGCTTTCCCTTAGGGCCTTATAGACCTCTTCCAGTTCAAACTGAATATCTAAGGGGAACGGAGGGTCTGCTCCCTCAGCGACTATTGATGATTGGGGGGGGCCGCTGGTGAAGCTGACATGCCATAAAGGGCTTGGAAGTGGAGCACCCACTCCTGGGCCGTAATAGCATTGTCTATGCGTGGGCCCTGGTCATCTTGATAGAAGGGAGCATTCACAGCCTTCCAAAAGGCTACAGTGTTCTTTTGTACGGAGTCTGCGTGAAGCGCTGCCCAAGCTTCAGATTTTATATCTTTCTTCCTTCTGGCCAGGGTGTCACAATAGTTTCGCCTTGCCATTTGTACCTGTGGTCTATCTATTGGTGTAATGTGCAGAGCTTGTTTAAGTTCCCTCAGTGACCTAGTGCAATTTGGGTCAAACCACCCAGGGGTTCTCTTAACTACATTGCACGAGTTTCTGGTCAAAAGCTGTTTAATTGAAGAGCAGATTTTTTTTAAGGAATCCAAGACGAGCTCTTCATCCTCTTCTAGGGTCAGGCACTTATTAATTTCCTTTAGGGAGCTGATTACTAAGTTTTTTAGAAAAGTAGCTGGAATTACCTTCTCCCATTTAATGCAGAATCCATTCTGCTGACCAAGAATGGGATTAAGGTCATAGTTACAGTGAGTATTATGGGATTGCACTTCCCGGTTTAATTTAAAGGTAACTGAGAAAGGGTAATGATCACTTATACCACTGGTGAGTGTCTCCCAATTAGTGACCAGTGGAACATAACAGGACGAAAATAAAGTAAAATCAATGATTGTTTTTACCCCTCTTGCGTTGAAAGTGGGGGTGAATAATTTCGGCAGGGAGCAGGCCTCATTAATAAATGCCAGGGAATGATCTGCTAGCAGATTATTAAGCATATCCCCTAGTTTTGTGTGGGCAAAATGGCTAGACGCCCCCTGGTTTTCATCTTCCCAACCACTCACTCCATGTAAGCTCATTGGACATAATGGGCAATTGAAATCCCCTACCCACAAAAGAGCCATGTCCCCCGGGCAACTATCATCGATGTTCTTAAGGGTGCCTGACAATTCCTTAATGACGGTTTCCAGGTGTGCCATGGGGATATTGTTATAGAAATTAACAATAGCAAAATGTTTTTAAAAGCCCCATGTTACCACTAGTATTTGATAATAAACACTATCCAAAAAGCTCTTAAGGACAGTGGGGCCAGTGTGAATCGACAAATATATAGACAGCCCTCCCTTATGTCTACCCCTTTTGCTAGGGACTGCCAAAGTAAAAAAGGTTTTATATCCTAACAAATGGGATTGCTCGATAGCCCATGTTTCCTGGAGGGCTATGATGGAGTGGGTCATAGTTATTGATTGCCAGGCCGCGTCATTGATTTTTGATGCGAGGCCCGCTGTATTCCATGAAATTATGCTACCAGGAGTTTCAGTGTTAGTTAACCATGTTAAATTAGTAGATGTTAGAGAAGCCAACTCCGATGGAACACTGGGAGTTATCACCGGAGTGTTAACCAAATGGGGGGGATGATGGTATTTCTTCCCCTAATACTTGTGTTTGAAGCTGAGGGACTATCTCCTTGTAAGATTCTTGTGTACATATAATTTGTACAGGTACCAAAGTTTGTTCTTGGGAGTTTAAATTAGCTTTTATGTCTTTATTCTCGCCAGTCGGAGACATGTTGATAGAGAACCCTGTCCGTCATTCGCAGTCATCAAAACCTGGTTGCATTTCATGGTCCATTTCTATTATACTCATTTGGCACTGTATGTCATGTATCATGTTTTAGTCCAGATTCAGTAGCCTAGTAAGCTTATCTTGGTCAGTTGCCATTATGTCAAAGCAGCATATCTTAGCAATTTTCCATTATGAATAAATAGCACATCAGGATAACTGGAAGTTTAGTCAGCTAGCGTATTTAAGACCAGTGGCAATAATGATGAATTAGCATATTAAGGACCTCAACATTATGCCAATACCTCAGACAAACACATTTCGATTAAGTCTAAGTAGCAACTTGCATACAATTTCCAGTATGCATACAGTGGAAGCTTGAGAGTGTGAGCATTTAGCAGCAACTACAGCTCAACCAGGTAGCTGAAATGGAAACTCTTAAATGACTCTCATTATGGATATTTGAGAATGTGGACACAGTGGTGTGGTTTAATGTATTGTAATGTAGCATTATTAGATCGTTTACTGTCCCTATGCTGAAGAAGTTGCCCGTACAGATATCTTGCTACTCCATGTAGGGTATTGAGTTATAAAGGTGTTGTTTTTTATTATCCTAAGTGGGTAGTGTTTCCGCGTTGTGCGTGTTTCTGCTTGCATAATAGTAAAATAGTCTCTCCACCCTAAGCTTACCTGCTGGCACCCTAAATTGAACAAGGAAAAGGGCTTTGGCAAGCCAGAAGACATTTTGTATTATGGTTCGTGACATCACAGAATTTAATTGGTAAATTAGTGCATCACCTTACATCTAACTGAGCCTGTAGTAGTAATAGTACTTTGTTTTATTCAGTTATTACAACCATCAAAGTTTCCAACAATACATTAAAATATCAATAACAATACACAGACATAGATCGTATTATTGCCAAATACAACATTTCAGTCGAGTCTAAAGGCTGTGAGCACCCCAGCATAAGAGGAATATAACTAATTTCAAGTGCCACTTCCAATACAAACTGTGCAATAGTAATAAAAACTAGACGCTAAAAGATAAAACGTGGGTAAAACAGCTGTCCATATACAATGGTAGCAGAACTATATGGTGTCTACCCTCATGCTGGCCATACCCAGGTTTAAAGTGCCAAGTGCTTCAAAATCAATTAACATCTAGTACCACAATATTTTAGCACAGATGAAACAGATAGCAACATAAGTGGCAATATAAGGTATCAACACTCATCAGGGACATACCTAGGTTTAAAGCCACCCCTCTCAGCACTCAACTCCGGCCGTCTCCCAGACTGCTACCAAGCCGCCCCAGGACACACCCATGGACCCTTCACCTGCCACTCCTGCAAGTTCGACTGCATCAAGACCCACACCAAATCCACAAACCCCAAACAGAGCTCCGTAACTAACCACCTGAAGTGTATCCTGCTCAATACCCGCTCGGTTCACAAACACGCAACTGAACTTTGGAACCTACTAGACACCACGTCGCCGGACGTCGCCTTTCTTACAGAAACCTGGATGAACGCCTCATCAGCACCCAATATCGCCATAGCCATCCCAGACGGCTACAAGATCATCCGAAAGGACCGCATCAACCAAACAGGAGGAGGCATCGCCATCGTCCATAAGAACACCATCCGCATCTCGACCAGTTCAGATGATAGCCTCTCAGCCGCCGAACACCTTCACTTCCAGATCCACACCGACCCTAAGACCACACTCAGAGGCACCCTCATCTACAGGCCACCAGGACCCCGGACACAATTCAGCGAAGACATCACTGACTTCATCAGCCCACACGCCCTCCCCTCCGAGGACTACATTCTACTGGGAGACCTCAACTTCCACCTGGAAAAGAACAACGACAGCAACACCACCACCCTTCTGGACAACCTCGCCAATCTTGGACTCAAACAACTTGTAGACACCCCCACCCACTATGCCGGGCACACGCTCGACCCAATCTTCTCCTCCAGCAAGCACATCTCCTTCAAGCACGCCACAGAACTCAATTGGACAGACCACAGCTGCGTTCACTTCAACTACACAAAGACCACGACCCACAACAACCCACAACCAATTCCCCGCAGAAACTGGAACAAAATTACCACCGACCAGCTCTTCACATCGCTTCACCAAAACCCTCCTGCCAAATCATTGGACCCAAACCAAGCAGCCACCAACCTCACACAATGGATCACCCACAGCGCTGACGAATTAGCACCCCTGAAAAACCATCACATCAAACAAGGTAGCAAAAAAGCCCCCTGGTTCAATGATGACCTTAAGAAATCCAAGAAGATCTGTCGCACCCTCGAGAAAACCTGGCGAAAAAACCCAACCACTGACAACTTGACCTCCTTCAAGAACACCACCCGCAAACACCACCAACTGATCAGATCCACCAAGAAATCAGAATTCAAGAATCGACTCGACAACAACGTCCACAACGGCAAGGAACTATTCAACATCGTCAAAGAGTTTACCAACCCCACTGCCGGCACCAACGACATCACTCCCTCTCAAGACCTCTGCAACTCTTTAGCCTTGTTCTTCCACAACAAAATCGCTGACATACATAACAGCTTTGGCGACCAGTCCACCCCACCCACCCACGAACCAAAAACTCAACCAACAACCTTTGCGCCTGGAACCCAATCACCACTGAAGATACCATCCGCTTGATGAACTCCATCCACTCAGGATCGCCAACCGACCCATGTCCCCACCACATTTTCAACAAAGCAAACTCCATTATCGCACCCCATCTCCGAGATGTCATCAACTGCTCCCTCAACTCCGCTACCTTCCGGGAAAGCTGGAAACATGCCAAACTCAGCGCCCTCCTGAAGAAACCCACAGCAGACCCCACTGAACTTAAGAACTACCGCCCCATCTCGCTCCTCCCATTCCCTGCCAAAGTCATTGAGAAAACCGTCAACAGTCAGCTCGCCACCTTCCTCGAATCCAACGGCTCCCTCGACCCATCACAGTCCGGCTTCCGAGCCAAATACAGCACCGAGACCGCCCTCATCGCAGCAACTGATGACATTCGAACTCTTCTGGACAACGGAGAAACAGCTGCCCTCATCCTACTTGACCTCTCCGCAGCCTTCGACACAGTCTGTCATAGCACCATTATACAACGCCTCAGCAACGTCGGAATACAAGGAAATGCATTGAACTGGATCATCTCGTTCCTCGCCGGAAGAACCCAGAAAGTCCGCCTCCCTCCTTTCAAATCGGAAGCCACTGAAGTCATCTGCGGCGTTCCACAAGGATCTTCACTGAGTCCCACCCTCTTCAACGTATACATGAGCCCCCTCGCATCCATCGCGCGCCAACACAACCTCAACATTATCTCCTACGCAGACGACACCCAACTGATCCTCTCCCTCACCAAAGACCCAAACACCGCCAAAACCAACCGTCACGATGGGATGAAAGAAGTGGCCGAGTGGATGAAGAACAGCCGTTTAAAACTGAACTCGGACAAATCGGAAGTCCTCATCTTAGGATCATCCCCCCTCCGCTTGGGACGACTCATGGTGGCCACCGGCCCTGGGAATTGCACCCAAACCAACGGACCACGCACGTAACCTTGGCTTCATCCTGGACTCCTCCCTCTCCATGACCAGACAAGTCAACGCCGTCTCTTCATCATGCTTCAACATCCTACGTATGCTAAAAAAATCTTCCGTTGGATCCCCACCGAAACAAGAAAGACGGTCACCCATGCACTGGTTACAAGCCGACTGGACTACGGAAACACCCTTTACGCCGGAACCACAGCCAAACTACAGAAAAAACTCCAACGCATCCAGAACGCCTCGGCCAGACTCATCCTAGACATCCCCCGCCAAGCTCACATTTCCGGTCACCTGAAAGACCTCCACTGGCTCCCCGTCAACAAGAGAATAACGTTCCGTCTCCTCACCCACGCACACAAAGCCCTTTACGACCTAGGACCCGAATACCTCAACACGCGCCTAACCTTTTACACCCCACCCGCCAACTACGATCGTCCAATCAAGCCCTCGCCGCGATTCCTCGCATCCAAAGATCCACCATGGGGGGAAGATCCTTCACCTACTTAGCGGCCAAAACCTGGAATTCTCTCCCCACCCACCTCCGACTTACACAGAACCACCTCTCCTTCAGAAAACAACTAAAAACGTGGATATTTGATAAGTAACGTACCCCCCCTCCCCCAAGCGCCTTGAGACCCTCTGGGTGAGTAGTGCACTATACAAATTTCGACTTGACTTGACTTGACTAAAGTGCCTAGTGCTTCAAAATCAGTTGGCATCTGGTACCACATTAGTTTAACAAGAATCAAACAGATAGCACCATAAGCGGCATCAGTATAAATACCATAGAAAATATATAAGTCTAAACTACAATAAAAACGCCATACAATCAATACAAAAGAGGAAACAATTAATTATTACAAAAACAGAACTCATAATCATTACACTGGTTTAATTTTAAAAATTGCATTGCGTTTGTACGAAACTGCCTCTATAATTTCCTAACAGCTAAAAAAAGGTCTAAAGGAGAAATCGATCTTTAAGATCCTCAGGGCTATTTGACAACGTGTAACCCCCAGTTCATGACAAATAGGAATAATCCACCTCCTGCGGGGGAGGAATTCTCTGAGCAGAAGAATAGTAGATGTGATTCAGTTTCATCACCCTGATTACACATTGGACATGTCAATGTTAAATGTACTTTATTCCATTTATATGTAAACGATCTTATCAGCAGTGTCCCCAGCCGAAACCGTAAAAAAAGGCTTTTAGGGAAAGAGGGGGGTATAAAATCCAGGTATTCCTCAAAAATGGGTGAGATTTAGAATCAAGAAATGTATTGGTCAGTGGTCCTAGAGAACTTCTTCTTAGCAAATCTTCATTGATAAAATCCCAATAGGTGGTTTTAAGTAAGAGTAGGTCAATTTTCTTTAGTTTAGTGGGATCAGCCCAGAATCTATGGAGACCTAACTTTCCCATCCACGAAAACACATGTCTGCTCCATGGGAGTGATCTAGCACCTGATAGATTAAGAACTTCACTCAAAGAATCCCAATAATGTACACGCTCTGGTGTAGACCAGAGACAGACCCAACTGTGCCTATATATTTATATCATCCCTCCTCATCGCCCTCTAGTATGACGTCTTACTGTCCTACTGTGCCGCTTTCCACCATGGCACTACTCTCTGCTAGTCTCACGAGAACCATCATTCATCTGAAGGTGACATGCCTCCTTTTTTGGTTCCCTCCTCACTCAAGGACCGCAAGGTTCCTTGGGTGGGCTACAAATCCCAAGCATCAGAAACAGGAGGAGCGGAGTTGTTTTGATTAACAAAATGATGATGTTAATGAGTGAGGGGCAGAGTGCAAAAATAACCTACGGTGTCAATAAAACTATCTCCTGGTGGGATAAAAAAGAACTACCCTATCTCAGAGGGTCAACATGTATCTGCCCTTCAATGTCTTTCTCAAGTTCACGGCCGTTCATCAAGACCAGAGAAGACTGTCACTCTGCTTTTAGAAAATTAAAATTAAATACCAGCCATACATTGGAATTGGTGGGTTACCACTATCCTCAGTGTCCACTAATGACACTGGAGTGTTTGTTATGATGAAGATTTGTTTGTAAGATTTGCTGACCTAATAGATAGCAAAATCAAATCCATCGTTAAACCGTTACTCTCTAAAATCGATAAATTACAATCTGAAGTCAAAAAGCTGGGAGGGCAGTTGAACAAACTAACAGAGGGAGTTGTTAATATTACGACGTTGGTAGCAAACCTGGATGAAAATAGCAGAGGAAATGATGATCAGGAGAGGCAGAATACGGATGACGTAACAAATAACCTACCATCTCAGCCACCTGATCCAAAACCTGTTGGTCCCAATACTAATAGAGGGGATGGTCCGCTAACGGTTGAGATACCCCCTGTACATGCTCAGTTAACGGACCCTCTTCAATTTATAGTCGAAGCGTCCCCTGTCGTTTTGGTATTGGCGAACGTTCCACCCTTAGAAGCCGGCACTGAAGAATCCCCTTCCTCTTTGTCTAACAAAGCCTTACAGTGGCTCACTACTAACATCAGGTTAGCTCCAGGGGGGGGTCAATTGCTGGCTCAAGAGATCAAAACTGTTAAAAGGGTGTCATGGCTAGGTAATCGCCCTAAAAAATTTAAGGGGGATTGCGTGGCAGTAAGTTTTTTGCATCCAGGCGTGTTGCCTAACATTCTTATTAACCTACTCCCACCCCAACGTAGGCAGGGTTCTGTTGTACCATTAACATTGAAGTTCTTTTATGGGGAACAGCAGAATGTCACCTACCCTAAAACACCAGCCTTCGGGTGGGATATTAATTCTGACCCAAACTATAGAAGGGGCTGGGAACAACAGCGGAATACTGTAAACCAATCCGCCCCCAGAGTATGTCAGAATCCTTTTGCCCAACCCCTGTTATTGTCTAATCGATTTGCACCCTTATCCTTTCTGGATCATAATGACTGACTCTTGTTAGATCACTCTAGCCAGATAGAGAATAGTGTGTCAGATCATTCTAGCCAGATAGAGAATAGTGTGTCAGCCTTCAGTATACTTACTTGGAATATAGCTGGCATAAAGTCCAAAGTAGGTAATGCACCTTGGTTGGCATTTATATCTAGGTTTGACATCATTGCTTTGCAGGAAACCTGGGACACAAATTCTTGTTTTTCTCCTGATGGTTACAGCTATTTTTGTATCCCTGCAGTGACTAGCACGGCAGGAAGAGCGAGGGGAGGACTGTTAAGCCTCTTCAAATTAGATATCAAAGGTAGCCTTAAGAAAAGGGACTCAGGATCTGAGCAATGTCTTATTGTTGAATTGTCTCGCGTGGAATCTCCTAATATTTTGTTTATTAATTTTTATAACTCCAATGCTGCCGACTGTACAACATATAGCCTTGGTAGATTGGACCATTTTCTGTCAGTCTATAGTGAGGATGTTACAGCATTTGAAATCATTTTTTGGGGGGATTTTAATATACACCCCTGCTCACTCATGTGTGTTTGCGATGACTCAGAATCCCCTCCATATGGCGTATTGGTCCATCTTGAACATAACAGACAGGGGGGCTGTTTAGAAAACTTTCTCGCTAGATGGAACCTTTATGAATCAAGCTGTGGGGAGGGGGGGAATAGGGCCCCTACCTTTAAGGGCTCAGACAATGACTCTGTTATTGATTATATTTTTATTTCTGCATGCTTTTTATCTAAGGTTTTAATGTATAGAACTGTGATTTCTATTTTTAGCGACCATAACCCAGTCTCCTTGGACCTCGTAGTGTCTGATCTTTTGGGGCGCAACCATGGTTCTTGCTATGGGATAAAAAAGCTTAAAGTTAAGGATCAGGGAAGGAAATTGAAATGGGATAGTATAATCCCAGAACCCTTCATTCAAGAAATTCTTTTAGAAGCTGAGGAGGAGGTAGGAGTGTGTCTATCTAGCGACTCTAACGATGGGGAAGTGATCTTTGCATTTAGTAGCATATGTAATAAGATAAATGGCAGGCTTTCTGTGACTAGCAATCCCAAGCCGAAACCTCCTAAAAGATGGTTTGACCATAGTTGCTCGAAAGCACATTCTGCATTGCTTAAAGCATTGAAAACTATTCCAAAAGATTGCGACCTCATTAGCAACAGTAGAGCACTTTATAAAAAGGCCATTGCATTAAGGAAAAAACAGCTTAAAGATGAAGCTTGGACTCAACTCACTGACCAAGCCATTTTAAAAAATAGTGGAGAATTCTGGAGGATTGTCAACCAACCTTTATTCACAGGGGAGGATAACTCCCCCTTAGAAACCAATATTCCTGATGAGGGTTGGATTAAGCATTTTAGAGACATCTATTCAGCTCATAATATCGCTGTTACTAGGGAACAGGAAGATAATACTATTTCACTAGGGAACTATTTGCACTTCGAAGTCTGTGAAGTATTATCTGCAATAGAACGTACCTTAAAGAAAAAGGCACCAGGACCAGATGGCGTTCCTGCTGATGCCTTTAAATGCTTCCCTAACTTCTGGTCAAGATTGCTCTGCAGGGTCTTTAATGCCTTAAACCGTGATAATATTCCCAAGTCATGGAAAACATCAATAATTATTCCTGTTTTTAAAAAAGGAAACAGGCAGGATCCTGCATGTTACAGACCGATTTCGCTGATTGATTCTTCAGTTAAAATTCTTGGGAGAGTCATATTGGTGAAATTGAATGAATGGGCTACTGAGAATGACATCTTGAGCAACGTGCAATATGGGTTCAGATCTAAAAGAAGTACCCTGGATCAGTGTCTTAATCTTCACCTTTTGATCGAGAAATACACCAGGGCTATGGACGGGTCCATGTACCTTGGGTTCATGGACCTTTCCTCGGCGTTCGATATGGTCAACAGATCCAAGCTCTGGTTGAAGTTACTCGATATGGGTCTGGATAGATCCATAGTTAATTTACTAGCTGATTTACACACTGGCCTTACTGCTAAAGTTAGAGTCACAATGAACGGAAGGTGTACAGACGTCTTTGCGTCTGAAAAAGGAGTAAGACAGGGATGTATCCTGGCACCACTGTTATTTTCGCTTTACGTGAACTCGCTGGAGCCAGCCCTTAGGGGCGTCACTAACGACATCCCACGAGCAGGAGAGCAGGGGATACCAGTCCTCCTTTATGCGGATGACGCCGTTCTTCTTGCTCGTACTGGGGTGGGGCTTCAACGACTCCTGGATGCCTTTGAATCTTTTATGGCCTCACTTGACCTGAAAATAAACGCAAAAAAATCACAGGTTATGCTTATGGGGAGGGCCTCCAGGAGACCCTTCCATAAAATTTTCCTTTGTGGGCAGGAAAAGCTAGTACGTGTTTCCTCCTTTCCCTACCTGGGTCTCACCTTTGATGTCAATGGTAGCTGGGGCCCTCAAGTTATAAATAGAGCATCAATGTTGGCTAGGACATCTGCTGCCCTCCAAGGGTTTTCTAAAAAACTGGGGGGTAGGCCATTTGCAGCTATCAGCAAAATATATAAAGCTAAATGCATTTCAGTTGCATCATATGGTGGCTCAGTGTGGGGGTATAGGGGTACGGAACCCATACAGACAATGGAAAATAAATTTTTCCGATCTGTTTTGGGCGTCCCCCAGTCAACCCCGACCTATTCAGTTCACATGGAATTGGGGGAAGGCTACATTTCAGATCTCATCAGAACAGCTCCTTTAGTTGCCTGGATGAGGTTGTGGCTGAACCCAGAAATTCCTCTTAATCATACCATACTGAGGGACTGTATGAAACTAGATAACGCACATAGGATTAGGTGGTTGATGTACATCAAGGAAAACTTTTTGAAGCTAGGGAGGCCTGAATTTTATACTGCCACTGATTCTCTAACGCTAAAAGATATAGTTTACATTAAAACTGGAATGAAGGAGCTCCTATCCTTGGAGAGGGAAGAAATTGAGTTGAGGAAACCCTGTGTCAGGGCCAGTATATTGTTGGCTATACCCAATGGTCCTGACAATTATCTTAATGTGGTGACCCATCCTTACCACAGGTTTATCTTAACTCGTTTTCGATTTAATTTGATTCATTTTAGCTTGGGGTTTTATCCTGTTTGGAGCAGCCCTGAAAAGGCACCACCATGTTCTTGTGATCATTTTTCCGAGCAAAGTACCATGCATTTTATAATGTTTTGTAGCCACTATAATGAAGCTCGGAAAATGTTTCTTGTACCTATACTCAAGGAGGCAGGATTTATTTTGGTTAGACCTGCTCTTATTTACTTACAAATGCTACAAACTCCCAGGATCATGTTTTATGTGGCTAGTTTCCTGGTGAGAGCTATTAGAAGCAGGAATATTAGACTTAAAAATGTGCCTACTTGCCCTTGTAGTACAGATTAACATTTTAGCTAGTATGTTGACCTTTTGGGTCAGCATTCTTAGAACCGATGTAACATGGTTAGTAGTTGCCTGTTTTAACTATTTTTCATGGGACACCCTTAGCATATTTTTTAATATTTCTTAGTATTTTTGCACTTTTGCACTTTTGCACCATGCACTTTCTACCAGCGAGGCTGATCTTAATATGTAATATTGTGTATGTTGGTCTCATTAATTCGTTGCTGGTTCTTTTTAAACTTGTCATTTTTAAACTGCTTCTTAAATGTTTTTAATGTATGTGTTATTGTTTTATACATTTGTCATTGTCTTTGTATGATATTAAGTTATCGCAATAAAGTATTTGACTGACTGACACTGGAGTGTATGTACATATTCCACTCTCAAGCATCAGTCCCCATCAATGCAACAGAGCTGCAGTGCTCTTGAAAGGCAATTAAGGAATGTGGCTGAGATAAATGCACCATAACAAAGTAAGAGAGTTACAGTGGGGGCTAGACCCCTGCTCTCTACTACCTGCTTGTTATAAGTATCTGAGGAGGACAAGCAGATATTTCATTTTATCCCTCGCTTGTGTATATAGTGTGTGAATACAGGGGTTCCTGAGCCCTTTCTTCATGGGGCCCATATGACCTAGAAGCAGTGTAAGAGATCGTGAGATGGCCTCACAATATATAGTATGTTAATATATCTTACACGAGTACCGTGTTACTTACACCTGGCATGCAAATGCTGCAACCTGTTGTTTGTTGTTACTCACAAGATTCTCTACCTGAGCAATACTAGCTAGATGTATATAGATCAATTAACTATAGAGTACACTTCAATTCAATAACAGTAGATATCAATACAAATATTTTTCAATAAATCTTCTTTTATTTCTTCATTTTCTTTCAGCCACTCAGTACCAGTATTTTCATAATATATTGTTTGTTCTCTTTTGCCAACAAGTGTTTCGTCCAACTTTACAGCAAATGGACTTCGTCAGGGCTAAAAACAAGTAGAACATACATTTAATTACTAATATAAGCATAAAAAATCACTTTATATTATGAAACAAATTTTACATGTCCTAAATGGTGTTGTCGGACATTTATAACTAGTGACAGAATTTAAACTTTAAGCACATAGTACTCCCCATTCAGAAATTGTACCATCATCTAGATACATCTTGTCTACTAGTTCAGATTAAATCAACAGTAGAGCTAGTACAAGTAGGGGAATACAATATTTCTAATTTCCAAAGGAAGATCTCTAGATTTCGACCATGAAATGCTCAGCTGATTATTAAAACCAAGTACACAAAATTTTATGCCAGAGAAAATTACAAACATATCTAAGAAGGGTCACTGCCACGTTATTAGGCATCTGTATGTGTAATACTCAACATGATGCTAGACTTACCAATTAATATCAATGGTCTGTAGATTGGCGAAACCAAAAGGTGATTACGTTACTTTAAATCCTAGAAAGATATATAATTATATGTTTAGTCCCTCTATTTATTATTTCTTTGAAGAAGATTTATTGGTTAACAACTCCTATTTCATTTAAAATGCCAGACTGGTCATAGTGGGCCAAATCAGAAAATCAATATTTTAACTAAGAATAGGAATAACTAACTCCATTAATACTTTATTTAGGAGAAGCCCATATGACTTATTATTAAAAGGGAATTTACAAGAATATTTTATTACCTAATCCTTCAAACAAATGGTCCTTCCAACATCTGATGACTCGAAAGCGTAGTACGGGTGTCGAACTATTTATCGTATCCTATGTTGGCAAGTAAAGAAAAAATCTTAAAGAGGTCGTTTTGTATAATTAATGTGAACAAATATTATACTAAGGAAACCGAGGTGGGTAATGTGGCAATAGTTGATACAGAAAATAGCCTTAAATCTAATTGTATTCCTCGTTTTTAAACATGACCACCTCCATTAATGTTTCCTATACTCTAGATCGAATCTAACGTTTTTAGGGTAAATATATAGAGCGACAAGTAGAATATAGTATTCTTACTTAATCCTACACGGAGGACCAAAGGTTAAAGGATACATCCATTCACATACAATAAAAAACTTCTATCTATAACGAAGGCGAAAAAATATATAAAGAAGAGAGTACCTCCGCTATGATTAATAATACACCGTAGCGGGTACGTCCATTCACAGGATAAAAAGTTGAGACTTCAAAGGTAAATCTACAGGACAAGAAAGTAGAAAAGTATAAAGGAACTATTCCTACATTTTACAAAGCTTTAAGTTAGCAGTATATCAGTATGATCTCACCTGATCGAATATATATAATCTCGGCAATTGGGAGTCTTTTCGGTAACGGCGTCTAGCATCGTCGCCATCTTGGTGCAGGCTATTTATACCATTACTTACTTCAACAGCGAGATCGGACTAGCCTCGCATCAGCACTGATTCTTGTTACGTTTACCCGTGATTAATGATTAAAAGGTGAATAGGCAATAGAGTCTTTTATTTTTTATTTTTTATATATATTGTCCGAATATTCATTACGAATATATTGAGCATCTACATATATTATAATCACATCCATCATTCATTGCCCACTCGCACCCTTATTAGAGTTACCTATTACTATGCTGAAGATAAACAAAATTGTAAGCACCATCTTAACACTATGTCTAAGGCTAGTAGATATGGATATACAGTCAATATAATCGAGGCAATACGATTTCCTAAGGCTTATTACCCACTAAACATGTTTATATTAAAATTACGAATACATTTTATTAATTAAAAGGAATTTATATTAGAAATAGGAATAATCGTATAGTTAGTTAATTAGTGTTTATAGTTTCTTGTAAAGCTCGTGATTATATATTCTAAGAATCAAATCCTAATTGATATAATAGGGATACCCCATCATATGGTCCTGTTGATTTCACCAAAATTCAGAATAGCCTAGTGGATTATAAGATTCAAATCTATTGGGCAATGCCTCTAGTAATTACTAGTTACATTCTAATATTATATACCTACTATTCAAAGTCTCCATATATACATATATCAAGTTAATAACAGACATACCAACATAACTGGATCCTTATTGATTACTATATTCTCTAGAAATCTATATAGCATCCTCTCTCCAAAAAAGAAAATTATATAAATACCGATAGAATATCATGACAGATGTCTATACTGCAGATGAATTAAATTAAACACATGTCTCCATATTGCATCAGTTTCATCATTTTATATATATTTTCATTTATCATCCAAGAAAGAATTGCATATTTATCCAAGAAAGAACTGCATTTCATCATCGATATTTATCCCCTGTTCTACCGCCCGTAATCTAATGATCCAACGCACTTCTGCTTGTCTCACTTTAAGTTCTCTATTACCCCCTCTAACACTAGGTGGAATGCTCTCTAATCCATGGAAAGAGAAACTTTTGTTTGGGCAGTTTGCAGCATGTACTCCTATAGGATATCTCTGATCCATATTTTTAAAAGCTCGATAATGTTCTGCAATCCGTTCTCTCATACTTCTAATTGTGCTTCCTACATAATTTTTTTTGCACTTACACACTATAATATAAACAACATATTTAGTTGTACAATCAATATGCTGTCTTATATTATATGTTATTGATCCTTTATACGCAAAGTCTTTTTTCTCCTTAATTGCCATTCTACACATACTGCAGTTATAGCATTTAAATGAACCAATATTGTGTGTATGTAGCCAGGTCTGTTTCGTTCTATTATCTCTCAGATAACTCGGGCTGACAATATTCCCCAATGTTTTGCCTTTCCTATAAGCTATACTTGGACTTATCGAAATAAATCTCTGTAGTTGCACATTAGACGTTAGTAAATGCCAGTGTCGTTTGAGGATGCCATATATCTTGTGTGACCAGGGATGGTATCCCGTTATTAGTTTCACAGGTAAAACTTAATCAGAGTCCTTATTTCGTGATTTCAATGTGTCTAACCTTTTTAACTTCTTGACTCGATTTTTAGCTTTTATTAGGACTTTCTGATCATAACCCCTAGACAGAAATCTCTCTTCCATGTCTGTTATGGCATATGCAAAGTCTGTCTCATTAGAACAGTTTCTCCGTGCTCTATAAAACTCACCATAAGGAATGGCATTTATTTGAGTTTTAGGGTGGGCGCTCTCAGCATGCAACAGAGAATTACATGAGGTTTCCTTTCTGTGCATTTTACTTTTCAATTTGTCACCTTCTACAAATAGCTCCACATCTAGGAAAACTAAAGATGTTGCACTGTAATTCATAGTAAATGTGATGTTATGTGTATTGTTATTCAGAAAATCAAAACATCTTCTTAATTTTTCTACTCCTCCTGTCCAAATCAAGAGACAATCATCAATGTATCGTCCATAATACTTTATGTATTCCTGCCATTCTGCCCCAGGTCGGCCCCAGATGTGCACCGCCTCGAACCGTCACATGAAAAGACAGGCAAAAGACGGTGCAAATCTGGAGCCCATTGCCGAACCACATATTTGTTGGTACCAATCAGTTTTAAACATGAAGACGTTGTGTTCTAGAATAATTCTGGCCATATCTACCAGCATGTTAGAGTGATCCAGTAATTCTACTGGTCTCTTATATAGATAATACCGCAAGGCCTCTAATCCCAATTCATGAGGAATATTGGTATATAGGGCGACAACGTCTATCGTGACCATAATCATATTTTCTTCCCAAGACATATCTTCAATGATATTAAGAATATGTTTAGTGTCTTGTATTGTGGAGGGCAAATTAGCTACATACGGTTGAAGGTATTTATCTACAAACTCAGAAATGTTCTCGGTCGGTCCTCCCACCCCCGACACAATTGGTCTTCCTGGTGGTCTAGTGGCATTTTTATGAATTTTAGGTAGACTGTATAGACATGGAAAATTAGGTCTATCCACTGTTAGGTATTTGTACTCATCCTCATTTAACAACCCTGCAGAGTTCCAGATTTTAATTTGGTCATTGATCACTTTAGTGATTCTGAATATCGGGTTATTAGAAAGTTTCACATAAAAATTCTCATTTCCCAATTGTGCTAGTATTTCATTTTCATAGTATTCTTTATCCAAGATCACTATGTTTCCCCCTTTGTCTGCTCTTTTGATTACTATTTCATTATTAGATGTTAATAACTTTAAAGCATTGCGTTTACTGCTGGTCAAATTATCCTTGTGTTTCATAGTTCTATGATCATTAATCTTTCCTTCAATTTTATCCAAATCATTCTTAACCACCCATAATGCATCTATGCTGTTACCACTACCTAATTGTGGCGTCCATTTCGATTTAGATTTAAGACCACTATCCAATGTTTCATTAGTATTATATTCTAGATCTTGCAAAACTTTATGCATTGTGATAGGGTCTTCTTCATTCTCAGTAATGGATAACAACATAGCGGTGTCTCTAATTTCTTGTATACAAAGATCACCAACAACAATATCGGGTGCTTGTTTTTTATTTGAACCTTCATCAAAGGCAAAAAAATGTTTAAGTTTAAGATTACGTACAAATCTGTATAAATCTATCTTAACATTTGTCAAATCACATGGTGCAGTTGGACAAACACTCATGCCCTTACTTAATAATACGTCATTTCATCTGTAAGAGGGAAACTTGATAAATTTACTATCTGGATCTCATTAGTGTCATTATTTACTGTTTTGTTTTGTTCCATGAGCGAGTATTCACTCTGTCTCTGGGGCCTGGATTTCCCTTTTCCTCTACATCCTCTCTTTGTCTTCCTCTTTGTACATTGCTCTCTTTGTTCCCTATTCGGATTCTCTGGACTTCGCGTAAAAAATTACTCCCTGTTGATGTATTTGCTGGTGTTTCTACACTAGTCTCATCTGTTACTAAAGAGGTATTACTGGAGGAAGCTGAGCTAATGCCACTCACTAGCGAGGTTTTACTAATGCTATGTTGCAAGTCGTTCTTAACCAATATATCAAATTTTTTAGCAAAAGTGAAAACCCTCCCGTTACGGTAATCGTTTTTATCTCTCTTAGGTTTCCTTGCTTTTTTATCCTTTATCTCATCCTCATATTTAGATAATATCCCTTCTAGGATGGCATAGTTTTTCTTCGTAGCTTCTGTAAGTTTTAAATCATCTATTTCTTTTTCTAACAGGTCTACCTGGTCTGCTGCTTCAATTGCTTTTCTTTCACAGTTTTCAATCAATATATTCATTAATCTCATGGAATTCCCTGTGAGTTCCTTTTCCCAAATCTGAAGTAGATCTTCCTCTAGGTCATCGTAAGTAGGAAATATATTAGAACGGAGACCCCTAGGTATTCTTTCTAGTCTTATATATTCTTTAAGGGTAACTCCGTCCCACCATTTAGTGATCTCAGTTTTCTTTAGACGGTCTAACTTTTCGAATTTCTTTTTAAGTCCCTCATTCACCTTAGATGTACTATGAGTGACTGCTTTATTCACAGATATTTGTTGTTAGTTCTTTGCTCATCTACCCTTAAGGGTCAGTCTAGGTTGAATCACATAGTACAAATGGATTTGAGAGGGTCGACAAAGGTCAGGGCTACACTGATAGTGGCATGCAAAGAGGCATATGCCACACAGGGATCCTGTGTTTCCATCCTGAATAATGCCACAGACTCACTTGAGCCATCAAGCAGAAACTTGTTGAAAGTGTGAGTGGTGATGGGTCACTAGTTTCCCTTTTCCCCACACTGGTTTTTAATACCATGGGTATTCCATTTAAATATAAAGGTCAGTCTGATATATCACATTGGTCTTTTTATTTTTCTATGTCACGGGTCCATTCCTAGTTAGAAGTGCCTCCTTGACCTTGTTGCAGGGATTCTTCTCAAACACAGAATTATGCGTAGGATTATAGGACTGAGGCATCCCACCACCCTAGCACTCATAAACCCAGGACCGACTAGCTATAGTGTTTCACTTGCCCTCCTACTCACACCCGAAGACACAAGTGATGAGGCACCCCAGAACACAACACTCCTGGCTCTCTCAGGAATTGAGGTTGCAAGACACCCCCTTTCTCTCCCACTCTTGTATTTGAGTACAACAAGATCTGATAGAAACATGAACAAGTTTAAAATATTTATTTTAACTAACGTGCTCTATCATGCAGTATACGTGCCACAATCAGCAGAAAAATGCATAACACAAATAGGGTCAGCATAGCAATCAGTCCATAAATCATAAAAGGTGCTGTCATTATATACAACAGGGTAGCCTAACCTCCCTCCCCTTGTATAAAAGCAAGATTATTATATATTTGAAGATCTCTGGGTGTCATCTGCAGACCCCGTACCTCCGTCTATTGATGGTAAATCTACATCAGAGATGCTGTCATGCTCTTCTCTCTAGAGAGGTCCCTCTCAAAGTGTTACCTACCCATCTGTGTATTCGAATATGACCAAAGTATGTAGTCTCAAACAACAGCTGCATTTGCAGGTTTTGTCTAGGTGATAGGGCCTGACCAGAACAGAATAACAAGGGGCATTGTTGTTCGACCTTGCACACAATGTTCAGACTAAATCCCAGGAACATGCGATGCATGAAAAATAACTTTATGTTCTTGTGTGAAAGCTGTAAGAGAGGCTTTTGAAAAATAAGCTTGTGTAGTAACGTGTGCAAAGTAGCTGACAGTCTGCAGCGTGCTAATGCTAAGTTAGGAAAGACGACAATGTCCCCTCGGTCCATGTGACAACCTCCAGGTGTAGGTCTGCTCTTCATCAAACTGAGTTTTTGGAGAGTTTGGGGAGCCCTATGATGAAGCTTGACACCTGGTGGTGTGTGAGGACACCCTGTCACATGTTTGTGTATATCCAGAGATAGGCTGTTGTTAGTTGCATCATTGATTTGAACTAGTTTCTCTGGTGGCTTCGTTGTGTTTAAAAAAGCAGTTGGTAAGCACCTTTGATATTTGTGCCTCCGTGGTTAGTTCTGCGTCAATGAGAATACCAAGGATGCAGTTGGCTTTTGATGTTCAAAGTGAGACGTTCGTGATTTAAATACAAACCACTGCATTCCGTTTATCGTTTTTAGTCCTGGGCACTGGAATCCGTTTATCATGTTTAATCCTGGGCACTGGATTAGATTTATCATGTTTAATCCCGGCAATGAAGATCTCAGTCTTCGAAGGATTAAGCTCCAGGGAGTTAGATTACTACTGCCACCGAATGATGGCTAAATCATTTGTAAGATCAGTCTTCTGTTACAGAGGTAATGCCTTAGGAAACTTAGCAGAGGTAAGTCTGAAGATCAGCTTGGTTTCATTGTCATCCATATGGTATTGAATGTCAGCCGAATGTAACAAATGTACCAGAAGCCACATTTTAAAAGCTAAATAATAGTATAAAGAAAACAGAATCCCGAGGAACACCACCACTAAGATTTCTAGACTCAGATTCAAAAGGGGTACGGATAGTAGTTTCATCTCCCGTGGTCAGTAAAGTCTTTACCCACTTGAGTATAATGTCTCTAGATTTTATTTCTTTAAGCATGGGTTATAGGCAAAGTATGCCTCTAAGCATAAAAAATACCGAAAGACACATAAAGTGGAACCACAAACCCACCATCAGCCCACCATTGGGGTAAAAATCCAGCCTAGTAATATATCTTATTTGCGCTGGTATGCAGAGTTGTTATTTTTGAGCCATCCCAACTATAAGACTATACAACCACCTATAAAATAAAATGCAACCAAATTAAGTACACCCTCCAACAAGAATAATTAATACACCAAAAGCACCTTCCATACAACCAAAAACAAAAAGATCTGTGGATGGAGAAAAGGACATCAGATGGTCCCAGTGATCTGATGGTGATCCTGGGCTGTGGCACAAGTAACCTGGGCATGTAGTGACTGCTTGAACAAAGAAGCAAAAGTGCCTCGGTTCTTGATTTTTAAACCATAAGTTGCAAACATCACACCACGATATGCCCATTTATAAAAATGAACCCAGCAGAATTGTGCTAAATACAATGCAGGGAAAAGGTTCCACAGTAGAACTAGAAATCCATCTTCCCCACAGCCTCAGTGATTTTAAACCCACTACTCCACATGCCAGGAAGCACATTTTGCATTTTTGAAGGGCATAAGTAGCTGCAACCTTCCTATGAAGCTTTGGCTAGGATATGATTTCTACTGAAGGGCATTAGAGATGCCTGTTCAACTCCATCCCTGTGTTTACTCCTAGCACTCCTGCTTGAGGGAAACACCATGCATTTATCATTCTCTAGTGCCTCCCACCGTACCTTCACAATTCATATCTCATGGTCCATCTCTTCTTCCTGGGTCCAACCATCATCACTGTAACGCTTATTACTAGCTGCCGGTATTAGGTAACTAGACGCTTTTCATTTAGACTCCAATGGCACAATGCAAACTGAAGTTGATGTGTTCTGCTGGCATTGAAGCAGCAACGTTCTGTGGTCGTCAGTCAATCTTGTCCGCTTGTTGTTGCAGCATATGCCGTGCATGGAAAAGAGATGCCTAGCCAGTGTAATGTATCCGAACGAAATGATGTGCAGACCCCCAAATGGACCTCGTCCAAGAGAAGAACTCCTCTCCCTTGCACAGCAATTCATTGGCCAATACTACAGCTCCAGCAAGCGGTAAGTGTGTGCAAGAGAGGGTTTGTGAACAGTTGTTAGAGGTTAGAGATGCTGTATCTGGAAGGGCTGAGCCCCAATGAGTGTGAAACCAGTCTTGGGTTGCTTGTGTTCCAGTTAAGAGAGGACTTGGCTTGGCAGATCAGGCTGGACTGTTTCTATTGAAGCAGGGTCAAGATGGATTTGTGTGTGGCTGTGTCCAAACTGAGGTTGCATGGTGGGATAAGAACAATGGGCTTGAATGTTACCCTGAGTGCCAGTGGTTAGACTTATGGCAATCATTCATCCCAGCACCATTTGTGTGCTTGAGTTACTGTCATAAGTGGCACAGCTATGGCCAGATCATGGGTCTTGTGCTCACTGTGCAAAACTGGACCCAAACTGCACCTGACTGATGAGCCCCAATGAGGGCAAAACTGGTCGTGGGTTGCTTTTGTACTGGTTCTGGGAGGACCTGGATTTGCAGTTGGGGCTGGACTGTTCCTGTTGGAGCAGGGTCAAGACTGATTTGAGTTTTGCTGGATCCAAAATGGGGTATCATGTGGGCAAAAGAACAATGGGTTGGAATGCTACCCCAAGCGATTGCCAGTAGTTAGACTTATAGCAATCATTACTCCCATCTCCGTTTGTGTATTCGATTGTTAAATGTCCAACATTGTTTTAAGGTTCAAGCATAGCCATCACATTTGTAACCAATGTGTTGGTCATCTTGGAATGGTAAGACAATGATAACTTATGGACAACAGCCTTCCACAATAATCCCCTGGTTTAGAGGAAATGGCCATGTGCAATGTGGCGCACTGCAGATGAAATGAACGGCAGGCAAGCAATCAGTTAGCAATGCCTGGAGAGCTGTACAGTCCTCTTAGGAAATTTTAGAGTATAAAGGGGGTAGCAACAAAACGAAAGTGAAACAATAAAAAAGAAAGTTCCAACCAAAATGACTGGCCAACCAGCCCTGATGCTGAAGCACACTCATTTTCAGGTGGATGTACATGTGATCTGAAAATGCCTAATTAGCAGATCAAAAGAGACAAGGACTATTGCTGACTGAACCGATACCCCATGCAATTTGCTTTTATGTATGGAAGCGTAGTTTAAATTACATTTAGACTGACCAGTGACAGACAGAACAGAGTGGGCCCAAATACCCTCCTTGTATCTATAAGGATATATATATATATATATATATATATATGAAGGGGATGGCAAGGTAAGTGCTTTATTTTGGCAGCATGCCAAATGGCTTCAGGGCTGGGGAGAAAAAGTCACTGTTGGATACAGGACCAAAGTTCGTCTAAAATAATTCCAACGCGTTTCGAAGGCAAAATCCTTCTTCTTCAGGGAAAGACGAGTACTGCGGAGATATGCTCACAAGTCCATTTATACATGACACGCCCTGTTGGGGGCTAGGCATATGCCGGAGTGTCTTCTGGTACTTGAAGTACAGCAGTGAATCTGCATGCTGTTTTCTCCCTTTGGTGCCCCAAGCTGCCGACTCCAAGCACTCACAGGGTCCCCCTCTTTCGCCAACCATGTTGCATCCAAACATCAGGAGTGAGTCGCGGAATATTCACGTTGTCTCAACAGCCTGGATGGCTGCCGGTTCAAGGCTCCGTTGCAGGACACTACAATGGCGGTGCTAGGCGTATGCAGTACGACTGCCAGGCTCCAAGGTCCACCAAAACGCCCATGCACTCTTCCAGGCGGGTGCAGTGTAAACGGCGGTGGGTCCGTTAAAATGTGTGCGCTCCCTCGTTCAAAGAACGAACCACACTCACAAAGGGGATGGCAAGGTAAGTGCTTTATTTTGGCAGCATGCCAAATGGCTTCAGGGCTGGGGAGAAAAAGTCACTGTTGGATACAGGACCAAAGTTCGTCTAAAATAATTCTGACGCGTTTCGAAGGCAAAATCCTTCTTCTTCAGGGAAAGACGAGTACTGCGGAGATATGCTCACAAGTCCATTTATACATGACACGCCCTGTTGGGGGCTAGGCATATGCCGGAGTGTCTTCTGGTACTTGAAGTACAGCAGTGAATCTGCATGCTGTTTTCTCCCTTTGGTGCCCCAAGCTGCCGACTCCAAGCACTCACAGGGTCCCCCTCTTTCGCCAACCATGTTGCATCCAAACATCAGGAGTGAGTCGCGGAATATTCACGTTGTCTCAACAGCCTGGATGGCTGCCGGTTCAAGGCTCCGTTGCAGAACACTACAATGGCGGTGCTAGGCGTATGCAGTACGACTGCCAGGCTCCAAGGTCCACCAAAACGCCCATGCACTCTTCCAGGCGGGTGCAGTGTAAACGGCGGTGGGTCCGTTGTATACATATATATATATATATATATATATATATATATATATATATTATATATATATATATATATATATATATAAAATATATATATATACCACCACACGAGGCCCCTCCAGATACTGTGGCAGAACTGTTCATTGCCCGTATGATGGATTACGTGTGGCATCCTCATGGTCTGTACCATGCCACCCCAATGGACAAACACTGTGTCTCCTCGTTCTTCAGCCTATCCCCAGCTCCACTGCATTCTTTCAGGCTACCACTGTTCGCCCACCATGTCCTCCTGTAATCTGGTGAGGACTGTCCAGCAAAGTGCACTCTGTTACCAGTGTCAATGGCTGGTATCCCTGCCATTCAGCTGTTCGTCGTGTTGGAATTCCCCTCAACACAGTGCCTCAAATGGAAATTGTAAGTGGAAAGACTTAATCGTATAGGTTCACCTGGCAGTAGCTGGGCATGTGTAAGCTCTTGCACACCCTCATAGAGGCAGGGCCTCCTCACACGATGGTTGCAGCCGTCAATGCCTACTTTGAACCTCTGGTGAATCCTGACTACAAGAGGTTCATCTTTCAATAGGACCGCCTTGAAGCAAAAAATCACTCAACGCATTCCATTCAAGACTCAACTAATTTTTCTGCCACTTCAGCCTTCACAAACACACCGGAAGACATGTGTGCACACATTTTCTAGGGGTGTGTCTCCTCCCTACTGTAAGAGCACGTCCTCCAAGTTCCAGGCTTGCCACTTAACAATATCCTCACCCTGGGCCATTGCAAAGAGCTATCAAGGGCCGTAGCATTCCCTATGGAGGTGGTGCTAGATAAACTGATTAAGTCAGAGACTATTAATCAGGTCACAACAGCCAAGTCGCCCACAAAGGGGAAGCCCATAACACCACTGCGAGGCCTTGCAGGTACTGTTGTGGCCCCCAGTGAAGTGCCTGCCATTTGGCAAAGCATGTGTCCAGCAAGAAGCTGAACCATTTTTAAAAAGTGTGTCACTCCCGTAGGCACTCTGAGATAGTGCCAGAGAAAACAGTGAATATCCTTGCTGGCCTCCTGGTAAAGGTAGACCAAGACAACCTGATGGGCATGGGCAATGAAGACTTGAATGAAGTAGTCAACATCATACAGACACTAGGATATGCATACGCCTGACCGCATCCCAACCTAAGTGGCAATTCCTAGTAGGGACAGACCGACTAGTGGTCATTATCGACACCAGGGCCTCCATCAACATAATTACAAGAGACAACTACGAGAGCATGAAGACCACTATGCGACCCAAGCTGATTCATGACCCACATCACTTATGATGATCAGACAACTGACATTACCATATATGTCACCCTGGAAGGCACCAGGATGCTCTTGAGATCCTGAATCGCTGAAGACCTCAAGCGTGTGCAACTCGCACTATGGATGTGCACTAACTAGTTGAATCACCTCTTAGTGGACTTTCAAGACATATTTGAAGGCATAGGGTGCCTCAGGAACAGAACGGGGCTCTCCACCTAGACCAATTAGTCCAACCTGTCGCTCTGAGATATTGTCTTGTAGCTTTTAGCTAAAGTTGAGGCTGAACAATTATTGTCACCATGACTCCCAAGCACCCAGGAGAGATGAGGATATGTGTGGACATGTGACTGCCGAATGTAGCCATCTAGATGAAACAGCACATCACTCAGACGGTTGCAACATTGCTAGGGAGCTGAGTGGAGCAGGGTGGTTTTTAAAGATGGACGTTCACTCGAGCTACCACCAGATCATGCTGGATTCTGAATCACAATATGTCACAATATTTTTGACACACATGGGACTTCTGCGGTACAGGATACTCAATTTTGAAATATCCAGTGCCGCTGCAGTGTTCCAGAGAAGGGCCACAAAGAGGCTTTTCAACTAACCAAAGATGCTCTCTCAGCCGACACTATTCTGGTTTACTTTGATCCGTTCAAGGACACTATGCTGTGGTTAGATGCTAGCTCCACAGTATTAGGCAATACTAAGATGTGGAGACTGGGTCTCGGTGGCCTACATGAACTGATCATTCACCCCCACCAAAAGCGCTGCTTCCAAATTGAGAGATAAGCAATTGCATTCCACTGTGGGTTCCGCCATTCCCATTTATATATGTACGGACACGTTTTTGTGGTACAGACCGACCACAAGCCCCTAGGTTCAAAGGGTCGGCATCAAAGCCCCCGCTTTGCATAGAAAATGGGGTCCTCTGGCTACAAGAGTACTCGTTTGGGGTGGAATATAAGCCAGGTTTCCACATTCCGACGTACTATTCATCCTGACATCCCTGACCAACAACTCCAGCACGAAGCCCAGGAGATTGTGGAACATGTCCAGTTCATCGTAGAACCACCCTGACCAAGGTGTTGGACGCTGGAGGCCATTGTGGTAGCCATGCATCAAAATGACTGTCTGCATTTAAATCTTGCAGCGGCAGAAGCTGGGTTGTGGGAGATGATGAAATCCCACTGGGATAAGAACACCCCGAAGCTTGCAAAGTGGCAGAAGCACTGTTCAATGTACTCCATTACTGTGGCAAAAAGATGCCTTCTACGTGACCACTGGCTGGTGATCCCTGACAGCCTTTCCCCCAAGCACTACAAATGCAAACTCCGGTGACTAAGAAGTTCTGTTTTAATCACAGCATCTTGAGGGGTTCAAAGTACAGATTCAGGTACTGGTCTTCACATAGACCTGCCCACTGGCTAGTGGGCAATGTAGTTTGTTTTATCTTGTGAATGTTGAATGGCACTGACTGATAAGGCTTCAGTATAACACCTCCATTTACTTCACAATCCAGAGTACCAAACCGCAAAACTAATGGAAGACCCAAGCAATGTATCACAACTTCTGCGCTTAGGCAAGGCTAATGAATGTCGGTGACAAATAAACAAAATGGTTGGTTGCATACTGTAGTAATGGCACCGGACACAAGTACAGCGTGTTGACAGGCTTTATTTCAGTCAGCACTACAACAGCAGCAACGAAGCGTGAGCCACCATTGCCAGCCATACTCCAACTTTCACGGGTGGAAGCACGTGACTACAACATTTCAAACAGTTAGAATACTGGGGCCGGACGCAGCCAAGCCCAGAGAATGAACTAAGCCCATTACAACACCCCCATCCCTTCTACCCAAAAGATCAAACAAAAGTACAAAACAGATAATGGAAAAGGAAAAGCATTAAAAAGATAATGCAAATATCAGGTGAGTACGTAATCAGCCAAATAGCAAGGCGGTCTGTGCGACCGGCAAGGGCGGGAAGACTCAGGCCCCAAAGGAGGGGAAGAACTACAGGGAAGCGAACTGGGAGCAACCCCTGAGCTACCCCCAAAGCCACCGTTGCAACTCCCAGCCAAGTCGTTGCCCCTGAGATCAACATTACTCAAAAGCCAAAAGTCATTGGCACTTTTGTCAGAACTGCTGCCAAGGGGCCCAGCTGCTTTTGCTCCCAAGTCACACTGCAACCTTGCGCTTGTTCCAATTGTTGCCATTGTCAAGGACAATATAGTTACTGAAAGCTTGCTTCACTCTAAAGGACCCCCAGAACTGGGATAGACTCTTGCCAGGTATTCCGTGTTTGATTTTGACCCAGTCACCAGTGCATACACCCTTCACTTCTGGACTGACTCCATTCCCATTTGCACATACCCGCTTCTTGGTCATGGTTTGTCCGAGATGTCCCTCATGAGCAAGTCTGATAACCTTGGGTCTTAACCCACAAGGAGGTACAAATTTGTCATTCCTCATCAAAACCTTAGACTCACTAACACTCAATTGCATCCACAATCTTAATGAGAGTTCTTACAGGGGGGGTCACAGTGCTTTCTTGTTTTCCAGCCAAGACCAACATGCGTTCAACATCCTTGAGTGTGGAGTCTTGATCCATACACAAATACAAATCATCTGCAGATAAGGCCCTGCCAACACACTCCTCCACATCACCCAAAGAGGCTTCAGCTCCTTCCTGTTCCCAAATAAAACCTTCGCTCTGACTACCTTTGCTCCTCAAAGACAAGCGAGGCAAGCAGTCTGCTAGTGCATTTTTCCAGTCCGGAATGTGAAACACCCGGTACCTGTATTCTTGGAGCCGAGAGGCAAGTCTGGATAATCTGGCTGATCCCTTACCAGCGCCTCCTGGACTTAACACCTCAACCAAGGGCTTGTGGTTGGTGTGAATGCAGAAGTTAAGACCCCCACAAGAAGGCCCTGAAATACTCAACAGACCAAGCAGCTGCCAGCGCTTCACGCTCAATGACCGAGTAGTTACACTCACACTCGGACAAAGAGCGGGAGCCAAACGCCACCGTTCTCTCACACCCGCATGGACTTGAGACAAGACAGCCCCACGCCCACAATCACTGGCGTCAACAGTGAGAAAACTCGTCAGGTGGGTGTCAAAGGGTGCAAGAACACCAGCTTCTCAAATGTCCTTTCTAATAAGGTCAAAGGCACACTGTTGTGCATCCCCCCAAGTAAAGGAACACCCCTTCCTCAACAACAACCTGAGTGCCTCAGTTTTAGTAGCAGATCAGTTGACAAACTTGGCATAATACTCTATTAAGCCCATGAACGACTATAATTGGTCCTTGTCGAGAGGAACAGGAGCATCACAGATTCCTTCAATCAAGTTGACCTTGAGGTGAACACCCTGCCCAGAGATGGTATGGCCAAGCTACTCGATCTTCTCCACCAAAAACTTGCACTTGTTTTTCCTCAGGGTAAGACCAGCCTCCCTCATTCTGCCCAGGACTTCTCTCAAAATTTTGTTGTGCATCTAAACAGACTCCCCAAACACAAGAATGTCGTCCTGAAAATGTTTTACATGCTCAAGATCCCTCAACACCTCAGACATAACACGCTGAAAAACACTGCCAACAGAAGACAACCCAAAAAGCAGCCTTTTGAATCTAAAGGTGCCCTCAATGGTAATAAACGTTGTGAGGTCTTTTGACTCTTCATGTAACTTACTTTTATGATAAGTACTTTTCAAATCAAGTTTTGAAAAGTACTTACCACCCCTAAGCAATAGAAAAAGCGCATTAATGTTGGGAAGGGGAACAGTGTTGGTAACAACATGCTGGTTCAAACAGCGAAAATCCATGCAGAACCTGAGCTTGCCATCACTCTTCTTGGTGATAACCACCAGAGAGACCCACTCGCTCTCCTCAACTGGTTCTATGACCCCATACTTGAGCATGTCATTCAACAATTTCTTGACTTCATCCCTTACAATAACTGGAACCCTCCTCAACTTATGCTTGATTGGGATGGGACCTTCTTTTAAGATGATCTTATGAGTATGCCCCTTCAACACGCCAAGCCCCTCTCCAAAAACATCATCCATCCCTCTCAAAACTTCTTCAGTGGATGCATCAGCCAAGCACAAGACCTCAGCATGGGGATCGATGACGATGTGAAGGTCAAATTAATGGCCTCCAACCCAGGATAGGAGGCCCATCCTCTGCAATATAAACTTTACACACCACTTGTCTTGACTTAAAAACATTGGGAATAGTGAAGAAACCCAGCACATCAGTTGACTCGCCCTGGTACCCCCTTGGATTGATGTCCCTAGGCAGGAGTGTAACCTGCAACCACTCTTTCTTCCACATCCACTTCGACACAATGGTGTACAATGAACCACAGTCCACCATCAGATACACTTGTTTTCCCAAGAATCCGAAGAAAGCCTTTGGTCGACGCCTTTTCCTGTCAGCACTGCTGCCAGGAAGGACCATGAGCACCCGGTCTTCGCCATCTCCATCTATACTCGAGTTCTCAGCTACTGCAACTCTGGGCCTGTTGGAAGCTTTGCACATCTGGACGTAGTGTCTCCTGCGTCCATACTTCCTGCAGTCTTGTTTGAACGCAAAACACCTCTTGTAATTGCTCACATGGAAAGAACTGCCACACCTAAAACAGCCCCTTTGACTTTGCACCTCTCAGGAGCCATGGATTAGACTTGTCGGCTGAAAACTTTGTGGCTAAATCTGTTTTTCCAACAGCAGCCATGTCATCCATTGCAAAGTCTTTTTGGCTCATGACAAGTATGCACCGCTCGGACTCCTCAACCACTTTTGCAATCGAGATGACATCCTTCAAAGAGGGGTTCTTTGCATCCCAAAGAACACAAGCGCTCTCCACCACTGCGCTTCACTTCGAAGTATTGAGCGAGCATGTGCTCCACTGACACAGGAGACATGCTCAACACTTCCAGTCACTTTAAACTTGCCCCGGCTCCCCTCCACACCTCACCTAAGTTATTAAGCGTGTGAAAACACGTCAAGGACACGACTCATGCAGTCCAACCGCTCCCCTTTTCGACCGTCTGCGCTCCACCATATGCCCTCTTCCTGCTGCGAGACAAACGTAGCTCTTCACAGCGATGAACAGAACTCGACCATATGCGCTCTACGAACTGCATTTCAGGGGACCCGTTTTGAAGTGGGCTCCTCGCTGTGAGATTCGACGAGGCAGCCTCTCTCTCCACCAACTTCCACGATTTCGTTCTGCCCGGATGTCACTACAAATGACTGGCGATCGTCGCCAAGAAATATAGTAGTGACACCGGACACAAGTATACCGTGTTGACAGGCTTTATTTCAATCAGCACTACAACAGCAGCAACGAAACGTGAACCACCATCGCCAGCCAAACTCCAACTGTCGCTGGTGGACCCATGCGACTACAACATTCCAAACAGTTAGAATACTGGGGCCAGACGAAGCCAAGCACAGAGAACAAACTAAGCCCATTCCAACACATAATAGCAATGTAGTGAATAACTCTAGGCACAAGACTCTCCAACTGAATGTATGTTAGAAATTATGGTAGACTCCTTTTGCTGGGCGTACCAGTCCAGCTGTAAATTATCTAAATAGTGAGGTTGCGCAATACCTAAGGCTGTTCCAATAGTCCCAGGTTCTCTGCATTCCAGTGCTGTTGTGTATTGGTAAAGCACAAGTTCAGCCTTTATGACATCATGGTGCTGAATAATGAGGCTGATCACAAAGGTCTACTCCCTCCAGGTTAAACTCCAAGGCTCACATGGATCGCATGAAGGAGGTCGAGCAAGAGATCAACTGCACTGGAACCTACCAGCTTCGGGAAAACGAGCTCATTTTTGGTGCCAAGCAGGCATGGAGGAACGCCTCACGCTGCGTGGGAAGGATCCAGTGGTCTAAGCTCCAGGTGAGAAGGGGCACAGGTATCCATTGACCAACACTAAGGGGCAACGGGGTGTGCGGAATAGGAAGAGTAAGATGTGGGAGACCAGAAAGAAGCTAGATGTAGAAAGTTGCAAGTGGCATTCAGGTCATGTTACCAGATGTCTCCAAAGATACAAGACTCTTGTCCTGGCATTTTGTTAAAAACCCTAATTCATTCTGAAAGTTATAGTTCTGGTTCACTTTTGTTGATCCTCTTGAATGAAAACACCTGAAAGCAATCATTTTTAACCCTTTAACTGCCGGGGTGGTTGTGCCTTTCTGTGCTGGAGCTTTTTTTCTTAAAACATCATTAGTTTGTTCAAGCATATGTAGCTCTGTAGTCTCCATGTGCATCCATAGAAACAATATATATTTTTAGTACATTCAGGACTATGTATTGGTGCAAGTCCCACAGAAATATCTAATTTCAGCCTGAAGAGCTAGTCAAAAATGTGGAGCTCTTGTCATTTTATAAACAATGCGCCCAATATTGTGTTTCATTTTGTCAAACACGCAGACATAAAATCCTGGAACACAAACCAATGAAATATTGCCCTGAATGCCTGGAATCTGACAATACCAAATGTGCATTTTCCTAGAAAATGTAGTCTGCACAATCGATTATATAATATTAGCACAGATCACAAAATGTTGGCAGGTTCACTGTTTATGGTGCTCTGTTTATTTGATGGCGGATTTCAAACTCAGGACTACACGGAGAGCATAAAAATATATATGTGTTCTAGATCTGTAAAAACTAGGGAATCAATTGGTGCAAGCTAGATCTACATTGCCATGAAGGGCTGGCCTGTAGAACAAGCTGAGCATGACATTTGTCAAATGGCTTGACCCCCATCTTCGCTCCTCTGGGCCTCAGGTATATAGGGATAATGGATATGTATGGAGTTTCCCTGGGATCAGAGCACTCACAGGCAAAAATCGGGGTGAAGTACGTTTTGGAAAGTTGAAAAAGCACCAGAAAGCAAAAATCTTTTTTGTGTACTTGTCTTTTACTCAAAAATAACAACCTTGGGATAAACGGAAGATCGCACTGAACATGACATTTGTCCGATTTGTAACACTTTTGTTCTCAAAACATGGTAATACCTTTCTGTCTCCCCTGCGTAATAACAGATCCTTGCTAAGAATGTATTCCCTATGTTGTTCTTCTGGAACTCCTGAGCATGGGGGTCTCAGATATGTATAGGCTTTGCATTGATTTAGGGTGCCCATAAGCGATAAACTAGTGCATTTTGAAAACTTAGAAAACATCTACAAGTGGAATATTGGTTTAGGGTACCTGTATTGAAGTCAAAGATGTCAACCTGGGCTACATGTAAGCATACCACAACAATATGTTTTTAACATTTGCACATTTCTAGGTTTCTATTGTTTTATGCCAGACATCTTTCACCCTGATTGGTTGGGCTCAAGATCACGCTGAACGTGAAGTTTGTCAAATTTCTAGTATTTTTTCCAAAACATGGTGATTCCCTGCATTCTGCCTGGCCCAGGAACAGATCCCTGCCAAGTCTTAACCCTCAAATGTTTTCCTCTTATTCTTGTTTTTTCTTGAGATTGGGGGTATGAGACATTTATGGGTATTCTATGGATTCAGGGTCCCACAAGCAATAAACTGGGTGTAGTTCATTTTTTCAAATTTGAAAAGCAGCTGCACACAATATCCCAGGTAAGTGGAGCTGCAACTGGTCGCTGATATCACCCATGCACTGTATTTGCTCGTTCTAAGCTGTCTTTTGTTGCATGTCAGATCTCACACCTTGATTGGCTGGGCGCACAATCACGTTAAACACGTTTATCAAATTAGTACATTTTTTTCCGCAAACATTATAATTCCCTTCATGCTGCCTTACACTGCACAGGAACATATCCCTGCCAAGGCTTGATCCCCAAGCTTTAGTCAACTGTGTCTACCGAGTACTGTGTATCAGCCAAGTTTTTTTTTTTTTTTCGTGTTAGGGTGTCCAGGGTAGATGCAGTGCATTCTTTAAATTTGGAAAGCAGGTGCAAGTTAAATCCCAGTTTAGGGTACCTATGTTTTGGTAACAGATATCGCCCATGGGTGGTATGGAAACATACTACAACATATACTTTTAACATATACACATATAAGGTTTCTCTCTCTGGGTGCCAAACCTTCCTCACCTAGATTGGTTGACTGCAAGGTTGCGCTGAACATGGCGATTGTCAGATTTGTAAAATCTTCTAAAAAAACATGGAAATTCCCTCTAGTCTCCCTCACTTAGGAACATACCCATCCCAAAGCTTCACCCAAAACTGGGTTCCCTTATGTCTAGAGTATGTGTTTATCAGATTTGGGTGACTTTCCCATGGATCTGAACAAGCATCTAAACCGTAGACATCAGGGAATGTTTTTGAAGGTGAAAATGGAGGGGATGTCTGCTGTATTTGGGCGCAGAGCCAGCTGGTACCCTGGGGAACCTACCTACCACAGACCTTTCTGAAAGCTAGAGACATAGGTGAACCCACTGTAATGTGACTCGCATGAATCTCCTAGCACATTTTGTTGAGTCTCCTGCTAATGTTAAAGTATGGGTAAATAAAATCACAATTCTTCCTGAATGCTTTCAGTGACAGATAACTCCTGAACGTCAGGCAAACAGATAATGACTGTTGTTCCATCTCTTCTCTCAATAAAAATGGTGGGTGGATGTCAAACCCCATTCCAAGGCCATGGGACAAGCGGGGGCTGCTGGGCCCAAGCCATGGGGGCTAGGTTTATTTACCTCTGTGTCCTGTTGTTCATCCTATTAAAGCTCTACAAACTGGATCATGTACTTCGCCTTCAGTACTTGACTCAGTGGGAGCAGTGAAGAAAAGTCACATGTTTCTCAAGAGAGGTGTTGGGGTGCAGAAAGCTCAACACTCAGCAAACACCCAATAGCATAATAAATAATTGTCCAGTACAGTACTTGTCTTTATAACAGGAAAGTACTTTCACACACTTTAAAATGGAATACTATACACTCCAATATGCATGTACTCAGAGTCTTTGGCGCAGAGCCACTGTACTACTGGCAGGAGTACACCCAATGTCCACTCTTTGCCACCCCTCTCTTCTTCTATGATAGGGCAACTCTGGTGGGTCTCAGGAACAAGTGCAGTGCTCCCTCCTCAGTCACAGTTGTGTGCTTGGTCTTTCAATCTGAGGTTTCTCACTCCTCTTAGTAGGCCTCAGCCTGCATCAGTCCATGCCCTTCATCTGCTCAGGAAATACGCAGTCGTAGGGTCAGCATTAATCGTGGGTGGGGTAGCGGGAGTCGCGCGGGGATGGGGTTGGGGTTTAATTTAAAAAATAAATGAAAAAACGTACCTGCCCGCCAGCCAGGTCCCGCGTGTTCTCAGTGCCTGCTCTTGCTCTCCTGCCTCCGGCAGGAACAGGAAACAGGCAGCCTCCCTCCCCTCCCCTAAGCCAATCACAACGCTGTAATGGCAGCGTTGTGATTGGTAGGGACGCCGCCCAGCCTGGGGCTTACGGGGAGGCCTGCATTGCAGCCTGCATGGCGAAAGGGCACAGTGTGCATCAGAGGCGTAGCTAGAGCTTGTGGCACCCGGGGCTATCCCTCAGATTGCCGCCGCTGGAGGGGGTGCTGGGGAAAAAGGACGGCAAGCACTTGAAAGACGTCCGAGAGACACGTAGTATTGCAGCTAATAGTTACCTCGATCATGCAAGTTACATGCACATACATGACATTTTTAAGACAATAACTACCACCCAAAGAGCTACTGACTTCGCTTTCTCTGTTTCCCTTCTAGCTTTGGGGAAGGGGAAGGACTTTGCTTGTCACAACTTTAAAATGTAAATGCGGAAAATTCAGGCTGAAGCATGGGTCGAATTATGCAGCAGTGTTGACTGAATTGTGCAAGAAGAAAAAGCAAACTATGCAGCATAATGCGTCACATTATGGGATAGTATTAGTTTATTATTTTGATATTTTTACTCTTGCTAACACTAGACATAGATTATGTGGCAAATGCGGCAAATCCATAGCTATGCGAAAAATGCCACGCCTGCACAATCACATAATTCCAGTGGCCCTGCCCATAGGTCCCTGCTCAAGGAATCATTCTATCACTTGTAACAATTGACATACAAATTATTGTGGTGTGAATTAATGATGAGTAGAATGTCTTTTCATTTAGCCAATGGAAAGATAAAACATTTTTTTGTTTGACTTTTTCCATTAATTTATTTTTATGTTATACTGCAAGTTAGTAATGGCCTCAGAGTAGGAAGAAATTAAAAAAAAACCTGAGTAAATCTATATGCTAATTATAAACACATTTTCACTAACTTTTTGGGGAAAAGGAAATCCTTTGCAAAGCGTTTCTGTCATATCACTTTTTGCTACTCCTAGGTACCTTGTGATTGAAGCCTGCAGCCTCTTTAATGTGAGTAAAAGTGTTCAGGATGGCTGTGCGGTTCATTTGCACATCATAGCAGCTATTATCCCTGCTGATTTCACACCTGTCCCCAGGCCTGAAACTAGAGCATGTCAATGGGTAATAATTAAATAAAACAACGCGGCAGGGCACAATGGGGCTTCAAGGCACTATGAGACATTAGGATGAAAAACGCTAATTTTCCAGTTCACAATGGCCTAGGGTGGGCCAGGGCAATCCTTGGGTGGGCCTGGCCCACCCTCTAGAACCGGGCCTGGTTGTTGGTATGATGTTACTTGCTGTATCACATAGCCTGATGCAATGACAGAAACAGCAAAATACAAGTCAAGCGGCACACAATTCTAAACACAGATTTTTTGCGTTAGTGTTTTAAATCCACGGCCTTCACTAAATCGGTAACCCCCCTTTGAGAGACCCCCCAGTTTTTTCATCCCACTTAAAGCCCTGTTGGCTGCCACTCTGCCACTCACTAAGCATCCACACCTCACTCGTGACTCGCTCCATGGTCACTATTCCAGGCAGGGGTGGTTGGTTCGAACTTAAATCAACAGCCACACCAGTCTCCAGAGCCAGCAAATCGCCCAGAGAGCAGCACTGCTTCGACTGCTCCAGGCCTGAATGAGCGCGAGAACGCGTAGCGATGAAGCACGTGATGTGTGACTGCTACATCGTTCTCATAGCGAGGGAAGGGCTGGCCAAAATATTTAAATCATTTAATGTCGCCCAGGGCCGTCATTGGTAGAGCACGCACGCTACAAGATTGATTGACGGCCCTGGAGGCTGGGACTGACCTGCAGGCCAACAGTTAAGAGCTGAGCTCAGCAAATACAAACGCGGGACGTTGTGGTCGCAAGTTTGGAAGCACTGTGTGACTGCCGCTGGCGCACTAGCAGTAAACAACAGTCAGCAGGTCAGGTGCGCGCAGCGTTCAGCACGCAGCACGCACTTTCAAACTGGGTCGCGCACAGCACTGGTGGCCCGTTGCGGCCGCGGCTGCCTTTATAATTTATTTGTGGACATAGTGTCCCCAAAAAAACGATAAAGGCCGCCGCAACAGGCCACCAGTGCTGCGCGGACGCCCCCAAATTTGTGCCGCCTGGGGCGGACCGCCCCCACCGCCCCCCCTAGCTATGCCACTGTATTACGAGAAATACAGCCTCTTGCAAGTACAAAGTCTCACACCTCTTAAATGCAGTGTAACACAAGTTAAGTGCCTCATACAAGAGTCACCTTCAGGTAAAGCCAGTCTCTCCCTCCAGAACACACAATCATACTCACAGAGACAGATATATATGAATAGTGTTGTACTCATACACACGATTCTCACACATGCAAAGAGTCCGAGACTGACAACGAATCCCATAAAGGCAGATAACAGCATCACAATTTAAGAGTCTCAAACTGGCAGCATCTCAGAGAGGGGAAGTATCATAGAGAATTTCACAAAGACAGAGAGTCTCATGTTAGCTATTTCTATTCACACAGGAACTTTTACAGATATAATCACTATCTTGGAGGTTTACATTAAGGGGCCGATTCCGATTCAGTTAAATCCTGTCTGAATCGCCGTGCGGTGCTTTTTCCCGTACAAATCATATCCCGAACCGTCCCCGTACGTACAATGTAGTACGATGTGCACCCAATGCAGTTCTCCTTACGAATCGTACCAAGGACCGTACGACTCAATAATCCGCATGGATCGCACTCGGAACATGCAGTACGCAATGCTCGTACGGATCGAAGCAGCTTTGTATGACCCAGCAAGTACGATTCGTATCGACAACACTCCGTACTACTCTTTTTTTACGGGAGCTGAAAACGTCTGGAAAAGCAGATTTCGCCTCGTAATGGTATTGGAACGGACCCCCCGGGTATGATGCGTACACCCCATGATTGCAGGGGTACGGTGCGTCGGTGTAAGGTGTGTACACCCCTGGATTTCAGGGGTACGATGCATATGTCCCTGTGCGTACACCCCATGAATGTTGGCGTACAGTGCGCAGGGGTACGGTTCGTACCCCCAAGGCTGTAGGTGTACGGTGCGTATACCCCGTGCATACACCCCTTGAGTTTAGGGGTACGGTGCGTATGTGGATGTGTGGCTCTCCGTACGAATGGCCTATACGCCACGTGTTCCGTACGAATTGCGTATTCATTACCCGGTCCGGATCGTATTTGGCGGGTCATACAGCATGTTTACGAATCGTATGGTTCACTGTGAGGGTCTATGTCATACGGATTTAGCCTTGTTTTTCGTACGGTTCGCACAGATTCGAACGTATTTTTGACCCACGGATCGTACTACGCGATTCGGACGGATTTGTACGAATCGTACGGAAACAGCTATGAATACGAATCGTCGTATGGATTTGTTTCCCAGATCGGAATCGAGCCCTAAGTGTCACAAATGTTGAGAGTTTAGTAATAAGAAACAATGCTCTAGCCCAGGTGTTTTATCATCCATACATTTGAGAAATTGTTGTCCTGTTTGGCTCAATATAATAAATCGCAAAACTATAGGTTAGGATAGGAGTATTGTGTCGTGGTGGCAAAAAGTCAAGCATCATCTGGTGACCTGCTTTCCAGAGACAAATATAAAAAAAACTGGAAAACATGAGAAGCAAAAGACACTGATTTCACTTTTGACAAATGTGCTCTCTATGTTTTAATGTTTGAAAAATTCCAAAATGTCTCAGCCTGCTCTCATTTGTCTCATTAAAGTTTACGTGTTAGAACAAGTCATTAGTTAATTCACCGACATGCATGGTGAACGGTAACTCACCTACAGTCAGCGTATACAAAACAGCAAAGTGACAGATATTTATCCCTCATATACACTGCCACACCCACACCTATATGTAGAGTGAATACACACACAGGATTAAAACACTGACATTCAAACACAGAACTATGCAGACCCCAAGGTCCACACACACATATAGAGGCAGGGTGAGCATTATTGCACTTACAAATATGAAGAGGTAACAATAACAGACTCACAGGGGGACAGTAGGAAACATACAGCCTACAGAAAAACAGTAGCACACACACTTACAGTTACACAGGGAGTGAACATTCCAAAGGGCTCTCTTTCCACTTCGACCCTCTGTTCTTTGTGGGTCCAACAGGTTTTCTACATTGCGAGTTTCGTAATAGACTGCAAATTGTAACATTAGGCACTACTTGTCATACTGCACAAGATTGTGTGATAGACAGCACAGTGCATTAAAAGCTCTTACTGTGTCATATTGTGTAGTGCTGTAATATATTGGGCTGTAGGGCGTCATACTGGCCAACATTAAGCCACATTGGGCAAAACTATATCATATTTGGCAACCTACATTTTGTGATACCAAGCAGCACTGTGTAGTACTATGTGTAAGTTATGGCCTAATTAGTAAAGGTATGAGTACCCACCTTGAGTAATTTGAGCTCAGCAAATATAAACGCGGGACGTCGTGGCCGCAAGTTTGGAAGCACTGTGCGACTGCCACTGGCGCACTAGCAGTAAACAATAGTCAGCAGGTCAGGTGCGTGCAGCGCGCAGCACGCAGCACGCACTTTCAAACTGGGCCGTACGCGGCACTGGTGGCCTGTTGCGGCCGCGGCTGCCTTTATAATTTATTTGTGGACAGTGACACAGTGTCTCCAAATAAATGATAAAGGCTGCCGCGGCCGCAATGGGCCACCAGTGCGGCGCGGACACCCCAAAAATTGTGCCGCCTGGTTTGGTCCCCGCCCCGCCCCCCAGCTACGCCTCTGGTATGTATGACTAGTTTGGGTTGCCCTAGTGGGCCGACCAGACAGTCATTGTGCCCTCAGGAGTGGGCACACCACTCCTTACCTGCTCACAAAGCAGCCCCACCCGCCCGCCCACCAGAACTAAACATAAAATGGTAATAACAGGAACTTTTTACCATTATATGTTTCTGCTTCTCGCACGCTAGAAAGCAGTGGGGCGACACTCCTCCGCCTTAGTGGAGGAGCTGCCCTTGGAAATACTCACTGGCAATGGGTGCATGGACTCTCCTCTCCAATCCATGGAGCAGATGCAGAGCCACGGAGTAAATTTGGGAGACAACTTCAGGCCGGAGCGTGGCTGTCTTTTGAGTGTAGGTCCTCGTCTGAGCACACAGTGAGTCGACCAGAAGTCGGAGCCCATGGGTCTTGTCAGGATCCTTCTTCCACTTGTGCTGTTTGGTAAGTTGGTAGCTCACATAGGCAGGCTTCTCAGGGTTTGAGGTAGTGATGCTTTACAATCTGGTCTTGGGTGAGGGTGGCAAATGTTGGGCTGCTTCTAGAGACTCTATAGTCTCTCTGTAGCAACACAGTTTGATTGAGCGAACTTCTGGTCATCCCTTTGAGCAGCTGCATTCAGGGTCACAATGACACAGTTCACTTGAGCACAGAATGGTGAAGTGCAGTGGGCTAACAACTTTGAAGTCCATTCAGCAACACTTGGGTGTGTGCCAAGGCCACTACAAGAGTCATTTTTTCAGCACTTCAAATTGCTCAGAAAAAGTTGGGGCAAGTGACGTGATTTTGGACACTTTTTATTTTGTTTCTTAAGTGAAATAACAGGAATTACGCCATGCCACATAATTCCACGTCATTGACTGCAACATTTTACAGCATGTGAACAGTCAGAACGTGAGCAGTTGTTACTAGTGACACTTGTGTTTTTTGCAATATATTTAACTGTGAAAATGCATCCTCGCTTCAAAAATTGATGCAAGGAAGCATTTTGCACTAAAATATAGCACTAAATTATGGATTTGTATTTTGCATAATTATAGGTAATTTCGCATCGTTTTCAGAATTTTTTTCATAATTACACACAAGTAATTTGCATGAAAGCCACACTCCCCTAGCTGCGACAGCAATGGTCCATTTGGACACACTTCAGGCAAGTGCCAGAGACCAGCAGCAGGTAGTGTTTGTCGGGCGATCTGCTCGAGTAGAGTGCAGCAACTGCTGCGGATGCTTCTCGTCAGCGAGGGTGACAGTCCCTGAGCCAGTCCATGCTGGTACTAAGTTTCTCTTGCATAGTTGGCTTGCTGATTGCCTCTTCTCTCATGCAGTGTACTTCGAGGCGTTCAAAAACTGGGCGTCAATTCTTTCTTCAGATAGGAATCCAAGAGATATCCGATTATCTTTGGAAAGCTTCTGGTCAATCAGACACTGCTCTGGGGAGCACCCCTCCTTGTTTAAAAAGAACCTGGCCTGGAACTAAAGAAAGCAACCCATGGTCATCTGCGCCCAGTTTTATACAGGGAAAGCAGACAGAAGATGTGTATTACTTGTCTGCATTCTCAGAACCCATTTAGGTGGGTTCTCCATTCATGTGTCCTTCTCAGACTGACTTCTGGACTCTGCCTTTGTGTAGAGTGGTGCTCCTCACAGCAGAGTCATCTCCAGGTTGGAGCATCCACAACAGAGGCACAAAAAGCAAATGGCAGTACTCAGGAAGTCTAACCAGTACCTCTTTGCAGCAAGATGTACTTGTTGAATTACTATATACACGGACATCCAGGTACTTAAATGCGGCGGGCTCCCACGCTACCCATTGAGCAACAGGGGCAACCCAATCCGGATGAATCAAAAGCAATTCATCTTCTGCCAGTTAACCTTGAGGCCTGACAGGTTCCCAAATCAATCAAGGAGCTTCATGGCCTTGCTAGGATCCATGCACCTTTCCTGGAGGAAGAGTAACATATTATCCACATACAAAGCAATATGATGCGGTTTACCACAACTTGTCAACCCGCATATGAATAGCCCTTCCATGCTGTACTCACCAAAGGCTCTACCGTAACGGTATACAACAGCGGGGACAGGGCGTATCCCTGCCCAGTGCCCTGCTACACCCAGTATGCACCAGAAATCACCCCCCTGGTCTTGTCCCAAGCCGTAGGGTTGGAATACAGCAATCATGTTCAAGCTAGCAACCCGGGGCCTAGGCCTATCCGTTCCATCACAGTGTATAAATAGGACCAGTCTAGACTGTCAAAAGTCTTCTCAAAGTCAACAGACATGAACAGTGCATCCGTGGTGACATTCGGAGTATCCAGCAACATAGCCACAAACTACCACATGTTTTTTTGTTTTTTTTGTTTTTTGTTTAAGAATTTTTTATTAAGTTTTAGCAAAAATGCAAACAAAGCCATACAATAATGTAAGTGATTATAATAATTTAAAACAGAAGGCACTAAAGTTAATTAAAAAAAGAAAAATTCCAGAAACACGAATGAGAAGAAGAAAGAGAAGTAAAGAAAAGAAGAAGAGAGAAAAGTGGAAAAAGGGGAAAGACAGAGAAGGAAGGAGGAGGGGAAGAGAAAGAGGCTAGAAGAAAGTTGGGAAAATGCAAGGAAAAGAACAGGATATGAACTCACATGGAATGGGTAGAAGAGAGGTAAGAAACAAAGGGGAGCCATAGGAGATCGGATTTAATTTTTAGAGGAACAGAAGAAGAAGAAGCAACAGAAATTCTATGTTCATCGCAAATGAAATTCCACCAAGTTATAACAGAGATTTTAGAATTATCTTTCCAGCAAGAGAGAATCACTTTAAATGCAATAGCAATGAACAAATCAAGTAACCGAGCATTAGAAGAGATCATATCAATATCATCTGATAAAGAACCTAAAAATACATTTGGTAACGAGAATGGTGCAGAACATTTAAACATACGCATGCATATATCCCAGATAGATTTCCAAAATGAGAAGACAGAAGGGCAATCAAACAATTGATGTTTGAGTGTCCCTGGTTCCGAAGAACAAGACCAGCATGTAGAGGGAGAAGCAGGGGAAAACTTGGAAATACTTACAGGTGTAAAAACAACTCTGTGATAAATGAAAAAAAGGGATTGAGTGATGCGTGCAGCAATAGAAACCTTATGTAATTTGGACCATAAACGGTCCCAAACATCAACTGGTAACAAAATATTCAAATCAGCTTCCCAGGCAGTCTCAACAGAAGATTTAGGATGATCTAAAACATTAGAAACCAGTAATTTATATACATGGGCAGCTTTTGGTTGTTGTATAGTGAACAAAGGGTAGAGTGGGGATGTGGGAGAAGAGGGGGGTAAAACAACGGGTGGAGAAAGAGACGTTAAGTGAGAGCGAATAGCATCAGTGATGATGGTATACTCCTGTAAACATGAAAGAGATAATTGATACATAGTTTGCAACTCCTGGAAAGAGAGAATAAAGTTATTGGAAAGGAATTGTTGTACAAAAAAGATCCCCTTTTCTTTCCAGTATTTGTAATAGAAAGACTTGCCCTTATATTTGAGGAACTTATTATACCACACAGTGGACGATAAAAAACATTGAAGGGGAGATAGGTCTTTGGTAAAAGCGTCAAGCAGCAGTGACCTCGAGTACTTCAGAACTGGGTTTTTGGACAAAATGGAACAATTAGACATGAAAACAGCATGTTGGAACGAAAAATCTTTTCCACAAGGAGCGTTCAAACATCACCCATCTGGGCATAGGCGAAGTCAAAAAATCATATGCTAAAGTGAAGGATTGTTTTATAACAAAAGCAGAGTGATATAATTTAAAGTTGGGAAACCGTACACCACCTTCATTTTTAGGACGGAGGAGAGTTTGCAAAGCAATGCGGGGGTGTTTATCATTCCATAAGAATTTGGTACATATAGAATTCAAACGAGCAAAGTATGAGCACTGAATTTTTATGGGGAGCATAGAAACAGTATATAGAATATGAGGTGTAATCATCATTTTAATAGTATCCAGTCTACCCCACCAGGACAAAAATAAGGGAGACCAACTTTGAAGAAGGGACTGGATTTTGGTAACAAGGGAATCAAAAGTAAACTTAATGGAGTCAGCGAGAGAGGAGGAAAACCAAATGCCAAGGTATTTTATTTTGGAGAGGCACCAAGCAAAGTCAGTGGATTGAAACATGTATTGATAACAAATGGAGTTGAGAGGAAGGACTTCTGTTTTGGAGAGATTAAGTTTATAACCAGAGATGGAAGAGTAGAAACGAACTTCATCCATGAAGTGGGGTAAAGATGAAACTGGGTCAGCCATGTAAACAAGGATATCATCTGCATATGCAGATGTTTTTGTTTCCATAGATGCTAATTTAAAACCATGGATATTTGGGTTAGTTCGGATACGTTCCAAAAACGGTTCAAGACATAGGATAAATAATAATGGGGAAAGAGGACAACCCTGTCTCGTGCCTCTACTCAAAGAAAAAAGTTTAGAAAAATGATTGTTGACAAAAATACTAGCACGAGGGGAGGAATAAAGGAGTTTAACTAAGGAAATAAAAAAGGGACCAAACCCAAACCATTGCAAAGATCGAAACATAAATTGCCAGTTGAACCGATCAAAGGCTTTCTCTGCATCCAAGGATAGAGCTGCCAAGGGAGATTTAAAAGATTTACTGTGTGAAATAATATTAGCGAACATACAAGCATTATCAGAGGCCAATCTGCCTTTTACAAAGCCAACCTGATCAGTTTTAATCAAAAGAGGGATTAGGACATCTAGGCGAGAAGCAAGAATTTTAGCAAATATTTTACAATCATAATTAATCAGGGAAATAGGATGGAAATTTTTACATTGGGAGTGATCTTTGTCAGGTTTAGGAATTATGATAATAAGGGCTTCCATGAAGGATCCAGAGGCTTTGGCAGATGAGATAAATGAATTAAAAAGTTGGTGTAATTGGGGCACAAATATGTTATGAAATGCAGAATAAAATTCTATAGGTAATCCATCAGGGCCCGGTGCTTTAGATTTTTTAAGGGAAGAGATGGCTTGGAGAATTTCTTGAAGAGAAATATCTTTCTCAAGTTGGGCAAATTCATCTGGGAGTGAAGGAGGAGATGGGAGACCCTCAAAAAAAGACGTTAAGTTAGAGTCCGATGGGTAAGTATCATCAGTATAAAGAGTATGATAGTAATTATGAAATACTTCTGCAATATCCTCATCTGAGTGAACCAACTTATTAGTTTGGTCATTAACAATAGGACCAATCGTTTTACGTTCAGATTTGATTTTGAGATAATTTGCCAGCATTTTACCTGCTTTGT